>NC_058029.1:19291469-19926469 GCF_019176455.1 Solea senegalensis
GCTGCTTTGATTATGACTCCTGACGTCAAATTGGGCCTAACTGCTGAAAGGATCAATAGGGAAAATTGAGAAGGAAACTGAAGCTGGAGGGACAAAAGTGTGGGAAAGTGAGTGGCAGAGGAGAAGTGGAGATGGCGGAGGACCGTGCGGGGCAAATACGGTTGGCACGCAGAAGCAAGAGCAGCAGCAGAGAATAGAGTTGTAGAAGGAGGAAGAAAAGAGGGATGGCGGGTTGAAATGATGGATGTGCTGCTCTCATTTTGTGCCCCCTAACGAAGACTCTAATTAGTGTTTGTGTAATTCCACACTGTCTCCTCCGCCTGCTCATCTTAATTAACTACATTCATCTTCCCCTCCCTCCATCCCTCCCTCCATCCATCCCTTTCTCTTGCCATCCCTCCTTCCCTCCATCTACCCTCCTAAAATAACATACTGACTGTCTGAACCCCACCTGGACCAGACCTGCTTTTACTCACTCACTCACTCTCTCTCTTTCTTTCCCTCACTTCCTCTCCGCCACCCACTTTTATTCCCCCCTTCTCTCCATCTTTTTTCTTTTGTGTGCATTCCTCTGCCATCTGATGTCTCTCTCCATCTGTTTTCTCCCTCCCCGACTCACCTTGAAAAAAACTCTGCAGTCCTCTTCTTTCTTTTTCTTTTTCTTTTTTTTGGTGCCGTCTCTCTGTTGCAGCTGACTGTGTCAGTCCTTGGCCGGTGGAAAAGGCTGCCCACCCATGTGAGGCCCCAGCACTGTGGTGCTGTGATGGCCCATTTAGTCTCGCACTCACTCATTCATTTCATCAGTGGAATCATGAATAAGCAGTGACAACACCAGAAGTACACGGTCACACTACGTGAGTCATTCAGTAGTGACACCACCATGGTGACACCACAAAAAACTAGAAAAAGCAGTCTGTTTCAATACACACTTACCAGTAACAAACACCAGTGGGGACGCCCTCTTTCAGCAAGATCAAGGGTCTTCTCAACCTCTATCCATCCATTTTTTACCACTTTATCCTCTGCACATCCTGGACAGTTCACATAGAGACAAACAAGCATCCACTCACACACACACACACACACACCGACGGTCAATTGTCCAATTTACCTTATTCCCGTATTGCATGTTTTTGGACTGTGGGAGGAAACCCACGCACACACAGGGAGAACATGCACACTCCATGAAGGAAGAACCTCGTTCAACCGGGGTCTTCTTGCTGCGAAAGCAAGGGTGATAATGTATCACATTATTCTCACATATTCTTCTATGATTGACAGGTTCAGAGAACCCAGGTCGGCTTGAGTCTGACTCAGGTGTACATGCAGTGTTCATTTGTCTCCCAGTCACATTATCTGGGTGCGTTTAAAGTGTCTAGTTTGTGCAGGTTTATCTGATAAAGGCCACTCAGGCTACATCCATATGACTACATTTTCATTTAAAAACTCTGTTTTCAGACAAAAACCATCTGTGTGTCCAAACAAGCATTCCAGCTCCAGGTGAAGTGAGAATTTCAACTCTCGCTTTCCATCGCCATGTCAACGCTTTGCAAACAGTATTTCACAGACGATACCAGGAGTCAGTCACACTAGTGTCCACTCATATCATCTATTTTGGGATCATCATTTTCAAATAGAGCGTCACCTTCAGACGTGAAACTAGTAACTGAGACTATTAACTCCTCGGGAAAGTATAGTGTTAAGTGGGAATTGGTGACTCTTCAATAAACTCTTACCTCCCGAAAACTGGAAAACTACATCCATTTTTTTATGATACATAAACTTCATGTTATTATGGATTTAATGTTTTGATTCTATGGCTGCTTTATACATTGAATCATAAGCGTGTTCTTTTTTTTGTGAACAAACCCAAACTACTACTTTGAAATGGTGTGCGATATCACCCTGACTATTTTTAACTTGAACATTGAAGTGTTGGACTTGAATAAAACAGACGAGAAGTTCACTGTTCCCCTGGTCAATGGTGTCCAAACAAATATGCCTGAATCACATGACACATGGTGTAAACAGTTGAAGTTCAGTTTCACCTCCACAGACGTTTGCTTAGTTTCAGAGCGTGTTACTGAAAAGGTCTCCTTTTTTTGCTCATCTATACTAACATGCAGCTCTGGAGCCAGCGGCATTTTCTTTTAAAGTTCTTCTCTAAACTTCTTTTAGACTCTAAAACTCTGGGGAAATACGAACAAGAGGCATATTGTTGTTTCATATGTTTTTGTGTTTTTGAAAACAGAAGCGCATGTATGTTTCCTCAGTTTCCCACAACATCAATGCAGTCCCTTATCTCTCAAGGTCAATTGTTTTGGGGTTTAAAAAAAAAAAAAAAATCCTAAATACAGATGTATGATCACCAAAACTGAATATTTAATTTTGTGGGTCTTAACCTACAAAATTTCACCCAGATTCATCTAATACATTCTGAGTTATGCCGCTCACAAACAACGAAAGAGGCAAATGTGACCAAAAACAAAATGTAATAAGCCAATCATCGTTTCTGTAATTAGTCTACAGACATAACAATTTTGACGACAACGTGAAGCAACAAAAGTGTGGCGCACACGGTTTTTACTGCTTCTGGCTCCACTTCAGCAAGAGCAGGGCAACGTGGGTTTAGGCGACGCCAACACAAGTGTTTGAATGGCAAGCAGGGAGCGGGGAGAGATGGAGGGGGATTGCGTGAAATGCATTTATAGAAGGAGATGACAGGACTGTTGTGTTATTGTGTTTTTGGATCCGAGTACCTGCCATCATTTAACCCCACGGTCTGAAATGGCTTTCCTGCTTTCAGCATCTCAGCAGTCAGTCAGTCAGTGTGACAAAAGACTGCTGTGAGTCAGCGCCTGTGTTTCACAGCAACACATCTCTGCACACGCACACGTGAGTGCAAATATTGTGCACACATGGGTTACCATGCATAAAAAAACCCCAAAAGCCCAAAGACGTAAGCTGCAGTAGACGGGCTTTAACACACTGTTGCACAAATCAGGTGTTATTTATTATTCGAAATAAGAAAATACATTTAAATTGTGTCCTCTTGCGTTGTGTTGTGTGTTTTTGTGTTAATGTGCTTGTGAATACTGATCTCCTGGCTACAGTCTGCTGAGAAAAGCAGAAATGCTTTTTCATCCTCTTTGGTTGTGACACCGAACACTTACTTACACCCGTAATGTACCATCACAGCCCAGAATGCTATTCATCCTTTAGATTTGATGGCTGCCTGTGCCTGTGCCGGGTCAGATAACCATCATGCTGCCCAAATGGAAAAAAGGCCCAAAAATGCACACAGTCGCCACACTGATAGCAATTACAAGCCAATCTGTCCCCACCTCCTGCCGAGGGTCAGAGGTTAATCTGCCAGGTTTTCACCTGGCAGCATTTCTTCACAGCATCTGAGCCCAGGGAAAAAGAGGGAGGCCGAGAAGGAATGGGCAAATAGAGATAGAGTGAGGAAGGAGGAATCAACGACCAGTAAGGTGACAGAGATAGCGGGAGGAGACGGAAATGTGGGGATTGCATGGAATGGGAAAGATGGAGCCACAGACAAGAGAAGGAGAAACAGACAGACAGGCAAAAGAAGAAGAAAGACGGCAAGCAGCAGAGATGCAGATGACCGTCTAACAAATCACCATGGTCCAAATGGGCAAAAAAAATAGATATCTCCCTACTGTTCTTTCAACTTCCTGACCAGATATAACGTCCCCATCTGAAGCTCCGAGAAACTGTGCCTCTGGGCAGAAGGTGCTTTTAGGTACTGATGTCCGATCAGCTTATTTGATAGAATAGCTAACCTTTAACAATAAAAGGGAAATGCAAATCTGACCTTCGATAACAGCGCAAGTTAAACCTCCTCCCACTCTCCTAATCTTGGTACCCACTGGGGCTCAGCGTCACCTGTGCTGCTGCCGCTGCACATGAAATGTAGATGTTACAAAGAGCGGGTGGCAGCTGGCTTTTCCAACCTGCACCTGTTCTGTGTGTCTGTGCGCGTGTGTGTGCGTGCGTGCGTGTGCGTGTGTGTGTGTGTGTGTGCGTGTAGTGGCTGTCTTCGGTGGTTCTCGGCTGTCTGCAGAAGTACATTCGCAGGGGACGATACAGATGTGACACTTGTGACATATGAGACATTAGGAACATTTGTCTAAGTACAGTAGCCTCCAAAGCCCAACTGCTCTTACACACAGGGTCACAGCTGCACATATGCACACACTTCAAACATATTGCACTAACTATTGATTTAAAGAGAGATGGTTTTCCGGAGCATTTTTTTTTTTTTTTTAAATCCTCATCACAACCTGATTGTAACCAGTTCATGAATGCATTGATATAAAAAACAAACATTCAATCACCTGTGGAACGGAAAGGTCTGTAAAAACACCATCCGATCATATTGAACGGACCGATCCATTAGATCATGACGCATCAATCAAACTGCCATCTTACCCGCCCCCTCTCCCCCCGACACCTCTTCGTGCAATAATTGTGCAAAACGAAAGACGATTTTCGGGCGGCAACTGAAAACCCAAGAACGGCTGCAAAGTGATGACACGGTGGCGCTGTTTCTACTGGACCGCTAGGTTAACTTTATGTCTTTCATCATCATCACGTTGTCATTCGAACAAGGATCCAAAAAAGCGTGGATGCGCAGTGCTCTTGAATCCGTGTTTGTTTTACCCTGCCTGTAACGGGCATAAGCTTTGTACCAGATGACTAATATAGACACGTCAATGCAATGAGAATTCATATTTACAGACAATATGTTTCACAGTAATCCAGATGTGAGAGTTTGGACTGACATGGCCACACCCACTGATCTATAACAACTATAATATCTCAAATTTAAAATAAGGCCTCATTTTGAAAAGATTCAACCTTTCAGTTCTTTTGTTTTGTAATCTTGTTCGTCCACTTCCACACAAACATGACATGAGAGACGCGATACATGACAGTAGACTTGTAGAAACTACTATGACCAAGATAACTGAATGGAAAGCACACACAGTTTAGTTGTGTTAGATTAAAGGCAAACACGATGTCGTCTTTATGAGGTTGGATTACGGCAATAATCCTGTTTGTTTCTGACAGAAGACGCATGATCATGATTTAGTATGATTTAGTATTAACTGTTGGTGTACAGTATTATTCACTTTTGTGTTCCTGATGATGAAATGCTGCAGCCGCCCTTTTATGTTTCTTTTCTCTCGTCGTCGTTGTTGTTATTGTCCAGTGTGTGTCATTTATGTGTGTTGTATTGCTGCACACGTACGCACAAAATCAACAAGTTGACAATGCATGCACTATTGATTCTGTAGGGCATTACACTCTTTTAGAAAATGTTAATTTAATCTGTTCTGTATTCATGTTACATTTTTTAAATAATAAAATAAAGTTTTGGTTTTTTTTTTTGTTAAAGGATGCATATTTTATTCTTTCCCACTCAGAAATGCCTGAGTATGCTCAGGTGTACAGGTCAGTACATCCACAGTTATTCCTGCGGCTCTTCTTCCTGGATTTCTTCTTTTCTTTACCCTCTGGAAACAAATCTCTCTTTTCAGTGATGTACTATATTTGATTTATGTCAGGATCACGGGTTTAAAATGCAGAGAAAGTGAATACAGGAGTCTGTGTGTGTGTGTGAGAGAGAGTATGATCGTGACTGAGGAATGATGTGAGTTAAATATTTCTAATATAAACTAACACATCAGTGCTATTGATAAATGATAGACCTCATGTTTACATTGGGGGATTAAAATCCCCCAAAGGCTTGCACTGAATGAATTAGTTAAAATAGCCATAAATCATTATATAGATACACATATTTGCTGTGTTAACAGTGACACTCAGCACATTCTGGGTTTCTGGGTCAGTGTCGGTCTCGTGCAATTTGGGATCATTGTCTCGGGGCTACGCCGACACTGTACGCTGACGTTGTAAATAAAAAAAATGACTTCTCCCCGTGCACGTTTTCATCAAACCTGCCAAACGTAGCCTAAATATTTGACATGGAGGGAGAGGAGATCAGTGAGAAGTGAGATCAAAGGAGGTGTGTGCGTGTGCGTGTGTGTGCGTGTGTGAGAGAGAGAAAGAGAGAGAGAGAGATTCTTTTTTTTCCAACATCACCAAAATTCCACTCCACCTCCTGCACACATGAGAATAATCTGAGAGAGAAAGAGAGAGAGAGAGAGAGAGAGAAAGGGGTTCCCAGCCACTAGCAGCTATTCTTCATATTCCTGTCACTTACTCTTCTTCTCTCTCATCTTCCTCTGACACACACACACACACACACACAAATGATTGTATTTGTCTTTATTAGTCCTTCCATTTTCTTTGCCCCTCCTTGTGTTCGGTCTCTTTCGTTCAATATTTCATGTTGTTGAGAGCATATCTATTCTGAGCTCTCTCTCTCTCTCTCTCTCTCTCTCACACACACACACATATATATGCCCTCTCTCTCTCCATCCCTCCCATTTTCCTTTTTAGAAAAAACCCTTCTCTCCACACACATCACTCTCACTGTCCTCTCCCTCTTTCTGCACCTCTATAAATCTCTCTCTCTCCTCAGTCTCTATATCTCATTGCACTCCTAATGTTCTGTGCCCCGTCTAACTCTTTCTCTCAAACCTGACTTACATTCTCTTCCTCCTTGCACTTCCCTTTCCCCTTCCCTTTTTCCTCTCCTCTCATCTGCCGCCTCACTTTGCGTGACTGTTCCAAAGTATCAGCTCCTCTTCTCCTTTCCTTAACCTCTCACTACCCCCATTCCTCTTCAACGAACACAGAGAAAGCCCTGTTCCCTCTTTTTGCACCTTTCATTTTTCCCCACCTCCTCCCCCCCGCCCCTGCCGTTCTCTTCCTCCCGTCCAATCTTGGCGGCACCTCTCCTCCACATCCTCCAAGTCTCTTTTTTCTTCCTTCCAACGGCGTGTTTCACTGAGCTCCATCTCCACCAACCAACCAACCAACCAACCAACCGTCGCCCTCCCACCCCTCCCACCTGCCCCGAGTCGGCTCCTCGCTCTCAGCCTGTACTCGTGTTGTTTTAGGCACAGCAGTGAAAGATAAACAGAGAGATTGAAATTTCGTGTCAGTCAGTCGGGTGAGAGGGGGACAGGGAGGGATGGAGAGCAGCAGAGGTGGAGAGGGAGTGGGGGGAGGCGGAGGGAGTGTCAGTACAAGTTACTAACGCCACAGTGAACAGCGAAGCAGGCTAAAGACACTCAGAGAGAGTGGGAGGTGGAGGGAGAAGTTCAAGAATATCATTGAAATGCAACATACAAGTGATCCCAGTGTTTATGGTATATATTCACATGATGTCCATGCACAGTCTAGGGTCTTCTGCTGACTTGCTACGTGCTTTGCTTGATTCCTCGGGCCCCAGAGAGTGATGTGTGCCCGACAGGGGCCTAATATCGAATTATCAGTGCGATGAGAAAGCTCCGATTAGATTTCGAGGTTGCAGAAAGGAGCACTTGACAGATGTGTTGTTGGCCAGTTCTGGGTTGGAAATGTCATAAGAGCCTCAGTGTCACCGCATGCAGTCAGCCTCGGGGTCGTTTCTCATAATAACCTCAATACAAAAGTAATCCAATAGCACTGCAGCCCATGCCTGGAAAATCCACCTGGATGATTAGAATTGACAGCAGTCTTTGCTGGAACAGAACATGTCAGCGTCTTTTTCAAAGACACCAAATGGAAAAGTGACAATTGGATTTTTTTTGTTATTCAAAAAAAAAACCCAGAAAAAATAGGAAAAGTACTAAATCACTGCTTTCCCTTTTCCAGCTTTCCAACTTTGTCTTCTTTGTGTCTGATTTACAGTTTCCTTTAAGATGTAACCATAAAACACATCCACACTCTAACTCCCCGTAGATTCCATACAATCAATCATCTGTGCGCCATAGACCGGGATTTAAAGGGTCAGTTCACTTAAATAATAAAGAAAACATTCTTTACCTATAGAGTATACATGCAGC
Source organism: Solea senegalensis (assembly GCF_019176455.1). Taxonomy (NCBI): domain Eukaryota; kingdom Metazoa; phylum Chordata; class Actinopteri; order Pleuronectiformes; family Soleidae; genus Solea; species Solea senegalensis. Next base: position 19,299,455 of record NC_058029.1, read on the forward strand.
TGGTTCTGGTTTTGAGTTTGTTTTTTTTTCTGTGAATGTGTATTTCTACTACTTCTTCTACTACTATTACTTCTTTTACTACTATTATTATTACAACTACTACTACTACTTACAGTAATCAAAGTGCAACTAACAATATAAAATTAAATAATTGATTTGAAACTGTTTTTATAGATAAAATTAAATCTATGGTTACATTTTTAACCATAGTCCATGATCTTCTGATCTTACTCATGTATGATCACATGACATTGAAATTTGGTTGCATGATAACTGGGTCTCACAGCAACACATGGGACATCCAGTATATTTGCACAAGAAGACAGTGGGATGTGGTCAAAGGCCCCAGAAAAATAATAGTTAGCAACCACTGACTTATTTTGAAACAGATTTTAGCTCAAGGTCATGAATGAACCCTGTTTCTCATTATCTGGTGAGTACAAAAAAGTCTGGGTTTTCTTAAAGGAACAGTGTGAGCTTTTGGGAATTACATGTTCTTGTTGTACAGAATGATAGATGAAAAGATGGATACCATAAGTATTTCTGTTGATTATGATGCACACAGTAATGGAGAGCCAGGAGTCAGAAATTCAGAACCACCCTGTTTTGAATCTTGAAAAGTCACAACAATCCCTTTTAATTTTATTTAATGAAAAAATTAACAACAAAAAAGACTTGTCCTGTCAGGCCGGGACTCAAAACAGGACTCAGACGCAGAGATGGACGGTTAGGCAGGCTTTATTTGTCACAAAAACCCAGATCACCTCTTGACCGAGTGATAAATTAATAGGCAATGAAACAGTCTATGAGCTAAGGTTAGCTTTCCTAATTTGAACTTAAGCGGACAAATAAATAAAACAACCACTCCGGATGGAGGAAAAAATTTAATTTACAACAACAAAAAATCAAACAGGCTTACATGACGAGGCTTGAACGCACACTGGGGTGAACAAACCAGACAAAACACTCTGGCACAAGACAAGCGAGACAAAGCCTATTTAAACTCATGAGGTTAATGGGGAACAGCTGGAAGCAATAGGTGATCAGGGATGACAGACAGGTGAGGAAGGGCAAGTGACCTGAAACGAGAGGAGGGTTAGTTTTCAAAATAAAACAGGAAATGACAAGACAAACCTCACCACGGTGTGACATGTCCAAAATGTTCTTAGGATGTAAGAAACAAATAAGGGCTTTACAATGCACTGAGGACAGAATTAGGGAGACTGAATATAGTAGTGTACACACACACACACATATACTGGTATCCATGACTTCAGGGGACATTATATTGTCTTAAGTTACACAGAAGCCTAACCCTAATCCTGACCCAAACCTCAGCCTAACTTTAAAACATGTCTTCACCTTAATATGTAGTAATTTGTCCTATTCTATAGAACACTGCATTGATTTATTAGGACAGCCTAAACAAAACCTTAACCACTTAATGCATAATCTTAACCTTAACCAAACCAAAATTCCAATTTTAGGAAACTTGACCAGTTCCTCAGAAATTAGGTTCTGTCTCATTCGGACCAGGTTTTGGTCCCTCTGAGGACTACTGGTCCTGACAAGGTCTGCGTTGATGCTAGAAAAGGTCCTGAAGAGGTAACAAATACACACACAAACCAACTTGTTATGGCCCCGGTACACTTCTGTGCACAGCGCACACAGACTCGCACCCACAGTCATCCGAGCCTCGACCTGGCGACCCTTGAACCGGCTGACACCCCGACTCCCCCGCCCGACGGGCCTTTCAGCTGTGAGCCGCTCGAACCTGTCCGAGGGAGTTGTAGCATCGTTCTCTTCTCTTCTTTGGTTGGAATGCGTCCTAGTCCCTGCATCCAGACTTGTACGTCACCCGATGGTGAAGTGGGATACTACAGCACCCTGACACCCTTACCCCTAAACCCAAATTGAACCTTAACCCTGAAAAAGCCTTTTAAATGGGGCCCTGTCAAAAAATCCCCACAAGGTCAAACATGTATGTTTTTTTTTTTTGGACCTCACAAAGATATAAACACAAGTACACACACACACACATTGAACTGACTGCTGTGATACTACACAACGCCGTGATGTGATGAACCGAGATACAACGCACGGCAACTGGGGAGAAATGATAGACAGAGGAAAGGAGTCATAGGGAGGAGAGCTCATTAAAAAAGTTGCCGGCCCGCTGTGATGGAGATGGAGGAAGAGGTAGAGGAGCAGAGACAGGCAAGACCACAGGAGACAGAGACAGAGACAGAGCTAACAAAAGACAGCGGGCAAGGTAGCAGGGACGGCAGAGTGGAGGGAGTTTGCGTTAGAAAACCAAGAATAAGGTGAGAGGAAGAGAGAGTGGGGTGGGGTGGGTGGATTAAATGGACAGCTCATGAGAGTGGTGGAAGGACTGGAGAAGACAGAGGGATTCCCCGATGGCATCTCATCTCTCTCTCTTTCTTGCTCTCCTTCTCCTTACATCCCTCTTTTTTTTCTCCCAATAAATCATTCTGACTTCTCCTTAACCAGCTCATTCCCAGCAGGCGGCAAGAAAACTGTAACAATCTCACAATCTCTCTGCTGTCTTTCTTTCCCTCGCTCTCTTGTTCTTCTTCTCTCTGACTCTTCTTTCTTTTCTTTTCTTTTTGTTTTTTACACGTTTTAACATGAGTCTGAGGAGAACATGAGGAGAAATCATCGCTGGACAGATGTTTATTTTTGGTGTCTCTAAGAAGAAGAAGAAAAAAAGGTCACGCACCAACTTTTCTCGTTGACTAAGCAAAGATGGGAAATTAATCGTAGTTTCTACGGAACAACGGACAGTTTTTAAAAAGACTTGTACGAGCATGAGGTTTGTAAAGGCTTCAATATCATGTCACAATTGTATCATAATACTGGAATGTGTGGGATTTTAGAAGACCTCTGTAGAAGTCTTAACTTGTTTAGTTTTTCCACCTGGGTCCTATGTTTATAAATGAGGGTGTGTACATGAATAGTACTTTCTGAAACAAAAAGTTTCAGAATTGCTCCAGTAGGTCACGACAGATGGCAACAGCTGAAGTGTAATCTTACGGGGCAACAGAGTTCTCCATAAAAAGTGCTTGTTTTCGCCAATAAATGGCTCGGATTGATATTGTGAGCAAGGGAGTAGGTGTGGTTACAAGACTGGTGAGGACACGGCGCCGCTGTGTTGTCAGAACAGCACATCTCTCTCTCTCTCATCTCCACTGTGACAGCAATGTGTGATACGTTCACTGACGCTCGTAAAATCCGCTCTCTCGCTCTCCTCTCCAATATTTGGAGAATGTCAGATTGTCCTGTGGGAGGAGAGCGAGAGTCAGCGAGCGCTTTTTACGAGAATCAGTGAACGCATCACAGCCGAGCAGAAACATTGTATATTTTTACTACAGAGAGAAACTGCACCTTATTACATATGTATACTTATATTTATATATGTATATGTAAATAATTTCTTTCCTACTTCTATTGCTTACTTGTATATTGTTTATTTGTTTGTCTATTATCTATTGTTGAGCTGCTGTAACGCCGTTTTCTCTCCACTGTGAGATAAATAAAAGCTATCTTATCTTATCTTATCACGGTGAGTCACAGAGGAGACGAGAGAGAGCGGGTGATATGTTGTTCAGACAACACAGCGGTGCAGTGTCCTCACCAGTCCTGTAACCAAACCGACGGCCACGCTTTCAATAACAATCGGAGACATTTATTGGGGAAAACAAGCACTTCTTTATGGAGATAACGCAGAATGTAACATTACACTGCAGCACATTGCCTCCCGAGGCGATCTACTGCACCAATTCTGAAACCTTTTGTCAGTCAACTATTGAACTACACACCTTCATTTATAAACATAGGGCCCAGGTCAAAAAAATACCGGAATTCCCCTTTAAGTGGTCCACCCAGTTGCTTTATGTTACTGGGACAATTTAGCTAAATATAACACAGCAAAAGCAAACTTCTTATCAGCAGTGAGACAAAATCAGTACATTATATCACAAGATAATGCTTTGAGATCACATGCAGCAGTGAGAGAGAGAGAGAGAGAGAGAGAGAGAGAGAGGAAGGTGGTGATGATCCATGGATGTTTCTGAGCTTTAAATGCATGTGTGTGTAAGACTATAGTATATGTATGAGAGGTTAGTGTGGGTGTTAACACACTGCAGATAGATGGTGGCTGCATACAGATGTGGAAGAGGAGAGGGATTCACAGATGTGTGCATGGACACAATCACTGTAGGTCGAAGAAGAAGAAGAAGAAGAAGAGAAGGCGTAGTAATGTCTACTGCTGCTGCTGCTGCTGCTGATGATGATGATGATGAGACTCGGCTACGATATTGGAGGAATGCGCTTTTGTCGCTCGCTGTGGGCGGAGCCACAGAGTGAACGAGTGCTGCCTACCAAACAGCGAGGGGGAGGGAGAGAGGGAGGAGAGAGAGGGAGAGATAGAGATAGAGAGAGAGGCTGCTCGTGGTAAACGATGGTTGTTGGATAGAGTCTTGAGGAGCTAATGAAAGTGGTTGGCTGAATTGTTCGCAGAGATTACGGAGCTCAGGAGCCTCGCGTGCTTCGCTTCACTCGGATCCAAACAAGGAGACAAGAAACTGCTGCAGCACAAAATAATAAAGAAACAAGTACAGTTTCTTCTTCTTTTTTTTTATTAGGAAGAGGACTTGTTTTTTCAGCCATTTCTTTTCCCATCCTTGATCCACTTTAAGCAGCACACTAACTCTTCCCCAGAGGACTGGAGCATCTCATGCCCGGAGGAGGAGGAGGAGGACCGACCTCCCGCTTGGATCCAGTGCACCGGCGTGCCTCACTCCTCCGGCGGGCTCAGAAGCTGCAGTTCCCGGTGAGAAGAGAGGAGCTCCACAGGCACAAAACCCCCTTTTTTTTTTCCTCTTGAAGCCCCGGGATTTGTGAGGGAAGGAGGGAGGAGGAGGGGGTTTGGTTTATGGGGGGAAAAGGAGGGACCTAAAGTCACTTCACACCACAATAGAGCCCGAGTTTTACAACACTTATTAACCAAAAGTCTTTATGTGGTCTTTGAAGGTATGCGTTTGAATGCCGTGCATATGAAGCTTTTGTGTCCCCCTCCTCTCTCCCGTCTGTTAGGCATTTGCTGGGATGTTTGAGTCGCGCTGTTTGGTGGAGGGGTGAAGGGACCGAGAGAGAGGACGGAGACACCGAGGGAGAGGAAGAAAGAGTGGAGGAGAGAGCATGGCTCTGGTCGCGCTGTCTCTCCTGGTGCTAACGAGTCTCACCTGGGCGGACCTGCTCCAGGTGTCCGCCAACAGACACTCCGTTTACTGGAATAGCTCCAACATACAGTAAGAGCTCATTATGTGTCACTGTGTGTGTCTCTGTGTGTGTGTGTGTGTGTGTGTGTGAGAGGCCCAGGTTAAGGTTGAGGCTTTGGTTAGGTTGTGTTTAATGGAATGGAAGTCACTGCAGTGTCCTCACAAGAATAGCAGTGCAAACCTGTGTGTGTGTGTGCGTGTGTAAAAATCTCTATTCTCCACTTTTTACATTGTCATGTCCACATATCACATGTCACCAGTGATTTATGCTCGAACACTTCAGTAAAATGTCACATTGTTGTGCTCTTCTGTTCATTATTGACCACATCAGTATCATTTGAGTTAAAGTACTAGTTATCATTAACTAGTATTCACTAATGCACTGTACTCCATTCTAAAGACACAGAACAATACAGAAAAAAACAATGATTAAACTGCAGCCTGTGCATTTGCTAATTGCATTGTCACAGCTGCCTCTTTCATCTGTACCTCCGCCTCCCTCCTCCTCCTCCCTCCTCCTCCTATGTGGTAGAAGTTATTTACATCCACACAAACTATTTCACTGCTTCATCTTCATGCGTGCAGTGTTTTTTTTGGAGTGCCGTCCCGCTCTGTCACATCCCCGGCAGACTGTGGAAGTCATGGTGGTTCAGTCCCAAACTGTCTTTCCATCATCTTCACACACACATGCACAGCTGCTCAGGAATATGTATGTGGCTGCACCTCAGGGTCACACTGTGCGTGCACACAACACATCGTTCTTTGGGGTCATTCAAAGCTGAGGAGTAGAAACAACAACAACAACAAAAAAAACAAACAAAGCCACATGTGATTCATTTGCCCTCCACTCCTCCTCTCTCACTCTTCCTGTCTTCTCCCCTATCTGGTTCAATTAGGAGCACTTCTTCATCCTGACCCCATTGTGTTGTTGCAGTGTCACTATTCAATCTCTCCTTCTCGCTCCCTCTCCGGCTTGCTCACTCCCTCTACCTCCTCTAACCCCCTTTCTTGTTTACACTCAGACCGTTGGCCTTTTTGTTATCCCTCTAATCCCTCGCTCCTCGCCTCGATCTTGATTCAAGTGAGAAAAAAAAGCTTCTTCTTTTTTCTCTTCCTCACTTCTGTCTTTTTTTTTTTTTAATGCTGTTCTTGTGAGTCCATGGCTCTGCTGCTGGATTCTCAAAGAACGTAGTGCCAGTCTTGTAGTAACTCACCGCAGATTCATCCCTCCTCCTACAATTAGTCAAATCCTGCACCATCTGTATTTCGCCGTCTTTTAATCTGTTCGTCCATATCTCGTTTGTTAGACTGGCAGGTGCTCAGGGAAAGTGATCGCGAGACTGTCGCAGCATTTCGCCTCATTTTTAAGGTTTAGCGAACAGTTAAGCGAGTTGTGATCCATTTGGAGTTTTCAACAAGGCCATTAAACAACCTCATTTGTAAGTTGCACATTTCACACACTGATGCACAGCCTCCATTTCGTTCCCCTCGCTTTTCAGTGAAGTCTGTGTAAATGTAAAAAAAAATAAGAAGTCTCCTCAGATCAGTAGAGTGAGTTACATTTTATGATGACACTTATTAAAGACATAAACAATGTGAAAACAAATTTTGTTTTCTGACAGTAACTCAAGGCCACTGATTTTACTTTACAGTTTGAAATAAAACTACGAGAGGAAAGTGGATTTATGCCTCACAGCAGAATTACTATATGAAGTTCTGCATGAAGTAATAGGAGAGGGGGGGAAAAAAAAGGTTATTGGTTGTGGTGCGATTCTGTAAACGATATTACTTTTCTTGAATGCAAGGGAAATTGTTTCCACACATTATAGGCCGACTAATACTGTGTGCACAGTTGCTGCTAGTCCATCGTATCTGATATTTCTTTCTGCAAGTCTCACTGTACGTTTCTACTTTTTTCCACTGAGAAGTGATTTTATAATAAATGGAAATGAAATGCCACCTTTGGTTTTCATAACAGAGACAGAAGTTTATTAAGATAAAATGAGGGGGGGGGAGAAAAAAAACAAAAAACAACCCTGAAGGCATAAACGGGAACGAAGGTGAACCTGGGACCTTCAGCTTCAAAATCAGCTTCACTTAACATGAGCAGTTTTAATGTTGTTCAAGATTGTATCTTTAGTTAAGTAATATGTCAGCTGTGCTCCGCTGCGTTTTCTGTGTTAAGAAATAAAAAAAAAAGAAAAGAAACTGCAGCTGGTGGTTGAGACAAAGCAGAGGGAGGACGAAGGCAGTTTGGGGAAGCCTAACCTTTAACCTGAGTGTCCACGGCCTGAGCCGCGCAGAGCCCCGCAGTCTCTCATCTCTCACTCCACACGTTCTCTGCCAACACTGTTTTCATCCCAACGGCCAAATATTCTTAGCCCCTGCAGTGTGAGTCTCTCTGTGTGTGTCTGTACTGTGGTTAATTAAAGAACAGTGCATCTCAGTGGACCTGCCTCATCCCTGATCTCCTCCTCGCTCTCCCTCTCACTGCACACATGCACAATGACAATGTATGGGGGGCAGTGAGTGGGAGTCACTTTCTCAACTCAGTCTACTCAGTGAATGAGCAGGCAAAGGATCCTTGGATAAACAGCAGGGTAGCTCGTCCAATCTCACTTTTTCGAGTCATTTAAATGGATGAGATCATACCCACCGCTTTAATTTTAATCTCTTACACCACAACAGCACAACATCCAACATTTGTGGCGTTGGCTGGTGCGTCTCTAGCTGCTGGCGATGGGCCTCCCTGGATTTTCTCTAACTCACATTGCAGCGTTGAGGTTTAGGAGGCCAATAATAAGCTGTAAAATAGCTGTCGATGTGAGTGGTAAACACTTTGTAAAGCCTCGGGACACTGCAAGTTTCTCAAACAGCTTCTGACCCCGAGCCACTCATCAACCACTAGAGACAGGCTGAAACTGTTACCATGGATTAACTGCTTCACACGCACACACTAGCATGTTCACATACGTTTACTATTGTGCGCACACGCACACAAAACGTGCAAGTCCCTGTTGTGCAGTCTTTTTTTTTAAACTTTGAAAAGATGGATTATTTCCCGTGTTTACATGGTGCACAAAGGCTGTTGCCACTGCCTATCAGTCACTTGTCACTGATATCCCTGGGCGCAACTGTGTGTGTAGTGGTGTGCGTTTTTCTTTTTTTCTTTTTTCTGTTTCTCTGTGGGTGTGAGACCTCGTGTACGTGTGAGTTTGCCCCGTTACAGATGTCTCTGTTCATAGATGTGTGACCGAAACAAAAACACATCCATCAGTGCGTTAAATCACACATTATCTCCCACCACCTGGCAATTAACCACTGCTGTGAGTGTGAGTGTGAGTGTGCATGCATATGCGTGTGCACGGGGGTAATTTAATAACGCAGTAGTGAACTGTTCTGCATAATACATATCTGATGATATCTTTTCATTTATCAGCTGTACATTTCAGAGGCAATTAGGTTTTGAATAATTGTTTAGTAATTACTGAATAATAACTGTTTGTGCGCCGCGTGTGTGTGTGTGTGCGTGCGTGCGTGTGTGTTTCCATGACACAAGTCACCTCGTTGATACCACAGGAATTGAGTCAGCTATCGCGAGCAGAAATGCCTCCTCATATGAATTCACGCGCATACGTGTGGTAATCGACACCGAGGTGGAACTTGTTTTATATTCATCCAGCTTGTCAGAGTGCACGGAGACGCGTCACACAGGGCAGGAGAGAAATAATGCAGGAATATGAGAGGGGAGGAGCAGCGAGGAGGAGATACTGTGGGGCTGGTTAGAGGAGGGAGGAATTGGGAAGAATGCAGATTGGTGTTGTGTTGAATTATAACGGTGGGGGTCATAATAATGGTAATGCTCGGCCGGTGATCTATACGCTCTTTGCGTGTAGATGCACAGTCAACCGTGGCTGGACTACACTGTTCAATTCAACAGCTGTTGTCTCAGTGTACGAGCACAAGTGGGGAATCGATTTATTGAGTGAAGTGTTTCTGCCTCCACTAGGGGGCAAAATGTCCCCCGTTCAGCTTGTTAGTTTTAAGCGGTTTCCGGGGTTAGCTTGCGGCGTGTTGCCATTCAGTCTTCCTACCATCCTTTAACTTAAAAAAAATACGATTCTTTAAGCTGATGGAGCATAAAATCAGTCTCCTCGTCATCTGCCCCAAAACAAACGTACCAGCCTAGATCTCGCCATGTTTTTTGTGTTTACGCAGTTGTGTTATGCGTCTGTGAACTGGCTTCTTCTGTTATTTCCGGGTTTAAGCCGGGGGTTGGGAAGTGTGGTGCATGCACAGAGCCAGGCCAGCTTCAGTCCTACTGTACATGCAGTAGTAGCTCCACTCCCAATTGAATTACCCAGGTTTGCGAGTCTGACTTTGAGAAATTTGATTTTCACACACATTGCAGTCAGATGAAAATGATGAAATGTATTTTAAAAGTCTGTATATATATATTTGTATATCTATATCTATACATATATATACATATGTATATAAAACAGGTCAATTAAGCATCCCCATGACAACACATCTGTCTCCCAGTCCCATTTAGAGCATCCACATTTACATTCATCAATATCCACACAAAGCAGAGCATTACTCACTCATGATCACAAGACCTGCCCGTGTGTGTGTGTGCGCGTGTGCGTGTGTGTGTGTTTGTACAACCCATCCATCAAAGACATTTACAGTGCTGCCACGCATTTCATCCACCACACGTGTGATCACAGACCCAAACACACCGTCGCACACACACACACACACACACACACAGCCTCAGTGATTTTATACTTTACACGTATTCAGACCCAGTAATCAGACCAATAATAGCACTGATATGTAATAAGGCCACATAGTGTATGAGTGAATGGATGGACTGGTTTGTGTCGTGTTGTGTGTGTGTGTGTGTGTGTGTGTGTGTATGGTGTGCAGACAGTAGCACAGAGACATCATTAATTAAAGGCAATAGAGAACACAGAACCTGTGTGATAGATTACCTCTGTCTGCATAATAAGATCCAGTTGTTTTCTCTCTCTATGTGTGTGGTGTTGGAGTAAATAACATTTTTCTGATTGGACAGGTGAGGATTGTCTGCTCCGTGTGCACAACAATAAGGGACATTTATCCTTTATCCTTTTTTTTTTGTCTATTTGGGGATGAGCTATATTTCAGGTCCCACGCTCATCCTCCCCACTGCCTGGTGGGGAAAGCACTCTTGGGGTGGTGGTATTTTGGGAACTGTGTGGTTTCTCTTTCTCTTCCAAATAAACTTGGACTAAATCTTTCCAGTGTTAGAAAATATGTTGCCTCGCGTTGAGGGTCTGGCTTTCCATCACCTCACCTCCCTCCAGCAGCACGTTCCCCTTTCTTTCGCCTTTGAACACCCGGCGTCTTTTCCCTTTTGCCTCTGAACTCCTTTAACATGGACTCGTCTCACACACATAAAACACTCACATTCATCTACATGATTAACTCATTGGAGCAAATTGCTGTGAAAATGGAGCGCCGGGGTTTAGCGGTCATGCTATCTTGATCTCGAGTGGTCAGTGTTATGGTTTAGACTCAAAGAGTCTGGTTGGTAGGGATTTTGGGGATGTAATGCCGCTAAGGTCAGGCTTATATGAGAGTGAGACTGAGTCTCGGGGCAATTTCAATCAGGCCTGACAGAACGTCTTACAGGTATAAATGCCCAGCCGAGGATTGGTATTGATTTAAGTGACTGCTGATTCCATGCTTGTGGCTCAGTGGATACTTTGCAGGTTGTATTTACCAGGTCTTTTGGAGTCCCAGCTAGAAAACACAGAATTGTATCTAATCCACCTGAGAGAAGGATTAATGTGTACTTTTTTATACACACATCGTCCTAGGAAAGACAAAACAGTCATAACATGATGTACAAACGGTGATGAGTTCATTTTAGGTGTTACGATGTAGATTCAAGACAGTTTAGGGAATGACCAGGTGATCTAGATAAAGCCATTTGTTGCAGGCAGAAATGAAATAAAACATAGCAAAATAGTGTCACTATGTGTTTCTCGTCTTGTGAGAATTTATTTTTGGTCGTCGTCCTCGAGGGAGGTGGAAGTATAATGTAGTGGGCTGCAGTGAATTCACAAGCTGAGGACTGCACATGAATGCTGTGTTTTGGCATACTTTTCCCTCAGTGCTTCATTTCAGCCACATTTACACAGATACATGATAAATAGAGCAATTGATGATTATAAATGTTTTGTGTATCACATTTTCCTGGACTGATGAACATGAAATACAGATGATACTTTACTTGTATATACATGTGAATGATGTGGCCTTGTTAAAATAATAATCATGATTTGTTGCTGCTCTTTTATCCTGTTTTATAGTCTGGGCTTGTCTGTGTGTCATTCATCCAAAATATCAAGGACAATGAATGCAGAATCAACATGTGTTGATAATCTGGCATGAATGTAGTTTAAGCATATCAGTGTTCCCAGTCCCTATCAGTTTATAGAAAGATAGGAAATATAGCAATTCATTCATTCAATCCATTCACTCCCCTGTAAGTGCTGTGTAGGTTGTGGATGGAGCTCTACTCCAGTATATCTCAGATAAAACTAGTTACATTCCATTTTAAATTGAGTGATTCTTGTTCCAAAGCAGATATTCTTTATTCAGTACTTTTGTGTCTGCTCAAACGTGCATGTGTGTTTATCATTTGCCACCTGCTGGGAACCCCTGCCGGCTCAGAGCGTCTCCGAGGCTCAACTAAATCCTGGAGCAGACAGAATTTTTGTCAGTTAAAGGCTGATAAGAAATTGGTTTATGTCGATATGCCCGAGTATGACTCACTCTGAGGCTTCTGATTTGGTCAGGACAGATTGATCCTGATCAGCGATTGTTGATAAACGCCATCCTCGGTTTGGTTCTTGTGTGGAGTTAAATTGGACAGTCTAAATCACCCAAAGGTGCGACCGAGAGCGTGAGTGATCGCTCTCTCCTCGTCGTGCCGAGACGTAGTCTCAGAAGTGCCGTGTCTGAAAGTGATTAAAAGCTCCCCTCGCTGGTGTTTGGACAAAGCAAGTGTGCGTTGCAAAACTGCCATGAACTACCATGAGTCTGACAGCCACGCCTGTGTTGCAGGTGTGAGCAGGTGCGAGAACGGGGCGACAACACTTCTGCCATTATCACCTGTCCTCATTAACCGCTGCATCCCCTCACTCCAGTCCACGTTGGCTACAACAGAAAGGATGTTTGCTTTCATAGAAAAGCCAAAGTCACTCCTGAGAAACAGCTGGCACAGATATAAGTCTATGAGGGGATAGGCGGACTCTCCCTGCGTCTCCAGTTTCGTCTGCTCCGTGAGTTAAACCAGGCCAACTTTTTTTTATGAGTTATACATTCATTTGCTGAGCACACAACTACTTCCACTTTACAATCCCTTGTCTCTGCGTCGTCCGGGTTTTATGTGCATTATAAAATTCCATCCGTGACGTTCTTGACGTGATTGATGATGGAAAGCTGGGCTTTTCCGAGAGAATATAATCCATTAATGGTTGTTTTTTTTGTTTTTTTTGCTTCCCTTCCACTCAGTTATACCCCTTTCACACATAGTGGGAATGTGTGCATGCAGTATTTAATTGGGTTAGGCTCTAATTAGTGGCATTAGTGGAAACGTAAAAACCTGGGTGAACATGCTAATTTCTTTGTACTCTGCATTCATGGCAGTGTAATTGTTAGGAAGCACAGCACACATTTTTGCTAATGTCCGATATTCCGATATGTCGGGAGTGCTAAGGCCAATAACAGATACCAAAGTATAATTTTTTTAACTGCAGAGATCATTTAGTCTCTTCTGTAGTAAAATGAATATATTTCTCATACACATTTCCCTCATTAAACAAAATAAATAAACTTCAGGGTCATTTTAGTATGAAAGAGGCTCTATAGTGACCATCAATAATCAGGTTTAGATGACAGTGTCTCTATGATCAATATGTAAAAGCATATAGATCAGATCAGGCCATTTGAAAACTGTTCTCATTTAATCTCAACAATTAATTCCAATATCACACAAAGAGGAGACGCTTTGTCAGATGACTGCATTGTGTTAGTTGAAGTATAAAAGGAAAATGTCTGTATTTAAAGTGGACGCAGTCGTCTGGTTTCAAAGGTGAAGTCCAGGAAGTAAGACCGAAGTAGCACTTATCCACTGGTTGTAAAACAAAGTCTGGAAGTCTATGGGAGAGTGAACCTCCTTCTCCCTTGATTTATAACGTCAGTAAACATTTTCCTGAGGAGTTAATGGTCTCATTTGCTAGTTTCATGTCTCCTTCAATAGAACGTGATGCCGGGTTTGTGAATTATGTTCCCAATTAGAGGGAAAATAGACAGTGAAGTGTGGCACATAGGAGTCAACATGGGTGTGACTGACAGGTGACATCTGTGAACACCAGTCAAATGTTGAGGCTTCACAATGGGAGTTTGTTTGTCAACCGGAAGATTGTCTTTGATAATTCTGACAAAACAGAAGCCAAATGATTGAATATTGTCTTGTTATCAGTAGATTTGAGGTAAAAACATGAGGCAAAACAACAAGTAACCTTCCCCACCCACGTGTTCAATTTAAACCAACCGTCCATGGAGAACAAATCCCACAGCGTTGGTCTGGAGGTGCAACACAAAAGCACTTTACAACACACTCAATGTTGTTGTTGATATTAACATTATTCTCTGAGCTGGTTGCTAAGCTTCAGCAGTGTAATCAGGTGCTAATAACAAGGTTTACAAGCGGTTTCAAAGCACTTAATGTGTGTGTGTGTGTGTTTGTGAGTACTTCTGGGGCTTTTTTTGAGGGGGTGGTATGAGCTGGTGAGGGAACTAATAATGCATGCTGTCAGCTCTTGCTCACACACGCACCAGATGCTCATATGGTGTTTGTGACGCGGCTAATGATGGCAGCGTCGCAGCGATCTGAGGCCATATGCTGAGCCAGAGCCGTGTAGTGCAGCGTTAATAAACTGTACTGACATGACAATTAGAAAATCCTCCACATACAGGCAACACAGTTGCATGCGAAAGAAATGCAGCTGTTTTGATCAAAGCCACTCACACACCGGGAATCAACTGTCTCCACTGAGGACAGGACGGAGGAGCAACAGGGAGCGGAGCCACGGCACTGACAGGAAATGTGTTAATTGTCACTGCTCGCCGGGCAGAAATCATGCTTATTGTCGGGCCTCGGATACGGATGTTGTTATTGCTTCGCGAAGACGTGAACAAGTTTGGATCTGAATTGCGGACATGCTCTTTATTCCGCTGTATTTTGAAGGAAGCGTCTGCGTAAGACAATTGTGGCGTATCATGGGGGAACTCTTGATTGTGACAATTTGATTTGTAAAGGTCTTTCTCACAAACTGTAGAGGACACAAAACCGTGCTCATTCCATTCATAGAAAGAGAGTGTGTGGCGGAGAGGGAAGGAGTCTTTAATTGAGGTTTTATCCATTTAAGCTGTCAGTAAGAAGCCAACTCTGAAACCTTTTAACCATTCTCCTCTCAGTAATGACACAAATCAGAGAGGAAATGTGTTTGTGTGAGTGTCTGCGCGAGCGTGCGCTCCGTGCGCGTGCTAGCGTCCATGAAGCGGGAGGGTAATTATGCGGAAATTGGGAAATGGCTAAGTGAATTATGACCTTGTTTCAGGAGAGGGCTTTAATCAGTCCCAGCCAGACCAGAGAAGGAGGCAGAAATGTTCACTACATGAGCTCAGACTGTCGCTAACGCAAGACACTCAACTGGTTTGATGTGTCTGACTGGAAACCAGTCACTCAGCCGTAGAAGGAAAAATCAAATATGGTGAAAAGAGTGTGTTCTGTGTGCTAAACTCTGGCTGGGTGTGTTGTTCCTGTATGAAGGCCAGTGAACAGAGAAATGTCTCTGCAGAACTCCTGAGAAGTCCTCACAGGCCATGACCGCATTTCCAGCACGGACCACGCCCACTTCACATTTCTGGCCAATCACGCAACAGTTGTCGGTCCCAAACGAGGGCTGCGAGAATAGTGATGTCATTGTTTTCTGGCAGCCCTGTTAGAGAGAACACGAGAACACGCGTCTGTGTTCTTGTGGAGAATGTACACGTCTTTAGAGCGATGGTCACGTGTGGACGGCTGTGTACCATGAGTTTTTATTCTTAGTTAATTGCTTAATGTGACAACAACAGGGCAAATCCTTGTTTTATATTCATTCATTTCACTGACGACTGACTGTAAAGTTCATTCGGTTATAAATTCCGTTCAATAACTGTTTGCATTGATTATTTGCAAAATATAATAAGATCACTGGGGTCGCTTCCAATTATTATGTACATACTTTTATTGATTTATAGTCATCAGTCATCCTCAAAATGCATTGGAACCAGATTAAACCAGTTCTTTTTTCTAATCCAAATTTCCTGTGCTTTGTATGTGACTTTTGTAATCTATCACTTATCAAAATTGCTTATTTTCCTGTTGAAAGTCAGTTTAGCCTTGTATTTCATATGTTGCCAACAGCAAAGAAAAGAAGAACAAATACACATTTTTCTACATGTGAGTTAGGATTATTAGCGTTATACACAGCAGAAGAAATACAATATATACAGCACGACGCCCCTGTACACACGTACACAGTCTGTTTCCTGCAAGAACGTTTATGTCAGATTGGAAGCACTCAGATTGAGTGCTGAACTCACTCATCCTGGAATGAGCACAGAGAGCGGCAGCTTGTGCGGATCAAGGTGTAAACAAAGTGAGTAACCGTGTGAAGCTGCAGGTGGTGCAGCGCAGAACGACGAGGCCACGCCATCAAAATAACACGGAATATTTTTCAGGAGCATATTTTCAGGCATGTGCACGCCAAAAAAAAAACATGGCATTGTTGTCTCTTGTGCCAGTGAAAACATGTTCGTTTTGTTGTGGCACATTTCCTGAATTTATTGTTGGACTTGTTGGTGTGTGTGTGTGAAATGAACGTGTGGATTAAGAGTGTGTGTGTGTGTGTGTGTGTGTGTGTGTACATGTATGAATGGCTCTTGCTGCTCAGTTGTGTGTCGGGTCAGCAGCGTCTGCTGCGTGTCAGTGTTTCTCTGTTGGTGCTGGTCTGGCTGTCTATTTCTGTCGGTGTTTTGAATCGATGGCAACCTACAGACACTGCACTCATCTCCTGGATGTTTCAGCCCGCTCCTTCTCTCTCTCTCTCTCTCTCTTGCTATATATCTGTCGCTCTGCCCTCCCTTCCCTCACTCTGCCTCTCCGTCTCTCCTGTTGCCTCACGAGTTGGCACGGTCTCTCTATCACTTCCTCCTTCCCCTCCTCATTGTCCTCACTGTATCATCGTGCTACTCGAGTCTCTCTTCAGACCAGACAATGAGCTCTCAGTGTGTGTGTGTGTGTGTGTGTGTGTGTGTGTGTTTTGATTCTCGCTGCTTCTTGTTGAGAGATTCCTGTTCTTCCCATTTTGGCCAGTTTGAGTTTATGAGCTGAAAGCCAGGATGTGCAAGTGATTTGTATTGTGTTCAAACACTCATGGCGATCAAGCTTAGACAAGGGATTTACTGGTTATCTGAGTTTCATATGTTAAGTCATGTCAGGCTGACAAGTTGTTTAGAAATAAGTCCACACAAACAACAGCAATGACACAAATGATTCTCAAAAATGTGAGGGGTATTTTGTGATTGTGGCCTGTCTGCAGTGAACATAACGTTTATTAGGACTGCAGTGATTCATCCATGCATTTTTTTTTTTTATAATTAAAACAAATGTTCTGATTTTCTGGTGTCTTTGCTCCATATAACAAAGACATCAAAACTGAATAATCATGGTTTGTGGACAAAACAAGACGTTCATCATCATTTCCACGTTTGGGAAACACCGGAAACAACATTTTGTGGTCCAAACGATTACTCGATTAATCGTTGGTTGCAGCCCTGATGTGCATATAGTACAGTATATCCATAATATTCAACTCAGAGCTGCAACTAACGATTATTTTAATAATCGATGAATCGCTTAATCCATAAAATATCAGAAAACAGAAATGGTGATGTTCTCAAATGTCATGTTTTGTCCACAAACCAAAATGATTCACTTTTAATGATTTCTTTGTTATCCAGAGCAAAGAAATGAAGAAAATATTCACATTTAAGAAGCTTAAATAATTGGAAATCTCATTTTAATCATGAAAAAAAGCTTCAAACCGATGCATCGATTATCAAAATAGTTGTGGATTAATTTAGTAATGGATTAATAATCGATTAAACGATGAATTGTTTCAGCTCTAATTCTACTGTTTGGTTAACTGGTATGAGCTTGTATGGTCTTGGAACCTGATATGCAATGCGACTCAGATAGGTTATGCTGCAGGGAAAGGGTTGTTTTGCAAAACACCAGAACGCTTTGGCAGGACAGTTCGGTCTCGAGGGTCATTTCCAGGAATAATGTTGGCTACCAGAGAGATTTTACCCAAATATAGAGTTGTGTTGGAACTAACTCAGCTGTATTAATGTGACTGGTTTGTCTAAAGTTCACAATAATTACCTTGTCTGTTTGAGACGTTCACCACCTCTGATCTCTTCAGAATGAATTATGTATGTTTGGATTTTTAGATGGTTTGACAGACAAATGTTACTCATAATGAAACTAATTGAATTTACCTTAAAACAAAGGTCTCAAACATGCGGCCTGCGGGACCTCATGTGGCCCACCATGTTTTATCAAGTTACCATGAAAACAATACTTTTGCTTATATTTATCACACCAATAAATATAGAGTGTTTTAAATTTTGATTCTTCTTTGTTTCTGTCTGTTTGTGTTATTTAAAGATTCATTTTTTTGTTTTTTATATTGTTTCATATCAAAAGAAATACTGTGAAAGAGCATCACAAATAACATAACTGATATCATGGTGAAACCTCTTTGTTTTCGCTTTACTGACCCTTCTCTTGACCAGACTAAACGTTCATTGGCCCATAGGTCATTTGAGTTTGAGACCTCTGCATTAAAACATAGCTTTATATTGTAATATCCATATAATTATACATAATTATATGGATAAAACACTTGAACAATTCTCTCGATAGGTTGTACTCATAGACATAATAGAGAGGGTTCAGTGGATCAACAGTATGCAGGACTTGTTCATTAGTCCATGCATCACTACATACACATTTTGGAGTGAATCGCCTGCTGAACAAAATGAACAGATAAAAAAAGCAGTTTTGTGTCATCGATTGACTTAAATACCTGAAAATTCAAGTTTCTTTGCAGCTGAAAAAAAAAATCGAATACTACCATAAAGCAAACCCAGTCATTGATTCGCAATATTGCCTGTGATGACAATTAACACATCTCTATTGATCTGGTGTATTGTTCATTTATCCGGCATTATCTGCAAAGTGTACTGTATACGTGTATGTGTGCGTGTGAGTTTATTTTATTTATTTATTTAAATGACGGTGTGGAGGCGGTGGAATCGACTGAGCGTCGGTAGTGTTGGCTGGCCTTCATGCTCGCACTCACGCCTACTGTCTGTAGGCTTTGCTTTTAAGCTTTAAAGGCACAGGAATGTGCTCGTGCCATAGTAAGACTGCATATGAATGAATATTTACTATCGTACGCAGCCCACTATCATGTGAAATAATGAAAGTCCAGAGCAGCTGGCGGAGTCCGGTCTGTATTTTGCTTGTACGGGAGGGGGGGTGGGCGGGGGAGAAAAGATGGTGGTGGATGTGGGGGTTGCAGGGTTCCTGTAATGAATGTACTGCAGTTTAAAAGAATTCTGTGTCACTTCCCGGGAGAGAGAGCGAGAGAGAGAGAGAAATAAAGGGGGTGGAGGAGAAGGAGATGTGGGAGGAGATGTTGTG
Organism: Solea senegalensis; assembly: GCF_019176455.1. Lineage (NCBI taxonomy): Eukaryota > Metazoa > Chordata > Actinopteri > Pleuronectiformes > Soleidae > Solea > Solea senegalensis. Next base: position 19,318,634 of record NC_058029.1, read on the forward strand.
AAACAGGACGTGTTGTGTTGGGTTGTAGTTCTTCGCAGACGGGCAAACTCTCCTCCCATGTACGAGTGCATGTGCTGCGGAGAGAGAGAGAAGACGGCATGTGAGTGTCCCACAGCCTCCGAGCATACCACCCACACACATTACCCACATGTATTAGAACCCATACATATGCATACTACCCCATACACACACACACACACACACACACACACAGACACACACAGACACGTAGGGAAAACACGTTTCACAGGCACAATATCTGTCATTACCTCCTACAGATTCCTCATGGGAGCACATTGTTATTTTCTCCCAGCCCTGATCAAATAAAGCGGAGCAAGTAGTGAACACACACACACACACACACACATTCACTCCTCCACACACAAACGTATAGAAAGACATGAACCGTAACACCTATGCGTTGCAACCGCATGAATGAATAAAACACGGCAAGATGACACCCATCATCAGCCCCCACGCTGAGTGTTTCTCCTCCGTGAGGTGAATAGTCAGTCCCAACATAAGTGTTGTCATTTTTAGTACAATATCAGTGCAGATAATCAAAGGCTCCTTCACAGCCTCCTCTCGATAGTGCGGCAAAGACACCAGCTGGACTTTGGTCGTATCTGTTGGCCCCTTGTTGATGCTGACGAGAAAAAAAAGGACAGAGACAGCACAACAACAAGAAAGATCTGCCAGACTGAGAAAGGAAAAAAAAAATCATTGATAGAGGGTGAAGGGGAAGAAGGGAAGGGCACCAAAGAATGGAGAAAAGAGGGCCCTGCAGAACAGTACTGCCAAGACCGAGGTCAATTGTGATGAAAATGGCCGTTCACATGTCCACAATAGCGGCTGACTGACAGCACTAAAGCGGCATAGATGGGCTTATCCTGATCACTCAGGGCCTTGACTGGGGATATCACAATGCCCTGGAGATCTGTCCTTTTTGGGGCTTGGAGGATCACAGAACGCCTTCGGTCCCAAGCTTTGGCCCCGAAACGTCCCTGACATTACCATATCAATGCTGCCGAGGCTGTTCCGCCAAGGAGCAGGACAGCTAGCGATAGCGCCTCCCGGCTAGCATCGCGCTGTGCCCTCACAAGGCTATTCAGTGGGGAGTCAATGCTAACTCAATGCTACGTGTGAATGAGAAGAGGTCCAAAAGCTCACTCCTGTAGCATGAACCCGTGTCTAGCTGTCCATTCAGTTTGTGTTTGTTTGTATACGAGTCTCTCAGCGTTTCTTTTCTCTGCTTTATCGCTCTGGTCCACCACAGCACGCACGGGTTTTGAACCTCAAAGGGCCTTTGGTGCTAAGCAAAACGCTTCCATACCATAGAATACACCCAACATTAGCTTTGAATGCTTGTTTGGCCCATTATAGACTTTTTTAATTAGGCCAACTTATTCACATGAATATGTGTTTAGTCTTTAATAACTCCTACACTTTTTTGTGATAAACTTTTTATTGTCATTTAATTGCAGGTAACAAATACCTTAACGACACTAGGGAAAAGGACAGGGAAAGAAAAACAAAACTAAACTAAAACCTGCTGTGGCGATCCCTTCTTCCATCTCTATGCACAGTTGTACATTTAATCTGTGATTTTATATGGTTTAGAATCAGTAAGACAAAACCAGTTACACTAAGCAAACAGATCTTGAATTTAAAATCGTTTTAAAATAGACAAAGTACAAACAACATTTTTTTATCACTGATTTTGACATGCCTGATATTTGAATTTTCCTCTACCTCTGGTTTAAGATCTGAAACGATGACACTGCTAACAAGATATTGTTCTTAAGTTTCTCTGCTTGGTCAGGCCTGTCCACACGGAAACATGTGGATGTTTTGTTTAATATTATGGAGTTTCATCCTCAGTATGATTCGTTTTTAGACAGTAAATATGCTACCTTAGGATAACGATGATTAGTGATTAGTACCACCTCTGTCATTGTTTGGCAGTGTTTCAATAAAAAGTGACTCATTTCAGCCTGAAAAGACACTAGATCTCACTAGAACACGTCCTGTCCTCGGTGACTTCAGACATCGCGGTGAAGAAAAATACAAATGTTGAAGATTAATAGTGAAACGGATCCGTAAATGAAGGCGAGGAGGAAACAAAAGCTATTTTCATAGACACTATTTTACTTGGATGAACAACACAGATGAGTGCGTGTTCCGCACACGGTCAGCTCTACTGCACATCCACAGCTCATTCTTGTCTGTGACTCTGTCGTCTGCGTGGTCACAGTGTTTCTCTCTGTCTTCTCTGAAAGTAGTTAGGGTTATTCCGGAAAGATGCGATTCACTAGATTTGTCGCTTGTCGCTTTTTTGAAGAAAGCAGAGTCACAGGGGCTCTGTAAAGTCGCTAAATAAAGCAGCAAAGTCACCAAGTTGTCAACGCTGTTGTTTGGTCTGTTTGCGTTATGATAACGTATTTTCTTTCTTTATTTCCCTTTCTTTCCCCTGGCTTGGTTCATTCTGTCTCCGTTTCTGTTATTTTATCTGCAGTGTGTACAGCGTCTTCAGTTTTTTTGGTGTAGCGTTACAGCGCCAATTACAGGCCTGGCATATGTACTACAGCGTCTTGAAGACATTTCCTGAAACGATCACATGTGTGCGCAAAAGCTTGTTTTCCACTTTTGTTCCATTTTCCGTGTGAATAAGCGTCCATAAGGTCACCATGATTAACATTTGTCACTGTGGACTGTTTCCACACGTAGAAAACGACACAAACAGCAGAGTAGAGGGTGCAAAATAAGTGCGCACAGGTTACAACCTTCCTGTGTTGTGAGAATATTAGATGACGTGGCTCTCAGAGTTGATGGCCTTTGATATCATTACGATGCAATTAGAGATATTAGCCAGTCAGAGTACAAGCCACAATGCAGTGCTAACCTTATTATTATGCCATGGGGGAGGAAATGGATCATCTGGAGAAGGAGAGCTGTTTTTTAAATGATGCAGAAGGGAATGGAGAGTGAGATAGCCAGAGAGAGAGAGAGAGAAAGGATGGAAGGAAGGAAGGAGAAAATCGATGGCTTAAAGTAAGGGATGGGAAACTAAAAGGGCAACAAAGAGAGGGAGATGAGGAAGAGAGGTGAGATATTGGCCGTAGACTTCTGCATTGTCATTGGAAATCAGAGCCCTGGGGGAGGGTGCTGTTTGATTTGCTGTTCTTGTTTTAATCTGTCAGTCAGTGACACGCACGCACACACACACACACACACACACACGCGCACACACATGCTGATATCCTCTAGTCTGTCACTTAGTATTGACAGAGAGCTGAGAGGTTATCATGCGTCGTCAGGTGCCAGACTGACTCTTGGTAGCAGGTTTGTCATTTGTAATTAGAGAGAAAATGTGAGCTGGTTTTTCCCACCTCGCTCCTGCCGAGACACACACACACACACACACACACAAACACATGCGCTGACACGCGTTTGATGGTCCAAGTTTGATTCCATTAAGAGGAGTTTGTCAGTTAGTCACTGAAGTGTCGGGGTGAATGCTGATGGCCGGGCAGAGCTGAACAGGATCTGAAGCAGGCTGTTCACACACACTCAAAACACCAAGGGTGACTGAGCAGTGGCAGGCCTAACGATGACTATTTTATGTCAGTCACATACACACACACACACACACACACACACAGAGACACAGACAGACACACTCACATAGCCTATCTGGTGTTGTATGCCCATGTGGTCACGGTCCACGCAGCTCTGAGTTGTGGTCACGGTTAAAAAGGCTTCCTTCTGGAGAGGAGGAGGGAGTGGAGTCTTAAGATGGAGAATGAGTTGAGGAGGTGGGTGTGTGTGTGTGTGGGGGGGGGAGATAATAGGAGAGGGCTAACAGCGGGGGAGGAGGGCTGGGATGGACGAAAGAGGGAGTGAAAAGGGGAAGATAGAGGCTGAAGGTGGGTTTTTGGAGTATGAAAGCCTGCGTGCCTCCATTTCTGTGCCATTGATGTATTCTAATGCTAAGTGTGTAATGCTGGGCCTCGACTGGTCTCTGGGAGAGACGGGCCTTTGATAGGCACAACCAAGCTGTGGGACAGATCTCTCACATGCCATTCATATGCATATGTAGATATATATATCTCCCTCTCTCTGTATATGTGTATGCTTGTACTGTGCTCTGTTTTGTTTTGTTTTTTTTAAGCTATTTAAGTTGTTTCTAATCCATTTGTACTACTGGTAGATCAGTTACATTTACATATCAATGTGTTTTAGGTTGTTTTGAGCAACTCACACCCTAATCCCGCATTACGCTGTTGGACCCTGCTGGTGGATGTTTGTGTGTTTTTGGAATTGAATGTGAATGTGTGAATGTGTGTGTGTGTGTGTGTGTGTGTGTGTGTGTGTGTGTGTGTGTAGGTGTGCGTTTTCCGTAGAGGAAGAACGTGCAGCATTTTGTGTGTGGCCATGAGGTAACGCACCACATCTGATCATGTAATTGGCCAACTGCAGAACAGGCCAAAGTGCAGGAGCTCGAAGCTGACTGCATCTCTCCAGCCTGTCCTGTGTGTGTGTGTGTGTGTGTGTGTCTGTAAATGAATGTGTGCCCCTATGAACTGTGTGTGTGAGTGTGAGTGTGTGTGTGTGTGTGTGTGTGAAGGCGTGTTGTGCAGAACGCTTTGTTTGCCGTGTGTTCCGGTCCCCAACCGATTATAGCATGAAATTCCACACACATTGTATAGCAATGGGGGTCTCACATGTGGATAGACACGCACAAACAAGTGCATACACACAATGTCACACTAAAGTGAGAAGTCAGAGAGGCCTGTTAATGACTGTCGGAGACAGAAAGGGAGCGGGACTGTGGTGTTGTCAGGGCTTTGTGACAGATGCTGGTTGTAAAATGCCTTGCTCAGAGGTTTATTGTCATTAAAAAACGTAACAATCAGACTCGGAAAGATTGATGTCATTCCTTCTTTCTTTCTCTCCTTTTCACACCCTCGCTAACCCTCCCACACACACACAAGGATGTGTCACGGTTTCTAGCCCTAACCGCTGCTATTTAGCCCGGGTGAGCTCAGCGATTTGATTTCACTCTGCAGACACGTCTGGCCAAGGGCGCCGTTTTGTCCAACTTCAGAATCTCCTTAAAAAAATAGGGAGCCAATCACAAACCAGGCTTAATGATGATGATGATGATGACAGAAAAGTGATATTTTGTGTCCATCCAACATCTGCCATGAGCAGTCGCCTTTCGATTCGGCTGTTGCTTCCATTTTAAACCACTTGTTTTACGGCGCTCCCCCAGGCAAAGGTCGTTAGATGCCATTACTAGATAGCCATCGCTCCTAGGAAACTACAACAAGCACATATGTTGATACACTCTTGTAGTTGTAGTTCAGTTTTCCACTGACCAGCATAAGCTGCAGCTAACATTTGTTGTTTTTAAACTGTCGACTAGTAAATGGTAAATGGTCTGTGTTTATATAGCGCTTTTCTAGTCTTGATGAGCACTCAAAGCTGCTTTACACCACAGTTTTTGCCATTCACACCCATTCACTCACACTTTCATACGGCGCATGTATTTGTTTTTCTGTCAGTCCTCTTTCATACCCATTCACACGCTGCCGGGCACAGCTGTCCGTCAGGAGCAACGTGGGCTAGAATTAGTCCCTGATTAGCCTGTCGGTTATTTTCTTGATGAATCAATTTGTTGTCTGGAGCATTAAATCAGAAACTGATGAACAATGTCAATTAACTTATGACACTTTTCCACTACACAGCTCCGGCGCGACTCGCCACGTTTTTTATTTTGCTTCTCCATCAGGGACAGTACCTGGTTCCAGGTACTTTTGTAGTACCTACTCGATGTTATACGTGACGTTGGCAGACTGCCGGCCACTGATTGTTCAGAGAAGCCACATCACGACCCCTGCCGCTGTATTTCAGGTTCAGCGACTGTGTCAGACGGAGTCTGTGCTCCAGTCGTGCAGGAAGTACTGAACGATTCTCTGAACAAATCTATTTAACAAGCTGATTCTAATGATTCATTTACACCCAAAACATCTGCTTTCCAAGTCACTAGTCACTCGTTTGACGTCATGGCAGTTTCATAACACGACTCCGCCGACGTACTATATTGTAATGGAAACCGTGTAGCGTCAAGCCTCTCGTGTGTGTTCTTCTTTTTGTCCGGTGGGAGTGGGGCCAAATGTCGCTAGATCCTAATCCAGCTCTCGCTCATCAGTGACCCTCCCTCTCACTTCGCTGTGTGAGTGCTCTTCTTCAAGCCGGAGAGGAGGAGGAGGAGGAGGAGGAGGGTCTACTTGTTCATCTTACTCCACCAGCGCTCAGCCTCATACTTCATGGTTGGCAGTGTGTTTATCTGCGTGCGTGCGTGCAGGCTTATATGTATTTTCTGTGAGACACTGGGTGGGGGACTGTGTCAAAGAGTGCTCGCCTTTATACTTTGACTGCCTTTTCTTTCTGCTCAAGAATATGATGGATGTTTCAAAACAGAGGAAGCCTGAATATCAGTGCCAGCCGCTGATGGTGCTTTGTGTGTGTGTGTGTGTGTGTGTGTGAGGCACTGGAGGTTATTTGATCTCATTGTGTTGTTGGAGAGGCACTGTTCTCTTGCTTTATGACCAGAGCTGTAGGGAGATATTCAGCTTCACCTGCTTCTCCTTTACAATCCATCATGCCTCTCGCAGCAGACAAACGCACTCCACTCATTTTATTACTTCCTCTCACACTCGGAGAAAAATTTAAGTTGCTCCGTTGCTGTACCTCGCACACACACACACACACACACACACACGTAATCTCTCACCTCTCTCTCCACAGTTTATCTCCTCAGTTGAGAGGAACGACCCTAACTCATGCTGTATAAACGAGTGACAAAGCGAAGCGCGCGCACATGTCGTCATTCTGACGGTGTTTCTGCAGCTGACTGCATGCTGCTGCTGTGTGGAAGCAGCGGTGTTAAGTGTGTGGCAAACCGAGCAGGGACGAGGACTCGGCTAATGACTGTCTCTGCACACTTCATCAGATTGCTCACCCGCAATATTGCCTCATATCAATCCCGAGCACCATTGGTGCTTAATGGCGTGTGCGTGTGCTTGTTATTGTTTGTGCATGTGTGTATTTCTGATCACAAACGTATATTGCTCTGTAGAGCCATTACAGTTTAATAGGCATCGTGGAATGTGCGGCGTGTTAATGCTCCAGCAACGTGAAGTAATGACACAATAAAACAATTAAATATGGTGGAGGAGAATTACTTTTTGAACAAGCTGCACCTAGAAGCTATTTGGACTGAGACAGAATAAATAGAAAGGACTGATCAAGCTTATTAAGGGAGGAGAGGGAGCTCCACCTTGCGCTCTCTTTTTTTCCCTCCAACTCGCCGTCATCATGACTTAATATCAGCTGATTCATAGACTGATAAGAGAAATTCTCCTTGAAATTAGAGAGTAGTGATTACATGCACGTTAACGTGAGAGACTTGTGATGAAAGGTCAGGGTGGTGTGTTGTTGTCGAAGATATTACAGATTTTCAGACAGTTGATTCTTTTTTTTTTATTCATTTAATCCATAATGTGGTAAATTGTGAGAAGAGTGGCGTTGTATTTTTGCAGAGCCTGAGCTGAAAAATTGCTTTTTTTGTATCGAGAAAAAGTCCTAAAGATTCTATTCTATTCTATTCTATTCAGTTCATTTGAGAAGCAACAAATGTGAGGCATTTTTCTTGATCAGTGACTTGACTTTAAGTCAGAACTATTCAATTATTTACAGATCAGGTTTTGCTCTCCGTGTGGTGTTTTTTCCACTTTCTGTTTGGGTTTCCTCAAGAAGCTCTGGTTTGCACAGCTGAAAATGTGCACTCATATATGTACTCAAGTATGTGAGTTCCTTGTTTGCTGTAAAATGTGTTGGCGTTTGTTAATGATAAATCCAGATGCTCAGATTGTATTGTCGACTGCTCAGAGGCGAGAACTGAGACACAATGCCTGACATCTGAACGGGGAGGCGTCATCACAGATACTGGCGAGCAGCGTGTGCCAGGTCGGATACATATGGAGAGTAAGACTTGAGATAGTGTATCCGGTCCAGATGCCTGGCATCTTAGGTATCTAGTGAGGGAACCTTGTCTTATCCAAAGTTATGGCTGTTAATATTGTACACCAGGTCTGGTTATAAGAATATGTGTATATTTAAACTTACAAGAAGAGAATGGAGGCATTGTTATTGGCTCTCGGCTTAAATAAAATCTGTCATAACCTGTGAATTATAGTTCACTAGAGTTGCATTGTGGGAAATAGAGGCAATATCTGGGGTTCTGCTGCATTGATTTTGATTCCATTTTTTTTTTTTAATCCAGAGAGAATTTGTCCATGTTACTGGAGGGAAATGCTGTAGTGGTTGAGTGCTCTTTCAAGGCCACGAGGTGAATTGCATTGGTCTCACAATGAAGTTGTTCTTAATACTACAATTTATGGCATTTTCTTTCTTTCTGTATCTTTAAAATGCATCATTTCTGTCAGAAATCCGTGCTGTTTGTGAGTATAATTTCGTGCATATTCTGTAATCTGTGATGACACAAGAACTTCCCTCTATGATTTAGTGTGGCAGTTGAAAAAGTAATGCGCGCAGTGAGCTTCACTTGTCCTCACTTAATTATATACCGTACATTTATTGTACACAGAGAAGACGCATGGTTCCGCTCACTTGCAGACGTCCTGGCCACGAAACCTTTAAGTACAATAACAGAGTTTGAGTTGAAACCTTGAAGGAAATAGAAAAAAATAACAGTCTATGTCAACACAGATTATGTCTGTATGAGTGGAGACTCCCAAGGTCCAGCTTATCCTAAATCCGGAACAGGATGGTATAACCTGACTGTATAATTCAACATCCTGCTTTGGCAAATACTAATATTAGACACATTCAAATATGTATTAGGTCACAAATTTCCCTGATGGTGTTCCTCCCTTTTAAAATGATGTAACACCCTCTTGAGATTCTCCATTTCCGAGGCTGATGTAAAGCACTTCAGCGGTGTCTGGAGTTAATTTGTGGTCAGGTTCGAGGCAAACAAACAAATAGAACGAGACGTTCTGGGGACACAATCCAACCATGTTTGTGGGGATGAGAACCACCTGTTTATGTGTTGTTAAACATAGGAGTCATTGTGAGTGTAAATTCTCTTGACTCAAGAACCACCGGGACATTCTGAGGGGATTTGTCTATTTTAATGTCGTCTTTCATTTATGAGTCTCTCGCTCTCTCTCTCTCTCTCTCTCGTCTTCTTCATCATTGTCCTCTCTTTATTTCTCGTTTTGTCCTCTATCTCGCACGTCTCTTTATGTAATCGTTTATAGAGATCTGTTGAGAATTAGAGATCGAAAACCCATTTACAGAGGTTACCTACGTAAAGTCAGCCTATTTGTCTGCTGTGAAATCGAAACCTTACCCTCTGCCGCTCTCTCCCATTCCTCTCTCGCTTCGCCCCCTTTCTCAAACTCCCTCTCCCTGTCTCAACCTCAACCTCGCTCGCTCTCTCTCGGGGGGGGTCACAACTCCACAAAGTAGAGACGATAAGAGAAGAGATTAGATGATTGGGCAGAAATGAGGGAATTTGTTAAGAAGAGATAGATGGACAGAGGGGTCGTTAATGGAGAATAAAGAGGGGACAAAGTATCAGGGTGAAACCATATTTGACTAAGGATGAAGGATGAAGAGTAAAGGAGTTCTTTTTTTGAACTCTATAACCAAGTAGATGATAGCACATGATGGAATTCAGTGAATGTTTTTCTTGTAATCATTGCAGAATTGCCCAAAGAATTGAAATGAAGGATAATTATTGGCTTGTGTTTTGTTTGTCAATCAGTATTTCCATGGACGGTTACTGCGACAGCTGTGGTGCAACTTAATTGCTACTGTCCATGTCCCAGTATAGAAACACTAGCAGGGAATGGATTTATGGAATTAAGTGTGTCTGCCTTCACGCTGCCATGTGGCAAATCTGGCAACGTGCTGCATTTCAGCCGCATGTTTGTATTTATCAGTTTCTGGTTTAGCCGGCAGCTCGTTGTAATTAGATGACGAGATTGTTACGGATATTTTTGATTATCAGGCGAGATGCGAGATGATGGAACCTCTGGAGTCACTGATGATGAGTTAAGTTGAAAGATTTTATTGTAGACACAGCTCAGAGCCGAGGAGAACTGAGACAAACACCTGGCATCTGAAGATAGTGTATCTAGATCTAGTGAGGGAACCAAGATTAGAATTCTCGCTCACACCTACCAGTCCAACATGTTTTTCTCCCTGTTATGGTAAATAGTCTGAATTTATATAGCTTTTCTGGTCTCGATGACAAACTCAAAGCTGCTTTAAACTACAGTTTTACTTCCCAGTGACTTTTATTTCCAAGTCCAAGACGAGAATGGAAAGTATGGAGCATGCACAGAGTCGTATTAGCAGGTAATTTGACTCTCAATTGCATTATCTGAGCATGTAAGTCCGACTTTGAGAAATTAGATTTAGTACAATTTCACGAGTGCAAACATGTGTTTTTAAAAGTGCGTTTCTAATCGCACTAACGCAATTATATGTCTTTTTTTTGAGCATCATGCAGTTGTACTGTGTGTGCAGTCTACAGTGTACTGGGGGGACATTTGGCCCCAGAAGTTGCTGCAGAGTAAGCGCTCCTCTCCTCTGAGGCAGCTCAGGGTGAGGACTTGGCCTCAATGTTGCCGTCACACTGAACAGTCATCTGAACCTTGTTCCATAAGGCTTTGCTTGGCAAGTATTAATCCTGAACATTTGAAGTGGATTCCTGTAAGAAAATACAGATTCAGAGTCACATCCAGCCCTTTCTTCATAATACATTTACATCCAAGAATCCACAATGTTTTGTCTCTTCTTTGGCCTAAAAAAGTACATCTAAGGCATTGAGTTTGACAGCGTACGGGCAGAAATAGCATGATGTGAGTGTAAGAAAAGAGAGCCGAGTGATGGAAAACAGGATTAGATAGACAACACCGTGGAGAAGTGGTTTGAGCCTGCAGCGAGGAAGAGTTTGAGCGAGTTAAGTGATGGAGAGAGGCCATGTAGGGGGAGAGAGAGAGAGAGAGAGCATGTGAGAGAAAGATGGAAAGAGAAAAGAGGCATAAATGAGTCAAGGCAGGGAATCCGAGTGTAAAACCCAGTCTTGGGCAAGAGAGTACGAAGGAAATGTGAGTGGGAAAGAGCGAGAGAGAGGAGGAGGAAAAAGACATGAAGTCAGTGTAGCTACAACACCTTCTGACACAAAGCTCTGACCTAAGCTAATACTCGCTCTATTAATATCTCCACCTAATGACTGCCACACCCTGTCAGTGGACGGCATAAAGTGAAACCCTTACTCATCACCTTTTCACTTTTTACTTCCTGAATTATGAGCCCAATAAATAGTTTAATGATGGTGTATGGAGGAGAGAGAGAGACCAGCTGTGTGACCATTTCAAAACAGACAGAGTAGGTCGCGTGAAATGTCACAAGTTAATGATTCACCATTAATTGCTTGAGCGTCATTAAGAATTTAACCATTTCATAATGTCTGGTAAATTAACCAATGTCACTTGCAGCGTCTGCGAAGGTTGTACATCAACCAAAGGCACAGTTAGAAGGTGAGGAAGTCGAAGTGCGGGGAAACTCTGAGCTGTGTTTTTGATGAACAGAATTCACTTGTGAAACTTTTCGCGCTTCTCTGTATTTTCACTCAGACTCAGATTTGTCATCTGATCTCATCAATCCTCTCCCGGGCCAGATACTGATGCAGACGGGCCACTTTTGGCTCACAGGCCACCAATTGCTCCCCACTGGGCTACAGTATTATATAGAATTATTTAGAACACAGAGATTGTTAGTAACACACATCCTTTTGTCTTTTCGTAAACAAATAATCAGAAACAATACCTGAATGAGTTGCATGAAAAGCCCAGCAGTGAATGTTGTTTTTTATGCTCACCAGCAAGGCACATAATGTGTGGTGTTTTTTTTCCTCATTTGACAATTTTCATCCCTTTGTTGTTAATTCTGTTTTCATACGCATGGTTAAAGGCATTTTTAAGTACTTCTTGCTCATACGTCTCAGGCTCATTAATTCCCATTCAATTACAAACAGCACAGAAATCCTCAGTGGAGACATCTAATTCAGTCAGTTTAAGTAATCAGTCAGTGTAAATGGGAAGCCTGTAATTGTTTTTTAAAGTGTTGCATTAACACGCTGGAATTATACTATGGAGTAGTTTGATTTGCCTTTTCATAAAATTCTACACGCTTTTAGACGACCTTAAAAAAATGAACACATTAAAACGGTGAACTAGACCCTGAATTCATGTTTCTTCCTCCTGTCTAAATAAAAAATAATGTTTTTGATTACTTTGTCTCATTAGAGCTGAACAGGTCAAACATGGATGGAACTACATGGTTTATGGAATTAGAAGCAAGCGGCACTTTATGAATTGAGCAAACCACAAAATCAAAATGCACAAATTGCAAATAAAATATCGATTTAATCATTCAAAAATATTGTTATTATTATTATCAATACACTTTTTGTTTGTGCTCCCTAATTTGTTTGTGCCGTGGTTTTTTGTTTGCGATTCTGACCATGGGCGGACCTTAGAAAGCTGCCTGCTGATTGGCTACTGAGGTTTGAAGCAACAGCTCAATGGACCAGTAGTAGTCACGGGCTTGGAGTCGCTGTCCGTCTGGAACTTTTTGTAAAAATTGTAAAAATTGTAAATAACTAACGTTTATAATTTGACAAGATTATTGTCGGATGTTGACAGGGAAAGCATGGAGAACGAGTTCCAGACAAGTGAGGGAGCGCAAATAGCAAGTGAGGGAGTGCAAATAACAAGTGAGAGGAGAAGAACAAGTGAGGGTAACAAGTGAGGTAGAACAAGTGAGGGAGTGGAACAAGTGCAAAGAACAAGTGAGGGAGTGCAAGAACTAAGAACAAATGAGGGAGTCGAAAAGAACAAGTGAGGGAGTGCAAAGAACAAGTGAGGGAGTCAGAAGAACAAGTGAGGAGTGCAAAGAACAAGTGAGGAGTGCGAAGAACAAGTGAGGGAGTGCAAAGAACAAGTGAGGGAGTGCAAAGAACAAGTGAGGGAGTGCAAAGAACTTTTTGATTTTGTGGTTGTGTCATTTTTGTGTCATTTTTGTGTCATTTTTGTTGTGTTGTTAGCTTCTTAAAAAAGTGTTACTTGCTTCGTGAAATGTCTTGTTTGCAAATATTGACACAAATCTAATTCCATACTGTTGAGAATTTAGGATTCTAAAAAAAAAAAATCTAAGCACCAATAAGAATCACAGCAGCTTGTGGAGTGGAGCTGCCAGTCAAATCTAATCTGTCCACACCCACATAGTCACTTTCTAATCAGAAAACAAGTGTGTGGGTAGACTATAGATGTGGCAGAGGCTTTAAGAAGATGGCGGTGATGCGTAAACTGTGAATTAGGGGGAAAATATTTCCCTTTCTGTGTGTTGGCTGATGTTTTAGAGGCTGCCTTCTGTAAAAATCACAACATAGTAGACAGAGAGTGCAAATCTATAAACAGTCCAAAGCAAGATGCTTTTATCAGTTAATTACATCTCGATTTAATGGCTTAAAATGCATTACATTACTTTGTGTTTGTTTGTTTTGGCACATGCTTTTGCCCAGAACAACCTTTTTCCCCTCCCCACATTTCCCTTTTGTGTGGAGGTTGAAAGTTTTCTGAGAAGACGTTAAACAGGAAAAGCCAGAGACCACGGCCACTGCAATCAGCTGCTGCCATCGCCCTACAACCATGTTATAAAAGAAAAGGAAGGAACCAGGAAGCAATCAAAAGTATTGCAAAAGTAGGCGACTGCAACAATTTAGAGGAGAAAACTTTCCTTTCACCCTGATCAGTGATCAGCCGTGTGGCTGTGCAGCCTGTTTTCTTTATCAAGGTGGATGTTTCGTCTCACTGGAAAATTAAAATAGCAAAAAAACAAAAAAATCCAAATCTCTCACTGCAAATGGATTCTTCACAAAAGAGTGCATATTTTACAGACATTTTAATTGCAAAAAAAAAAAGAAGAAATTTCAATTTCAGGGAAAAATAGTTCTCATAATCTATGAAAGGGGCCATTTCAATGAATAAAGCCTTAACATTATAACCACTATCTTCCCTCTCATCTCCTAGAGTTTATTCACCTCATGCTTTTATGCCTCTGAGCTACAGTCACTTGCATCGTGTCCTCTTACCCGATAATTCTGCCCACTTACAAAAGGAGACCGACGTTTCCATTTTCTGTTCGCTGTGATTCTGCTACGTTTCCTTCATTTTATAATAACTGCATTGTTTAAATGTGGACTCCAGGAAGAGGAGCTGTTGCCTGGTGTAATGGCTTATGGGGAACCTAACTAAACACTTCTTTGTTAAGGAGCACATTAAGTGTTTGTGTCAAAGGTCTAACAGATTCCAGGAGTTGTGTGTCTCTTCTCCTGTCTTCGCACAGAAAAAAAAAAAAAAGAAAAATCCTTACCCCTGAGAACTGGTTGAAATGTGCTCAGTAGAAGAGTTTCTTGATTGATTTTCTTCACAAAAGCTGTAGGATGGTGTGATGGCGATGAAGAACTGAATCTCTTCTTCCTCCATTCCCTCATTGTCCAGACTGACTGTCTGTCTGTCCTCCTACATTTTTCTCAGCATTTCTCTCCTGTCAGTCTTACTCATGACACGCACACACACACACACACACACACGCACAAAATCAGAGTATGCGAAACCCAGAACACACACTCGTCTAACGTGTTGTTGTCTGTCCTCGCACAGTGGTTATGTAAAGATTTCACTCGCGTGTACTCACTGGTAACACTTTATTACACACACACACACAGAGACACACACACAGACACACACGTATCGTAATGTCATCGTGTCACTGCTAAATGGTGCGTTTACGTCTTTTTAAGGAGATCCACACAGAAATGACATCATGTAGGCGCAGTTGCACTGGATCAACATGATGCACAGAGAAGGAGACGCGGTGCATGCGAGTGGGGGAGGAAGGGAGGACAGGGAGAGGTGGCGAAAAAGTGGAGGGGAAAGTAAACAAGTCGAGAGAGAGAGAGAGAGAGAGAAAGACAAGGGGATAATAAAGGGGAGGCAGAGGCATGAAGGCTGACACTGCACATTCATACTCAGTGGGAGGTCTAATATGTGTGTGTGTGTGTTTCTTACACCTCTGGAGTTGCTTTGTCTCATTTGGTCTTTCGTAGCACAACACTGGTGGATGTGTTTGTGTCCATCTGTGCATGACACGCGTGTCTGCACTGTCTGCCACACACACACACACACACACACACACACATCTGCTACCTATAAATGAACAGCAATCTGTTCCTTGTTACAGCTAGCATGACTCATTGTAATGGTGCATTGCCTCAGACAAAGGGTCACACACACACACACACACACACACACACACACGGGAACTTCAGCTAAGCTTGGAGGTTCATGCTACAGGAAACATCAGCACAGTCCTCAGCATCCCCTTCATTCTCTCGCTGACCCTGGCCTCTGTCTTTTCCTCTCGCTTCTCTCGCTGCCTCCGCCCACTTCTCTCTCCCTGTTCTGATCACTCTAACCTTTTCTCCCTCCATTCCTCACTCACTACGTGTCCACGCACAGTTAAGTCACAGCGTTCAGCTGGACTATACTTCCCTTGTCCTTGCACTAATGTGGAATCGATTGACTGGATGAAATGTGTCCACCTCCACGTCGCCCCTGTGGTGACACGCCCTCTTTCTACTTGTTAGTATGAACCGGTGGATGGTTTAGCTGCTGGCTAATTTCCACTTGTATTATCTGGATCTGATTTAGCACCATTTCAATCAGACCGACATGTTTACGCGTATTTTAAGAGTCTGGTTTTATTTGGACTAACAAAATAATTAGATGTAGTTTCTAATGTCACGTATAAAGATCCTTCTCTCAGCTCTGGGTCTGTTTTTTCTTCTTTTCTTTTTTTTTTTCCAATCAGCAAACTCACAGATAAAACAGTGTGGCATGTGCTCACAGAGACACACAATTTAAACAAGGATTTAATTTGTGTGTTTATGCAAAGCCAGCGTTTGCTATTCAAACCAGCCGACCTCGACCAATTACAACCAATCCAATTACTTTCTACATGCAACACTTGATATCAAGAAGCGTTCGGCTGCTTAGACCTCAGCGAACAATCCAGTGATCCAAACAAGCACATGTAGCTGATTGTGCGTGCGTGTGTGTGTGTGAGCTGACCTGCAGGTTATTCCCTGGTTGGCTCATCGTCATGTCTGATTGGCTGCCTGCTGGTTTCATCACATTGCACCAGAGACAGAAACAGACCTTGTGGCCTCTCACCCACGGGTCTCTTTCTTCCTGTCTCTCTCTCTCTCTCCCTCTCTGAGTGTTGGCTGACTTTGGTTTTGTCTGGCATGTTGAGCTGTAGGGAAGCACTTTGATTGAAGAGACAGAATGAAAAAAAAAAAAGCACACTGCCATCTTTGAAGCAGCTGTCCTGCCCATGACAGTCTCACAGAAAACACACACACACACAGCTGGATAGCTTTACATGGATACACCAACCTGTACTGTGTGTACACACACACACACACACACACACACATATGCAGGTATACACACAGGAATGCTTCAGCATGCAGGGGCAGCTGTGACACCTATGTGTAACCTCTTTGCTGCATTAGCACACACACACACACACGCACACACACACACACCATCTGCTTATCATCTCTTTGTTAACAGCCAGTGTTGTGGTCACCAGAGCTTTACTGTAATCTGCTCCTGTTAGTGACAGGGCATTCAGCGTAACAACCTTCACTCTAATCTTTCCAATTATGTAAAGACTGTATACATTGGTGAATGATCCGGAGAGAAATTCTGCTGAAACTACACATCATTTTTTTCCCCGTCATTGCTGATATAACCTCCAAGTTCATTTTTAATCAGTTGTGCCGTTAGAAACAACATTTCAATGTTCAACTCCAAAATGTACACACAATGTTGATCGGTGTTCGTCAAACCTGGAAATGGGGATGTTCTCAAATGTTTTGTTTTGTCCACAAACCGAAATGATTCACTTTGAATGATTTCTTTGTTATTCAGAGCAAAGAAACGAAGAAAATACTCACATTTTAGAAGCTTAAACAATCAGAAATCTTGTTTTAATCATGAAAAAAGTCTCAAACCGATTAATCAATGACCAAAATAGTTGTCGATTAATTTAGTAATCAATTAATAATTTCATAGATTTGGGAAATTATGGAGATAGCAAAAATGTTGACTTGATTAACATGATGTGGAGATCACAACTAGAGCTGAAACGATGAATCGATTATTAATCGATTATTAATCGATTACTAAATGAATTGACTATTTTGGTAATCGATGAATCAGTTTGAAGCTTTTTTCATGATTAAAACAAGATTTGCGATTGTTTAAGCTTCTTAAATGTGAGTATTTTCTTCATTTCTTTGCTCTGGATAATAAAGAAATCATTCAAAGTGAATCATTTCGGTTTGTGGACAAAACAAAACATTTGAGAAAATCATCATTTCCAGGTTTGACGAACACCAATTCACATTGTAATGTACATTTCCTTCCCCTGTCTCGCATAAACCTCGCTAAAATGACGGGAAACAATAATCTGAATGCATCAGAACAGGAACGAGGAACAGTCTCCACAGCTTGCCGTTCACATGTGACAAACCCAGCGGGAGATTGTCTGGAGGAGCTGCGTTCAGTTTGTCTGTGGATTCAGATTCAGAGTGGTTTTCAGCACAGAGGATTCCGGACACTCAGAAAGCTTCTTAAATGTGAATAGTTTCTTTGCTCCACAAGTGCTCAATGAATCGAATATGAAAATAATTGTTAGTTGCGGCCCTTCATCCTCTCCCCTCTTATGCAGAGTTTTGGACATGACTCGGAGATCACTTTAGAGTGACTGCTGTAGACATTTGCGTTAGTTCAAGTGCTTTATTTGATGAATACAGCCCCTTGTGGACTACGTCCAGAGTTCGGGCAGAAGAGGAGCCAGTGCTGGCTGCTGCCACCGGTGGCTCAGTGGTACGATAAACATTACAGCAAACTAATGGAAAGATGAGCGTAGGCCTCTGATACTGCTTTATCTTCTCTCTTAACACCTAACACCAGATTGCCTACAACCTCCACGGCCTCGGACTGTGAATGTGAGCTAAGCAAATCAGCGACCTCACAGGCCAACAATAAAGCTCAGGTTTGGATTTCAATCTGCCTGTGACCGGGAGGAGGGATGGAAAGTTAGTGGCAGCCAGGCAGAAGGAGAGCGCTGATGAGACACAGAGAGAGATGGAAGGATATAGCATAGCAGGGGAGAGATGGAGGGGTCAGCTCCGCCAGATAAGCCAGGGCAAGGAATGAAAAATAGAGCATAAAAGTGAAGGCAGATGAGATATTTAACATAGAGGCAGATAGGCGGATGACAGGGGGTGCAATGAGGGGACAGGGCAGTGAGATAATTACTAAGATAGAGAGGGATGTAAACGGCAGGATGAAGAAGGAAAGAGATTACAACTTTACACCACGGTGGATAGACTGACAGCGGCAGGCGGAGAGAGACAGACAGGTGGGGGTTGCAGCGGACGAGCAGGTAATGTCAAATGGAGACGGAGAAGGCTGGGCTTTAAAGGGGAGCGAGGACAGTAAGTGAGGGAAGAAGTCCTTGCCAAAGGGAATGAGAACTTCAAATAGCAGCAAACACTTGATTAATTTCTCTTGTGTCTTTTGTCACGTCAGCTGTGCCAGTTTGTGTTCACACGCACATCTGCCAGGGCGCGCACTTTCCAGGCACGTACGCCGTTAGTCCTCATCCAGCGGCACACATACACACCGTCAGCCGTAAAGGCACAACAACAGCCTCCCAAGACGTAAGAGCTTCTTTTCATATCCCTGGAATTGGCTGAATCAAAGTGCTGTTAACAAGGCAGGGAGTCAGTCTGTCAAAGGAGCCCCACGGCAGCTGAGGTGAGCAGGTGGCACATCTGGTGTCAAACAAGGTATTTTTAGACCTCAAACCAGAGGCAGCATCACACTAGTGACAGTCCAGGAACATTGCTGCATTCTTATTGTTTTGCAGCAAACTAGTGATGTATTGGACCTGAAGATTGGTGGTGGACTTCATGGCATTCAGGGCTCTGCGTGTAAGCCCTGCTCAGTTTGCCCTGTGGCGGCGTTGGTTGATCAGAAGTAGGAGCACATCGCTTGCAGGATGGGAGTGAACCTGGAGCTATCATTGAGCCGTGGCTGTTAGTGCTAATTACTGTGTGACAGGATCTTAACCCTTAGAACACAGAGCATTTAAGCTGTTTTGTTTCCATTGCTGTGTTAAAGGTACAGTATATACAGAGGCTATAAGAATGTTTTTCAGCACAACCTAAGCAATCTGATGAAAAAACATGCACACACCTGAGCTAAGAGTACTCAAAACGTTTAAAATCGCATTGAATTTGTGAAATTTGGAATTGCGTCACAGTTTAAAGTTCACTCGGCTCGTTTTTATAAACAAAAATAAAATAAAAACTGTCTATTTTGTGACCTTCTGCACCATTATTGCTACTTTAAATCACTACTAAATATACAAAATAAAATTAATCACAAGTTTGACTCAACAACACATAAGAAGACGGAAAAAAAGGGTTCGTTTTCATGACCTAGAACCACACCCCCCCAGGATGTCCATATAAGGAGTTGTGTATTATTCCCACGGCACTTTGCCAGTGGCTACATGTGTGAATGATGGAAGTCAGAAATGCACTTTCCCCTTTGTTTAAACACTTTGCCTTTAGACCTGTTTGTTGCTGCAAAAACAACAAATCTGCAACTTCAAACGTTGACTTTCTTTTTTTTTTAATTGCACCTGCAGGTGAAGCTCATGGGAACTGAATTAGAATAATTTACCGAAATATACTGATGGCTTTTGCTTCAATTGATTTTAATTATTGGCTATTATGTAACACCAACAATTTTGTTATAATTGCTGTTGTAATTGTTTGTTATCCTGAGCAGTTTGGTGTTTCTGTGCTGAGAATCTAAGAAAAAATACTTCTGTAATTAACATTTTCTCCAGGCACATGAAGTGAATTGGTGGTGAGTTATTGCATCTGCAGGAGGAGCTTCAACACAGGCTGCATTTCCTCAACTTTCACCCTCACATATGAAGGTGAAAACCCTCGGTCTTTCTCATATTCTCGCTTCTTTATTAAATAAAATTAAATAATAAAATGAGCTCATTGCTGAGAGAAACGTTCAGGCTGCAGTTGGAAGTAACAAGAGAGCAAGTGCCCATTAGCAGATTGATGTTGGCTGCACCTCCACTGACAGGTTTTAGGGGAAGCCGGATAGAGGGATGAAGGAAGGATAGAGTGAAGTAGCGGAGATTAGATAAAGACGAAGCCTGTCTTGTAGCTGTCCTGTTTGCATGTGCTCCTGTCTCTGTCTGCATGGGTGATAGAATATGACACTGACTTTGTGTCAGACACATATTGTGGAGATTAGAGAGATGTGGGA
The DNA here is from genome assembly GCF_019176455.1 of Solea senegalensis. NCBI lineage: Eukaryota > Metazoa > Chordata > Actinopteri > Pleuronectiformes > Soleidae > Solea > Solea senegalensis. The sequence continues at coordinate 19,339,237 of NC_058029.1, forward strand.
GTAAGAGAGGGGGGGGGGGAGAGAGAGTGAAGAAGGGAAGAGGAAGATATAAAAGACCCTGTTTAGACCTCGTATTAACAGCCATCCTGCAGTGATCCGTTCACAGGTCTGAGCCTTCCTGAAGTCCCATCACAAATCCTTCTCCAGAGGTTGTTTGAGGACACATGTGTCCACGTTCCTGCTCTCGTCCTACGTTCATTTATTGCTCGCCTCCATCACAACATCAACACTGATCAAGATTTATTTCTCTCCTGCTTAAAGTCATATTTACTGTTACAGTGGCAGGAGTAGAGCTTCTCTCGCACACACAAACACACTGACGACAGACACGTGTGTGCAGACATCAGTGTGTATTGGTTCAACCAGCTCCTTTCTATCCCACCCTGTGTTGTGTTTTATTGTTGTGTTTGCTTTTTAAGAATTATTGTGAAGCACTTTGAGCTGCAATAAATAAAGTTTATTTGTATTATTATTTGAATACAGGATGGGGAAGCCAATTCTGATCTCATGTGGTCAAAGGAGATCCAGGACACATTTGAACACTGGCTAAGGGGGACAGATGGATAGATACAGTGATGTAAATGTTTTCAAAAAAACAATGAGAATTCTCTCACTCTCTTCTTGGAGTCTCATATTAAACTTTAATTTCTTGCAGTGTGGGTCCAGAGAGTCTGATAGTGACAGAGCTTGTCTGAGGTGAGGCAAAGAAAACACAGAGCGACAACTTAGAGGGGGCGACACATGTGTAACTAGTGTGTGTGTGTGCACGTGATAAACAGAAGACTACACTGCCAGTGTTATGATATGTGACAGCATGTCGGTAACGTATTCCGATTAAGACGTCCACTAATATTTCATCTCCTCACCTTCCCAATTGTGCCTTTTCAAGTGTGCGCGCGCGTGCAGGAGCACGGGAGTGCACAGTCAGCAGAAAGTCGGCACTGAGACTGATAAACCATTATGCACGACGTGGGAGTGCATGTTTATGTGCCATTTTGTGTGCACGTGTGTGCGCACGTGAGCTTGTGTGTGTTGGGTTTAATGATCTTTTTTGATGGCCCGGTGTAGCGGATATTGAGATGGATGGTCCATATGCTCTTTATGGTCCATGCATATTTCATATTCCAGCAGCAAAGCAGAGCAGAGCAGGCATTGCTTATATGGCCAGGATGTTGCACTGGGACGTGGGCTGACTTTATGAGCGCTCATATTCACATCCCACTGTTTTGTCCCGTTTGAATAAATGCCCGAGTATGAATAAATACCATACATTTCATAAGGCTTTCACAGAGGCACCTACATATCCATAAACCTTAATGTCAGCTTTAAACCATCACATCTTTAATGGACCCTTGTGGCCACCCACTGTATGATTCACTGCTGGTGTCACTGGACCACATTTGCATGTCACTCAAAGAACAATGGTTGAGATGAAGTCGTAACCTGCGCTGCGGCTCCACATGAATAAAGGCAAACTTTTTTTTTTTAATTTATATACATATATATATATATATATATATACATCTATGTATGTATATATATATATATATATATATATATATATATACATATATATATATATATATATATATATACATATATATATATATATATATATATATATATATATATAAATAAATAAAAAAGTATATATAAAAATACAATAGTGATTCAGCCGGTACCTTTTTTCATTTCCTGTTCTTTCTTAAGAAATACCCATAGGCTTAAAAAAAACATGATGGCTTTTATGTTTCCAGCAGCTGCATGGGTTTGTTTTGGAATAAAAAGATAAAGAGTTGGAGTAGACACACATAAAGAAAAGAGGAGAAACTACAGAAAATGTTGGACAAACACTGACGACAGCGCATGATTAGTTTGTGTGTAAGATCTCATCAAAGCGGTAAAGGAAATCCTGGATGTTACTTACCAAACGAAAGAATGAGGATTAATGCTAGTTATTTCAATACACACACCAATGAACCTAGGTCAGGCTTGTGTTTTGACTGAGAACAGTAACCTTTACGTAGTGTGACGTTGTGACAATGCACAGTGACATCGAACATCGTACGGAGGACGTCCAGCCAGTGGCTTGTTTTTTTTCCCGAGAACGGACTGCGTGGCTTTAAAGAAACGCCGTACCTTACCATTGCTCTGGTAACTCAAGGGAAAGGTACTGAAAAATGGAACGGTTGGGGCCGGTTATTTTGGTGCTAGTCCTAATGGAAACACAGAAACATTCGTACCGAACCGTTCCACTCAAGTGATAGCGAATTCGACCTCTGCATTTAACCCGTCCTTATTACACACGCGAGCCAGGCACAGGAGCAGTGGGCAGCACTTATCTGCGCCCCGGGGAGCCTTGCTCAGGGGCACCCCAGCCCTTGATGGGTCCTGGGATTTGAACTGGCAACTCTCCAAAGTTACAAAGCCAAATTCATTTTCTCTTGGCCACGGGCTGCGCAGTAAAAATTAAAGCAGTAAATCACGGTCGAGCTGCAGCGTGAAAAAGGCACGGACCTAAAAAAAAATCTCTAACACACATATTCAAGAATGGAACGTTAACGTGTTTCTGCGCAGTTGTTTAATAAACCAATAACAGATGTGTAACCTCTGACGTCTGGACATCGTGATGCGCAGGAACGTTGTATTTCCAATCTTTTATTTAGTGCACCTGCTCTCAGATGCACTTTGAGCTGCCCTCCCTGCACATAAGCACACATGCTCAAGGTCCACATGAATGCACATTTTGCTGACTGTCATATAATGATTGTCAGGTTGCCACCACATGGAGAGGCATGTTGACTTACGAGAGAGAGAGAGAGAGAGAGAGAGAGAGAGAGAGAGAGAGTAGTTGTGGTCACTGGATTGACAGGCCACTAGAGAAAGACCGAGAGGGAGGGAGGGGTGTCATCGTCTGGTGAGGAAACGTCAAAAAGATTGAACCTGAAATGAAAAATTGAACGAGAGACAGATAGAGGGACACTGATAAGGATGGAGAGACAGTGGAGGAGAGTAGGGCAGAGTAAGCGATAGTGAGTGGGAGAGAGATGGAGAGGGGAAACGGGAGAGGGATGTTCCACTGATAGACTGTCAGGTCTGACTGAGTCTGCTCATGTTCAGCAGAGAGAGTCCACCACATCGTGAAATACGGACACGGGCGCACACACACACACACACGCGTGCGCCTGTGAAATGAGCTGGATTTAGATGTTTAGTGTGAGTAATCGCTGACTAACTGGCTTTCACCGAGGCAACACGTGTCCCGCTGTTGCTCGTACACGAGCCAAATATGTTCCTTTTGTGAAAATGTCTCCCGTTTCATCATTGTTTTGCTCCACGTCCATGTTGTTTCTTGTTACCATCGACTTCTGCAAGCTTTGCAGAACTGCCGTCGTCTGACAGGTAATTTACTGGAGTGTGAGGACACATCATGCAGCAGGACAGACTCTGAGCCCGGCTTTTTTCAGGACTGGTTCAGAAAACACAAACTGGATGTTTCCATTGTGAGTGAGGGTATCACCACGTCCAAGCCTGGGTTTTATGTTTTTTTTATGCGTTCAATCCCTCAGACTCATTCATCACCCCGTCCCTGGTGCTGCTGTGGAAGGTGTCAGCACTGAAACATCTGGAAAGGGAAAGGAAGAAAACTCACAACGTTGTTTTTTTAAATTGAGATAAGCAGTGTGTCTTAATCGGCATGTGAATGAATATTTGTGGAAACATTTCATTAATTACCCAACGTCACGGCACATAGTGGTTTAAATGTTAGAGCTCAGTGTCATTTTTGTTAGTTTACGCTTAATCTTACTGACGTGTGTGTTTACTTTTATTTGTTACCTGTTGAGAACCTTTTCTGTCATGAACACTGACCTTGTCAGGACTAGGAGTCCTCATGGAGACCAAAACCTGGTCCTCCTAAGGCAGAACCTCATTTCTGAGGAACTGCTTAAGTTGCTGTGTTTAGGCTCTTTTAATGAATGGTAAGCGGCGTGAGCTTGTGTGTGTGTGTGTGTGTGTGGGTGTGTGTTGTTACTATAACCATCTGTCTTTGTGTTGAGTTCAACAGAACTTCTGTTTTCCTCCGAAACCCATGCACCTGATTTACTTCTGGTCTTATTTCACTATTTTCCTTCCTTTTATTGTGAGCAAAGCAAACTAAAATAGAATGGTAAGGTCCATTTTCAGTAGCTACAGTTTGTGTCTTCACTAAAAGAAAACACTTCACACTGTCTCACCTTTCGATGTCCAAAGTCAAATTTTGAGATGTAATTAAAAAAAAAAACGTGGAGAAAAAGAGTGAAAATGGTGCAAATAGATAAAAGCGGATGCTTTGTTATCATGTGGAAGAGTAGTAAGTGGTACTTAATTAGCCATTAGTGAGTCAGAGGAGAGATGGTGGATAAAGAGGGAATAGATGTTTTTTTTTTTTCACACAAAGCAATGAACCCCTGCAGCCTCTCTATTTTTTGTTACTATAGCTCCACAGCTAAGGCTTCTTCTGTCGCCATGGAGACTAATGTTGAAAGCCAGCTGTGGTTTTGTTTTGGAAGCCCATTAGGCTGGAGCTCAGTTGGCACTCCTCTCTGTCTCGCTTTTCTTTCTGGCTTCGCCTCCTTGGACTCACAATGGCGAGAAAAATATCCTATCCGTGTTTAACTTGTCAGTGATATTGGACATGGGTCAAATAATGGTTGCAAATCACTTGGAGCTTTTGTTTTACTCCCTTTCAAAAGCCTCTTTGGGGATAGTTTTTCTTGCGTTAGCCAAGTCGGCCACACAGACACACACTGCACGGAGGAAGAGGAGGAGCAAAGTGAGTTTTAAATATTTTCCTTTATCGTTCATACGTACGGTGCGGTGCAGCCCACCTGTCCTGTAGTTCAAGTTGGTTAAAACAAATGCAAGCAGATTAAGAGTTATATGTAAATACTATCTGACCCGGGTCTGCTTGATGGATGGTGCTGCTTCTAATTCCACATTGTCCATTCTGTCTGGGTCCAGATCCCTTATTAAGTGTGGCTCAGGAGGAGAACGATCTGTGTGAGTAATGTTGTTGTTGATGCTGAGGATGGTTTATACCAGCCCTGATATCCAAGCCTGCAGACCCTGACCCAAACACATCAGTCAGCAGGGTGCCATGTGACTCGGCCAGGAAGTGGGCTGGAGAGGGCAGGGAGAATCGCTGTTATGCAGCAGATTGATCAGGTTTCACAGGACACCGCCGAACGATCAATCTGTGGGACTGTTCACACAGACACACGCGTGTGCATGTGTGTGTGTGCATGTGTGTGTGTGGTTTTCACGCGGCCAGGGTCAGGGCCGGGGCGTTGTGTTTGGGGCAGCGTATGAGAATCAATAGCTGGGTCAGAGGGTAATGTCTCACTGAGTGCTGAGTCTATACACAGCCATCAGACAGGATCACTATCAATCTTTGGAGAGCTTAGGGAACATACACTCTTTCTTTCTTCTGTCTTTTTGCCTCGGCTGGCCCCAGTGTGTGATGGGATCACTGTAGCACATGTAAGGGCTTTGGGAACACAGACAGAGGGAGATGTGAGGAAACAGAGGGATAGAGCGGCCCAGGCAGGATTGATGGGAGCAAAGTGATAGAGTAAGGAGGAGAGAGTGGTTGCTTTTGGCAGCCGAGTGGCGACACTTGGGATCAGAGGAAGAGAAGACGCCGTAAAGTGAGCAAACACTTTGGAGCGAAAAATAGGGCCGTGTGGGTGGAAAGGTGGCGATGATAAATTAAAGTTGAAAACAAAATCAATAAACACGCAAATTAAGGTAAAGACTGGGCTGGGCTTATTCACAGGTTCAACAACATTTTTCCTAATCCAAGTGTTTCTCTCTTTTCTGCCCTCTTTTCTCCGATCTTGCACTTTTCCCCTGTTGTGTTCCTTTTTCTGCACACGTGTAAACGCGGGTGTCGTCATGTGCTGTTTCAGGCCGTCGTTCATTTCCCCTTTCTTCACTTCCATCCATCTCTTTCTGTGCGTGTCCACACGAAAACATGCAATGATGGATTGCAAAAACATACATGTGCAGGAGAACATGCTCGTCGTGTCCATAATGGCTCTGGAGTGTGTCTGCTGAACGGGCCTCTTTGTGAGAGCAAGACAGCTCGGTTCAAAGGGCTAATAACGCCTGCCATTAGGTCTCGTGCTGCTGCTGCTGCTGGTACACTCACTCTCACACTACATGGTCAATATTCACAGGCTGAGAGGAAGAAGAGACGGGGTGAGGATGATGGATGGGGGAGGAAGAAGAAGAGGAGGAGGGGAAAGAGGGAGTGTCTGAGAGCAATAGAGAGAAGTGAGACAAGAGCAGTGAAATGAGGCAAACAAAGGAGAAGATGTAAGAAAAGGGTGGAAACGGAGGGGAAAAAGAGATTTGGAGAACTCGCTGCCTTGTGTTGTGGGATCATGCCAAACTGTGTGTGAGGCTGCCTGGCAAGACAGCCTGTAAGCTGTAAAACTTTGATCAATTAGCAATGATGAACCATCGGTCTGTGGGACAGGTGTGTGTGTGTGTGTGTGCGTGTGTGCGTGTGTGTCGTGGCCTTGAGAGAAGGCAGCATATTCCAGTCTGTTGGACTCACTCTAGACAGGTATTGATTTCAATGGGGAGAATTTAGAACCTATTCAACCACTAAACACCACACCTCCCCCACTTCTCTCTCTATCACACACACACACACACACAGTGGTGATATGATGGAGTGACAAACGGCAGAAAACAACGAAAAGTGAGAGAAGCTGTAAACAGAGCAACGGCGGTGCTGCGATGATTCAGTGATGACGTGGAATTCACTTTTAACCACTATTACGTGGCGTGTAGCAAACGTACGTATGCACAAATGCTTCTTATAAGAAAATCAAGAGGGTCAGGTGGAGAGAAAGAGTGATTAGGAAGAAGAGGACGGAGTCGGAGTGACACCCGTTTGTTTGATGAGAGCCTCAGTCGAACCACACATCGCCGGGTGTCTCCGTTCACAGGAGGTGCTATTCAATTATAAGGTGCGCTCTCTTGGCTGATTGGAGTCCTCCTGGAACAATGTTAGCATCTCTGTACTGAACTGAGGTGGGATTACGGATTCAGGCCTCCGGAGGCAGGGTGGCTTTTACGTGGTGATTGGCAATGATTTGTAACGCTGCAGGACAGGTTTTAATCCCGTCCAACCTTGTGCCCATCAAAAGTGTCTCCTTTGATTTCTTTAACCTTGATTTGGTTTTTTGGCAGTCTCACTGTTACACACACACACACACACACACACACACACTTCTAGCCCCCTGTGCTACCCAATCAGCCACCTGCGTTCTTGTCCTGTTGATCACGGGGTAGTTATTTAGTGGTGTGTCCAAAGTGGCCCGAAGGATTTCTAATTAAAGTCATTCAAGGCTGTGTGAGGGAAAAAAGATAAAAAGAAGACGCACAAGTCACAGTAGTAGTAGATTGGATTAGATTTGTGCTTTAAAGATAATATGAATGTCTGCTCACTGTCAAAAATGGCTATTGTGATGTTTTTTCACATATAAAAATGTTGTTTACACTGAAGTGGAACATTGATAACGTGAACCGTGTGTGGGTTTTTATACTTAATTATAAAGCAGCTGGGGAGCAGTGGGTGGAGTGGTGTTCTAACTAAAAGGTCCAGGGTTGGATTCCTTTCTTCTTCATGACGTTGTGTCCCTGGGCAAGGCACTTAACCCCCAGCTGCTCCTGGCAGTGTGTCGGTAGCTCTTTAGTAGGTGTGATTTGTGTGTGATATGCATATACAGTGGATGTATGCGTTTACTGCAGTGTAAACTGCTTTTAAGTGGTTAATCAAAGCTAGAAAAAGCATTATATAAACACGTATAATTACCGTTCCAACTGTGCTGTGGAGGAAGCTGCTCGCTGGAATATGTTTTCACAGAATTTGTGCACTCTTAGTCAGAAGTCGGTAATTGCATTTATTAGCGTAACTGTTCTAAAGATAAACGTGCTTTTGCATCTTGTCAAAGTCGTTTATTGAAAGGCTTTTTCACTCAGCATGTGAAGCACTTGTTCATCACCTATGGCTTCGTACTGATCGAGTGTCACAGTGAGCGCTGACAGAGTGAGAGCGTGCCAGCATGCAGCAGCTAAATGGAATTAGGCCCGACTTGTTTTTGTTGTTCCTACGCGTTTTCACGTTGATAAAAGTGGACTCTGCGTGTGTTATGTCACAGACATTTGGAGGAAAGAAAGGTCAAACATTGCTCGACCGCATCCCTTTCATGCGTGGTTTCCATGGCGATGTGCAAGGTCACTGATGAGATTAGTATATAACTTTACTGTAAAGATGCATTTTTCTGCATTTTCTGACCTGCACTGAAATGGAGCTTAAATGACGTGCCTCAGTAAGAATCTGTAATATATCCCACTGAGAGCACACACTTTTTTTGGGGGGGTGGGGAGGAATTATTTTTTAAAACATAGTCACAGATGACAGCCCAATGGTCGACAAAGGTCTGGGCACACAAGATTTATTGTGTGTAATAAAGTGACCCTGTAATAATAAAGCATTACATTGACCTCTGTGCGCTTTGCTTCAAAAAAACATGTTATTTTTCTAGGATGAATAATTAAATAAATAGAAAACATGCTCTAACAGTCATACATGTAGGGCATGGCATAAATCTTTTCAGCTTTTGCAGTGGCCTTTTGTTAAATATATGTATATATATATATATATATATATATATATATATATATATATATATATATATATATATATATATATATATATATATCTTCCGTCCAACCAGCTAAAAATAAAAGGAATGATTTCTGTTCCGTTCACAGTGTTTTATTCATACAAGGCCAGTCAGATAATAGTGGAACAGGGGGTAAGTTTGTGGCATTATGACTGATTTATCTAGTTAGTGTGTGTGTGTGTGTGTGTGTTACTCTCTCTGTACTCTCTGATGTGATTTTATAGTAGCGACATTGATCCAGGCCCACTTTGATCTTGCTCTTAGCTGTTGCGTTGTCTTGCTCCCTCCTGCTATCGCGCTCCACTCCCTGGTGTCCACACTCCGCAGCTTTTAACCCTGACCAGCCCTCGTCTCGTCCTATAAAACCTCCTCTGGTTTGTCTCTGTCGTCCCTTCACTGTATCGCTCTGGTGGATCCGATGGCGTTCCTGTTCTTATGCCTTTTTCTTTTGGTGCATGCTCCGCTTCCTCCTCTGGCTGCACGCGGCATATATCACTTATGTAAGAGGAAATTAGAGGGGATACGGCGGCAGCCGAGGGGTGAGGTATGAAAAGAGAGCAGAGGGCAGCAGCACACCATGACATCTCATAAGCTGCTACACCTCTGTGTCTCTCCATCCATCTTCATTTTAGTGCTGAGGGAGCATTAGAATCCAATAAAGTCCAATATCAGGGCAGTGAGGGCCACACGGCTGGTTGTAGTGGTTAGCACTCTTGCCTTTGCAGCAAGAAGACTCGGGGTCTGCAAGAGACCAGAGTCTTTGTGCATGCAGTTTGCATGTTCTCCTCGTGTGTGTGTGTTTTCTCCAGGTTCTCTGGTTTCCCTTCCACAGTCCAAAAACATGCAGATTTAAGGAGATTTTAGATGAATTGGATTCTCTAAATTCACTGTAGTTGTGAGAGTGAATGGTTGTTTGTCTCTCCGTCGCCCTGTGATGGACTGGCGACCTGTCCAGTGTGTGATTAAGTGATAGAAGATGAATAGTTGGATCAAAACAGTGAAAAGAAAAAATCCCTCTGAAAGCCCCTAAATTAAATTAAAATATTTATTATATATATATCTTGGACTGAATTTACACACAGATGATTAGACATGAAGTTTAAGTGATGACCATTAAGTTGATAGAAATGTGTAATCGTTTGTCTGTGCCATTTTGCATAAAAATATTATAGACTTTAAGTAGAACTGGAAGATATCAAAGTACAACATTCTAATATCATGATAAAAGGGAAGATTTATTTTTGCACCTGAGTTATATTCAAAGAAACCAGTAACAATAGAAATATTCATATACAACATACAAAGCATTAACATTATATTGATGTATTGAGCCTTTATACTGATATTGAAGACAGTTGTGTTGTGATATATACTGTTATTGAATACTACTTGCCCTACTTTAAAGTATTCTAATAGGGTTGGTCAGTATGAACATTTTAAAACTGCCTCCAGATTTTACTGTGGCATACGTTATTACCGTTACTATGTTGTATCGTTAAACACAGAAGAATTGCCAAAATAAATTCATTTTAAAAGTAAAAGTAAATAAAGGCGGCAGCATCAGCAGCAGCAGCACAACTTATACTATCCACTGGTTTATTTTTAGGACCTATCAACATATATTATAATTACCCCCAGAATGTACATTTTCATATTTTTACTACCGCCTCTGCTTCTGCTCGATCCTCATGGTGCAGATGTAACCCGATGCCGCACACCACCTTTTTTTTTTTGTGGGGGGGGGGGAGTTGCACATCTGCCTCCCTCGTCTGCAGCGTGGCCACTGCACCTGCGGCTTGTCCCTCCAGTCTCACCGTCTTTGTCTCGGCCAAAGCAGCATCATCACTCACACTCTCCACGGTACGCGGGTCCAGGAAGTTGCATCATTGGTGCGCCGGCTTGCCTTTTTCTATTTGGCCTCCTGCTTGGCAACAATTCCGGCTTTTATTGACTTTGTCAACCCGGCGTCCTCGTCTGACACAGCAAAGTTGTTTTTTTCTTTGACACTGAGTCGCTTGATGTGCAGATTGCCATTGTTTTTCTTTTTGTCTTCTGTGAAGAAGAAGCGTCCCCACACAGACAAACACTCATACTTAGATATTAAATAAGGTGTATTTAATCTTCGATATAGTCAGTTTTATGACAACGGTGAAACAGATTTATATTCACCCTAACCCTAACATACAGATATATACAGCCAACATGCACATACAATTAAAGAAATAGCTTCACTCTGCCATAAAATGCAATAAATTACATGAATTAAAAAAAAATGTATGCTTGAATCTGACAACACAATTATAGTCCAATTACAGTTGAGTTAAATCAGCACCTCTCTGACACACTAACACTGTTACTTTAAAGTTATGAACTTATTAACTCGCCATGTAGAACCGTACGTGATTTCTAATTCAGATAAGAGACAGAGTGTGTGCACAGTTACATACAGGATCATTACCATGAGCCCTGGGGACCGCTATATTCCACGCCATCCCAGACACACACTGTGTTTGATGTGAGAACTCCATTCAATTGAGAATGAGATTCATTTTAGTTTTATCGTGTCATTTATGAGGATATAAGGGCTCTTGTTTTTAGTAAAATGTCCACTTTCTGTGCTGATTTCCTTGCATGGACGACTTGAGTCGTGCTGCAGTAAAGGAAGCTTTACTTTTCTTTTTTATTGCCAGGCCTGAGAAAGAAGGCAGAATTTTCTATTTAGAATCCAAATTGCATCAGATAATTTTCTTGTTGGGATTCAGTGTAATAATGTAATGTCAGTTTTTGTGTCCTCTTAATCAACCACTTATGTGCATGACATGAACATAAAATAATAATCAACTGGTCAGTTAAATAAAGTTGAAGTAGAATCTGACCCTCGCCGTATGGGACGGTCTTTCTTTCCATTCTTCACAATCCATGCACTATAAAAGTATTTAATGGTGACTTTTACTCTACGTTTAGATTATTATATTGAAACAGTCTGCATTTTGTAATTACAGTGAGCGTATACATATGTTTTATTGGATTGCAATAACTTGTACTGAGATGTATTCATTTCTTTACAATAATGCATTAAAAGCACAGGGCTTGGTCAGCTCACAACACTAATATAATAATAAAAGGCGTCCTGAGCAAACCTCTGCACATGGTTGGCCATGCAAGTTAGACTCTGTTATTTCAGATTAAAGTCCAACGGAACTTTCTGCAGCTGCAAAATCACTGTCATTTTCGAATAAGAGGATTAAAAATAATACTTTTGACATGTTATTGATCATATCTGATTATCCACAGTTGTAAATGAACTTGTTTTGGTCTTATGATCATTGTTAAAGATTCTAATGTGTTTGTCACATTTTGGGAAATCATTCTTTTTTTTTTTATGTTTTGAAAAAAGTGAGGGATGACTGTGAGAATCCTGTAAGAAGTGATTTGCCCTTTCAGATTACTGAAGATGCTCTAAAGGTGTCCTCACCCTCATTTTCACTCTTTCTCTTTCCACCATTATGCCTCATCTTGAGTTTGTGCTTTTCTTTGCTCTCGTAAAAACTCTCCAACTGCCTCTCTCTCTTTTTTTTTTTTTCCTTCTTTTTTTTCTGGATGTTCAGTTTCTGGCTCTCACTACTCTTTTGCTCAATTTGCATTTCCACCTCCCTGGTGGAACCAAAGTCATCCCTCACAAGTATTATTTTTCTCTCACCCTCCAGATCTTTCTCTCTGCTTTGCATTCCCTATAAATATAGTTCCCTTGAAGCTTTTTACGATTGTTTTCTACTGCTAATACCAGCGGAAGTCAAGTAAATCTCCTCTGCAGGCTAGTAAATGATGTAATGAGAGGAGGGGAGAGGAGAGGAGAGGAGAGGAGGGCAGAGAGTTAAGGATGTCGAACAATTAATCTTGCGTTCATGTTGCTCTGAAATGACTCTTAAGAGTGAGATGGAGAGCAGGGAGAATAAGAGGGATTTGAGGAGAGTGGTAAGAAATGATGGAGAGTGGGAGACATTGGGAACAGTGTTTCGATCTTCATTTAATAATTGAATAATAATCTCCCTGGAGACATGACCTAGAACTGGCAAAAAAAACAAAAAAAAACGAGAGAGGAAGCGTCAGGCTGAGGATGACACACTGCTGCCCCCTTGTGGTTTTACCGTGTCACCACTAGGACAGTTGAGTGCATGTGGTGTGTGTGTGCTCATCGATGTGTGTATGATTTACAACTGCAACCTGTCTCTGTCACACAGATATGGGTCTGTGTCTGTGATGGAGAGAAAAAGATGGCTTTTGGATGTCAGGAAAGAATCTATTTCACTTTGTCACACAAACTACACACACACACACACTGAGAGACACACACATCTGTACCCACACATACCCAGAATCAGACCTTATCTTCCTGTCAGGCTGAGTCTTTTTTAGGTTTGACACTGATATATGAGCTCTGGCGGAGGAGAAACGTAGCCAGGACGTTGACGGCTGACTTGAGCGCAACGCTGTGCTCGGGTTGATGTACGAGCACTGGGGTTAGGGGACAACGCTACACTGATACCAGGAGAAGGAGCTGTGGCCCTGGAGCCTTGAGCCCATACAGAAAAGTCACAAATACACAAACACACACACACACTCACACACAAACAAAGATCTGTTTGACCCTGGGTGCACATTCAAGCACACAGCATCTGAAATACAACACATCATGCAGCAATGACACATGCTGAGTAAATGCAAAAGTGTGTGTGTGTGTTTTCATGTGTGTAAGAGGAGGTGGTAATAATAAATTCAGTAATAGTAATAGGAGTCATTTACTAACTTTATTTTATTTATTTATTATTTTTCAATAACATTTATGAACCGCTATTTTATGTGTTCAATGTTTAGTTTTGGCATTGTTTTTATTTTAAATATATCAGCACTTGTTGAGTGTCTCACTAAATGTTCATTTTAGTGACACAATTGTGTGTATCCCTATCAAACTTGTGTGCGTTTATGTCTGTAGGTGGCTGTGAGGACAACCTGAGCTCTTTGTTAAGACATTGTTGTCTGGTCCTCTGGTCCATGACTTAGTATTTAGGGTTAGACTTGTAAGTTGTGTTGCTTAAGGCATGTTTTAGATGTCGCCCGCCGACAACACACCTGATTCAAATGAATGACTGATTATCAGGCTTTTGCAGAGCTCGGTAACGAGCTGATTTGAATCAGGTGTGTCGGAGCAGATCTAAGACAGGCAGGACAGTGGGTGTGTGAGGACCAGGACCAGGACTGGGACACACTGGGTTAAGGGTAAGGTGTGAGGGAATGCGTTATGTTTCTGAATGTTCTCACAAGACTGTGTTTGTTTTTTTTGTGTGTGTTTCCGGCATATAAACATTGACCTTGTCAGGACCAGTAGTCCTCAAGTAGACCAAAACCTGGGCAGAACCTAATCTCTGGGGAACTCTGAAGCGTTAAGTTGGTTTGGTTGGGGTAGTAGTTAGGTCACGGTTATGGTTAGGCATTGACTAGTTATGGGAAAGGTTAGAAATAGTGCTTTGTTTAGGCTGGCGTAATGACTGGAGGTTAGTGCAGTGTCCTAAGAAGAATCTGTGTGTGTGTGTGTGTGTGTGTGTGATTTGTTTATAAAAGTCATGATTGTAATCAACAAAGGTGAAACATGTTGTTATGTTTGTTGTACCACTTTGCAGTCGTGTTAATTCCGGCCTTGTTTATGTGTTTCCAGTTTGCGCAGGGAGGGCTACACGATGCAGGTGAACGTCAACGACTACCTGGACATCTACTGCCCTCATTACAACGACAGCCAACGCATCGTTGGCACCGGGGAGCAGTATGTCCTCTACATGGTCAGTTACCGTGGTTACAGGTACTGCGACCCCAACCTGGGCTTCAAGAGGTGGGAGTGTAACCGGCCTCATGCTCCCCACGCGCCCATCAAGTTTTCTGAGAAGTTCCAGCGCTACAGCGCCTTCTCACTGGGATACGAGTTCCACGTTGGACAGGAGTACTACTACATCTGTGAGTGCACTCACACCACTGACCGATATTGTGTCAAAACATGTATATACAGTATTATGTGCTAGTGAAAAGAAAAGGGGTGATAAATGTTTTTTTTTTTTGTTAAAAGAGGGCTTTTTATTATTATTTTTAAATTGATTTTGCCAAAGTTTGTCCTCAGGTAATTCCTAGTTGACAAATGACTACTTCACGTCTCGTCGTATCACACACACACACACACAGCAGTGGGACAGGCTCATCCATTTGTGTTGATTGCTAATCAAGTTAAGTCACAACACCATGTGCCAGTGTGACACAGTATAAGTAATGAACTTTGACGCCGCTTCAGACATAAGATAAATGCTCCTTTTTTGCATTAAATGACTATTTAACGAGTACTTCAATCTATTCACAGTTTAACATTCAGCATTTAACCTTCACCACTTGGGAAAACGTCTCCAGAAAGTTGATACGCTCTGCACCAGCAAGATCAAACGGCTGCTTGAAGCTCACAACAAAGACTTTTGGTTGTTCATACAGCCAGTTAAATTTGCCTCTCAAGGAAAATACGCTTAAGATCAATGATAGGTCGATGTAACCACACTTTTGTATTTTTCAGCTTAAAAATGTCCCGTTTTTGTATTTATATTAATTACAAGAAAATGCAAGGATTCATTTTTAGACTGTTTATATTATCTGTGTTTCTCCAAAACATTGATAACAAGAGAATAAAACAGTTGGGATACAATACTGTCCATACTGTATAACGCATGTTTATATTCAGTATGTGATTAAAATACTTTTGCCTACAGCTGAGAGTTTTAGTTGCTCTTCAGGAAGTCTGGGAATAAGTTGAACTGAATTGTTTTGCATGAAAAACAGCAGCTGAAGTGACACATTTTAATGATTACACATTTGCTCTTGTCACAATTCATATTGTTATTCAGTGTTTTTGTGTTATAAAAGTATATCACATGTGTGTTGCAGGTATAGGACAGAGGGAAATGGGTGGCAATAGTTAGTGTGGGGGAGGACAACTCTGTGTCCCACTCAAACCATATTTGGACACAAATCTTGCACGATTTTAATCAGTTGTCCATTTTGTCTCACAGCCACGCCCACACATCACCACGGCCGCAGCTGTCTGAGACTACGAGTGTACGTCTGCTGCTCCACGGGTAAATGTTCCACTTTGTGCACGTGTGTGTAATGTGTGACCTGTAATGTGAAGCTTGCTCCCACACCTGGATGTGGACACAGTTGCTCTCCACATCTGGCAGGTCAGACCCAGGGCTCCTACAATCACGCTCACGCGTGTCCTCATCGCAGCTGCATACAGATGCATATTCAACATAAATAAAGCCCAAAAGAGGCAGCGCTATTAATACTCCTGCTGAGTTTCCCCCTGCAGCATTTTCACTCACATAACAGAACCTCCCTATGTTCGTCTTTTCCTTTCCTTCTTTTCCCCACTGCTGTCTCTTCCTCTGTCCTTGCTCCATAGCAGCAGAGACGAGCAGATATGGCTTTGAAAGCTCTCCTCTCCTCTCTCCTCTCTCCTCTCTCCTCCTCACTCCCTGTCAGAATCATTTTATTCCAGTATGCGGTCAGTGGGTGGCTGTGTGTGTGTAGTGTTAACCTCTCACTTGCACCCCTGCCTTCCTTCAGTCTCTTGACCCTGACTCTCCCTCTCACTCTCTTTCACACACAGACAGACACACTCACACTCACACACACACACACTCACTCACTCACAAACACTCTTTGATCCCTGGCCTGTCCGGTCCTTTTAACTTCCACAGTCCTGTAGTATTAACCTCTCCTCCTCTCTCACCCCCACCCCCAACTCGATTGCTCTCTATCCATTTTCACACACACACACACACACACACACACACACTGCCTCTGCTCTGTTCAGTTTGATCTGCCTCTCTGCCCCCTCTCTCGCCTCCCCTCTCTCCCTCTCTCCCAGGCTTCTGCTGATGTTATGACTTGTCAGTCTTTTTTTTTTCTTCTTTTTTAACCTTACACCATTGCCTGGCTGCTCTTTTGCACATTTCACTCAAATGTCAAGTTGGATGTAATTAAACTCCTTTGGTTTGGAGCAATGGTTTAGCCTCTACTCCCTCACTCTTCACCTCCCTTTTTTTATTTTTTAAATCTTACTCACTCGCCTTTTTCTCTCTCTGTCTCTCTGTCTCTTTTTCAGTCTCTGACGTGGATGATGAGCCAGAGCCCACAGAACCAGACTACACACTTAGACCAGGCCTAAAAATTGATGACATTGGTGAGTCACACACGCACACTCACTCACACACACACAGTGTTGTGTAAGTGGGGATCCACCGTATGTCTGGAGTCACAAAAACATATCAGATCACGTTAGTCTCATATGATGATTAAAAGCATATGATTCATGCTGTGTCATGTGGGCCAATTGCAGGGTAATTATTTTTCTTTTATTTATACTTGTCATGTGATCGTTAAACCGCTCAAAACAACTTTCCATATCTACCTTCCCCGTCTTTGGCACAAAGCCCGTAGCCCATTAGTTCCATCTGAAGTTTTGAAACATTAAAAACTGATCATAAATACTAAAAAGGATATTAAACTGCTGATGCAGCTAAATAATACCGTATTTCAAATCCAAGTCAGCAATTACTGAGTTCTAATGGTTCCGTATGTAAGAATTTGTTCAGGAACGGAAAGCTTTCTTGGTAAGTGCTGGTTGTTCGTCGTGTTGTTGTCATTCAGGACTCCACAACAGAATGACTGTTTAAATGACAAGAATTCATATTATACAAGTACACATTCAAGGCTTATTCTAAAGCAATTATGCACAAACATAACATATTCCACTTCTACTAATAAACCCTCATGAATGGTAGAAGTTGAGTATAATAAATGGCAGATATGAGATTGTCATCATGTACTTCTTACTGTGTGTTGTGTTACAACGATCACGCGCCACAGAATAATTATTGAACAACTGTCGTGTGACAAAATGACATTGTTAATCGAGTTGAAATATTAGTTTGACGTAATAACACATCTATTGTTTTGTGTTTCATGTCATTTAGTCACACAATAGATTTGAATTTGTGTCAACACTCGTGGACTTGTGGGTATAAATCAGAATTTTTTAGCCTGTGTTAGCCTGTAAAATGTGCTGCAGTGTTGCTAATACTGTATGTGCACACACCTGAAAACATGTGTAATCGATCTGTGTTCTCATCAGCGAATGACTGCAGGTCATACGAGCTTGTTGAGATCCCTCTCTCTCTCACACCGCCCCTACATCCTTCTTTCATCTCTTTTCTCTTTCACTCCATCTTCTTCCTCCATGCCCTCCTCATCCTCCCACCCTCCAATTCCCATCCTCCCTTTCTCCTCCTGGAGCAGAAGTTGAAACGCAGTGGAGGGGAAAACCACTAAAACTCAGTTTATTCACCTTTTGATGTGTGAAATTGAGTTTTTGCCTCTCTTAACATTACCTTTTTTTTTTTTTCAAAATCATATACATTTTTAAATTCCATACAATGCATTATAGCTACCACAGTGATGTGAAATATATGAAAAAATATAATAAAATACAAATTAGGCTGTGTTTGTTAACGTTTTCTCACTTTAATACTAAAACAAATGAAAGAGTTAATTAGTTCACCGGCACTATTACTGTACTTTTCCAGCTAATTCTCCTAAATGCATAGTAAATACAAAGGATGCTCATTACAATAACATAAAAGATTCAGTTTAACCCAAACTGTGTGCAATACACAAGTAATTACGAGCAGGCGAAGATAATTTCCACAGAAGAATTGAATAATTAATTGAAAAAAAAAGTACATGGAACTACTGTGAATATGTAGTGAATGGCTAACACAATAGCAGGACACAAATCACCAGCGCTCCTGTGGGTCATTTTCACCTGTAGTGCTGTGTTGCCAATTAAATTAATTGGATAACCCAAGTGGTGCTGGAGGAAGTGAGGGAATCAGCGGGGAACTGTGAAATGAAGTGAAAACAAAGAAGCAGTGCAGTTTTTCTATTCCCCGCCCTCATTCTCAGTCTCCCCGCCGCCGATTAGACTCATCACATCATAGTTTTAATTACTGCTATTCATATTTCACATCAGCACATTCACACAACCACAAGGCCACGCGCAAGAAAACGGCTCCGTTGGAATCTGCCCGATTGCCATGTCTGAAAATAACTGAAGTGAATGTTGCAGAGTCATACTGTAAAACTCTCTCCCTCTCTCTCTGTCCTCCACTGCTCACAGTTTATTTCCTGGGCACTGCCTTATTCAATCAGTGTCTACAGCTCAACAGTGGTTCCCTCCAGAATACGGCCTCTAGTATTAGATTTCATTTAGATCTCATTTACAACATGGAACGGTGCGAGCAGCTCCCCGTGCAGCCATGTGATTACTGATGGCTTTCAGTGGGAGGATACTCATTTACCAAGCCTGTTGGCTCAGGTTACCGCATCTGACGATCAGGTCTGGCCATTAGTGGAGAAATCAGAAGCTTTTCCTTTAATGGGGTTTATTGTAGCAATTACCACTCCTTTAAGCGATAGTGTGTTTGGTGCACTTTGCCTGCAACATCAGGTCGGATATCAGGGTTCGAACAAAAACACAAAAGCTATTCACAGTGCTGTAATCTGTCTTTCTGTAGTACTGTGAAAATGTCTACGTTTTTATGTCGGACAAATTCTGTGATCATTGGAGGTTTGGATTGGAATGTTACGAGTGAGAAGTGAAAGCCATGTTTGTGGAATCTTCAAGCATGTCCTGAATAAACCAGGGTCGTACTATTTTTCAAAATAGGTCCAGACAGCTCACGTGATGACTGCAGAGTTGTGCTTTCCTCACTCACATTCTGATCACATGAGCACCTTTTTTACAGCCTGTGCTGAGTGAAGTTTTTTCACATAGTAAAAGTTTTTGGATTGTATCGGGTTTTATGATTTCATTATCTGATAACCAAATCTTGGGATCGTTATCAGTATCGGACCATTACCGACACTGGATATCGTATTGGCTAATACCTCGTGGTAACTGCTTTTTATACACTCTTGGATTTTTGTGGGACAGCCTTTAGGTTTGATAATGATGCACAGCTTTGATGTAATGTCACAGCATTTATTTTTAATCTAATGTTGTGCACATTTTTTACCTCGATCTTGTGTTAATGATGAGAGTTGGACCTCTGTGTTAAATCTTCCCAAAGATTTTCAGTGGGGTTAAAGTCTGAACTCAATCCATGTGTGAAAATGATGAGTCATGTTCCCCGAACTGTTCTTTCATAATTTAAGCCTGTTGAATCCTGGCATTGTCATGTTTAAATATGCCCCATAAACCGGTCATTCAGTATATTTAGGTCGTCAGCTGACCTTGGCCCTGGTCACATAACGTTGCTAAAGCAAGCCCAGATCATAACACTGCCCTCACAGGCTTGTATGGTTGGCACTAAGTGCACTAGGTTTTTATGGGCTGCTTTATTTCTTTTTAATTAATCATGTATAAATCTCCTGGAAAAATTAGCTGCACCGAGGAGGTTACATTTTTGGCTGTTTTTGTTTGTCTGTGTGTAACACCATGATTTCTATGTATATACACACACACATACTGTATATTAGGGGCTGAACAATTCATCAAAATGTAATCAAAATCGGCAAAATGTGTTTCAAATTGCCATTTTTGAAACATCATATCCTCCAGACTGAAGAAAACATCTTTATTTCTCACAGATCTGCACAAATATCAGACAGTAATTCCTTTGATTATGTTATTGAAGAGAAAATGAGAATAATTATGTAAAAATGACCATGCGTTCTCATATCGCAATCTAAGTAAAAACTAATCGCTATTAGATGTTTATTGAGAATGTTCAGCTCTAACATATACACTGTATATATTGACAGTGATCTTCATAAATGCTTTCTTCTCTAGTCAGGGATGTAGCAGTGGATCACCTCGCCCCATATTTAATGATAGAAAAATGACAGCACCTGTGTAATTATACCCCGTAAATGTTACGAATCTTATTTTCCAAGAAACCAGTTTAGAAATATAAAACCAGGAAATGTTTACTTGCCTTTGTTTGGGCAGCCAGTGTGTGTTCAAGTACATTCTGACAATTTGTCTTCATCGTGCACTCATTTTAAATGTCAAAGTCAGTTTACAGACTTACAACAGTGGTGTTTGTCTTTGTTTCTGGGTCCTTGATGAGAGATGTGCGTATGAATAGTGAGTCTATAAATAGTCTTTCGTGCCAGCGTCTTATTTCAACTTGTGTCTTTATGGTTAAATGTATGTAAATAAAATGAATTACATGAGGACACCACAAATTATGACTCTACCACACAGTTGTGAGTGTCAACAACAATTAATTTCAGTATTTATTACACACATTGTACGTCACTGACGTTAATGGCTATGCTGACAAACATGTACAGTCCTGTTCACACGCATGTGAGCAATGGCTTATCCTGAAAAGCAGTGCAGGACATTGTACACAGACATTTACCCTCACGAACACAATCAGAGACTAAAATATCTGCTTGTTCTTATCAACATGACATTCAGATTTCTTGACGCTTCACTCTCCTAATTATCTTTTGGAAACTGCCGACTTTTCTGCTCCAAAACGTGGCAGGTGCACACACACAAGTAGACGCATAAGGTCACATAAGGTCACAGCCCTCCTCCTGCATAAACACTGAGCCATAAAAGCACACTAATAATTATGTCTTCATCTGTGACGGTAAGTGAGAGACGGGGGCTGAGCGTAGGTGTGCAGGTGTGTGATGGGACGACGAGTGCGGCCACACACACACACACACACACACACACACACACACACCAGGACCAGTTGCGTGAGGTACTCGGCAGCAGTCCGCTGTTTGTGTTTGTCAAAAACCACATTCCGCCGTTCTGCGAGTGCCAAATTTACACCATGTCGCGACCCCCTCAGCTGCATGCACGGTTACAGAGCGCTCAAAGCATTTAACCTGCGCTCCACTGCTGCGTAGACCTCATTAGGTCATCCAGCAGAGCATACCAGAGGCAGCCATCTCTAAAACCAGGTGTCAGCCAGTCATTACTCTGCTGTCTGACCCCACAGAGCAGCTGGAAATACTGGGCTATTGTATACGGCGCTGAATGGAAACACTGAGAACATCCCGACTTTTACTTTGATGCCATTGAAACATAAATGCAGTAGTGACTTCTTTTTTTTCCTACAGACAGTAAATTGTGTCTCTGTCTGGTCTCCAGTCTCATTCATCAGGTGACTACAGAAGGTGGGTCTGTGCAGGCATGCAGAGAGCTGCCTTGTGGCTTGTGTTTTCACACATCAACCAGACATCAATGTTCAGTGTGTAAGCGTTGATAATACAGCTATTTTAGGACGCCACCAGGTGCACATGCTGCCCCAATGGGATGAGGTGTTTGAACGTAAATGTGTGTGTCTGTGTATGTGTATGTGTGTGACTGGCAATGTGTCACTTTATCAGAACAATGAGGGCTCTCTGATAACAGCTGCAGTGTGCGGTGACACTGCGGTTGTGTTGTGTTGTGTCTTTGTAGACGAGCCACATGTCAGTGGGAGTAGAGACTGTCTGTGCCGATAGCTGCTGTTTGTTCAGGCAGACTGGTCATCGGTGTGGAGACGCTCACATAAACTTGAACTCTTTTCAAGTCGAGTGACATTCCCTGATATCTGTGTGATGGATGGTAAATGAAGACGTGACTCTCAGTTGTCTCTCTCTCTCTCTCTCTCTCTCTCTCCCTCCAGATGAATTTAACCCCTTCATTCCCAAGGTGGAGAAGAGCGTCAGTGGGAGCAGTCCGTCCAGGGATCGCCTTCTCCTCACCGTGACGATGCTCCTCTCGGCCGTTCTGTTCATCTCCTAGCAACGGCCATTCCATCAGCGTCACCATGCCAACTAGCCTTGGGAGGCTGTACAGTATCAGTGGGTGGGAGAGGAAGGGGAGAGAGTGGAGGAGAGTTAAGATACAACAACTAGAGCAGGAGGCGAGAGAAGCAAGTCTCTGTAATGAGTTTGCAAGCATTACAGTGTGATTGTATGTGTGTGTGTGTGTGTGTGTCTGTACAGCTGTGTGTTTGTGTTGAAATACCTTCAGGCACACAGATTGGTTGACTGTGTGTGTATGTGTGTGTATGTGTGTATGTGTGTATGTGTCTTAACAGGCCACAGGTTGTGCTTGTTGGATCATGCACATCACAAAGAGCATTTATACAACTTGGGGGGTGTGGGTGTGGGGGTGGGGGAGTCCTGAAATAGTAGGGGAAGAGGGAAAGGCATCAAATCCATCCAAGTGCAAACCATTTGAGTACTCAACCCTGGATCTGATTGGCTAAAACACTTCCTTAGGGCTAGTTGCCATAGTTTCTTGCAACAAGACTTAAGCTGGACTCAAATGAACTGAATCAAATAGATTTCAGCAGAATTGAACTGAAATTGCCTTTTTTTTGTGTTGTTGTTGTTGATGTTATTGTTGTTGATCTCGATGCTGGGAACTCGCCCCCAGTTCACACGAGGGCAGTCGAAGGCAGCGGATGAACTGTGCGTCTCCTGTCTCAGCGACTGGTCAAAGGAGGAGATAGTCCACACACACACACATGCACACACACACACCCACCCGGGGGACCTCCGGGCGCCATCGCCACTCTGCTGTGTCATCCTGTGTTCACCATCAGTCTCTCGAAGACGGCAGCCCTGGACAGGGTCGGGGCGGGAGAGAGCATCTCAACAATGATTCATTTACTCAAGTCATTTGGGGGTAGGGGCGGGGGCGGGGGGGTGGAGCAAGGGAGGAGGAACTCAGACGTGCCATTGACACAAACAAACATAATTGTTATAAGTTGCTTTCTTTTTTTTTTCCTTTCTTTATTGTCTTTGAAGTTCTTGGTTTGTCCTCTATCATCTCCAAAGTCAACTAAAGCACACGATGGCTCCAGAGCAGCCATGGATACACTGAGCAATACAGTCCTCCTCTCTCCTCTCACTGAGCAGACCAAGGAGGAGGGACAGTCACTCACACGAGCGTCTACGGAGAAGAAGACACTCCCGACTGGTCCACGCTGGAGTAGCAAACGTGCTCTGCAATCTCATCTCTGTAAACTCATTTTGTCAGTTGCCACATGTGAACTGTTTTCTGTTACTGTGTGAGTCTGTTTGTGTGTGTGTGTGTGTGTGTGAGAGAGAATATTTGAAATGGTACTAACGACATGAAAACACATCGACATGCTGTTCATCCTTTGAGTATAAAAATGCAAAAATGTTTGAAAAAAAGTCACAAAAACACAACGAAAGCAACGAGTAATAACACACGGTGCAAACCAAGTGCTTAGGTGAGCGGGTACGGCAAATTCAGAATTCAAACAACTGTACCAGTCGGTTGCTTCAGGATGGCGTTTCCATAGCAACTAGCACCTTATTCGCCATGGTTACCCTGCCAATAATGGACTCTAGTAGGGCATGACTTACCATTGTAGCTGATAACAATGATTATGTGGTAATGAGGATGATTAAGACGGACTGTAAGCCGACTGTTGGCTGAGCAGGTCACACAGCACCTGTGTCAACGTCAAACTGGGACACAATGAAATTTCAATGTCTTAAAATTGCCGAGATGTAATGTGATGTAAGCCGTTTTGTTGTTTTTTTACAACATTTAAACTCTGTTTTCTTTTCTGTTACATTTGCTTGTTTGTGTAGAATTGTTTATCTGGAGTGTGGAGATGGGGGTTAAGTGGGCCGTATGTAAACTGGACTGCACTCTGTGAGTCTTTAAGCCAAGTCATTGTTCACAATTTAAGGTTATATTATCTTTTAGTCTAAAAACTATTGAAAAGTTTTGTTTCTGATCTTTTTTGGCAATTCTCTTGGCCCATTGTGGGACCTCATTAGAAGAAAATATTCAGCCGGTGCAAACTCAGCCGGTCATGTTGTCTGGTGCTCTGGAGGGAGCTTTTTACATTTTTAAAAGAAAATTACCCCGATTATGTCACCAGGGTTAACTTGGAAAGAAACCCTGTGTCACAAATGAAGAATTTCAGCAAGTACCATGTAACTTTATGAGTTCAGTTAATATTAACAAGTTGCAAAGACCGAAAGTTTGGGTTATTTAAGTCCCTGATTTATCAGTTTTTAATTCCATTTCATGAGAGAGCTCCAGTGTCAAAATGAAACCAGTTAGGATGCCATTATTTACTTTTCAGGGTGAAATGATCAAGTTATTCATTCATTCTGAGCAGCAAAACTACACATTTTTTAGACCCTGAGAAAAAAGATGCTTGTGTCGTAACAAGAAAAAAAAAAAAATCACGAAGCTTTGGAGCATCATTGAGAACATCGATCAGTCCAAGTGCATGTGCAGCTCATGGTGGGAGGGGGAGGTGAGAGAGGTTTGAAGAGCCGCGTGTGTGTGTGTGTGTGCGAGTGAATCACACTTCAGGAAGTTGCACTTCAGAACTTAGACATGAGGGAAAGGAAGTTTGTGTGTGTGTGTGTGTGTGTGTGAATCAGATCATTTCTCTTTTGGCTACTTCATGGATGTGTGCAGGAGCTTTAGCATGAGATGCCGTCCATCTTAGCGTGTACTGGTGTCAATGAATGTACGTGTGTGTGAGTGAATGGTTGTGTGAACAACAGTCTTTTTTTGGTTCTTGCTGTTTCCACGTGTGTGTGTGTGTGTGTGTGTGTGAGAGAGTGTATCTGATGTTGTCTGGCAAAACAACAAAAGCATTTAATAGTGTTGGAAACAACAATTTACAATCATGTTTACCTTCGACTGGAATGACTTTAAATGAACTTGAAAACAAACTGTAAACTGAACAAAACCATAACAGAGGTTATAACAGTGATCATAATAACAAAAATAATAAGCTTACAAATCTTACTTTTAACAAGACGTGTGTTTGACTCTTTATTTGCCTCCCTCTCTAATCCTGTTTCAGCCTGCCTGTTTTATCTGTATCTGCGCGTTTGATTTGAACGCATTGAACATGGAGCTAATCCAAGACAACAGATGGAGGGGTTGTGGGGGGTGGGGTAGAGGTTTTACCTGGTATTCAGTTCTCAGTAGATAGTGTCGTTTGGAAGCTCACAGATGTGATTTTCCATATCAAAGCTGGTGAGGCGACGCTTTCCCTCTGCAGTAATACCTTTACACACTCCGATTAGACGAGATAAGCGCTTCCATCAGCAGCCAAGCATTTAAATGACAACGGGACAGTCCGGTAGTATGTACAGATATATGGATATATATGGACAGACTGATGGAGGGATAAAGACGCCGCTGCTGATGTCAGAGCGAAGCTTGGCTCATTGTCTCTGATCTTGTGCTATGTCAACTTTTGCACTGACATTAAGGAAGAAGATGGACAGATAGATGTCAGCACAGCTCTAGGTCAGCGGGGTGGAAGTTTGTGAGAGCCACTAAAATAAAATTGCATATTTTGGTGTCAAATATTCAACCTCTGTAGGACTTGAAGCAGGGGGCTCAAACTCAAATGACCTTGGGGGCTCACCGGGCATCTTATCTGGCCAACTATTGAGTAGGGGTGGACAATATGATCTTAAAATGACTGTATATCACCATATTCTATCGTGATATCACAATAAAAATGTTGTGATGATAGATATTTCTCAGAATTTCAAAATTAAAGTGTCTGTGTTGACATGGAGCCATATATAGAAATGTATTTTTGGTGCTAAAAAACAGAAATAATATCACGTAGCGGGCCACTTGAAATTAACTTGAGGGCCACATGTGGTCCGCGGGCTGCAAGTTTGAGACCTCTGCATTAATGTAAAGCTTTGTAAATCACCTTAATGACCATTTACCACATTTTAGGTGAAAATCTGCAACTAAGTTAAAATGATAGGCACCAATTCCAGAATGGGAAATGAAAGAAAACTTCTAAACTAGTGTCTTTGAGAAAGTATTATTTTGAAATGAATTTGACATCATACTCATCTCATTCTCACCTTTCTAATTTCTTGGGTTTGTATTTGAGCTAGTTGTTTTTATTAAAAGTACAGTGATATACAGAGATACAAATGAACAACAAGCAGGTGTTTTGCTTCTAAGTTCATCATCATCATCATTTTCATGTGGGAACAGACAGATCACCAGACCTGGATCCTGGCAGTGATTCACACACATTCACCGCATTATGAAAATGCAGCTTAAGGGATGAATAACTTGACTTGACGCCACCCAATAAACCATATTCTGCCAATGAAATGAAATCTGCTTTTCAGAGAACCACCCTGACTCACAAACCCCTGAATATTTCTGTCAAAATTGAAAACAGCACCATCTTTTATTAATATCAGGTCATGATCCTTTACCAAACCCAACCCTTCACAAACTAATATCACCAGGAATGTGGGATAAGAGTCATGAGCAGAGAATAATTCATAATCCACTTTGACTCTGTGTGTTTCCATCTCAAACCCATGCTGCAGGAGCTGATGGTGACCACTTGGTGCCGCTGTTTGGTCACAGCTTGGTTGACAGAGGTACTGTGACCCACTGCCCCTACCCTGTAATCCTTTCTATGAACACATCAAGTTATTAAAGCCACAATGGCGGTTGTGTAACTGTCGTCATCAGGATTAAACACGCTGACTTATTCATCTGAATCATGACATAACTGTTGATTTGCAGCATGTTGAAACACAGTGACTTTATGGAGAGGTTTGTTTCTTTCGTCCCCAGAGACAGGAACGTAGCTGTGGAGGTCAAGGGCTGAGCTCTCACATTATCACATACAATGTGAAATTATGCAACAACAGTTCATCAGATGCTTTTGCGACTCAAGGTCTTCCAGTCACTGACATGGACGCTGCTTTTCTGTGTGCATTCATTTATCAAGGCAGCAGGAGATAAATGTGAGCCTTGTCTGAATGTGTCTCTTTTTACCAAAAAGCAAAGTTATGCACGCAGGCTTGTAAACACAAAACTCTTTTCAATAGACTTCTCCTACCAACATTTTCATACACACACACACACACACACACACACTGTATGTTCTCCTTTGCTTTGGACTGCTCGCATTATATTTTACCCCAATCTTTAACTGGTTAAGTCCTTGAATTCAACTGAAAGTATTCCATCCATATTCTATCGCTGACCCAAATCTGCATGTTATTGGACTGTGGGAGTTAAAAACCTTACAACTTGTTAGCATGTAACCACAGGGTTGCTGGTTCAAAGGCTGGGGTATCGCTGAGCAACACACCCAATGCCATTAATTGGGTTATTTGGACATTCTAACATTGTCGTTAGCCACAATTGTCCTGAAGGTTGCGTCTGAAAGGGTTAAAAAAAAAAATCTCTGTCAAATCAAATATGCAAAACGCTAAACATGCGATCTGCTGTGACCTAGAGAGGGAGAAGCCAAAAGAAAGCTCCCTGTCTAACCCGTTCATCCTCCACGTGAAGGTCACAGGTGTAGTGACACCAATAATATGACATACTGCGTTGAGAAGCGCACGTTGCACTTTTATTTATTTATTTATTGATTGATTTATTCGTGCACATCACCTGTTTTCTCACATTTACTGCACGTTATCCGTTTTTTTTTTGGTGCACATGGTCTGTTTATTTAAACCTGACAAACTGCACACGGCAGGTCTGGTTCGTCCTCATGTAGTTTTTTCAGATGTGTGTGTTTGAGCGTTGCAAACTTGGAGCACTCCCTGACAGATAATGACAAATTGCTCCACAGTGCGCTGCCTTTATACAACAGAGCAGTTTTGCCACAGTGGCACTTCACAAACTTACTTAGCTCTTGTAGTTCGAACAGTAACTCTTGCAGTTCACGTGAAAATATAACGCAGCGCACAAACCAACCTGTAAAAACCCGCCTTGAATAAAAAAAGAAACTCAAAACTGGGAAGAAAACAAGTCATTATCGATGCTGATGAAGACGACACGCACAGACTACAACTACGAGGAGTAAATCAGGTCAAAGTTGAAGCCTGTAGGCGGTGGCTGACATTTAAATGGAACAGTCTGGGCTGTAATTTTGTTGTCTGCCCCCGTTTTATTTTCCTGATAGACGTGACTAAACACTGCAGTTTGTCTGACAGCTCGTGCTTGTTGCCCCAGTGGACCTATTCTGAATGAAGATGCCACATTCACAAATAACTTGGGTGCGTGCCCTGCTTTTGGAAGCAAAAGCACACGTTTGCTGTGCTCGTTGTCATCAACGGCAGCATTGTTGATCTTAACAAAGGAGACGACCGTCCTCTCCGTCCTCTCCGTCCTCAGATCTCCTGATTCACCTGGGCAGATGTGAAACAGATGACATTGCTGTGTTGAAACGCCTCCTGCTACTGATGAGTCCTGTGACTGCGAGTGTTGCGGGGAGCTGGACGACCGCCCACTGTGCCTTATGGTTCCTGTTTGAAAAACCTGCTCCCTGCCACGTGAATATTATTCATGAAAATCACCTCGCTCATCATGTGTCTAATGTGGCACTGAACATAAGGAGCAACTGCGTCAACATGTATGCACATGATGTTTGGGGCTCGTGTATGAGGTGTGTGTGTGCATGTGCAGCACTTTTTCCAAACCCACAGAAGGTGAAACCTCACTGTCTCATCGATGTCACGTTGAGGAAGCAGGGGCCAAATTTGAAGAAATGTCACCGACTGCTCAGTCACCATGTCTGTATGCTCATATATGTCGGGTTTGGTAATTGAAGCTCAAGTGCAGAACTCATATATGAACAAATGCCTGTTACATTTAAACCACTGGGGGTATACAGACAATGTTCAAGCCTTTCAGCAGGGAGTGATTCGTTAGATGGAAGCAACAGCAGCACCGTGCTAGTAAAGCAAAAACACAAAGAAGAAGCACGGCACGGTTAAGTTGCATTTCCACGCACATATTACCTGGTACCAGGTCATTTTTTTGTAGTAGCTGTGCCGAACTGTAAATCAGTTAAAAAGACTTAACAGTCCTACAAACGTGGGTTAATCTCCAACAATTATCAGGGAAATGTCTAAAATCTCAGTATTTAACAGAGGAGTCTGGTGTATTTAGGGATCGCGAGTGGCGAGCGGCATCACAAACCTGGGTCTGTGCTCCGGTCATAGAAACAAATATTTCTAATGAACTGATTCTAATGCTTTACAAGTCACTCGTTTGTGTGTCGCGTGTAAAAACAAAATCACCGCCCACATCGTAGGTACTTCTTTTGTAGTGGAAAACACACTGCGGCTTTAATACATGTATAACTGCAGCAGGATGTTTGTGGCGTCTAGTCATGATTTTCTCTGGATTCAGAACAACAGAAAAGTCTAAAAACAGAAATCTCACTTTTATCCAGGGCCTAATTCCTTGTTAAGTTGATGCTGAAAACAGTTCTTTCTGGTGCCTGCAGGAATCCCACTGGGTTTTAAAGATGCAGTTTCACCACTGATCACTGATGCGGATCATTCCCTCTCACCGCCCTCATGGTGAAAGCCTTGAAGCTAAGGTCACGTGGCATTTTAATGCAAATACCATATTAAATCAACTCACCATCTGTCAGAGGAACATCTTTTAATGTTTTACTTTGTGTTTACATTCCCTGGGAATCTTGAACATGAGGTGATTTGTCAAAACACAGAGGAATGACATGGACATGAAATTACCCAGAAAGAGATGAGGGAGAGAAAGAGTTGCAGAGTGTTTGCTGTATTTAAACCTTACTGGACTCAATACCTGTCCTTTTTGATGTCTGTTGCATATTTATAAAGATATCCCAGTCTTCACACGGGAGTTCCTGCCCACAAGCTTCACAGCAGACAGAGTTTGGACACAGTTGAACTTCCCGTTGCCCTCAGCCATGAAAAGCCTTTCTAAACTTTTGAGTGTCTCCATCTCGCATGAGCAAAACAAACGAGATTGTCAATTTGAATCCCGCCGTGTCCCGAGTATCTCACTGGATAAATAAATAAAGTGAGTGCTGTGTGGTATATGACTTGACCTTTTGTGCTGTTTGCTTTGGTGCGTCTTCTCTTTGTCATCCTCCCTCTGAACAGTTGCTCTGACGCTGTCAATCACCCCCACATTTATACTTGTGGTGTTAGTCAAAGCCTGGCTTTCCCCCTCGTCCTCTCATCACATGTCCCCTCCTCTCTATGCGTGTGCACAGCCTCTACTACAACGGAGTATTAGGGCCAAACTGAAGAGAAGAAATCTTTAATCTTTCGAGAATAAAGTCGTAATTTTGTGAGAATAAAGACGCGATGAGATTCTTCTTTTTATCGATATCTAATATATTATTAAATAGTAAATAGCAACAGAACACAGACGTAACCAGCGTTATCTTTACAGTCAGTCTGTGTTTGTGATTCTTTGTGATTCTGTCTTCCAAACAAACTCAGTTTCTTTCACAATCTTTTCAAAGTCCCGATGCTGAAGATAATGTGGTGCTGATGTGACAAAAAAAGATGAAGTATTTCTCTATTTGTGAAGCCCCAATTAAAATGTAACTTCACAAAATGCTCCACGTTCCTCATCTTGACGCAGGTTGCAGCTGATCATCTGAGATTTGGCTTGAATAATAATTATCATAATATCACAACTTTATTCCCTTTATTCCCTGTGTGTCATGGAGCAGGAAGTGGACTCAAAATGCAGGACTCTCAGGTGATGGTTGGAGAAAATCAACAGTGGAGACTAATTACTGCAGGTAAAAGGCTGATAGAATTCAGGTGAGAGCATTAGAGGCGGGGTTAACTAAGGCTGGTGGGATGGAGCAATGGAAAGGAAAAGCACAGGTGTTAGTAGTCACATTAACGATGAGTCATGAACCATCATACATCTGATACTGCAACTGAGGACATCAGCCATTCAGAAGAATGTAAGTTTCAAAAAGCAAACAGGAAATGGAGCAGAAAACACGACTGGAAACAGAGAGAATGATTCATTTACATTGTGTAGTTGGAGATAAGGGGTCTAGAGCCCAAAGCCTGAATTTAAATACCTAACACGTGTGGCCAAATCCTTTTGTCCATCGAACCAGGCCCCTCATATCTTTGTCCTCTGTTTTCAGAAAGAGTGACGATGGTGGGTAGCTGTTGTGCCCCAGGATACCAAAACTGTTCAGGACAAGGATGAGGGAGAGCATTTTATCTGATCCCCAAAGATCCTGAGAGACAGCAGCGTTGGATCACTGCCATCAAACCAGCTCAGAGCGAGCACAGACGATGGAGCGATGGGAACCCACAGGCGACGGACTCTGCTTGCGGAGTGACCGCTTCCTATCAGGTACAGAGTCCAAACACCCAAACACTAACATCTGGTTTATTTGAAATGCTTTTATTGTGATGTGTGAGCATTTAACAGCAAGTTGAAGGTGTCAGGTGAATGCAGGTGTGGGATCAGCTCCACTCTGGGTATATAAGGGTCAGATATGTTGACACTGAACCAGTTTGATGAACCAGTTTGATGGTTCTAAACTGGTATCATTCAGTTTTCCTGCAACCATGACAGTGTGAACCTTTGAAAGACTCAGTGAGTTTTTTTCAACTTCATTTTAGAACATTTATGAACGTATGAAGTTGTGAACAACACATTTGTGCTGACTCATTTCAAAGACATAATTCTCCAACTGTGTAACAAATAGTGTTCGCCCAAAAAGATGAAATAAACAGCCCAAAACATGACATCGGCTAAAACGCTTTTGCTGATTTTGTTTACTTTTTCACAGTCTGTGCAATACATAGGATTTTTGGATTGTATCGAATTTTACATTTTCATCTGTCCGATATCTGATCCAGTGATTTTGAGCAGTATCAGTGTGATACTGTGTGTATATAAGAAGCAGAGCCCATCACCATGTTTAAGGTAAAGAACACAGTTTTTACTTTTAAAAGTGAGGTTTCTGTCAAATATTACCCAGAGGCACTTTGCACAAACTTGACTGGCTTTGATGATTTGATTTCTTTGATGCAGTTTGATGGATTTTGTCGAAATGTTAACGTGGACGTTATCAGCGTAGTAATAGGAACTGAGGTTGTGACGTGGTAGGTCCGACAGCATACAGTATCACACACACTAATAGATTTAGGAGATGTAATTGATTAATCAGCTCGGTGATCCATGTCCTTGTCTGCTGTCCTCTAATCACTAGATTATCCTCTTTAAGATTTCCGACTTGACGGACTTGTAGGCCTCATTCTTGTGATTTACTGACGACAGCAACAAGAAGCGGTTTGTCCTGTTCAGGTGACGCATGCAGTGACGAGTCCTTGCGGTACATCTGCTTCAGTATGTTTTTTTTAAGTTGTCACGGAACGAGAAGGTGTCTCAAATGTATCCGTAGCATTCAAACAACTGAATCGTCTCACGTGAAGCTGGTGAAGCTGGTGAAATGACCTTTTGTCTGTATTGTTCTGTCAAAATTCTATTTACATGGTGAAGATGGAACTTTATTACCGAGTTCATGAAAGGTTCACCCGTATAACTGTTGTTTGGGAACGCAACAGTGAACCAGGCCTATTGTTTCAGTCAGGATCAGTTAACCAAAGATCACAAAACATGTGTTGTTAATCATCGAAACAAACTCCTTTTTAAAAGGAATGAATTCCTGAGGTGCACAGTAAACTTCTCAACCAGCTCTTCTGGTTCCTGTGACACACTAACGACACGTAAACAACACAGACGCAACAGCTCAACTGTGACATGATGTGATTGAGACATACTATACTATGTGAGCCAGTGTGGCAAAATGTAATACATGACAAATATTCAATATAATATTTAAATTACATCTGTTTAACCCTTCCTCCCATCCAAAAGAAATATCAAAGAAAGTGACTGCACCTGTTAAAGGGCTTTAATACAATTCTTATTTATTATTTTCAATCTCAATCCATAGAAAACAGAGGGATTACAGTTAAGTAATTATTACAAACAATTATGGCAATGAAAAGGTGAGATAAGTGCAATGAAATACAGTAGATAAGTATTTACACTATCATATTCATGTCGTATTATCATGCTATTCAGGCCTGCAGTGTTTTAATAAAAGGCTTCATAGAGCAACAGATAATCCATTTTTATTAATTTCATT
The DNA here is from genome assembly GCF_019176455.1 of Solea senegalensis. NCBI lineage: Eukaryota > Metazoa > Chordata > Actinopteri > Pleuronectiformes > Soleidae > Solea > Solea senegalensis. Next base: position 19,373,078 of record NC_058029.1, read on the forward strand.
TATTTTACTTTAATGAGGACTGGGAGTCACACTGAGATTAATATCTCGGAATTGAATTTGAATCTACATGTTTATGTGCCATTAATGTGTCTGGATACAGAGAGCAAAATAAAAGGCTTAATGTTTTACTCCTTGTTTGGCTTTGAAAATCCGCTGGGTGCACATTAGCGCGAGCCTCGGTGAAGTGGTGGATAATGGGCCACGGGGCATATGGTGTGTCGTCTAGTAGATGATAGTTTTGTCCTTAGATTTCCTCTTAATCTCCGATGTGCCTCGTTTTAGCTTGTCTGCTTAAATGTCCTGCATGAAAAGCTTGTGTGGTTTTTTTTTTTTTATACTCACTTCCACTTTTATACAAGTCCCTCAAATACCCAGTGACCCTGCGACAAACATCTGGCTAACACACATCCGTGCGCGCAGACACTTAGCACGTACTCAAACCGATAACCATGATTGAAGCTGTGAGCACATTGCAGAGTCCTCCTTTAGCCTAATGGAGGACTTAATGATGAAAATAGTCACAGGCTGTCCTAATGTGACACGGTGACAAAGCGTGTGTACAGTAAAGACACGGCTGACGTTGTCCTTGAACAAGTTGAGATTCTTAAAGCCGTTGTCCTTATTTTACATTAACTGACTGACTTAAAACGTAGAGTTGATTGTCTCTTCCTGTGGTATGTCATCCTTCTGTCTGATTGGGAAATATGTGGACAAATATGTGACCAAACTGAAAATGTGTCATTTACTGATGATGCTTCCCACTGTCATTTCATATTTAATGAACCTCAGGTCATGAGAGTTAATTGAAAAACCTTATCAGTTTCTGCAGCGAGGAGCGATATCACCAAAAAACAAGGTCTGTTTCTTTCAAAGTGGTTTCAACAGCTCAATTAGCCTCTTTAGACCCAGAGGCATCGCAGCAGGGTAGACAAGCAGGCAACAGCCCGGGGCCACAAGCTGAGGAGGGACCCCAAAAAAGGCTTAGTATATTAATCTGCTTTCAGGCACCAACTGTAGTCAAGAAATGTTTCCTGAAAATGGTTTAGAGGCGCTGTTCTGGACGTTTCTGAAATGCTGACGTGAAAACTGTTCTTGTGAATGTGTCTGACCGAGACGATCTCCTACTCTGCGTCATAGAACAACAGAAAACAGATTTCTGACATGTCTGGAAAATCAGGTCTTAACATTAAATGGTGTCATAACCAAGCCCTTGCTCGTGGAAAAAGGAGAACACATTCTACACAGTCTAACAAACTAAGTCAATGATGTAGTGGACAGATGATCTCTGATGATTTTTCTAACCTTCATAATAGTGGTGTGTTTACAAAATCAGGTTTAGTCGCTCCTAAATTAAAATGGGTTGCACCACGTTTACTGGCAATTGCGTAGAGCGTAGTAATTATTTATATCTCATAGGTGGTGTGAGTCGAGCATAACTTTGCCAGCTGCCAGCAGAAAACAACACAAAGATAATCATGGCTCGCTTTGACAGGATGATGGCACAACAAGAGGAACCTGTCATCCGTAAAAGGGTTCTGACAGACACAATCCACCCTTTAGATGAGTACGATGACATACACGTTTGTTACTGGAACAGATTTCAGAGTGACCAAATTATGAAAATCACAGACTTGTTATCTCTGGCAACACTAGCACCACTCAGGGATGATTGGGGCTCTGTTCAAATTTCTGTTATTGAGATGTTTTGCTGTGGGATCCATGCAGAGTTGAAAGCACTGTGTGCCGAGCAATGCGTCAGGTGACGCTGGCTTTATACTGTTGCGACTCACTCGTTTATTCTCACTCATCTTCTACCGCTTTATCCTCCACATGAGGGTCGCAGGGGGGCACGGGTGCCGATCTCAGCTGACATAGGGTGAAGGGCGGGGGGGTTCACCCTGGACAGCTCACATGGAGGCTAACAACCATTCACTCTCACACTCACACCTACAGTCAATTTAGAGTGTCCAATTTGCCTAATTCCCTAATCTGTGTTTTTGGACGGTGGGAGGAAAGTGGAGAACCTGGAGATAACCCACAGAGAACACCACTTGCACATTACTTTGAATTTACTATGGAATTGCATAAGTTGTTCTGGTGCAACCGGCATTTCAAAGTACTAGCTGCAAACTAGCTAGTGATCCTTAAGGCTTTAGTAGATTTCGTAATTACTAATTACTAAATAATAAATGTAGTAGAAACCTCTGCCCCCCAGGTGACCCCGTCATCGAGCTCAACCCACTTATGGCTGAGTCATACTTATCATCTCCCATCTTAAGAGCTGCTTCACATTTCCTCCTGTGCATACATGCCCATGGGGGTTTGCATCAGTCCGTGCTTTTGCATGTTAAAAGTCAGACTTAAATTGAGCTAGTCTTAATCGGACTATAATGACTGGATAATGCGAGTCATAGTCCGATTACTCCTGCATGTATGCACTTAGTCGGACTTGGCGTCCTACCCAAGTCTTTGACCCAGAAGTAGAAGGAGGTCATATTTAAAATTACTGTTGCCCATAATAGTACAGCGCCGGCAACACAGCAACCACAAGAGCCACGTTCCATCTAATTTATATCACGATTAACACGTGTGTATATATAGAACCACAGCATGATCCATCTCTTGGTATCCGTGCACCTCCCAACCTGAGTCTTCCTCGTTGACTCTTTTGGCCCAAACAACAACATCGTGCCACAAACTAGACTGGAAAGTGCTGTACGGAGCACGCGCAGTCAAACCCACCTCCAGTTTGAGTAAAGAAAATGAACGGAGGATGAAATTGCAGACTTCTGCCGACATGTGGATGCAGAAAATAAGCCTGAATACGTCAACACAGCATGGGTCACACGTGAGGAAACAGCGTCAGACAGGCTGGGTTTTATTGGTTGCATTTTTCCAAGTGCACAAAGCTATTACTTGCTTTTCTGGACATGTAGACCCAACTTTAATTGCACATGTCATTTGTTTGCACATGGTAGCACAGAGAGAATTAGGCAAACATCCTCTCATGGCCCCAATGTTCTGGACAGACAGAGCAGTGACCTAAGCTTGTAAAATGAGAGTTTCATCCCGTGACTCTTGGAACACACAAATAGCCGCTCTCATTTAGTCGAGACATGCACTAAATCCCTGAACATCTTCTTATCTCGTGTAATTACAAATCAACATTGGCTTAATGTTGCAGGAGCTTCATTTTGACTTTCTCAAAGCTGTTTTTCTCAAAATATCCTTTCATTTCATGGGTGCACGTTGCTCTCGAATTCTACATTTAAAAAGCTCCTTTGGATTATCTTCAGCTGCATCTCACATAATCTGTGCACTTTGTACTCTCTGAAATGAAGATGTGTTCTTCAGGTCAAGATTTTGGCACGTGAGGATGAGTGAGCCACATGTTTGAAACCTAAAATGTTGTCCCTGTGTCTTTTATTATTATTTTTTACAGGAAAATATCAGATATTTAAATGTTCCCCAATTATCTGCTTTAACCCCGAGACATGTTTATGTAGGTTTTTTGTAATGAGCTTTCATTCTGTCCCATGGCTGATTATATTTTGGTTTTATAACTTGTTTTTCAGTGCTCTGCCCTTATCTGCGCTGACCTCTCACATTCACATCAGTTAAATGCCTGAAATACACTAACTACTGTATTTTTTGTGACAATTGTGTAACAGTTATTACTGTAATAAACCTCTGCTGTTACGGTGAATTGAAATCACTCTGTATTTCATAATACAGATTGAGACAGGCCTTATCTTGTCTGTTCTGTCTCGTTAAAATAATGCTTTATAATATAGCGGCACTAACCCACAGTTCAAATGTATTAGAGACATTATTTTCAGCAGAAACGTGTTAGCAATGCACTACAAACACGCAATCCCACATTATCAAATACATTATCTTATTTAATGATCGTCTTTCCTCCGCAGTCTGTCAAACATAATTCCATTTTGATCTTTTGTAACGAGACAAAGCCTCGGGTGCCCGTGTGCTCAAATGACAGAACAGTTTCTTGGTTGCTTTTTAAATCAAAAGTGAATTGTGCTGCAGATCCGTCAGAGTTAATGTGGATTTTGAAACATCATCAGGTGTAATTATAAGTGAGTGGTGATAAATAAAACACTCACTAAAGCAGCCCTTCAACTTTTCTGTCTGCGGCTGTCATGTTTTGTGTGGTGGTGGTGGTGGTGGTGGTGTCCTGCTGGTGTATGCTGTGAATCAGAAGGAGCACTCGTGATGATGCTGGGCCTGTGTTTTCCATGCTGGTCATAAAAAGAAAATACAACAGCCTTTATGCATGATTGAAGTGGCACAAACAAATATCTCTCTGCCTTCACACATGCCATATCATAAGTGGTGCTCTGATAGCCCCACGACTGCAGTTTCATCATCATCATGCAATCATTCCTTCTCCTCCTTAAACTTGGTGCAGTCTTGGTGCAGACAGCAGTACTGCAGGGAGACTAAAACCGTTCAAATGTCAGTTCTACCTTCACTGTCATTCTTTCTCCAGCAGTTGCGCGTGTACTTTGTTGGAATATGAAGTCATTCTTACCAATATCCGCAACCGCTGACAGGAAATCTGCAAATATTTCCTTTTGTATCCATTCAAAAAGCAGCAGCTTTACTTTTGTTTTACAACCTCTGTTCTGAAATGTAGTTGCTTCAGTGTTTATCTTTAATAACCAGGATCTGACGACTGCGAGAGAAAGCAAACCATACTCAAAATGCACTGCGTTCCAAAACTCACACCTCAGGGTTCTAGCTAGCGCGTGGTAGCGCATCGGCCCTTTACGCTATGATATGTGGCCGACACGTTTGAGAACATTGAGAGCCTTATGCTTATTTTCAATCAGTGTAACGCTATTTTGACTGTATTTATTTGTGTAATAATGTCAGATCAAATGTGCCAAAATACAATGGTGTGTGGGCCCCAACCCCCGGCTTGGTCTCTGCGCTCCCTCACCATTGTCATTAAAATAAAATCCTGACTAGAACCCTGCGCCCTTACATTTTCAATATTGTCCAACACTGGACATCAGTTTCATAACAATAGTTTCACCCGTCATGCAAATTGGATGATTATATGTAGCTGTAAGTGTTTTCTTTTTTTTGTGCATCAACATTAACAGAACCATTAACCATCAAGTCTGGCATTTTTAATCAGGTGCATTACATAAAACACAGACAACCACAAAGATAATGGAATCACATTTGATGGAAGTGCACATCTGGTTACTGTGTCAGTCATCATCTCCGACTAAAAGCCCGATGATGTGCATCATTACACAAAGATACCGTGCTAATAAATAATTCAGTGTTTCCAGAAACGTAATTTCAGCTTACAGAGAGATATAATTTGCCCTTGGGGAAGTTTGTCTGAGACGATGTATGTTTATGTTCTGTGTTGTTTTTTTTTTATTCTCACATCTTTGAAATGGAATGGTATGGTATTCATACCAGAGCAGCCCACACACTCAAGTGCAAGCCACAAATGGATGATATAGAATATATATGATATATGAAATAGATTTAGTCGTGTTGATTCACTCGGTCAAAGTGAAATGCCATGGAATTTTGTACATGATGAATCCTAATAACTTAAGTGACTTTTTCTTAGGGTGACTTTTTTTTTATTTTTACTATCAACTGCCATTTAATTACCAATAGAATGGATTACAACAACCTTGACTTCTTGACTTTAAACTGGTGTCGTCACCAAGCCCAGATGTTGACTTTGGTGTACAATCTAATTTGAGAGCAACTAATGGCATTTCACAGCTGTACGTCATGTTTAGAGCTAATTAGCTTGTGAAAGAGTTATCTCAATGCACTGCAATGTCACCTGATTTCATATCAAATGAATAGGGACGAGTGCAGTTTAGTATACAAAATGAGAGGGACATGAAAGGATTAATTTCCCATAAACAGATGCCGGCTCTCACTGCGTCTACTGTATCTAAATTATAATTCCCTACAGTCAACCAGTGCTAGAATTTCAGTAACAAAGTCTCTAAAGTTATAATTTGGTAGCACATATGATAGTCATTTCAGCTGTGTGTGTTAATTATATAGAAAAAACTGTGATGTGATTCAACACACTGGGGAAGGTTTAATCCCATGTTATCCCTCAGGTCTTTGCTGGGGACCAATAGAATAGTTAGTGGGGTGCATTAGACGGAGCCAGAAAACACACACACACACACACACACACACAAACCTCATTAACATACATCCTGCAGGCTGCTGTCCTTTTGAAATCAACAGCATATTAACACATGAGTCCAATGGGGCGTTTCACCATTCTAGTTTACGGGCTATAAATACACTCGGCAGAAGAGTCACACACATAACACGTCCAGAAATACCACATGTATCAGAGAGGAGATTAAAAGGAGCGAGTGATGGACACACAAATACATAAATGAAGACGTGGCCGAGAAAGAAAGGAGATAAAAACATTGGGATTACACATATGAGCAGAAGTAAGTCAGTGGGGCAGGACAGAAGGGCAGTGGATGATGGATGATGATAGAGAGATAGAAGGATAGAGAGATGGAAATAATAATCTGGAAACATCTGGACATGCCAGTACAGGAGGTGATGTTACTCCCATTTTCTCCACATACATTTGTTTTAATGTCCCCCTTTTTCCTGTTTTCCCTTTCAAATATTTCAGCCTCTTTAAATCCTACATTTCCCATAATCCCTTTCACCGTTCCTGGGCAAACATGTCTGGACACATCCAGACATTAATGAGATAAAGCTGCAGTCAGCAGTCGTGACAGTGGAGGTGAAGTTTAACACTAGGAGTTACTTGGTGGATAAAGTGAGAGCTGTTGTGCCCGTTTCTCAAAACTCAATATGTTTGATGGCAGTTTCTGTGTATTATGGTCTAGTGTAGAATTAGCGGCAGAGGATTCTTCCACTGACAGACAGATCCAACCGGTGAGTGGCCATCATTTACTGTTCTGACACCACGGATGTTTCACTGCATGTTTATTAGCACACAGAATACACACCAACTGTGCCATGTCGCTTATACAATATCATACATTTGAATAAAAGCTACAAGTTGTACATTTTATTCATCACAGTCACAGCTGTTATTTATGAAACTACCTACTATTGTGTTTGCAAGAGCATATCACCTAAAACCGTATAATTATATCAAGGACTTGAGATTTGCTTGACAAACGTTGGTAAAAGACTCGACTTGACTTTGACTTGACACTCATGACTTCAGACTCCACTCAGCCTCGAGTATAATGGCTCGAAATGACTCGACTTATGGAATATTTACTATTTCTATATTATAATATTGAGGATTTAACGTTACAATTAGTTTTTTGTTTTGTTTTTTTAAATGGAAAACATTGGATGTCTGCTTGCATACAAACCTGGCAACCAAGCGACACCAACACCAGTATGGGAAATTTCATTCAACACCTCAGAGTGCACAAAGGAAGGTAAGACAGGAAGGCAGTTGGTTGCTATTTTAATCTAATGCTAGTTAACATCTTGGTGGGTCATGATAAGCCTAATATTAATTAATTTCCCTGGTTTAATGTAGGCCTAATTTCAATATTTTACATTTTTGGCCCTGTCGTTTTATTTATTTTCATTTTATTGATGTTAGTTTTATCTTAACAACAATTCATTTGTATGAGACCATGAAGCAGTCCTTTCATTGTATGAGTAATACAGTGTTTATATACTGTATTTAAATGTGGAATATCTGTGAAATCATCTTCATCTTCGATATTCATACGACTCGACATGAGTTGCTGGATTCTTGCACGAATGACTTGAGACTTGCTTGTGACTTATAGACTATCGACTATATGTGTGACTGTCTCTGGGAAAGTGAACCGACTTCTCACATTACCCGAGGAGTTAATGATCTCACTCACTAGTTGTGCTTCTTCTTTCCGTAATAATATTGTCAGTTTTGTGAATTATGTTCCCATTTAGTGGATGATAAAGTATGAAACAATAGGAGCGTGGTTTCAGGTGATGCCTCTAAATTTCAGGCGTCAAAATGGGAGGTCAGATTGTTATCGGTGACACACTTTACAGTCCGCGTATTAAGAATATCATCATATTCATGCCATTGTAGCGATGGAAAGGTATATGGGACAGAGATGTTCCATTTCTTTGTTTTGTTATGAATGTTGAATCTGTTATCACTGATGATAAAATGTCATTTTGTTAACCTGATCATTGGTAATCCCAGATAAACTAGCAGCAGCCTCACTTGAAAAATGCCCATGGCATTTTTCTTTGTTTACGAAATGAGAAACAAGAACTATAATATATTCATTTGCAATGTTTGAAGAATAAGTTGCTGCACAACTAAGCTTTTAATCTTTATTAGGATTTCTGTCTTGTTTTTTTTTTTGTTGTTTTTTTTACATCTATAACAAATGAACAAAGCTGTAGACCCGGGGAACGTGCTGAGACACTGATGGCTGTTGTCACAGTTCATTTGACATTAATATGCAGCGAAAGCATCTCTGTACGACTCATTCCATCATGTTCAATATCATACATATTATTGCGTCTGATGTTTGAGTTTATGTGCATGGCATGCACTGTGACCGCTGACTCACAAAAAACAAGGATTTCCAGACTGATCAAAGTGACCAGCAAGGGTTTGATAATTATTAAGCCAAAGCAATGTCTCTCTCTCTCTCTCTCTCTCTCTCTCTCCCTCTCTTGTTTTTGTCTTGAATTCCATTCTCTTTTTCCTTCCCATATTAATCTCAGATCTGCCAATTTCCTCTTTGTTTTTCTGTATATCTTGTTTGTTCCTGTCACAGTGTTTCTAAAAAAATGGTAGGTTAATGGGTTTATTCAGCATCGGCCTTGAACACCCACTCTTCTCACAGTGGTGCACCAAACCCACCAACCCGTGCACACAAACACACATACAGTCATCCAATTGTTTCCCCTTGGACACAAACAGAATACTTTTCAGATCCATCACTGAGCAGGAACAAACACCGTCTTGACAGAAACAGACAGCTGAGCCAAACAGAGAGTGGGTGACCGATGTGCGTGTGTGTGTGTGTACTCTTGATAGTACAAATGTACTACAACCACGCTTTCTTACCAAGAAAGAATCTGGAAAAACTGTTTGAATCGTCGTTGTTTTGTTTTATTCGAAATCACCAACAAACAGAATGTGAGAATCAACAATTAAAAAGACAGTTTGAAATTGACTTTTGGACAAATCTCATTTGTGTTCTTGCTCAAAAGTTAGATTAGAAGATTGATTCCACTTTCATGACAGACTGACAGTTCAGTGTTGCGCTTTAAAAACATGCTGCAAACCAGAAGGGAAAGACGGGGTCTAGTGTTCGTGTGTGATGTCCGTTGTCACTTACACCAATGGTTCTCAAACTGTGGTACGTGTGCCCACCAGTGGTACGCGAGGAGGTAATCAAAGATACTGTTCTACTGTATATACCTGGGTATGTGATCACAATGCGTATAAAATGACACAAATAACAAAAAAATAATGCATTAAATAAAAATAATTTGAGAGACCTTATCTCTCGCTCCATCTAAATCTAATTTCTCTATAGCAGCATGTGAAATGAGGAAGAGGAGGATGCTGAGAGAGAAAATGATCTTACCGGGAATTAATCTGCCTCCTGTGACCTTTTTACACTGCTGTATTTTAACGTTAGCGATAACGGTGTTAGTTTGAGAGGTGACATTTGGTATAAAAAGATTGAGAACCACTGAGTTACACCATGTTATAACTTAAAACATGAGGCTTTATTCATTTTGTCTCATTTCAAATTTTTAGAAAATGGACATTCAGTAGAAAACTAGTGATTGAGAACAAAAAAACCTGTTCATTATAAATCCAGTAGATAGAGTCAGCAACCACAGGAGTTGCCTTCTCAAGGCCATTATAGAGAACACAGGTTTCATGCATACATCTACTTTATGTACATGACTAATATAATACAGGTCTATAGGTGGTAGCCTTTTTTTAGTATGCGGACTTGTATCAAGACATTTAATGAAAAGGTTTTATTTAGATTTTCAGTATTGCTTGCTGTAGAAAGAAAAATGTGAGAATCAAAAAACATAAAAGTGACTTTTTCACTGTAAAATTAAATAAGCAAAACGATGGTTCGGTAATCGGACAAAAATTATTTGCAGCAGAAACACAATGGCAGTAACTGTGGCCTTGGGTATTGAGGGGGGAAAAAGACGCAACATAATGAAAGAAATACAGTACTCTCTTCTCAGCAGGATCCACTGCAGCTGCCGCTTCATAGATTTACTGCAGTTCACTGTTTACTCAGCTCAGTCTGTTTGTCTCCTGAAACCAAATCAAACCTCCAAATAACAACGTCTTAGCCAACGAGAACAGACACGCTACAATTAACAGCTATACAGGAGTGGTAATACAAATGCACGATCATAGACTGTGGCGCTAAGTAGGAGGTTTCAGGTTTCAGTGCCTGGAATAATGCTGACCACACCAAGCCATCACACAAGGGTGGACACTGTAGCTCACTGATGAAGGAACACAACACAGGTGGTGAAGTAAACAGGAGTAGTGTTTCTGCATGATGTCAATAGTATAGTATCAGTGAAACGCCTTACCAGAAGGTATGATGTCACCTGGCTTACGGTAATGATAAGATTCAAAGTTGATGATTGACTTTAATTTCTACAGGGCAATAAATGATGTGGAACCTTTCAGAGATGTGTGGTGTGTAAATGAGGGTATGTGTTCTGTGACTGACAGGGAGCTTGTACTTTTTCTTTCTTTCTTTCTTGCTTTCTTACTTAAAACAACTCCATCCAAGTTAATATCCAAAGTCTTGCTTTCACTATACATATATGTATATAATTGTATTGCTACAAACATGTCATCATTGACTGGATAAGCTTGTAACTTGATACAGTGTGTCTGCTCCTGGTCTCTCTTCTGTCTCTACCTCACCTCCCTCTTGTCCTTTCTCTCCCCCCTTTCTGTCCCCCATTTTTCTTTCACCCCAACCAGTCGAGGCAGATCCTCTGGTGGAGGATAAAGCGGTAGATGATGACTGACTGACTGACGAATGAACAAACCTGCTGCGACCTCTTTCGTTGCCTACAATGGCAAAACTGTAGTCCGACTTTCAGCCTGGTTGTGTGATGTGGTGTTAGATGCACTAGCATGTACCTCAGTGGAAAACATCAGTGGCTGACTTACGCCCACTGTGAGCAGTGAACTGCGAGTGAGTTGTAAGTTGAGTAGGAATTGAGTGTGCTAGTATCAACAAACACTGCCTTCAACAGAAACCCCACAAAAGAAAGGTTTGTCAAACCAAACTGGAAAGAGGCTGACACATGTCCGTGAGAAAAAACTGCACTCACTGTTTTGACCAGAGCCCATCATGCTCGCTGGTGGCGTCGCAAGTATAGCAAAGAGGCTGCAGTTTAGTTATGGCCATAGTTTTTCTTTTTGGAATGCACTGACCCTGAGCTCCATGATCTGGCATGACATTACGCATGCATGCATAAACTCACATGCTTGCATACACTACTACATACCTTGCACCACAATGCAATAACTACACACACACAGACAATGGCGGTCTGATGGAGAAACAACAGTGTCTGTGTGAGCGTTGTAAGCTTTCACTGTGCCTGTCTCTGTGGGAGTTTAATGAATTCCACTTCAGCTGGGTACAACTGGAGAGGAATGTTTTAGAGCTGAGTTTATGATGCACATTTGTCTGTTTTTCTAAAACAACCCAACTTTAAAAGACGAGGGTGAACTTTGCACATGCACTCGTAAGATAAACTTTTTATCGAGTAATTAAACACATGCTGCAGGCTCTCCCTCCCTGGTTTTATGTCATATTCTCTAAGACTTTCTTATCAGTTTCTTGAACAAGGTGCAAACACACACACGTAATAATTCTTCAGAAATAGTGTTCACCCTGAGCTTACACACGTACACAGACTCATGTGACTCAACAACAGATGAACGCGTTCACACAAGCACGCCACGAGAGATTATTCATGTACGTGATGACAACATGCAGCACTTAATAGTGTTCATTAGGACCCTTGGGTTGTAATCTGATGAGAAGAATGACATCCCAAAATACCACCCAGCTGGATCTGCTGTTGCCAAGGTAACGGGCTGACGGGCCAGTTTGAAGCCAGACCTAATTACAATCTACCACCATCCACCATATCCCCCCCCTTTTCAATCACTACATCTCTATATACAGCCTTCATCTCGCACCCTTGACAGAAACAAGAAAATGTGGCTTTTTGAAAGATCTGTGAGACGCAGTGTTTACTCTCTGCTCCCTGTTTCCCAGGCATCTGTCAATTAAAGTCAGTCTGTGGGAATCTATCTGATCCTCCTGACCCACAGAGACCAGACAGTACAATCCATGTTCGACTGCACTAACAACTATATATACTTTGTCCACTGACCTTCTTCATTTTTAATTCACACTTGTAAATACACTTTATTTACTCAGACTCAGCTGTTTTGATGCTGTACTAATGGCACCAGCCCAACTTCTTTAAGCCGCAGAAGGTGTCCATAATGTTGTGCATAAGTTCGGCTTAGCCGTCTGTTAGCTGTCTGAAACTATGGCCACTGCATTAAGATGTAGGTCAGAACAATCCCTTTGGATGGACACTGTTAAGTATGTGTATATATTTTTCATCCTGTCTATTTTATAATTGTGTCAGACAGATAATCTGAGCGATGCTGCTCTTCTGTAGACTGCTCCGTCTACACATGAAGTCATTCGTCGCCACCAATCCAAGAAAAACAGTGACAGATCTGACAACAAGGACTACATCAACAAGTCAAACACCCTTTTTCTCAAGTGAAAAGCATATTCACCCCACCCAAAACACACCACCCAGGCCCCAGAGACCAAAACCAAAACCACTGTATGTGTGTGTGAGTGTGTAGTGGGAGTATACATGTCTCAAATATCTGTGATTTCGTTCATTTCACAATGTTAGCATCACAGATTCCTCTAAATACTCATGAGTTTTAGAAGTCATGTGCACGTTCTTTTATCTTACGTCAATCGTGCTGGTTCATGTTATCTATGTTGTTTAGTCAGTCATTCAGTCCTCTGTGCTTTTTTTGCTTTTTTCCTTAGTTTTATCAACGTAATTTCTTAACTGACATTTTCTTTTAGGCTTGGTCCTAACCCTAACCCTCATACTTTGCAGGTCTGTTAAGGTCTTTGTGATTTAAATGTCTTTATGACTTATTCCTACAGTGGTCCAACAAGACCCAAATCATCATGGTACAGTATGATATGTTTTGGAACGGTAAATCCCTCGGTCACTGACTGAGATCATTCTTTTTCTGCTCCTTCTGTGTTTGTCTCAACGAGACGTCGAACTTTGTTTGACATCAGATGACTGTCATGGGTCTAGCTCCACCCATACTGTACCATTACTCTGGTACCCCAAGTAAAGGGTATCGACAAATGGAACGGTTGCAAAACATACATGTACCATACTGAACCGGACTGTTCCACTCTGTAGAAACATCATAGTTTGGACTGCATGCACTGACTATGCATGCTCCCTTTAGCACAACACTTTCCAATTCACTTGGTGGCTTGCTCTTGTTTTGGTCAAATGAGACAACAAAGAAGACAGTGAAATGAGTTGCATTGTCGTTGATTATCGTCAGTTTCATCATGGCACATCGTTTTAATGCTATGGAGCTAAACAACATTTTTTTTCTGGCATCTGGATCTCCACCCTTCTTTGCTAAGAGTGATAAACGTGATGACAGACACTTGTATATGACGCCACCGCCGACTCTGTTTGCTCTGCTAAATCTGCCACTAACTCTGCTGCTTAGCTCCGACAGCTGTTAGCTTGTTTGTGTCCTCCATTGTCACGGCAAACAATATAAAATCACTGTTGTCTTCTTCAGATGAGCAGGCGCTGAATTCAGGCCAAGCTGCCATCACAGTGCTCTGGCTACACAATGTTCCAACAGTGTAAAGCACGTCTAGGCTGTATATTTTGAATTATCCTAATTATCCTATTAAGCCTGCCCCCACACGAGGATTTTCAAATCTGACGTGGTTTTAAAAATGTGGGAGACCACAGACACAACACACTTTGCAACCAATTTTCAATGTTTTAATCCTGAGAAAGCACAGACTAGATAATCCAGTCAAGATGCAGGATCACACACTTGGGGAGTCCAGGGATTTGTGATTTTACAGAAACTGGTGTGATTTAACGTGACTTCAGAGTATAAACAGACAACGAGGCCGACTGTCTACATTTGGTTGTGATACGTCTTCCAGGACACATTAAACACACAATCGTGCTGTTGCTATAAATCCACAAGTTTGTCCTCTTTCTCTACCGTCCACCAGGCTCGGGAGACGTTCTTCACATTCATGCTTGTCACACTGTGGGCAGCCCAGTCAACTCGCTCTCATTGGTTATTGCAGGGTATCATGCCCCAATACCTAAAACATTTAATACTTACCATTTGAAATTGTGAAGACTCTGATGTGACTGATGACGTTAAAATCACGTCTGTTAGCCACTCACACTACCGGATAATCTGGCCAGATAATCTGTTTAAATCAGCCTAAAATCGGAAGGCACCCACGATTGTCGGAAGGGCCAGATCGGAACTAGTGTGGTGCAGGCATTAGTCCATTAATTGTTTCAATAATCAGTGACGACTTTCAAAACAGTCTTTAGTTGCAACCCAACTAGATGCTAACCCTCATTTAGTAAGATCAGAACCGAGGGCATGTACAGTCATGCAGAAATGCCAAGCAGCTCTCCACTGACACGTGCCAGACTTTACGCTGTACCTCTTGCTACTTAATCTACCGGTCTGTCTCATTAATGTCCTCAGCAGTGGGGGTGGCGACTGTGGATGTCAGCCGTTCCTCCTCTCCCCAGTCTGTGGATCTGCATGGTGACACAGAGCTGTTTCTGTAACCCTCGAAAATAAATTTGGCTTTATCAGGACAGAGATTGGGTTACTCCCCCAATACACACACACACACACTTGACTCCCGCCCTATCCTTCTTTCTTGCTCTCACTTTCTCCCTGTTTCTGCTCATCCCTCCTAATTGTCAAGTCTTCAAGTCTCCCGGTTTCCTTGGTTTTTTTGGGGGGGGTGGAAATATTTCCTCTATCCTCCATTTCCACCACTTTATTTCCTCTTAAATTTCTCCCTCACGCTCATTTCCTGCGCGGTCTGGTTCCCATGTGGATTGGCTCTCAGTAAAGTGAGTGGCATAATTAGAATCAGACACTCTTAATTGGCTCTTTCCCTGCTCTATTCATAATAACTCCATTTAAAATCACAACTCTCTCAGGATGTGTGTGTGTGTGTGTGTGTGTGTGTGTGTGTGTGACACTGGAGGCAGTAGTGTGAAAATAAGCTTGCCAGAATCCAGTAAAAGTTCAGTGAACTCTGGACACAATGTCTGTGTTTGTATGCGTGTGTGTGTGTGGAGCGCACTCATTAGCTCAAGTGTTCTAATGAGAACCATGGGTGGTTTAACACCTCAGCCCCATAGACGGGGCCTGGCCATGCCAGGCTGAGTCCACTCTGATTATAATTATAGTAGTCACTCTGAATGGACCACGGTGCATTTAAAAGCCCTCTCCCTGCTACGTCCTGTTCTGTAATTAGAAATGTCAGAGTTGACCTATTATGTATCTTTGGCCATTTCTCAGCCCTGCTTTCTGTAGAGACATGCAAGACAAACAGCTGGCATGGGAATTGAACCAGCAACCCTGTTGGCAGCCATTTGTGTGAAGGGCATTATTTCCAGTGTGGTCATGATGAAGTGGGGGCCAAGGAAGAGGTGATGCAAAGCTACAGGGACTTGTCCCATGACTAAGTGTGTGTGTGTATGCGTGTAACAGAAAGAGAGAGCGAGTGTAGTGTGAGTACAGTCCTGAACCACAGTGAGCCGACCACAGTGAAGGACTGCAATTAAGATTTTTCCGAGAATAGTGAGAAAACTCCAGCGCTGACCGTACAGCTTATACAAACACACATCAGGGTGTTCTGCCAAGCTAAACTCTGTTATGTGCCAACATGAAAACATATTGTGTTAAAACTAGTGCAGTCAAACCATTCAAATCTTAGTTAATCATAGTTAACCTCGCAATTGAACTAGTTGTTGCAACAGCATGTGAAAACGACGACAAAGTTAACAAAAAATGTTTACGCCGTTAAATATAGTTAACAACATGTTTAACTGACAGCACTACTTTAAACATCTATGCAAAATCTGCATTTGTAAAGGCAGTTTAATGTTGACCTTAACTTATCAGCAAACGCACACACCTTGCAGAATTGGACAACTTTGAGAGAGTATAACCGAAGTGCTTCTCCAAGCCGTCGGGCTTCACCGAGTCATTTGGCACTCAGATCACCCACACAGCTTACTTTCATGAAATTTCAAGTTTGGTCCATTTTATTTCTGCTCACATAATAACGCAGTGTAGTGACGGGTGGATGCCAGCAGCACTAATCAATTTAAAATGTTGACATTCATTGAAATCTGTACCAACTTTGCTTGGTGGATCACATGAATGCTAATGTGTCTGTGTAAACTCAGACGTCAACGAGTAATATTTTGCAGTGAAGAGTGATGATTTTCTCTCTCTCTCATACTTTTTTAGAAGGAGAATTCACCCATTCATCTTACTTCCTCACTTTACTTTTCACAATTTCAACCAAATGTGCCCATAATCTAAATTCAGCAACTATTGCAGCAGCGCGGAGGCAGTTTATTCCATACTTTAATCAACTATTAATGCACAAGTGCTGTGTTCATTTATGCAGTTATGTAATGTTTGTCACATTGCAATTTGTTATTTTATCAGTATTTTTCCGCACAATCTTTCACGTTCCCCCTGGCAGCTGCAGATGTACTGTAAATATATATTTATTTATCCAAGATAAAAATACATTTAAAATATGCACGCTGTGAGCACGAGACAGTGTTTCTGCTGTGGCGCTGATGAGCAGCGCACTAGTTAACTCGTGCTTGTCATTTCCAAAATCTGCCACCTTTTCTTGACTTATTTAGGCCAATTCACTGACATACTTGTCGCGCTGTTGTCATACTACAACACCCTGAAGATGAAGGAACACACACACACACACACACACACACACACACACATCCTTTGCTAGACATGCTACTGACGTAAACCCACTAAAGTATAATGTCCAATAATGGGATTAGCTCTTTGTTGGCAGAGAGGAATAAAGAGCGGAAAGGGTTCCCACATGCACCGAGACGTCCATAAAATCTGTCCTCTGTAGGATTCACTCTAACGCTCCACTTCTCCCTCTCCACATCCTCTCCAGTTTAGGTCAAACCAATATCAGATGTTTGATTTTGGAAGTTAGGTGCTGCACAGATTAGATAACAAATATCAAGAGTGTGGGGTGATGAGCCACAGTGCTTTGGAGCTTACCGTCTTTAACTGTAAGCCTGCTATAACTCCATTACTATGCCTCCTCTTCATACCTCATCCCCCTTAAAGTTGTGGATGCAGTAATGTGATTGGTTTTAATCGTATAAAAGTAACAACAGAGACCTTTAGGAGCTAAGTGTTGCACACTTCAATGAAGACGCAGTGTGGCTTCATTCACATTCTTTACTGGACAGTCTGGAAATACACATGGCAATACACATCATTATGTTTCTGTCCAGCCGGATGCAGGTTATACCCTGTGTGCATCGGCTGTGTTTTCCATGTTAGTTTGAACATATATACAGACATATATCACTGGCTGTTACATTGGCACCATATCTATGGTTTCGTATAAACATATAAACACCCAACACCCTCTATACCTATCCCAGTAACTTGGCTTAGCGGCTAACGTGGCTCATCATACATCATACATCATACAGTCATACTCATCATACAGTTAGCATTAGCTTTACCATTAGCGTCAACTTCGGAGTTACAGGGATAACTTACAACAAAACAGACTTTAAAATGACAGGAATACTCGGCCAACTTCCTCGCCACCTTTATAACTCTGTGGTGTTACTCTTTGATATGTCTATTTTACCCGTTTCTCTTCTGCTTACCTGGAAATACACATGGCAATACACATCATTATGTTTCTGTCCATCCGGATGCAGGTTATACCCTGTGTGCATCGGCTGTGTTTTCCCTTGACAGAGTTACTCATTTGCGGGGATACTCCCTCTTGTGGCGTAAAGGCGCCACTACACCCCTGTATTGCCTGATTGCAGAAACTAGAGCACAGTGATTCTTTTAGATTAAACAGAAAATATTAATAACATGACATATTAAATAACAAAAAGATATGGGTGTCCCTTTTTATAACAATCTGAACTTATTGTCCTCACACTCTCCCCTCGAAAATTCAATGTCGTCCCGACATGCCGACACATATACAGTCTCGTGTTGTAGTACAACCCCGCATGTAGAAATGTTATGTCCCAGTAGGAGTCAGAAAGTCCCTGAAGATACGATACTGTTTCAGTAAACCATATAGCACTTATCTCCCGTTGATGCCATATGTTTGCAGCAGGCGTTATTGTGCACGATAACAGTCCACTGCAACTTCCATCACTAGCACGGGTGTCTGCATCTTTTCTGAGTAAGGCCCTTTAACATAGACATAACTTCCTATCTACTTCAAAGTGTACCGGAGAGGGGTCACAGTGGATTACATTAGTCCATATTCACCCAACAACAACCTTATTCCTACACACTAGTCACATCTATATTACAGTTTTACTTAACTTAACTCTAAGAACTCTAAATTCTTCAAATGAACAGTAACATGAGCTTGACTTTAACTGTCTTTCAACTTGACTCACTGCTCAACTGCCATGGTTACCTATACATAGGACATGGTAGGCAGTCCCAACTTATTGTAAGTAAATATTGCTCTCGGTCTTCTCTGTCTCAAAGGATACTTTGTCGTTTGGGTAGGCAACTGATCGTCATCTTCCTCGTCACTGCATGCAGACTCAGCAGACTGATGTTCTCCCTCAGTTCTTTGTGTGACATCGTCCTCCTCTTCCACCCCTGTATCTTCTTCCTGTTGGTCCTCCTGAGACTCTACCGTATCCTCTCCCAGATCTTCGGCCACTGAATCCCTGCCCTCCGCTTGCAATCCGATGATTCCTCTCCATTCATCCTCTTCGTCCGAACTGTCTTCTTGTTCCTGTTGCTTACATCGCCACTTGCTCTTTTCCTTGTACTTCTTCCTGGATTCTGTGGACATGTTGATCTTCTCCACGGGCAGAAAGTCACATGGAAGCAGGAGATTTCTATGCATGACTCGAATGCGCCCCTTCCCATTTTCTGGCCTGAGCTCATACACTGGACTGTCCTGATATTTTCGTTGTACCACCACAAACACCTGGCCTTCCCAGAACGATCTCAACTTCCCAGGTCCCCCCTTTTCATTGAGGTTTCGAACCAGCACTCTGCATCCAGGATATAACTCTGCACCATAAACTTTTCTGTCATAAAGATCTTTTCCTCGTCTGCTCTCCTTACCGGCCGTCTCTGAGGCCACCCTGTAAGCATCATTCATGCGAGCCTTCCACGTCTCAGCATAGTCCGCATGCGATGAGCTCTGGTCCTTCACTGTGAGACCAAACATCAGATCAATGGGGAGCCTGGGGTTCCGCCCAAACAGGAGATAATATGGTGCATAGCCTGTAGCCTCGCTACGCGTGCAGTTGAAAGCATGAACGACCTTGGCCAGGGAAGCTTTCCAGTCCGCCTTAGCTGTCTCCGGGAGATTTCTGAGCATGCTCAGTAGAGTCCTGTTGAACCTCTCCACCTGGCCATTCCCCTGTGGGTGGTATGGGGTGGTCCTGGACCCCTTAACTCCACTGAATTCCTGAAGCTTAGCAAACAGTTTGTTTTCAAATTCCTTTCCCTGGTCATGATGGAGTCTTGTGGGAAAACCGAATCTCAATACAAAATCTCCAAATATCTTTTCTGCCGCAGTTTTAGCCATTTTATTTCTGCAGGGGTAGGCCTGAGCAAATCGGGTGAAGTGGTCCATTACCACAAGGATATATTCATACCCTCCCTTACATTTATCTAAATGTAAGAAATCGATGGAAACCAGCTCAAACGGGTAAGTGGTGACGATGCTGGTGAGGGGAGCTCTGGTTGGCTTATTGGGACGTTTGTTTTTTAGACAGCTGCACACCCGTGTTATGTAATGCTCGACATCCCTCTGCATATGAGGCCAATAAAAGCGATCTCTGATGAGTGCCAAAACTCTCTCAACACCTAGGTGACCCATCTCTTCATGCAGTTCTTTATACACCAGGTCATGGAACTTCTTTGGCAAGATTAGTTGTGACCGGCTGACGGTCTTCCTGTACAGTAAACCCTCATCATCAATGCGTAGTTTCTGTCTTTCTCTCACCAGTGCAGCTACTTCCTTGTTTCGGCCCTGTTTTCCACCTTTAGGCCAGTGATTAGAGATGACATACTTCAGCACTTCTCCTATCACAGGATCTTCTTTCTGTGCATCTCTCAGAACTGTCTTAGAGATCTCTGCCACTGACGCCACGTCACTTTCCTCAGCCAGCACTGTTGAAATGGTCAAAGGACACAGCCACGGCTCACTGCTTTCCAGCTGAACTGTGAGAGCTTGAGTCACACTGTTCATTACCTCAGGTGCCACTACTTGTGTGCAGGTTTCCATGTACCGCTCCATGTCCAAAGGCATGCGTGAGAGGCCATCCGCGTCCCTGTTTGCCCTTCCAGGTCGGTACTTGATGCAGAACTGGAAGTCAGCAAGTTCAGCTACCCACCTGTATGTGGTTGCATTCAGCTTGGCTGTAGTGAGCACATATGTGAGTGGGTTGTTATCGGTGTAGGCTACAAATGGTGGAGAATAGTAGAGATAGTCCCTAAACCGTTCACATATGGCCCACTTCAGGGCAAGAAACTCCAACTTGCCTGAGTGGAGATGGTAGTTTTTCTCAGGGGCAGTTAGTGTCCTTGACCCGTATGCAATCACCACCAGTTTTCCATGTTGCCTCTGATAAACCACCGCTCCGAGCCCCTCCTGTGATGCATCGCAGTGTAAGATGAATGGTTGTTCAAAGTCAGGATATCCTAACACTGGTGGCTGGGAGAGACAATCAATCAATCGACAGAGTACCTGTTGGTGTTCAGATGACCACACGATCGGGTGAGATGATGGTAATTGGCCCCCTTTTTGTTGTGTTTTTCTGCCATATTTCTTGTGTTTGGGCTTTTCTCTTACTGTATTTTCTGTGCACAGCAGGTCATAGAGAGGCTTTGCTATACGTGAAAAGTTAGAAATATAGTTGCGGTAGTAAGCGATGAATCCCAACAGCTTCCTCACTTCCCCAATTGTGGTGGGGGTCCGCTGTTTTAATGCTTGGACAGGAGCAATGTCTGCAGGGTCCATTGTATGACCGTTGTCTGTAACAAGCCTTCCCAGGAATCTCACCTGATTTTTGAAGAGCTCACATTTTCTTGCAGTTAATTTCACTCCGTGGCTCCGGTAACGCTGCAGGACCTTCCTCAGATCATTCAAGTGGTCCTCAAATGTCTGAGAGTGAACCAGGTTGTCGTCCAAATAGGGCAAGCAAACCTCATCACGCAGTCCCACCAGACACTCCTCCATCGATCTCTGGAACTCTGCAGGAGCAGATGACAAGCCAAAGGGAATTCTCACCCACTCGTATAATCCCCATGGTGTAATAAATGCCGTGAGGGGACGACTCGACTCTTCTAGGAATCCCTGGTGGTAGGCCTTTCCTTGGTCCAATACTGAAAACCAGGAACTTCCCTTTAAAGTGTTTAACATATCTTGTATCCGTGGTATCGGATGGCGGTCGGGGATCGACTTTTTATTTAGCTCACGGTAGTCACAGCACAGGCGGAGGCTCCCATCCTTTTTCCGCACACACACAATTGGGCTGGAATAGGGGGATTTGGATTTAGCTATCCACCCTCTGTTTAACAGGTCTTCCAAATACTCTTTTACTTCTTTGTGAAGTGGTTTTGGGACAGATATGTATGTGCGTTTGACAGGGGTGGGGTCACTGAGGCGAATCTTAAGCTGCAGAGATGGTATGGTTCCTGTATCCTGTTCATCCCGAGAGAAAACCTGACTCTCTTCCCTCAGTAGCTGCCTGACTTCCTGCTGCTGGGTTGTAGAGAGATGGTCAAGGGGTACTGGGGGATCCCAGAAAGTGTCACTGTTTGTTCCTTTTTCTCGTTCTGTCACTTGCTTTTCTTTCGTTAATGTGGCGGCTTGCCCTGTGGCTGGTACATTGGTTTCTATCTGGCTCGTACCCACAGGTCTTGTGTTGGCGGGGTATATGTTTTTGACCCTCTGAGTACACCCAACTACAATCCTTGGAGGCAGTAAGATCTCATGAGCTGTATTATTTGTGATGGGGATGGTGAGACGGGACCGGGTACCTCGCTGTAGACGCACCACACTTCCCCTGACCTCTAACCCCTCTGGTAACTGGAGGTGTGACTCTGGCTCAAACAAGACATCCTGCTGTTCGGACAGTGGACCTGCCCTCACACTACATTTAACAGGTTTAGTCTGACCAGGTGAGATCATGGTTAGCTCTCTTCCTGCTTTCACTGTGCCCTCACCTAGTCCATCATCCCCACTCTTCATCAACTTCAAAAACACTTCAGTTTTCCTGCAATCAAAGGCGAAAGCTGCACTGACAGCCTCGCTGAGAACACGGGGTGGTTCAATACCCCTGGCGACCAGGTATTCAATCACATTAAAGCCTATGATGGGCTCGTCTGCTACTCCTTTATCAGTGACCACTAACACTGGCACTAGCAGCTCTAGCTGTGTGACCTCAACTGTAGGTAACCTGAACTTAATTTCCACCCACCCAGAGAAGGGGATTGGTGTTTGATTCACAGCCCTCCCATCTAGTGTACCAGGCCCGAGGAGCTCCGATATACTCCTAACGGTAGTGTGGGGAAGGTTCTGTTGTCTCCATCTCTCATTTATGAGACAAACCTGTGATCCAGTGTCCCACAAAGCTCTTGTCATTACTCCATCCAGCAGACAGGTAATCACGTACTTCTTCCCAATCAGATTGAGGAGCTGGGCTCTTAGCTGTGGTGAGAGGAGACTGACACCAACTGCTTCATTTCTGTTGCCTTGTCCAGTAGCTGCCATTTTTGTCTCCAAGTGTTGGATGCTGTCTGTGATGAGCTGATAAACGTCTTTTTGCTGCTCACTCTGGGTTTGACCTGAAACAGATGGAGGTGGGAGCGATATCACAGTACTAGCGGACATTTCAACTTGTTCTGACCTGTCTGTGAGCCTCTTCCGTGTCCGACATCCCCTGGACAGGTGACCACTTTGTCCACACCTGAAGCAGTGGTCACACTGCTCCCCTCTGTTTCTGTCTTGACAGTCTTTGCAGCCCCTCTTCCTACTGGGTTGACGTGGGGTGGCAGATCTGTGTGACTCATGGATGACTCCCTTTATTTCAGCTATTTCACATTTAAGCTGCTTAATGACCTCTAGGAGCTCTGATTCTTTATGGGTCACCGTTGATGGTGTTTTTACTGTTTTCATCTTTGTTGATGTGGAGGATAATTGTTCTCGTCCACCAACTGCACCAATTACTGCCTCTTGAACTGGTTGTGTCTCTGCTCTTATCTCTCTCACTTTGAGTTCTCTGTTGCTCTTCCGAAACTTTTGTTGCCTTTCAGCCTCAAAGCTGGCTGCTTCATTGGTTTTAGAAATTAGAACATCATCAGTGACTGTCGGATCATCCAAATAGCCCTTGATTTGATATTTCACATTGTCACTGATCAGTCCTGTGCCCACCGCTCTTAAGAACTTTCTTTGTACCAGTTCAGTACTGTAATGTTCATCTGTGCCTGGTTCTCGAGATGATGCTAGCAGTCTCTCTTTTAGCTCTATCGCTCTGAATAGAAAGTTCTGTGGGGACTCGTTACTATCCTGGGTTATATTTATCAGCCGATGATAGAGATCAGTGGAGCTATCCTCTTTGTAATGCCCCTTTAAGATAGTACGAAGCTGTGCCAGGGTGAGGTCTGACTTTATCTCTAACATATCACGGAGACTTAGACCTGGGCTTATGGCCCTGACAACAGCCTCAATAATCTCTGCCTCACCATGATTTCTTTTCAGTCCCATTTCAATTTGGTGGACCAGGTTAGAGTAGGACAGCTTGTCTCTTTGGCCCCTTTCTCCAATCTGGCCATTAATTTTAAACTCCCTTCGTATGGTTACTTCAGGTGGCTGAGTTGCAGATGAAATAGCTAGTTTGGGGCTCGGACCCTGGCTGGGTCCTTGGGAAGTCATTTTATGTGTCAGCCTGGCCATTTCCTCCTCCAATCTTTTTGTGGAGGTCTGGAAGCTCAGCTGCAGTGCTGTATACTGTTCTTGTAGGCTGACCAATGCTTCAGCATCTTTACTGGTGTTTTCCTTCACAACATCCCTTCCTTCCATTTCCTCAGCGCTCTTTATCAACTTGACCAGGAATGCATATGTTACCTCCTCTTCCTCCTCTTCTATTGCTATATCTACTGCTTCATTTATTGCTCTGATCAGCGTGTGCTTTTTCGTCTGTCTTTCAGTTGAAGTCTTAGCTTGCAAACACACCTCTTGTAGCTGCTCAAACCTTAACTGCACCAGGATCTCATTCAATTGATCTTGCAGTCGCTCCAGCTCCATAGTTGCGTTTGGTCTGCAATCTCACACTGCTTCTCCGTAGCACCGCTGATCCCACTTCTGACACCAAATTTTGTTGCACACTTCAATGAAGACGCAGTGTGGCTTCATTCACATTCTTTACTGGACAGTCTGGAAATACACATGGCAATACACATCATTATGTTTCTGTCCAGCCGGATGCAGGTTATACCCTGTGTGCATCGGCTGTGTTTTCCATGTTAGTTTGAACATATATACAGACATATATCACTGGCTGTTACATTGGCACCATATCTATGGTTTCGTATAAACATATAAACACCCAACACCCTCTATACCTATCCCAGTAACTTGGCTTAGCGGCTAACGTGGCTCATCATACATCATACATCATACAGTCATACTCATCATACAGTTAGCATTAGCTTTACCATTAGCGTCAACTTCGGAGTTACAGGGATAACTTACAACAAAACAGACTTTAAAATGACAGGAATACTCGGCCAACTTCCTCGCCACCTTTATAACTCTGTGGTGTTACTCTTTGATATGTCTATTTTACCCGTTTCTCTTCTGCTTACCTGGAAATACACATGGCAATACACATCATTATGTTTCTGTCCAGCCGGATGCAGGTTATACCCTGTGTGCATCGGCTGTGTTTTCCCTTGACAGAGTTACTCATTTGCGGGGATACTCCCTCTTGTGGCGTAAAGGCGCCACTACACCCCTGTATTGCCTGATTGCAGAAACTAGAGCACAGTGATTCTTTTAGATTAAACAGAAAATATTAATAACATGACATATTAAATAACAAAAAGATATGGGTGTCCCTTTTTATAACAATCTGAACTTATTGTCCTCACATAAGTAATCCCATCCTGTACTGTTCTATGACTGTTCCTTGTGTAACCTCCTGACCTTGTTAATCTAAACCTCCGGCAAGAAGGTTGTATCAGGTTACATGTCTCCACTACACGGACCAGGTGACCCAGGTGAACTAGGCTAACTGATAATAAATGAAGGATATGAGAATGGGGGGAAACAGATAACTTTCACATTCTTAGCAGTTCCTGTCTGTTGACTGTTGTAAAGACGTAGCAGTAGCAAGACACCAGAAAAATACTTTTTATAGTTTTGTCATATGTCATAAACAACCCTGCATCAAAGATAAATTGATAATGATAAATGATAAATACATAGTGAATGTTCTCGGTTGTATTGGACGCGAAATAATGCAGTTCATCTGTGCAGTGGATTGAGTTCAGCGAGAATTTATTGTGAAAACAATCAATTTAAATGTGAATGGTGTCAATTTTCTGTCACCATCACACTGTGTCATCACTTCCAACATCACGCTGACACGTTTGAGACAAATGTTTGTCTGTTTTAGTTTGAATATTTCAAACGTTATGTCAGCGTTACACCCAACTCTGTGAATCTGTGATTGTATGTGTAAAAACTGTGCAAACCTTTTTGACAGGTTTGGCAAACAAACGTATGCAGATGGTGGTGATCAGAGCCAACAATGATCACAAAGTATTCATTTTGTCTGCACGCACCCATCCAATCTAGGCTTTGTTTTTTAGTTCATCTCTGGCCATATTCTGTCCAAATCAACTATGATTAAGGGATTTGTGTTCTTAAAAAATGTACGACAGTATTTGTTTTTTGGAGACTGCACTCGCGGTGACTCAGTGTCTGATGGTTCTGTGAAAGCCCACATCAGAAAACAACATTTTATAAGACTGAGTTAAGTCCCTGATGAAAAGGCTACTGCAAACGCACCTCCCTTCTTTTTTTTTTTAGCAGCTGAATGATCTTGAAAACATCCATCACATTCCCATGAGTCTCTTTCGTTGGAGAATCAATGAGTGTTTGTGCATGTGTCTGACTGAATCAGGCTTTTTTATTCTATTAGTCCATTCTGGTAGAGGACACCATCTGTTAGCTGTTAAGAGCTCGGGAGGAGACCACTGCCCCAGCTGAACTCACTGCCTGTTTTAACTCACCCAATAACCTATAAAATACAACCTGACCTTCCCTCAACTCATCAACGGCTGTCGTCAGAACTGGACGCACAACCTGTCCACACCTAGGTAACTTGAACAATTTCAGTGCCTGTGAGACGATAAATCACTCAAGTGAAATATGCCTCTGTGTGTGTGTGTGTGAGTGTGTTAATGTGAAGTTTAACTAATGTGACTTCTGAGGACTTATACATTTGACAACTCACTGTTCTAATGAGGACATTTTGATTTTTGAGGACAAACTGGTGAGTTCTCTTGCTAATTTTTCTATAATTCATAATTTTGGTTTCAGGTATGTTCATATCATAGTTAAGAGGGTTTTGTTGTAATAAAAACATATTTGGCTGTGTGTAGTTTACAGTAAACCGCACTTGGCATTGTACTAGTGGATCCTGTTCAAGGGGATCACCATGGTGACCGCTCTGTGCCACAAACAAATACAAATAACTGGTTTGATCACAGCAAATATCAATTATTAATGGGCTGTCAAGTCTCCAAATTAATTTCGAGTCGCTCTTCAAAAGCCACATGTCCCATTCTGGGGGATTTCTCTCTGTTCAACTACATTGAAATTAAAACACATAATAACAATAATAATAATAATGAGAATAACAAAAAGAGCATGAGGACTCTTGTGTGTGTGTGTGACTGTGTGTGTGGCTGTGTTGTTGGAAATAATTGTTGTTTTTGTCTAGTAGCACATGAGCGTAGGCCACGGTTTTGCTCAGCAGGAAGAAAGTTGCAGAGATAACAGTTTAAAGATGATTGGATTTTGTGTGCATGTGTGTATGCACGACTGTTTTTGTCAAATGCGTTTACGCGTGAAAGAAGACAGGGACAGACCCCGTGGACATGGAAAGTGCCAGACTGAGTGTTCTTGATAATTAAGCTGTGCGATTATGCAATGATGGTGATAGTGCCAATGACAGACAAAGGGAAAACAGTGAGACAGAGCAGGAGGCAGATAGAACGTCGTGACAGGGGTTGGTCAAAAAAAAGAAAAGTAAAAGGGAAAGTGCAGAGAGAAAAAAGATGTACCACAAAGAGGGACTCAAAGATAACGCTGAATTGTTTTGTTTGTTTTTTTGCTGTTTGGCTGAATTTGCATGGAAACTTGGTTTTTATGGTCTGTGTGTTTGGATTTATGCTGTTGTGAACATGTTGTAAACTATATTTAGAGGAGTTCAAGCAATGTGTGTATGCATTTGGAGAATGCTCAAGTATCCGTGACACACATTCATGAACTCTGCCCTTGCACCTGTAACATTGTAACCTTAGCAGTGAGCGCGTATTTTTGTGTGTTCCAGTGTATTTGTGTGTCTGTGTGCCACAAGACCTGAACTTGGTGAGCAGCAGGGTATTAACTTCTACCCTTCTCTAACGTGTTGAATCTATCCATAGACTCATTTAGCATAGCAGACGTGTTTGTGGGTCTATGAGGGTCACATGGTTACAAAATGGTTTTGCGCAATCACTGATCAGTTACTATATTGTGTTGTAACACTTCTGAAAGCACATGCGACCAAAACAATGTTCATACAGCAACAAAGTCAAATGTAGAACTGGATTAAATTAATTTCTACTGGATTTTTGACAAAGAATTCAAAGATTTGCACCTATTTATCCACACACACACTGGTCCAAACCAATTCATCCCACTGATTTTGAGTTGATTTTGGGTCCAAACTAAAGTGCACAAGCAGAAAAACTCACATTTGTCATTTTCTGAATAGATTTCCACCAAGTACTCTTGGTGGAAAGTGGACTTTTTATTTTATTTCACACAATGTAAAACTATTATTTTATGCGAAATGTGCTTCCATCCACATGGAGAAGTTATATTCACATGGGTCTAATCAGCAAAACTTTCACAGAATGGAGGTAATTTATGAAGACACCTGACTCTGCTCCAGTATTATGGGGCAGAGTAGTTCATGTTAGATCATGTTATATCCAAAATTCTTCTCAATTAGGATTTCTTCAGGCATCCTGTTTGTTTTTTTCTGCAGTCGACGAGTAATATATCAAAGTTGTGAAATCTTACTACTACAATAAGCGGTGACTCATCGCTGTGAGACAAAGCTCTTGTTCTCCTTTAACGTCCTGAAACATTATGCTTGTTTGAAAAAGCCTCTTCAACTTGGGGAAACCCGTTAAAAAAACAATTAAGGCCATTCCCATCAACACGTTTTGTTCTGCACTGTGTTGTTTCCTCACCCCTTCATCACCTGTGTGTGAAGTAAGACGACATGAAACAATAACAACAACAGCACAATAGAGGTCTGGGATAGTTCTTACTGTTTTGCACCTTTTACTCTTTCAGTGGTTTTCAAACTCAACAGTGAGTGAACAATTTCAAGGTTCTAATAAAATGAAGTGAAATGAAAAAAAGTGCTGTCCTAAGGTTTTTACTGAAAACATAATGTCAGAGCTGCCAGAATTGAAATGGCAAAATAGAAATGACTATATTAACCCACTCGTCAGGGTGACATGGTAAAACAATAGAGGTGTCACGATTCTCCAAAGCCTTCATTTTATTGGATTTTCGATTTTAATGTCACCATTCAATTCGATTGGTTTTGGTGCCACACTAAGGCCTTATTTTCAAATTTAACAATAAGGTTAAACAACAATATGGTTAAATCCTTGATTCCACCTTTGCTTTCAAAGGTTGGCGTTTTGTTTTTGTCCAACGGGAATGGGGTATCACTCTCATCTGACACTGCTGTCACATCTCACTTTTCAATCTTTTCAATCACTCCGTTAATATTCAAAGGCAGGACAAATGCCTCACAACCCACATCCTTTCCCGGCTGCTGTCCAGTAAACTCTATAATTGGCTTTCCAACAGAAGGGCATCAGAGATGCATCTCATGATAACAGAACATTCTACTGCCAGGAGAGAAACAACCAAGCTCTTTCCAACATGTACCCACACACATGTAGACGCCATGCACACAGGACACATGTACCCAACAGCCATGTGTGCATGCACAGACACACACACACACACACACAGGCAACTGCCCACGCACAGCCTTGGAAGAATCCACTCACACTTCGCCCCCATAGAGTACATGTCAGTCCATCTGGGATCATTAACACTATGTTAATGAATATAGTGCCGCAGCCAGGGGCACGTGAGGAGAGGATGGAGAGAGGAGACAGAAAGAGACACAGAGAGCAGGAGATAAAGAGGACACAGGGTGAGGTTGGAGGAGGATAATGGATATTCTCTCCTAACAAATACACTGCCCAAGGTACTTGAGGGGCATAGGGGGGTGGGGGGGTGTAAAAAGATTGAAAGTGTGGGGATGGAGCGAGCAGCAAGAGGATAATCGGATGACACCAACAACAAGGAAAGCAATGGAGCATAAAAAAAAGAGTAAAACAAGGAAACAAGGAAAAAAGTAAAGCAGACAGGAGGAAATGTATTTGCCACATTCTGGCCAGGGATGGATGAGAGCTCCATGAATGTGACTGAACAGATGAACAGAGGAAGGGGGACGGAAGGAAGGAAAGGAATAACAGCAGATACAACAGATGAGCCGAGAGAACAGACAGGGAGACAGACAAGCTGAAACAGTATAACAAATGATTCGAGCCGAGTAGCGTGGTTAAATATTTCACTGGGGCTTGTTTGTGCCTTTGTGTGCTGCTGCTGCGTGCACGTGTGTGTGTGTGTGTGTGTGTGTGTGTTTGCATGCGCATGGGCATGTTCTGGGAGACCGAAAGGAGGACAAAGCAGCAGGGAGATACTGAACAAGTGAAGTGTGCCTGTTGACTGGGCAAGTTAATGATTTCTGTGGTCTGAATAATGAGACAGTGTTATAGTCCAGGAGTGAAGGAGGTGGCTCATTTACCCCCCACTGACACATGCATACAACATTGTTTCTGAATGTTTGTGTGCAGTATGTCTTGTTTTGATATCCAGTTAGCTGGTGTTGTGTTGGAAACAGTGTCGCCCTGCTTCTCCAGAAGATGCTCAGGGAGGAAAAACGTGCTTATTAAAAGTGTGTCATTACAAGAAACACTATTACTGGGCTAAATCTAGACACATGGTGCTCCATTAAGCAGAAGTGTGTCCTTCATGTTTGTATGGGGGGTTCCACCTGTATGCAGATGAATGGACGTGAATGGAGGCTGGGGAACATGCCATTGTGGTGCCAGAGAAGGAGCAGCTTGTCGAAGTGTGCTGTTATGAGCCAGAGGGCTAAGGGCCCATAGGGGGCCAGGAATAAAGGGGACAGAGGGCAGCAGGGTGACAAGCTGTCCATGTGTAGATGAAACAATGCCAAGTGTTAACAAGCCTAAGCTAGAAGTAATGACTGAGGCTGAGTGAACAAAAGGCAAGTATTTGAAATGCAGTCTGTGGTCAACTAGAGTCAATATGGAGCATATTACAGTGATTTAGCCCCTTTAAGCTCTTTTAGATCTCGTTCATTGTATCACAGAGTGGATGTATCATATGACCCTTTTTTTCCAACGTTGCCAGCTAGGGAAGAGAGAAACGAACGGTTCATCAGCAGCTGAGGTCGAGGCTTGAGGGCATGACGCGTGATGACGTGATAATGTCAGGGGGGAGAAAAAAGGTAGATATGTGATCAAGAAGATAACGCCTCGTTTCGCCTAATGCAGCAGCAGCAGCAGCAGCAGATGAGGCAGCGGCATGAATTCAAAACTCTCACACACGTCTTTCCACTCCAATAAAACCCTGTGCCAGCACATGCCTGGGTTTGAGCAGATGGGTTCACAAACGCTATCATCCCTGTTTGGCTCTTGTTATGTTTCAGCGTAGCTGACGCCCAGTGTTTTCCATCTTTTACCTGTAACACCCTTTGGTCTCTGAGTTTCACTCCACCTCCACATTTTGATTGTTTGAATGTATTTTCTCCTGACTCGATTAAATACTCCTCCTCTCCAAAAATTTGAGACAGATGGCTGACCAGCTCTGATACCTGCCTGGGGCCAATAGTACAAGATGACTCGAGAGGAAGAAGTTGAAGAGAGAAGCAAAACTTTATTATTATAAAATTTTATAGGCTGAAGGGATTCAAGTCTATTTCTCCCATATATCCTTAACCCCTCTTATCAACA
Organism: Solea senegalensis; assembly: GCF_019176455.1. Taxonomy (NCBI): domain Eukaryota; kingdom Metazoa; phylum Chordata; class Actinopteri; order Pleuronectiformes; family Soleidae; genus Solea; species Solea senegalensis. The sequence continues at coordinate 19,404,945 of NC_058029.1, forward strand.
CATTTATTCAAACTGTGCTGGTACTCTGACTCCATCTGTTTTGGTTTTATGGATCTCCTCCCTCTCCTATGTTGCCTCATAAGAAAATGAAAATACTTTTGCAGACTGTAGAGAAATAAGACATTGCCAGGTACAGGCAGCACCCCATGCTCTCCGTGTTTTCTCTTACTTGATTACACAAGTTAGGTAATCGTGAGATTCCACAGCATGTTGGACAACACGCAGCAGATACTGTGACGCCTAGAGACTCGTCCCCTGAAAATAAACAACTTCACTTCTGCTTTGCTGAAAGGTTTTAGGAGTGTCAAGTCTTCCCCCACTTTCCTGTAGTCCACTTTTTTATAGAGCTGTGACGCTTTCCATCGCCTCAAACGCTTTCTCTGAGAGTTGCTTTTTTGAGCCATACAGTTTTCTCTGACTTACCGTGATTCATAGAAACCCCGGTCTTCCCTGCCTGTGCGTGTCTACAGGGCCGTGGGAGGATCAAGTCTCACTCTGAGAGTCATCCGAGTTTCTAGTGGCAACACCACGATTAACTGTGCTTGCACAGAAGACCTATGTTGGTGTCTGTGTGTGTGTGTTTGTGCCCATGTATAGTGTGCATGCAGTGTAATGTATGAGCAAAGGGTTTCCCCTGCTATCTTACACTTGGCAGCAGAGAGGAGGTGTCTCTGTGACTTCTAAATCTGTGTCTCTCCACACATTTAAGCCATATGTTAGATGAATCATGAGGTCACCCCATGTAATCAGATCTTGATGTGGACACTGGAGACGCATGTTAGTACCAGGTGTAAATGCATTTAGTGAAGCGATATCTGATCACAGAGAACCCATTCTAATGCCAGATGTAAACGGGGCCAAAGTTTCTTCAACACACTTGGAAGGGAAGGTTGAGGTGAGGGGAGGGACTTTCAGGTAAAACATGCAACTTCACCAATAAATGTTGCTAAATTTTACACAGTGTCTCTTTAATTATAAGCCTTATTGCCTGACACGATCATTCTTTATGACACATTTTCATGTCGAGCCATTTTCCCATACTTTTTCCTTCCTGTTTCCCCCTGATTTTGTATGCAGACATTTGTGTATGTGCATTGTGTGTTTGTGAGAGGGAGAGAGAATGCCATGACGTGCATGTGCTTGTCCATGCCTAGGGACAGTATTACAACTTGTGCAGTCTAAACAACACCAAGCAGACACACACACACACACACACGCATTGTCTCCTCCTGCCTCCCTAGTTTAAAGCTCTGAACGAGCTAACCCCGGGTTGGGCTGAGCTCCATCCCTGCCCGAAGGGAAACCCTGTCTCACTGGAGCCACGATCCTGTTGACACCTCATAGTCTGGACTACATCTGAACTGAACTTACCTGTCTGGGGATGTGGCCAAGCAGAGACTACGAGATTAGACAGTCTGATAAGATAGTAATAATTTATCTGACAAAACAAAATCAGTGTGCCCAAAGGCAACAACAACACATGAACACACACACAATGCACAAAGAGACTCCTCAACTTCTCTATTAAGTCCTGTCTGAGCAGAATGAGCGTATTAACATGTTTGCAGGTCAGATGCAGGATGCACGGCAACGACAGTGCACAGTTCACATTAGTTCAAAACAAATTGCATAACAATGCCTAACATCACACCACAGCACAATCACAGTTACAACATACAGTACAGTGTGTAACATAATGCAACGCTGCACAGCAGCAACACATTACACCAAAGACAATACCAACAACAACAGAAACCAGCCTATGACAATGGCAGCAGGAATTCACTTGACCACCAGCATTTTGTGGTGGATTGTAGCTCCACATTTAGACATGTACTGTGCTCGGTTACAATCTTGAGACTGAAACTCCACAGCAATTCATTTCAAAGTATCTATCGATCCATCTATCTATCTATCTATCTATCTATCTATCTATCTATCTATCTATCTATCTATCTATCTATCTATCTATCTATCTACCTATCTATCTATCTATCTATCTATCTGCCTGCCTGTATGTATGTATGTCTGTCTATCTATCTGTCTATCTATCTATCTGTCTGTCTGTGTATCTATCTATCTATCCGCCTGTATGTATGTCTATCTGTCCATCTATCTGTCTGTCTGTCTATCTATCTATCTATCTATCTATCTATCTATCTGCCTGCCTGTATGTATGTATGTCTGTCTGTCTGTCTGTCTATCTATCTGTCTATCTATCTATCTGTCTGTCTGTGTATCTATCTATCTATCTATCTGTCTATCATCTATATATCTATCTATCCATCTGTCTATCTGCCTATCTATCTATCTATCTATCTATCTATCTATCTGTCTATCATCTATATATCTATCTATCTATCTGTCTATCTATCTATCTATCTATCTGTCTATCATATATCTATCTATCCATCTGTCTATCTGTCTGTCTATCTATCTATCTGTCTATCTATCTGTATATCGGTCTATCTGTCTGTCTGTCTATCTATCTATCCATCTGTCTATCTGTCTGTCTATCTATCTGTCTATCATCTATATATCTATCTATCTATCTGTCTGTCTGTCTGTCTCTCTACAGACACTAATCACTGCTGTCATCTGACATTCATGATATTATTAAATATGAACCACTGTTCATGTAAAACGTGATAGTAATGACTGTCCTGTTGCTAATTTTCTCTTGATATAGGTCAAACCTATATTCCGCTTTGATTTATTCATGTTTATAACACCTCTAATGGCTGTAACTGCGAGGTTGTTTTTGTGTTTTTCTCTATTCGCGGTGTGAAGTGAGAGCAGGTGGAGCACGCTTCTCCAGTGGCGGATGTGGGCGGGGTATTCAGATAAACACGCCACTATTGGCTTATGTCACGGTGAGGGGCGGAGCCAAAGCTTAACAAATTGCACAAGTTGCGCTCCTGTGGATCAGTCAGGAGTTAAACATCGTTGGGTCACATTTGTTAGGAAGTCAGAATTTGCCTTCAACAAGCAGCGTAAAATCCACGTTTTGGTTTCCTTGTGCGTAATTACGCATCCAGATCTTCACTTACAGACGAGACTGAGTGGCTGAACTTGTTCAAGTCCCTGCGAAGAAAAAGAAAGAAAGAAAGAACCAAAGCAGCTATGGATTTGGCGTGTTTGGTGTGTTTGGCACTGTGCGCCGGTGCTTGGTTCGTCTCTGCTGAGAGACACAGCGTCTACTGGAACAGCTCGAATGCAAAGTAAGTGCCGATATGTGCTTTTGTGCGCGCGCTTCTATGTGTTCCACACGTTTGTGTTTGTGCACTGTGAGTGGATTAGTTCGTACCATGCAGTCGCTGCTCTCAGAGTGAGTCTGTGCGTGTTTGCTCGACGTGCACAGACTCGAGTGGATGCAAGTTGCGACTGTTAACCCTTTAGTCTACTCTTATTGTCCTCGTTTGGCTCCAAGCGCTGCTCTTATACAGCTACAACTAAGCGTGTTGTGTTCGCCCGTGTTTTTAATGAATGGTTTATGTGACGTTTCAAACCAAATTGGATTGTGGTAAACGAGTGTGAGAGCAACAGCCGGCTGCTGAGGAGGAGCTGGGGCTGGGGGCATAAATGCCCAGACAGATGGACAGATTCACCACTATATATAACCGCATCTCACACACACACAGAGACATACTGTGGAAGAAAATAGACTGACAAGCATGAACTTGGCCAGTGACGCTGTCTGCACCTGTGTATGTGTCAACAACAGTGTGGAGAAAAAAAACTGCACTCGCAGTGATTTCTTTAGCACTTTTATAGAAATGCCAATTCAAGAGTTGGATTATTTGTATCCATTGGGGATGTTAATGAGTGTGTGTGTGTGTGTGTGTGAGTGTGAGTCACATAATGCTGTGTAGTTTGTTTTGAGGTCACCAGTGTAATGCTACCCGACCACTCAGTGGGATCGATGGCGTTTGACAGACGCGCAATAGCGCAGCGCGATTTATTGAGCTTTTAGCGTGGGGCGAGTGATCTGGGAGGACAGTATTATTTTATAGCTGAAACTAAAGCAGCGTCCTCGCCTCTCTGCCACTGAGATGGATCGATTAAATCCCGCCACTGAGCCCAAAAGGGGGCCAAAGCCATTATAGGCCTTTTCTCTTGTCTTGATTACATTACTCGCTCTCTAATTGCCCTTTAACAATGACAAAAGAACCACGCAACAAGGAAAACAATTGTCCTATAATAGTTGGATGAAGAGTCTAATGGAAAGTCCTGTCGTCATGAACAGTGCTTGTGTCATGGGATAGTCCGTGTGTGACTCAGCAGCCTGGGTTTGGTTCACCTGAAGTTTACTTTTGACTCACTACAGACCGAGGGGAGGAACTACAGCACAGGTGAAAGGAAACAAATGGAAACTTAGATAAAAGAGGGAACAACAGCTCAGGCTTTTGACTCAGAGAGGGGGAGAGAGAGAGAGAACTGGTGTGGTCTAGTCAGATCACTGCAGTTAGTGTAAGTGCATAACCAAAAGAAGAAAATCACAACACATAAAACTAATCCCTTTTACTCGATGGTTTCATGCTGACACAGACACATGCAATTCACACACCAGCAGCGAGTCACACATTCAATGAATTGGTTATTTTCCCTCTCTCCCATTTAGATACGACAAACACTTTATGAGGAAATGGAGAACCTTATAATAATACTGGCTGAAAATTGTACTGTAAGAGGATTAAGACATTATATAATATAATATATAATACAGTGCAATCATTATTCAGTATCCCCCACTTCTCTTGTGTCCCTCATTTCTTTTGTCTGTCGGTTTCCTCCAGCTTGACAAAAAAAGTCCACCTACCCCAAAAATGTGTCCCCAGTGATCAATCCGTCACCTGTTCACAGGATTAAACAGATCTATCAGCTGCTTCTGATGGCAAACAACTGTGGATAATTGATGCTAATTGATTTCTCGGTGTATTTGTGAGAAGCCGTGATTTGTCTTATAGATGGAAGACAGTGACCAGATGGCAACAGTCTGGCATTCATGTCACTGTGCATGTGTGTGTGTGTAATTACAGTCTACTGTATAGTGTTTCTGTTCTGTAACTTAAACCAGTTTCCAATCGCAGTGGGTGTGTGTCTGTGTTTGTGTATCTTTTTTTTCTTCTTCTGACATGACAGGTGGAGAGACGTGTTTTTTTGTCTGGTCCAGTCTTGTTATTTAACCACATGTCTCTGCCTGTGTCAACTTTATGACTCTGTGTGTGTGTGTGTGTGTGTAGGAGAGAGTTTGAACTCGCTGCCCCCGGCGTGCTTTAACTGGCAAAGATTTTATTTTTGTTGTGGACCGAGAGTACGTGATTATGTGTGTTTGAGTCTCCGCGTCAGAATTGAACAGGGAGTGGCCATTACGGTAAGGTAGTCTTACCGAGATGTGATAAATGTGTGAGTCACACTTGCATACACTGGGGGGCGAGAGGGAGGACATGGATGTTAATATTAGTTACAGCCAGCATTCCACCGCGCTGTTACTATCCTCAACTCTATCAGCTGTGTGAGTGTATTTCTCTCTCCACCTCTCTTCTTATGGATTCAGATAGGCACAGATGTGGATGCTGCCTACTCTGCTCCACTGCCTCTTTTTAATCACTTTTTCTTTTTCCTTCCCTTTTATTCTGTCCTTTTCCTCTTAATACTCCCACTTTTGCTGTACTGCAATATTCAGTTCTATCCCTGTCTACATCTGGCTCTGTCTGCCTTTAGCTGTTATTATGGGAGCTGGGCCTGCCCAGACACATACATGTGGCCTAAGGTTTGGTGTGAGGATGGTTAATTGCCCCCCCTCCTCCTTTCAACTCATATATTTCATACATTTTGTTCCCCCTCTCTCTGTCTGTCTCTGTTTCCACTCTTAATTTACCTCCACTCATGTCCCCTCTGGTTGTTCGCCTGTAATCTCAACAGAGATTGCACATACACACACAAGCACTAATACATACAGACACAGGAGGTTCTTAATCTGACCATCTGACCCATAGACATAAATCCATCATCCCTCTGGCTTTATTGTATATATATATATATATATATATATATGTATGTATGTATGTATATATATATATATATATATATATATATGCTTCTGTGATCCTGTGATGTAACGTCTGTCTGTTTCATCACAGTACGACCTCTACAGTCTGTGCCAAGTTCGATAAAAATAAACCTAGTTGTCAGAGTGTGTCATTCCCATCATAATCTCCTGTATGGGGTCCATCAGAACAAGCAGGAAATCTCTCTTTCATTTGCTAGATCTCCTGTCCCGTCATGGCAAAGGGACTTTTGTGTGTATTCCACGCTGATATAACTCCCCTCATACTAAACTCATAATTAAATGTTCACGGAGCCCTTTATACATCGTGGCACGCAGCAGCATGTGGAGCTTTTGATGCAGTTCGTGAACGACGTTTGTAAACGGTGTCACAGGCCTGTAGACATCCTCCTGCCCTGTCATCGTATCTGTGTACCTCTGTTTTCTCTCAGCTCTTCCTCTTGCTTCCTTATCTGTGGTCCAGACTTCCTCCCTCCTCCCTCCCGTCTCCCCACCAGTCTCCCCCCTCATTCTCACAGACCTTCCTCTGTTTTTGCCCCAGTAGTTTTCCACCGGAGTCAAACAGAGCACCTCTGAGCCCCGGCTCTGTTAAAGAGGCCTGCGTTATCATTGTATGTGTGGGCAAGCATGCGTGTGTGTGTGCATATATGCGTGCAGTGCTCATTCACAGCATTTCAGGCATACCTTGACATTGATGTCCACTTGTAGCTCACCATCGCCCCCTAAAGGATAGATTAAATAGCAGATTAACTGCTGCACAAGTATTTTAGGGTGTTTTGTTTAATATCATTTAGTCCAGTATTTATCCCCCCCAAAAAAGTAACATAAAGTCTGACTTTTTCTTCCTCTCTCAGTTAGAGCGACACAGATTAACGCCCCCAAACGTATTAAACTCTCTATTCATCATGGGCAGAATGGGGGGCTACAGAATGGGGGACAGGGTGAAAAGATTTTGGGTGCAGAGAGGAGGAGGGGCCCCGGCACAGGGTGAGAGAAGGGTGAACTACAGAAAAGGATTTGTGTTGAGAAATTAGCCTGGATGAAGCGCCCTGGTATATTATGTCCGTGTTAAGAAAGAGGACAATATAGGGGATCGGTATGGGGGGGAGGGGCTACTTTTGGAGGAATAAAGACGAGACAGACGGAGGGAGGAGAGAGCGGACAGTGATGGATGAAGGGAGGGACGGAGTTTGGAGTTGAATAAAGTCAGAAACGGCAGTTTTTAAAGCTTTAATCTTGCGAGGCCCAAAGGGATTCTCAGTGTCTTCTCTGTCAGATAATGTTGAATTCGGTTTTGCTGGACGACAAGATAGAGAATGATCGAAGCCGGACACTTGTACAGAATGACTTTACGGTTGATATTAAATTAGCGTTCATGGAGTGAATCCATTTGAAGTACTGACAGTTCCACAGCTCGTGTGAAACGAGGTGTGAACCTGCCATGCCACAGGAAACGAAGAGGGCATTAAACGGATATTAAACGTGTGAAGTGGCGACTGGAAATCTGATGAGTGCACCTTGTTAGAGCCCTGTTCAGCCAAACCACAGCGTGTGCACACACATACTCCTGATTACCTGCCGAGCAAATGGTGGGGGTGCATCTGTTTAGTGTTTCAGCGGTGCTGACTCGCCCAGTTAGTGTGCTGTGTGTGAGTAAAAGGAGTATCTTCAGTGCTGACTAAGATGGCTGTGTGTGTGTGTGTGTGTGTGTGTGTGAGAAGTTACGACTCTGAACTCTAACCCCTGACCCGGGCTGCCAGTTTGAAACGCTCCCAGGAGAGAGAGGAGCGAGTGAGAGTGAACTGACTGCGTCAGTTGTTTGACTGAAACCAGTGTGTGAGTTTGGGGGACAAATGGAGGAATGACAGTGTTGTCAGGGAGAGGTGGGGGAAGAGGAGAGCAGGAAAATGAAAGGAAGAAGGCAGTGCAAGGACAATGGACATCAAAGCTCCAGTGAGGAGAGCAAAGTGTTGAACAAATCACCTACTGACAGATCCACCAGGACTAAAACTATTTTAGTTGTTTATTCCCTTACTACACACACACACACACACACACTCACTGCCCACTGACGCAAAAGCTAGAGTAACATCATAGTGACAAACAGCCACCTTCAACCTGTGCTGTTTATTCACACCTCAGTCACATGCAAGAAATCACACTCACGTTCACGCACTCGAGCACACAAGAGGCTCCAGCAGGCCTTGATAAACAGATGTGTTCACCAGCCTGAGGCATGAGACGCCCTTATTAAGGGTCTTCAGAGAATCCCTCTTCCATGAAAACACACACACGCACAAACTTACGCTGAGGCAAAACAACACACAGGAAGAGGAAGAAGCTGTGTGGAAAGTAGGTTTGTAACAACGCTCGCACACCTGGCTCTCAGTCACACAACATAGCTATCACATTATCGCGACTCTCGCTCTCCCGAGAACTGCCAGTCAGTGGAGCGGGAGGACGCAGAGGAGCGTTGGAGAGCCTTGATGTGTAACGACAGAGAAGGTAGACAAGAGACCGGGTTGGTGTTTTAAGCGTCGACCTAGTTCACTTGGATTTTTGCTTTTCAAAGTGTCTTAACTCCTTGTCACGTGAACACAATGCATGGGGGAAAAAAAGCCTAATTAAACGCGCAGTACGTCATTTAGTTACATATTGTATCTTTAAAGCCTAAATAAATCTGGACAGTTATATGAGCACATACATCCGCAGCAGTTAGGCCAGTGAACGCTCCACAGGGGGTAAGGTACAAGGGTTGAAGGGGTCCTGTAGCCTTCAGGCATTCTGTCTTTAGGGAGAGGGAGAGTATAATTACACCCTATTCATTCCTCCTCCCCTCCTTCTGCAGAACACATTGGCCCCAGACCCCTAACAGCTTTTAATTAGCCAGACCAATGAAGGAGACGAGGGGGACTGAGGAGGTGAGGGGACGGATAAAGGGAGTTTTCTTAAACATGAGAACCATGAATGAAATTAGCAACAGAATCTGTTTCTTGTTTTGTTTTCATGCAGAGAGTAGCAAGGCCACTGACAAGGACACAGTGTGGGGTAAAGGTGCATGTCATACAATTTGAAACTATTCTTTACTTCAGGGGGGGGGACTACTAGAGATCCTCGAACAGTTTGTTTTCCTCTTACTCTGTTATTACTGGTTCTACTCAAAGAAAACAGGGAAGAGAAGAAGAAAAAGAAGAAGGTGAGAGCAGGGATTACTTTGGCCAATTAGTTTGCAACAGATGTTTCCTCTTTACTTTCACTGTGAACGCACACGCATGTAAACACACAAGCAAAGGTGTGCACACTCACACCGTGTCTGTGCACACTTTGAAAGAGCCTTTTTCTGAGAGGGAGCAGAGTTTTTAAGTGGAGGATTGTGATCAGGCTATTAGCCCGGGATAACAAGTGTAGGGCTGTGCTCGGCGAACAAAGCGTGTTTTGACAGGTAGGATAGCAGTAGTTAATACACTCACACACACACACACACACACACTCACAGTCAGAGGCAGGAAGGAGGGGTCAGAGGCCCACATTTGGAGCCAGTGTGTCTGTGACTAGGCCAGTGGGGCCCTGACAGAAGCCACAACAACAGGAGCCACAACATACTTTGATGCAGAGACACACACACTTACAGTGCATGTAAACAATGGCAGACGTAGACACCTTCACTCCCTACAACATGCTTGCACACATACTAAATGAATCTTTAAAATCTCGAAAATGAACATTTTCTGGTTCCTTTGCTCCATATAACAAAGAAGTCATTGAAACAAAGTAGTTTTGGTTTGTGGTCAAACAAGAGAACATCATCATGTGGAGGTTTGGGAAACGTTTTCTGACATTTTATGGACCAAACAAGTACTGATGAAAATAATCACTGGTTGCAGCCTTATACATAAGCTGCAGTGTGACTCCACGTTTTGGGATTTATAGTTACTTTTCACCAAGTCTACAGGACAAGAAAGAAACCGGGAGAGGAAGTGAGCAAAGAGGAGACGAGAAGGCTGAAAAAGAGCCATAAAACTAAATGAAGGGAAAAGATGAAACGAGAGACAGAGAGCAGGAGTCTGGCTGTCTCCACCCACTGTGTCTCTGTCTTTGAAGAAATCAACGAAATTGAGAGGCAGAGATACTGATAGACAGTAAATTAAAGTGTGCAGTCCCAACGGGAGCTTTAACATCCAGGTGATGAGAGAAGTAAGCGAGACGGAGACAGCAGCGCGGTGTAAATGAACCTGTCAGAAAAGTGGACGTGTTGTGGGGATGAGTTTGTGTTGTTTTCTGCCTTATAATCAGGTGACAAGTGAATCTGTGCTGGAGCCAAAATGGAGGTAGAGGGGAGAATAGGTGTGCGTGTGTGAGTGGCATGGTGGTAGAGCACTAAGGAGTTCCTAGAAGATGTGTTTTTGCTTTAGTCGAAAAACAAGTGAACAAGTCCAACCTGATCAGGCGCTTTCTAATTCCATCTCAGTGATGGGTTTGCACAAGCACAAGGAAACACGTCAACACACTTGCGTGGCTCCTTATCGGCTCAGCTTGTGTTAACACATGTTATTTGTCTGACTAACCCTGATAAACCATGACTATCCTTCATTATTATTCTGAACACATGCATGTTACACGAGCGTGTGACAAACACGTGTATAAGCAGATGATATATGCTTGTGTAATTCATGTGTCGGTAACCTCCTCTTTTGTTGTCTCCCTGCAGCTTCCTGTGGGACGGTTACACCGTGGAAGTGAGCATCAATGACTATTTGGACATCATCTGTCCCCACTACACCCACGGCGAGGTGTCATCGCACGCCGCCGAGCGCTATGTGCTGTACATGGTGGAGAGGGACGACTACGAGGTGTGTAAACCTCATTCCTTTGACCAGCTGCGTTGGGAGTGCTCGCGGCCTTTCGCTCCCCATGCCCCTGAGAAATTCTCTGAGAAGTTCCAGCGCTTCACACCCTTCACCCTGGGCAAGGAGTTCAGACAGGGAGAGAGCTATTATTATATCTGTAAGTATCATTTCAAGTGACCCGCTGACATTTTTATTTTCCAGACGAGTGTTTTCCCGTAATTAAACCTCTTACCTCTTTTTGACCTTTTACAGCCAAGCCAATGCATCACCATGGCCAGGACTGTTTGCGGCTGAGAGTGGATGTCGTCGGAAACAAAGGCTCTGGAAAATCTCACCTGGACAAATCCAAGACAGAGGAGATGGGGAAAAGCCAGGATGGAGGAAAAATGAAGTTCCCTGCTGGCGGAGGAGTGCACAACCCGTCAAACCGGCTCCCAGCAGGTGAGGATTCTTATACGAAATACTAGAAAGATGCAAAATAGTCCCAGCAGGGATGCGTCTAAGTCAAATACCACTCCGTGTGTTATCAATGACTGAGCGATGAAATCTGAGACTGAATCTCTCTCCCTCTTTTGTTTCCTCAGATGACCCTGCTGTGATGGAGCCAAACGTCCAGAGGAGTGTGGGCAGTTCAGCAGCACAGCTTGTTTCTTTTTCACTCTTCTTCACCATAATCCCAGTCTTAATAGCGCTGATGCTGCACTAAGACGAAACCACAACAGAGACAATACTAAGCCAATGCTGGTCATTGGGACCATGAAGACTCAAGAGATTGTTTTTCTACAGATTTTTTTTATACAAAGCAGTGCTGTCGGTGTGTGTTCGTTTGACGTGTTTGTTTGCGTGAACGTGGAATGTGGATCATTCCAAAGAAGAAGACCTCAAAAGTATGCGTGCGTGTTTTTGTTTTGTTTTTTATACACGAGGATGGATTTCTCATTTTTGAACATTTGAAATGCACATTTTTTTCAGTCATAATGAACAAAACTGGAAGCACACTGATCAAAACACTTGAATAACATGAATTAATGTTGGATAGGAGACGACAAGAGGAGCTCGATACTTTTATCCTTTAACATGATCCGCACCGTTGGTACAGCTGTGCATTGTATTACTGATTTCAAACGGCTAATGTCATTTTTCTTCCTCTTCATGTAGAGAAATTATTGACCGTGTATGTGAAATGTTGTTGGCTACTGCCAAAGTGCATCACGCCGTCATTTCTGTCATGTAGCACTTGGCTCCCTGTTGTATCTCTGTAAGTCTGGCAAAGCGTCACTTAGGCATTCACATGCTTCAGGTACTCTAGAATGTAAAGAAAGTACACATGTTGCTTTTCATGTAAACAAACCAACTGTTGGTTCTCAGCCAATATATTTTGCTTTTGATAGTGGAAAAAAAAAGCCAAAGTGATCAATACCAAATTTAAAAGAAACGCATCACAGTTAAATGTGCAGTGTGTAACCCTACACAACTGTTCTCCAACCCATTTGGAAGGAAGGGTGAGGTGAGGGATAATACACATTTTACACGCTGTACCTCTTCATTTGGATCATCTTGTAAATTCCAAATCCCCGACGAGTTGTTGTGTTGAGTTGTTGGCAGTCACAACACAACTGGCAGGAGTGTCAGGGAGCTGAGCCTCTTCCCTCATGTCTGCTGTCTGTGCAGTATCATGGTATGGTACACTGGCTGGTGTTTGCAGATGTGATCAAACTTGCACATTGTCAGACCTCAAACCGAAGGGACTTCCCACAATATACACTTGTTTTTTTTGTTTTTTTTTTCCTTGTTAAACATACTTTGTAAATGTTCATATGTAAATTTGTACATAGAAGAAAAAACTATACGAAACTGTTTTAAGATGTTCAGAAAATCTTTGGAGAAATAAAAAACGTGATGTAATAAACAGACCTGTCTGTGTTTTTCATGCGCTTGTGTGACATTTTGCCGAGATTAGAATGGATGGCACCGTTTGGCAAAGCTCCTGCCAGATGAAATCTCTGGAGCCCTCTTGAGATTTCCACACACGGGTCTTCCCCAGCTTCTATTTTCTCATCCCCACTTCTTTTTTATCCCTGGCGACAGACCTGGCCCTGGGTAAGATTTCAGTCTGAAAACCAAACACAAGATCCAAGAGGGGGTGTGATGAAGAAGCGATAGCGCGGGAGAGTGCAAAGAGAGAGGCCCACAAGCAAACTGACAACTAGGTGTAAAGGTGTCACTCTCGCCTACTCACTTTCTCCCGCCGTCTTTTTTTTTTGCCCCTTACATCCTCTGTGGAGGTGAAGCCTAACATCCGTCTTACATCTGCACAGTGGTATGTTGGAATGAAGAGGTGCAGAGTGCACGGACCTCTGAGCTGACTGAAAACTGTCAAAAATCACCATCACGTGTAAAACCATGCAACATATGCACACCAAACCAGAACATGAAACAGAGGCGTTTGTTTTTCCATGATCACGTCATACTTTAAAATTCGCTGTGTGCTGATACTACACCTCTGCGGTACAACTTTAAACAGGAGCAGACCAAACATGGCAAGAATTGAAGTGCTGAACACATTGAAAATGCATACGGTGGAGGCAGATTTACAGACATTTCGTTTGAGAGACACTCACAGGACGTGGAAGAGCTTCACCGTGCATAAAGAAGAAAAAAATAACCTTTTTTTATATCAAAAAGGCACAAAGTATATAAGCAGAAAAGGGATATTGTTCTGGGCGCGTGCAGAATTGACATTAAGAAATAATTATATGAAATTTAAATAATAAGAAGAAAATAAAGGAAATGTCAAACAGAAACTTGAAGGAGAAGAAGAGAAAAAAAAACACATTTGTTAAAGGTCGAGTCTGACTGATGTTTAAAGAGAAGCAATTTAAAAGAGGCAGTGGATGGACGTTCACAGTGAGGGTTCAGGAAGCTTCATCCGCCCCAGACATTTTAAGTGATTAGCATTCAATTTGAATTTACCTGGACTTTACTAAATGGTATGACAGCGGCTGATAGATGGTTTAATTCACACCTTAAAAGATTATTTTTTCTGAATGGACGCACACAAGCTTAAAAATGACCCAATTAGACATTAGGTTTTTGCTTGTCCTTTTAAAAATTGAAAAAGCACATTTTAAATATGACAGCCGTCACACTGTAGTTATGAACACAGTGAACCTGGTTGGAACAAGGGCCTTTCTGTTTGGAGAATGCATGTTCTCCCTGTGTATGTGTGGGTTTTCTCCAGGTTCTCCGGCTTCCTCCTACAATCCTGTGAGTGAATGGTTGAATGGTTGTTTGTCAATATGTGGCCCTGCGATGGACTGGTTTACCCCGCCTATCACCCTATGTCGGCCCTATTGGCATTGCATCTAGTGACCCTCAGACGCTCAGTGTAGCAGAAACCCATATTTCCTGCTCTCCTGTTCATCGACATGTTTGTTATGAGCATGTTAAAGTCCATCCATCCATATTCTACTGCTTTATCATCCACAATTTACCTTATCCCATTATTGCATGTTTTTGGACTGTGGGAGGAAGACCCACACACACACACACACGGGGAGAACATGTAAACTCCATGCAGAAAGGCCCTTGTTTCCGGCTGGGTTGCAAACTCAGGTCTTCTTGATGAGTGCTTCACGACATGTTAAAATCAGAAAATGAATAATACGATAGTGCATTTTACATTTCTCAGTTTGTTGATTGGGTCCTCATTTAATAACTGATTTAATAAGCCATTTGTCATTGTAAAACTGATTGATTAGTCTATTAAAGACAAGTAAATGTCAAATGTATTGACAATGAAAATAATTGATTTTTGCAGCCTTGACACAGATTGACCCTCAGCAAGATTGAGATCCTGGAATTGATATTGCACTGAACTATTTCAAATGTCAAACACATTGTAATAAGAACAAAGGAATCATGGGCATGGAGTAAAGCTAACGGCCCTGGACAATTACCTGTTTGTCCATTTGGTCTCAAGCCTTGGTTCTACCAAGGAAAAATAACTTCCTGAATAAAACCACGCCTTTAACCATCTTGTGACACCACAAAAAAACACAGATGCATCAAGAAGGCACTGATCAAAGGTCAATGTATTCATACAACGTTTTTAACGCAACCATTACCTTTGATCTAAACATTTAATCAGCAATATTATTTTTTCTAGAATGGCATGCCCATATGTTACCAAAGCACAACACTAAAGACAATTGAATCAACAATTCTTATTAACTCATTTTATTTGAATAGCCCTTTTGAAAAACATCAAAGACACTACATCAACATGAAACAAAAGCTTTAATAAACTCATACAAATACACAGCATTAATCCCACATTGAACATGATAAACCATTGTGACCCAATTCACAATATGAAACCATGACAAGATCAAATGTGTGAATAATATTATGTTTCTGAATAATTTACTATAATATCTGTAAAATGAAACATTGCATATTATTCTACACTGATAAAAATGGCCATTTCCAGAAGATACATGTATTAAAAATAAAAAATAATCACAAAATTGTAAGCATGTTTTTTTAAAACATTAACACATAATAATAGAAACTTGAGATTAAATATACACTATAGGTAATATAGGTAATATGTTTTTTTTTAAAATACCTAATAAAAATAAATAAAGCAAAATAAAATTGAAAGCCACTCATTTTAACTACAAAATCAGGCTGGAGCTAAACTTCCACATACGATAATCTCTCGACGTGATGACGTCACGCATAACGTGCGATCGACGTAACAGCTTCCCATTGGAGCAAATCTACCCAGCGTTGGTAGCAGCCAACCAATCACAGTGCGGAGATCTTAAGCACACTGATTGCAAACACGGAAGTAGAGAGAAGGAGCGTTGTAGTTTTCTCCTCTGTAATTTTGTTCAGTCTGTAAGAGCTGTCGCAGTTCAAAAGCAGCAATATTACTATTTACAGTCCTTGTGTGAGACTTTTTCCACCTGTCCTATGGATTTGCTGCAGCTTTTGTCATGGACGTGCATCGTGTTCACAGTCGGGATGTTCTCGACTGGACTGTAAGTTGTGCTGATAATTACTGACACATAACCTGTCAGGTTTTTAACGTCGCGTACATGTTGCACCTCACATATGTCATTTCAGAAGAAGCCTGCTCTATGTGTCTGTTTTTCATCGTTTCTTTTGTTGTGTATTTCTTCCAGGACCGACCTGAAGAGGATGCGAGAATCCAAAAGTACTGACAATATCCAGTTTCTACCTTTCCTCACCACATGCCTGAAGTGAGTGAGTCTGTGAGTGTCTGTTGTAGTTTGTGAGGACACATTTAGACTCAAACTTGGACATTTTGACTCTGTAAGGATATGTTGACAGGGCCTCACAAGTTAACTTTTAGATATAAAGGAATGTTTGCAACATTCAAGCCATTGTAAAAGGAGCTCACACCAGGATGAGTAAAACACAACTTTTTATGCTTTTATGCAGTATAGCAGTATAGTGTCGCCTGCACTGCAGTCTGTACTGATGGGGAAGCTGTCAAATATTAGCTATGTTAGTAAGTGAGGGGGGGGGCATTTCTGATGTCACTGTTTGACTCCTTGGCTGAAAATGTCACAAAGAAACCACAAAAAGTTTCTTGTTAATCCTGATGGTCCTGACACGTGCAAACAGACATGTTTTCCTCACTGTAGTGTCTCTGTCACACAGTTTTGCAGCACTTTTGTCTTCTCAGTATCCATACCCTATTTTATGTTACAGCATTATCACTCAGTCCCACTCAGAGACACACCTGCACAAACACATCTGTACAAAGAAACATAATTTTGTCCTCGCAAACAGAAATTAAATTAGTTTGTATTTTGGGCGTGGGTGTAAAATAATATTAGAAGTAGTCACATGAGATGATTGCAGCGGCAGCTTGGCGGTTGGTACTGTTGCCTCACAGCCAGAAGTTACTGGGTTTGATTCCCAGTCTGGGACCTTTGCTGTGTGGAAAGTTCTCCCTGTGGTCAGTGTAGGTTTTCTCCGGTTTCCTCCAACCATCAAAACATTTATGAATGTAATATTTGATCTCCCTGGGTCACCACCTGAATGATCCGCATGCAGAGACTTTGTGTGCTGGATGCCTTTACTGATGCATCCCTCCAATTTAAAACTTGTTTGTTCAGCAGTTTAATGGAATACACACTTCTTGGCCCCGCCCACCCCTGCTGCCACTCTATACACACGAATGCTCCCTCAGTCAGCTCTGAAAGTATTGTTTTCAGATGAAGGACACAGCATTAAAACACTGTTTCTGCTCATAAAGACCAGATGGAGGCAAAATAACAACAGCAATGGAGGTCACCAAAAAAGTTGTGTACTGCACCTTTAACACCGTTCACTTCTAATCAGATGTCTTCTGAATGAGGCCTTGCTTGTCATGGTCTCAGCATAACTGATGTTTGTCCTGTTTCCATAGTAACCTGGGTTGGTTGTATTATGGGATACTGAAGCAGGATCAGACAATTATCCTGGTCAATGTTATCGGAGCGCTCCTTCAGATCGTTTACATCATCACATACATCAACTACACAAAGCAAAAGGTTAGTGTGTGTGTGTGTGTGTGTGTGTGTCTGCACAAAACGTACAACCGCTGTAAAATCTCTGCTCGTTTGTCCCTCAACGTTTGTCTGTGTTTGTTCCAGAGGCTGGTGATGTCCCAGACGCTTACAGCAGGCGCGGTGCTCGCCGTCGGTTGGTTTTACTTTTCCACCTTTCTTACTGAGGGAGACGCTCGCCTCAGCCAGCTGGGCTTAACGTGCAGCGTGGTCACTGTCAGCATGTACATGTCCCCACTCACTGACCTGGTACAGCTCACGTACATCACAGACATGCATCATTTATGCGGTTCCACACACTCGCACCAACAAGAACCTAATGTGCTGTGATCTGGGATATAATTATAGCTTGATGATTGATTTTATTTAATTTAATCACAAAAATCTAAGGCAATATAGTGCTATTCATTAGTGATGAAACAATTTTCGCTTAATTTACGAGTTGGTGGACACAAACATTGTCTGCACTTGTAGTATGAAAGTCATATGCCTTTATAAAGGAACAATGTCAGACATTTTTTGGTCCCAAAGTTAAAGATTTGTAGCTGTTTTATTTCTCTCAAAACTAGCAAATATATGACTTAAAACTGGATTTGGAAAATGTCTTCTGAACATTTTTTCTTAATTTTTAATAATTGATCAATTAGTTATTTTACTCTCACAATCTAGACCTCATGACATGGTATTAGCAAGCATGATAATGCTTCTTTTGGTGACCTTATTCGTATAAGAGTAATTATATTTATTAAATCATGCCATCATAGTATTAGTATTATCTAATAGATAACATCGAACAATAACATTGAATTACATTGCTCATGCTCTACAGCAATCACTCAAACAGTGGGTCAACAGTGTAATTTAATTTTAATTTAAGTTGTTTTTTACAAACCTGAAATCAAACTTCACAATATTCTCTTAAATTTCTGTGTGTATGAATTTAGACAACACATTTTTTTTTGGCTTCTTCCTATTTTCAACTCTGCACGTGCAGCTATTTACGAGTAAAGGAATGAATCCCCGGGTTCTCTCTCTTTCCTTTTGTGTCTTCATATCATCTTTTGGTTCCATCTACCATCCTGTTTGTCTCCTTCCTCTCATCTGCTTCTCAGTTCCCAGTGACCCCCCCCAGCTTCCTGCTTTTCTTTCGCTCATCTGTGTCTTCCTGTTATTCTCACTCGGTTTGTGCCTCATCTCCTTGGTTACATTGTGTTTTCTCTTGATATTTACATATTAAGATGCTGGCAATGCACAGAATGGGTAAACCCTAAACGCATCCATCTTTCCTTAAACATTCCAACACACTCCAGATGTTTGGTATCTTAGAGAAATTCCAGGTTAAGATAACACGTATAGCCGTCATTCCTGATGGTAATAATACGCTCCTATTCACCACATGTGGCATGAGGCAGCGTCGCTTAAAGGAAATCACATGGATGAATTAACATTGGCAGTCAGTCACACAATCACGCAGGCCTTTAAATTCTCCATGTAAAACAAATATCACACTTTGCAAGCCAGCTTCCTTCCCTACCATGCTTGCCATACATGTGCATGATCATGGTGTTTCCTTAAGCTAAAGGAAAGCAGTTCAGTTGTTGGCTTGTTGTTGAGAAGTGTAGTCACATTCCTTACAAATTCATCTCAAAGTATTTTAAAATAAAACCAAATATCAAGTGTTTCAAAATAAAGTACTGTACTTTTGTATTTATAAATACTCAGATTTAAGAAACTATTCCTTAAGTATCTTTATTTATTTTCTTGGTGTTCAGTAACAGATGAAGCCCTTCTGTTGAATCAGCAAACAGATCTGATCTGGAATCTGGTAGTTATATTTAAATGTAACACCCTATTACCACCCAATGCAGTCATTACTTTGAAGCCAATAATCATCACATGTTGAAGTGACCCTGTCAAGTTGACCACACCGTAGCGATTGCTGAAGGATTGAGAACATACACAAACTCAC
The DNA here is from genome assembly GCF_019176455.1 of Solea senegalensis. Taxonomy (NCBI): domain Eukaryota; kingdom Metazoa; phylum Chordata; class Actinopteri; order Pleuronectiformes; family Soleidae; genus Solea; species Solea senegalensis. Next base: position 19,424,418 of record NC_058029.1, read on the forward strand.
TAAATGGAGAACAAATAAAATAAAATTCATTTTAAAAAGGGTAACTCAAGTGCAGTTTTGTAAGCTTGCGACTCAGTCACTGTGTTGCTATGTTGAAACGAAGGATTTTTGCTTAAAAGTTACAGTTAATCCTTAAATCCAGTGTCTAAAGGTCTTAGACACATTGAAGTAGACGGCTGTATTTTCTTTGGAAATGATGCGATTGTACCGTCTTCATTATAAGAACTCTGTATCAAACATGTTTTTCACGTGCTTATTGCAACTGTACACAAGTAGCATCTGTACATGTGTTGTCCCCAACTTCTTGCTACTTTAAGGGACATGTGTAATATTTATATCGTCTTGACGCACGGTAACTTAGTCCACTTTAAAAATGAAAACGTAATTGAATGCAGCTTTAAAGGTCATCTGTTTGTGTACAATCACTGTCCTTCTCTCCTCTCTTTTAGGTGAACATAGTACGCAGTGGTGACGTGCAGTGCTTGTCCTTCCCCCTGACTGTTGCCACCTTTTTCACGTCAACCTCTTGGGTGTTCTATGGCCTACAGCTAAATGATAACTACATTGTGGTAAGACGCAGTGCTTCCGCCTGGTTTCACGCTGGATGTGTGTGTGTGGCGCGACTGCAGTGCGAAAACACCTAGTCTTTCATGTAGGCACACGTTAAATGACGACACGGCATGAGACGTGCCGCTCTTTTTGGGAATATACTGTACCTCAAGATGTTTATCTGTCACACATGTCACAAACACAACTCGTCCCCTTCCTGTTTCAAAGTAAAAGCATGTGAGCCTTTCATTTACCTGAAGTTTTACTGTATGTACAGGGCCAACAGATGCACTTCTTCATACTAAAGAGTCCAGGCAGTTAGTCGAGAACAGAGGCATATTTGCAGTATTTAAATATATGTTTTATGATTTTCAAAGACAAACTCTGTAACATATAACAGAAGCGTCACAGTAGCTCTGCAGCAGACACACTATTGGCCCTTTTCCACTATGGTCCCAGCTTGCCACGACTTGCCTCACCTCGGCACGGCACGGTTTAGGTTGGTTTTCCACTACAAAAATAGTACCTACTCAACAGGGGCGGAGTCATCACTTCACGGCGTCATTAAACTGCGGTGACATCGTTTTACACGCAACGCAAACAAACGAGTGACTAGTGACTTGTAAAGCAGTTGTTTTCAGTGTAACTGAATCATAAGAATCAGTTAAATTTAAATTAAATCTATTTGTTCAATACTTCCTCCATGACCAGAGCACAGACTCCGTCTGACACTGGACTGCAATACAGCGGCAGGGTTTGTGATGTCGCTCGCAATCAGCAGTGCTGTCGTTCACCAGACTCCTCTGTTAAATACTGAGATTTTGGACATTGGAGTTTAACCCACGTTTTTAGGATTGTTAAGTCTTTCAACTGATCTGACGGCAGTATCGCCTCAGTTCTTGGTACCTTGCCAGAGTAGGTACTAAAAAAAAGTACCTGGTCTCAGGTACTGTGCTAGTGGAAGTGCAACTTAACCGCGCTGTGCTGTGCCGCGCTGAGGCGAGCCGGTGGAAACACGCCATATGAGACTTACGAGATCTGTGCTGCAGCCGTCAGCACTGCACACTCATCCAGTACAAACATGGTCCAAGACACACAGCCGCCCACATTTCTCCTTAACTGAAATGAAAACAAGTTTTTCCTTATGTCCTGTTTTCTTCCTGTTTTTGATCATTTCCAGGTTCCAAACACTCCTGGGATCTTCACCAGCCTCCTCAGGTTTTTTCTGTTCTGGAGATTTGCTTCTGTCAATCAAAGCTCACCTTCCTATAAGTCTATGCCGATGTAAGGGCGTTGGTTATGAAAACAGATTGCACACTTTTGTTTACTGCAGTGAGACTCTGCCGTCACTCGCCATGTGTTAGGGAACAAACTGCTATTGGGTGACACTACTTATGAAGTGGAGGTAACGCCTTACCTATTTTGTGTCATTTCCAGGTAGAACAATCATGAGGTCTTTCATTTTATTTCTGTTTTTTTCTGCAGCTATTTATAGACGCGTTCCTTGTGTTAGGTGGTCTTTGCCGTTAGAGATTAATGCTTTTAATGCATTCATCTCACCTGATACAAGCCAAAGATTGTGTGGAATTACAAGTTGTTGTTAATACAAGTTTTCCACATCTAGTATAAAATGGTGAACTGTGTGTGTATGTATATATATGTGTATATATATATATATATATATATATATATATATATATATATATATATATATATATATATATATATATATATATATAATATATATATATATATATATATATACATATATATATGTGTATATATTTTTTTTTAATTTTTTTTTATTATTTCTTTTGTTGTTTCTTAACAACTGGTGTGGTAATGGTGATTTAATATCCAGTCACATTGGTGGCCGAGAATTGTATTTTTATATATTTATCTATAGATCAAAATCTTTTTGATACATAATGTGTATTTGGGGCTCACGTCCAAGATCATATATTATCTACTTTATTATTATTATTATTATTATTTCTATTTTTCTAAAGTGCCTGTGAGATTAAATATAGGGCAGATTAACAGAAAGGTGGTTATCATGGGTAATGGAATTACTGTTGGTTTGTGTCTTCATTATTTTCTATAATAAGGGCATATATTATGCAAATTACACTCACTTTTGGAGGATGCAAGTGTTTAAAAAAAATGAAAATAAATGTTATAAGCATATCAATGGATTTTATTTTATCATGAGTAATACATATATGAAAAATGTAATGCATATCAGTTATATCAACTCATATGCGTTATGTTCTTTCACATCAATGTTTTTGTGAGGCTTTTATTTTGGATGTAGTAACAAGTTTACATACTGTGTGTGTGCGTGCATGTGTGTGTGAATGAGTGAGTGAGAGAGATTAGGCTAGTTGTGCATGGGACAAAAAGCTTGTTTGATGGTGCAACAGTGTGAATGAGCTTGTTTGTGTGAGTTTGTTGATACAGAAAGGCCAGTGGTGGGAAAGGCCATGCCTCAAGTTCTCATCCCATGTGTGTGTGTGTGTGTGTGTGTGTGTCACACTGGCCTCTCTTCCTGTGCTCAAACAGCCTACCCTGAAAGAGCACATGCAGACACAACACAGTATTGTGCTGAAACTGTGTGTTATGCAGGAGTAAAACTAAGCTGAGAAGCCTGGTGGGGTCAGAGAAAAGTAAGCTACAGTTGAAAGAGAATGAGGAAAGAAAGGGGGAACGCTTTGAGCAGCACATGAGAGAAGGCAGAGAGGAAGAATAAACACATGAGATTCAGGTTTGAAACTCTAACACAGGGAACTATAATAAAATAGGAGCATATGTAATGTAAATTAAAACTCTGTTACATTAAAACATTGTCAAAGGAGCCTCTCATGGTTTAGATCAACACAGACGGCAACACTGCACTTGTAAAGCGAGACAATGGCAAACAGGTCGGACTGAATGAAAACACAAAGAATCGCCCATAAAAAGTGACAGATCTGAATTCTACTGCCCCAAAAACCTTGTAGTATTTTGTGCAAATTTAATAAAGAAAGGGTCAAAGGTCATGCTAACTGTAGTATCTGTTTGTACTAAAAGAAAGCTAAACTAGAATCATATTGAACAGATGATGGCGACATGGCATACACTGAAAACAAACACTTTTAGTTCACGACTCAAAGGGAAAAGTTGCACTGTAACCAGTCAGAACAAATCGTCCTCTGAGAAGCATCAACGTTAATTTACATATACATACTGTATTTTGGTGGCATCATTCAGTTGTTATGCCTGACTTAATGGACCATCATAAAAAAAAACATGTTGTTTTACATGACCTCTTTGAGGGGTTTGGATCAAGGGTCTTGTTGCTATGGCCTGTATACTTCTGCACTGTACTTTATTATATCTCTCTTTTTTACTCGCCTTTAAGTTTTATATTCTGCTGTGAGATTTACTGTATATCTGAAATGATCTTGTTTCTGTTACTTTTTATACCATCTATGCTTCTATCTTGACCAGGACTCACTTGGACCTTCCTGGCTAAAGAAAGGATAAAATTAAAAATAAACCTAACGTGGCTAAAATGTGAGCATGAGATAAGAAAAACAGAGAATAAAGAAAACAAAAACTTTAGGATACGATCTTCTATGGATTTGTCTTCTTAAGTTGTAACACGGCAGATTATTAACATAAAAAATGCTTTACAATAGAATTGGGACAGGGCTGAGTCATAGTCTCTGCTGTTTATGACTGAAACATAAACCAGTGCGTTCTGATGAATAACCGAGATACCGTCAGCGATAAAGTGGAGCCATTGTCTTTTAGAAGGAGAAAGACGGTGAGGGGATTTTGTCTGTATGAAAAAAAAAGAGAGTAAATGAAGAGCACAGGAGAAGATCAGGGAGTGTTCAGTGTTGTCAAAAGAGACAAGACATCAATAAGGTGGAGGACAATGCATGGAGACAGTCTGGCCAGACACACCCCTTATCTGTAACTATGGCTTTATTGTGACGAGACAACGTGTCGACGACGAAGCAGGAAAACAAATCACAGCCACGCTGATGTGTATACATGTGTGGTCCACTGCCAAATAGTAACATGAAGCCTGTGTGTTTCATGTGTGTGTGTGTGTGTGTAGGGTGAAATGGACGGTAATCAGCTGAACAATGAGTTCAGCTCACAAACAGGATCCCTCTGTTTCCTGAAGTAGAGACTGTGTCCTTAAACAACAGAAACACACACTCACACTCAAGCTGGCTCTTGTCCTTTTGCACACATCTTTGTGTACACATGTACAGTATATTGTCTCTCTCAGTGTCTCCCCGACAGTGTCCAGCGTGGGCACTCAGATGTCTATTTTTGACGAATTCCGTTCTACGGAGTTTGTTTCCCTTGTAATTACACGCAATAGAATCTCTGCAGCCAGACACTGTGCATGCTCAGCATATAAACACACACACACACACACACACACTAACACACAGCACAGGCAGCAGCATGTGCACTTTCTGCCATGAGTAAAAAACACACCTGTCCCAGCTGCTGTTTTGAAGAGAGCAAGAGAGAAAGAGGGAATGTGCTTAACTCAGTTTTCCTGATGACCCCTCACCCATCTGAGTCATCTCTGTCTCACCCTTTAACTTATTTATCTCATTCTTCCCCGTCCCATCTCATTTTTCTCCTTTCCACTGCCAGTGTTTTCTTTGTTTTTTGTTTTTTGTGTGTGTGTGTGTGCCTTCCCCTCCCCAATCATTTCTCTTGCTCGTGTCATATTACTCCTCCTCTTGCTCAATTTATCTGTCTCCCATTTCTCCAGCCTTTAATCCTTATAAAAACACTTGGCGATCCCGTGTTCCAGCTCCCGCTTTCATGAAGTCGTCTCCCATTTGACTGCCATGTTTTGTAGCCTGCAAGTAGATCATCTGCAGTGATAATCAGGCCTGTCCCGTGAAACCGTCAGCTCATCTGAGATTTATATCGTTTTTTTTATACGCAGGGCTGTCTCACCTGAGATAAACGAGCACAAAAAGAAGAAGAAATAATCACTCCAAGCTTGGTTGATTTCCCTGATTGACAAACCACTATACACAGAAGTCACCGTATTAACATAGAAGGTAGAAGAGGCGTTTTTAATTGGCGCACATGCATATGTATGCTGGCTCTTGTTTGTAAATGCAGAGTTGCTGTTTGCAGGTGAGGGGAACCATGTTCAGAGAGCATCAAGTGACTTCTATTCCCAGTCCTACCAGGTTCTCCGCCTTTTGTTTTCATTCTATTATCAGCATATTTCCTCCTCAGAGTCTGTGGGGTGGGGAGCACAGCTGAGGGGCTCACAAACTCAGTGCACGCGGACCACCTTCCCCTTTTTCCACATCAAAAACACAATCACACATGCAAAAATGTGTCACCTCAGCACTTTCTTCAGTGACAGTTGGCGGTAAAAGGTCTCAGAGCTGTAATTCTGCAACGGAAATAGACGAACAGGCAGAACCCCCTCCAACCCCCCCCAGTATGTCCTGTTCTGTTTCAGTCCTCCCAAAATTGTTTTGCTGCCCCGTCCCCCTCCAGCTTCTGCCACCCTTTAGAGTGAGAACAGTGAGTGAGGTGAAATGTGGACAGCTAGTCATTAAGCTGTCAGCAGACTGCCTGTGGACCCAAACACTGTCAGGGAGAATGAACATACACATTTCAGCTTAAAGCACTTGTCAGGTGTCCTTCTCTTTTATTCGTCATTTCATATCCGATCTCGACGGCAGTGAATCTGACAAGAGCAGTGTGACAGGTGTCAAGCACGATATCTAATTTACCGCACGTCAGTTAAATTGGATCACTGTGTTTTGTTGGGGGTGTCTTTTTTTGATCATTTTCAAAGTTAAAAATGCAAATACGTTCCTCACAACACAGGTTCTAGTTATGAAGAATACAATCAGGAATGGAGCCCAACAGGTGTTACAGTACAGTTAAAGATTTTATGGGCAGCTAATATTTTTCCAGTCTAAAAATGACATACACTTACACATAAATACTCACCGAGCCCTCAGGGTTATGGGCCCTGTCTGAGCACGCTTATCCACCCAGAGTACACACGTGGCAGATTTATGTGTGCGTGCATGTGTGCGCACGCATGCACGTTTGGAAGTGTTTTTCACTGGTGACCATATAATATATTGGATTTGTGCATGTGTGTGTTGTTGTATAAACCATATGGGGTGAGGACATATTTGGTTTTAGGGCTGTACTGCATTATGTCTATGAAGGAGTTTTTGGGTGAAAACATACCCACTGACTTTTTTAACAGCATAATGTAAGAGATATACACAATATTTTTTTTTTTTTGGGTGATGAGCGAACAATTAAACTACTCTCTGTTGTTGCATAATGTTTCTTAAAGACACAGGAGGTGCTGCGTGTCCTCTCAGTTGGCCCCCATTAAAAAAGTGGACAAATGACCCCACCCAGTGGCAGGAGGTCTCATACAACTATGATGGTATTTTCTCTATACTGCCCTTTCAAAGCACCAATATTTACTACATTGACTTTTAACTTCGTGACTGTCGACTTTAACATGGTTAACATGTGATGTATTGACAGGCGAGATCCCACAGTTCTTTGCTCTCGTCCTCTCTGTGGAGCCTGGAGCCAGAGATCATTTCATTTGCTCTCCTCCTGTCTTTGTGGAAGCAAGGTAAAACATATTTACAGTGCTAACCCTTTTTCAAAGAATGTATTTGGTTAACAAGATGTGACACGGACGCTTGTAGGCAGACTGCAGGCAGCACACATACGTGTGTGTGTGTGCGTGTGTGTGCGAGTGTAGGACATACATGTCCACTGTGATGTACAGAGGTGCTGAGGGATGACAGGAGACACAGCTGTTCAGGGAACCTGGGAACCTGGGCTTGCATTTGCAAACCCGTCTGCAGCTTTCTGCACCGTAGGCACATTTGAAAGTTCATTGCACCACATGAACTTAATCTGCGTGGCACTCAGCATTTTTATCAGCCTGCTTAATCAGTGCCAACACATAAGAGTCCAAACGGACAATGTCAGTCGATTGTATTCATAAAAAAAAAAAAAAATGCACATTTACCACAATGAAACACTTTAAGACAAACACAGTAGGTGACATAGATTTAAATTCCTCCTCTTTCTGCGTTTATTTTAAATTTAAAAAACAATATTGACCTATCGCTGCATATTTATCTCACCCTCTGGTTGACAAGGACCAACAACACAATTTTCATTCAGTTGAAAAGTCAGGTGACTGTCACGCCTACTCGTGTGTGTGCAAACACAGACAAACAGTGGCTTAACTTTTGTCAGGAGGAGTTGTGCAGGTAAACACGAGTAAGCCACACTCAGCAGTAGCTTTAGTTTAATGATGCAACCACACTGGGGTCTGAGCCAAGACTAGATTAGAAATTAAAACAGGAAAGAAAAACACTTCCTTGTGCTGTGTTTATGGAACATCAGGCCATGGAGTTTAACTGTGTTTAGATGAATAGTGGAGCTTAGACAACGTGTTCACACTTTTGGTTATTTGTTGTGCAAATAGAAATGTTCAGTCCCAGCTCATGTGCTTTTTTATTCATCTTCGTTTCTATACACAATGAGTAACATACAAAACATACAAATATGTTTTCATTCATTCATTCATTCATTCATCTTCTACCACTTTATCCTCTACATGAGGATAACAACACCTCACACTCACACCTACTGTGAATTTAGAGCAGGGCTCTGCAACCTTTAGGATGAAAAGAGCCATTTTAAATGAATGTGGAGCCGCATTTGACTCAGAAAATGAAGATAATAACACATTTAAAGGTTTTTATACGGATACACTATTATATAAAAGAATGATACTACAAAAAGAAAACGGTTGACATTTCATTGCTGTTTATACCCAACCGGAACACAATTACTGTATATAGTCCTTCCATTGGTTGAATGAATGAAATCAAAATGAACCCACTTTGAAATGAATGGAGCAATATTTGGATTGTACTGTATGTAGTTCATGCTCGCAAACTTCTTCATTTACATGTTACTGCATTATTTGCTTCACACATTTCAAACAAAAGTTTGTCAAGGATTTTTAATATTGTATTTGACGTAGACGTTGGATGTGATGCACAAAATATTAAAACACTTGAATTTATCGCTGTATTGATCTGTAAAAATGCTTTTTCAAAGCTACTACTACTACTGCCACTGCAGAGCGGCCCGAGAGTCCGACATGTACAAAATGGGTCACAAACCCAGGCCTCTTTGCTGCAAAGGCACACATACGTTTTAAAAATGGGAACAACAATGTGGTCCGACAGCCGTGCACACAGAGCAAGAGTGAGCGAGGGAGAAAGAGAGATTGTTTCAGGTGTAACTCAGGTGTAGCGCGAAGGAACCTGAAAGACGCTGCAAGCTCTTAACTTACCGTGTCAGACATGTCATCACAGCTGTGAGGCCAGACGAGTCAGTGTTGACACATTTTACACCTTTGCTTCCTGCACAAGCCTCCCTCATTATCACCACCGCCATTTTAAAGAGATCACTTTCAAAAGCCATGTGTGTGTGATGACCCTCGCGTTCTTGCACAAATAGGTCGAAATGGCAGAGTGCCGATTGATGGATTGGTCCATTTCTGCATCGGACACTGCACAAACAGTTAGATTGAATGAAAGTGCTTTGAAGAGCAGACTTGAAATACCACACGGCTGTTGTTGTGAAGACTTTGTGTTCTCCTGATCACAGCATGGCCCTCATCTCAGGCATCCAGTGTTGTAGAAAGTACCCAAAGGTGATACTTGAGTAAAAGTACAAGTATCTTACCATAAAAGTCTTAAAGTCTGTGACATTTAATGTGAAATGTGCTTAAGTAAACTTATCTAATAAAAAGTGAGGAGTTAGGATTGAGCCATCGTAGCTCAGTGGTAGAAAGAAGAGTTGTCTTTTAACTTCAATTCCTGGCTCTGCTAGTCTATATGTGTCCTTGAGCAAGACACTTAACCCCATGTTGCAGCGTGTGAATCGTTATGAAAGATGTGTGAATGGGTGAATTGCAAAACTATAGTGTAAAGCAGCTCATCAAGACTAGAAAAGCTCTATATAAATACAGACCATAATACCAACTCTTCGTCTTCTGATTTTATTTGGCAGTAACGAGTAACAAAGACTGTAATGTAGTGGAGTAAAAGTAAAAATTGCTATAACAAAGTACACATACGTGAATTTTCTACTTAAGTAACAAAGTATTTGTTACATTACGACACTGGTGGTGTCACCTGACTTATTCTTATTCTTATTGACAAAACTGACTACATTTATTCTTCAAACCAATGTATGTATGATTGTGAAGTGCTGGTCGTCCCACACACAGTCTTGCAATTGGCGTTTCTATATATATCCTTTTTCGTACATATATATATATGTCATATAACAGTGTTATGTTGTTTTGTTTACCACTTTTATATGAATTTGTTGACTGACTTTACCACATTGTATCTCAACAGCAGCTTTATAGTTAAATGAAAAGTAAATACAAACTAGTCAGTTGCCCTCCTCTCATTGTTCTGTATGTGGCGTCCTATAAGGTGTGTCCATGTTCTTATATTTAATCCCTGTGGAACAAAAGTTCAACTTAACCTGTTCAAGCTTGAATGATTAAGGGAGTGCAAAGAAGGTGGCACCAGTGTCTGCGTAATGGTTTTTATATTCTCACATATAATAAGTTTCAAAAAAGTGTTTGCGTTCTGTAAAGGTCAAGTCAACATGTGACGATCAGACCATTTGGCTGAGGGGTTGTAACACGAGAGCCGTAATTAAGATGCAGGGATGGATTTAAAAGTCTGCACTAAGAATAATACTCAAAGTGACTCCATTTCATTTATTGTATTTCTCGTGACATGATAGAAACATTCGGCAAAGTCTAGATTTGAAGATTCTGATTTCTGAGATGTTACAGAAAAAAGTCATTCATGTGCAGTAACACAATCCAGAACACACACACACACACACACACACACACACACATACACAAATCAATACTACTAAAGTAAAATACAGTTAGAGCCAGTGGATTTGAAAATATTACTATACAGACCGTCTCTTACATTGAAGTGATACATAACTCTTACATTCTCCACACATAACCGACTCACTACATTTTGCAAATGAGTTACAGTCAGTAACAGTAAAAAGTAATTATCGCCATCTCTTTCTTACTGACCGATAATATTGTGCAAATCACTCAGACTCCACAGTTTAACACTGAATAAGCAGGCCATCTACATGTGTTTGTCAAAATGAGAAAAAAACAAATGCATCCATCTTTTAATGAGTCAACATTATTATTGATTTGTTTTCAACTCTGGTCTTTGTTGTGGTCTGAAAACACAGAAGCAGCACTGAATATCTTTGTCCATCCAAAATGTCACACAGGTCTCTTTGAAATGCAAAACAGTGACTTTACAAAATGTCTGAAGTTGCGGAACTTTACAATTCCACAACCAACAAATATCCATATTCTCTAATTCCGCATTGTATGCACATTGTTAACGCTCGTTGAAGCTACATAAAAATCAAGATAGAAAATCAGACATACAGTACGTCTGAGGTGCTTTTACAAGTTGACAATCAGTTTTCTGCATATATGTTTATTATGAATGCTAGAGAGAGAGACACCTGCATGCAAATTTGCTACCCAGCTCTTCTGGGATAACTCTAAACGTGTGTAAATAGAGAGCAGAGCTTCTAATAGTGCCTGTAATACATGTGTTTGACTCACCCTGTCAACAGTATTCTGCATAGAACCATTTCAGCCACACTGTTCATAGTCAAGCAGACAAAAAAGAAGGACAAACTCAAAACTACACCAAGCGAACAGAAAGATTTGACATTTTCAAGTGCAGATGCAAACCAAAATCACACCGACAGGGAAATCCTGCCACATTGAGCAGAAACAGTCCAGTCAAGTATCAAAAGTGTCGTATTATCAACTCACTGCCACATGTGTTCAGTGAGCTGCATCCAAGAACAATCCCCTTATTCATTTGCTGAGATTCGTTGCTCTTGTTTGGATGGTCACCCTCCGCGGCGGCGGCTCTTCGATGCTCCGATTGGCCACGAGGTCCTGAAGCTGCAGTGCTCCTCCACCAATGAAGCAGAACGCCGGACACACCGGAGCTGAGCAATCCACATGTCCGTCCCAGAGGATCCGCAAGGAGTGAGCATCGTAGAACGTGACTCGTCCTTTATCACAGTCCAGACAAACTCCCAGTCGTGGTGGCAGAGGAGCAGTGTGAGGGCGAGACGGGTTACTATGGCTACTACTATGGGAGTGCACTCCTCCATGGCTCTGACTGTCCCCCTGGCTCTGACTGTGACTCTGTCCTTGTGGAAGAAGGATCTTACCCATGCCCATAGTGAGGAAGAAGAAGGGAGGGGAGTCCTGGCCGTCCTCAGGCCCACTGTCATGGCCACTGTCTGGGTCACAACTGAGGGGGAAACAGAGAGAGGAGAAAAGTAGGTCGAGTAAGAGAAAAGCCAGGATACAAACGGAGTTAAAGTATGCTCCCTTCACATCATTAACAAGACTGTGTTTTGAATCATTAAGTCATTTCTAATGTGTTAATAAGAAGTAGGGTTGCTTTTTGTTTTTAGTTGTATAACCTTTATCTCTACTGTACTGTCTCATCAACCTCATTTATAAGAATGAGGTGAACTTGAAATCAATGTGGTGTTTACATGATGTTCCACTGCCCCCAAGTGGCCAAAACATCAATTGCAAATCAATGTGAGCGGAGAGTGACAGGCAATTGTGTCATGGCACATAATCCCAACACTAATGTGGCATTGTGTCGACATGAGCGTAACTGTAAGAGGAAAAACGTACATTCCTAAGCACAAACCTAACAACTCAGTAAAGTAATCCATCATTTGTCTACCGATATCTCAACTATGCAGCCCTCCCCATGGTCGACTCTAGGTATCAGCAGAGGAAGGCGCCAGACATCTTGACTTGACATCTCTCCCCCTTTTCTCCAAAACCCTTTAAATACATTCACAGGCAGGAATGACAGAGGATGCCCAACTGTTAACTGTTCATGTTTGGCATCGTCTCACTTCTCCTCAGATCTGAGCTGTCCGTATCATCTTTGGTCGTCTCAGAAATGTGGATGTGGATGTGAATTCTACAAGCTTTTGTATATTTAGTGTGATCAGATTTAGTTACCGAGGGCTGGCGATGTCTTGAGGGAGGTGGAACCACTCTTGTAGCTTAGCCTCCTGCCCTACTCCCACCTGCAGGCAACAGAAAGCAGTCAGCATGTAAGGTAAAAGCTCATTCTATTATTGCACCAAACAAGACTTTCTCGCACCTTTACCAGGTAGGAACCAGGCTCCACGGAGCACGCCCAGTAGTGTCTACCTTGAGTGACAGCCAAGTCTGCAACCAGCAGGTCAGAAGACAAGTGGCAGGACGTGAGTGTGTGGTCAGCCGCCTGCAGGAGAGAGAGGCCGGGAACACTGCGAGCATAGGTTTGGCCTTTACCGAGGGCCAGCCTGTCAGCATGCAAACACCAGCGAGAGTCCAAGGAGAAACTCAACACTGGGAGGAGGGGAGAGGAGGAATGGAGAGATGAAGAGGGAGAAAGATGGTGAGGTGAGTAAAGACAAAGTAGTCAGGATTGGGTTAGATTAGATTATGAAACTGGAGCAGATTTACAGCAAGTCTAATCACGTTATGGAAAAACAAGCAGAAGAGTGGGAGGATATAAAAAGGTGTGTTCATGGGTAAAACAGGAAGTGATTTTAACAGTAAATATGAGAAACAGAGGGAGGGGTAACACTGACTCACTACATAATATTCCAGCTGATCAGATAGATCAATGAAATGGACAATGGATGACGTACAGTAAATAAATAAAGACAGACCTGGAGCAAGAAACACAGAGGCAGAAAGAGTCTGACGAGGATGGAACTGGAATGCCAAACACAAAACGGACTGTTTGGTGAAGATGCTAAAAACAAACATAAAAAAATAAAAATAAAAAAATGAATTAATAGTGGAAATGTTCAAGTTTAAAGCAAAAAAATTCAATGTTAATACATGTTTTTATTATTATTTACATTGCAGTTCTTTTGTGGGACTATTAATACTTGGATTATAAACCAGGAATTGCCTTATTTCTTTTTTCTTATGGGTTGGAAGATGAAAATACTTTTCAAGTGTATGAAATGTAAATAAAGAATGACAATGTAATGACTCAGGTGTAAATGTCTCACCAGGAGCTGGCGGAGTGTGAAGGTACACATCTTCACTGTACTCTCCAAACCCGGCCTTGTTGCATCCTCTCACCCTGAGCACATACACGCTGTCCATCTGCAGCCGGTCAATCACGGCACTCGTTCCTCTCACTTCGTCAAGGCGCTGCCAGGAGGTTGAGGTGCTAGGAGATCTGGTGCCGCCCCATGAGGCCCCAGCTCCTCCTGCTCGTCGCTGGTATTCCACAGAGAAGTGCCAAGCTGGGGCCGAGTCCTGAGGAAGGCGCCAGCACAAAAACAGCTGGTCATAAGCTAACGTCTTCTGAGTGTCAATGACTGGAGCTAGAGGGGCTGTGGGTGAATGGAAGCAAAGAACACATACAGGTTTTTATTCTTTCTATAAATCACCTTTGAATTGTTTATACCAGAGAAACAACGCAGCTCACCATGTATGAATTCCAAGCTGTTGATAATCTTGACCTCTTTGGATGCATCTAAGTGAAAATGTCTGAAGGAGGGATCAGCAGCTAGAGAGTAACACTGCAGGTGCTCTATGGCCTTCACCAGCCTGAAGAGACAAATGAGGAATGTCAGACAGAAATGAAGACAGTCTCGGAGTCGGCTCGTGTTTTTGCCACAGGTACCTGTTGTGAGTGACTCTGGCAGCCTGAACAAAGCAGGGTGCATCGGTCTCCTTGAGCAGCTCCACTGTGTATGCCATCAGACCTTCATGTTCCAGCAGTCCGTGCCTCTCTGAGACCTGAGCAGACACAGCCTCCTCCCTCCTGCCCCGAGATGCCTCCAGGGCCAGAGCCAAAGCTCCCTGACGCTCGGTTACAGCTGCTCCCAGCTCCCGGATACAGTAGGTCAGTTGCTGCAGAGCCACTGAGCTGTTAGCCTACGGACAGACAGAGAGAGCTCCAGTGAGTCCATGATAGATTAAACGTGACAACAGTGAAGATGATTTAGTGATTACAGCAAAGGTTGCACTAGAGTGTTTGGCCTCTAGAGGGTGTAATAATATCACCTGTACCCTCATTTGCACTGTTAGTTACATTACTGAGGTAAGGAAGAGACTAGGCCTGACACCACACATTATAAAAGCATGATAATAATATCTATTCAAAATGAATGTTGTTGATCAGTGTCAAGACTATTGCTTTATGGAAATGTACATGGATTGGAATTCTGACACAATCTCAGACCGATTCTGCTGCACGTGTGCAAAGACAGTGTGGAAACAAAGCAGATAAAAGCCGGTTCACCTCCATCTGTTTGATGGCAGCTTCCAGCTGAGTGATCTGGCTCTGGATTGTCTCCTGGTTGGCCAGGATGAAGTTGACTTCCTTTGTGACCTTGTCCTGTAGAACAAACGCTGTAAAACTGTATCCTGACATCATATTTAAACACACTTCACACTCTCACCTTAAGAGCCTGGTAGGCCTGTGCTATAGGCAACACTTTGTGTCCATGGTGGACACGCTGAAGCTTGCAGAGTGAGCACAGCAACCTGTGGCAGTTGCGGCAGTACCACTGCAATCGCTCCTGCTCGTGCTCTGTGCATGTTAGGACCTAGAACGCAGCCGTGGAGGATTAAGGCGTGAGACATGACACTCGATGTGATGTTCCTTGTCATGAACTAAACACAAAAACCAAACAAACCTTTGGCCTGAAGTTGTTGGTGGGTAGAATGTGTTCATGCTGAGCTCGGGGTGTTCCCCATGGGTGGTAGAGTTTGAAACACTCGTTGCAGAAGTTGGACTTACAGTCAGCGCAGCCTTTAGTGGCCTCCAGAGAGTGAGGGGGCTTACAGAAACCACACATGATGGCAACGCTGCCAAGACTCATTGTGTGTCTGTACCTGTAAACACAGAGATAAGGGCGGGGCTTAGGCACTTCTGCAGCAGTAACAAAAAAAAGAAAAGAAACCAAGGCAGGAGTTTTGTAAACTTGTCTGGGTTTGCCCTGCTTTCATTTCAGTAGTTTGGAGTCCAACTCTTTTAACTGCCTGGCCTGGATACATTGCCAGCACCTGTCTTGTTAGAGTGTTCTGCAAAGTAAAAAATGCACCTTCACATTTCTCCAAACCGAAATAACCACAGACTCACTGGGAAAACATCTATCCCCACAACTCTCTCTCTCCATCTCAGAACTATTTAATTTTGTCAATGCTGATGTGATTGCTGTCCTTTTGCATTTTATTGTATGACTTCTGTGATATGTGACACAGAAGGTGCAATGTTTTTAGGTTTGCCCTGTCACTTTGATATTCACTATTTAAACTGATGACTTAAGATAATGATTGACATGTGGGAGATGTTTTGTTAATAGTTTCTTTACTCTAATGTTTGTAAGGATTTGACCATTTCACCAGAATTGTTGCTGTCCGACACTGCAGAGGGTTTTTTTTTAGCTGCCCCTGCAAGCCGCTCTTAGGCTTTGCCTTTAATCTAGGGTAAAAGAGAAGATTCATGAACTCATTCCAGCAAATGATTTCCTGTCTCATGTATAAATCAGAATGGACCAGGCTCTTCCTCTGTTGCCTTTATTTGTTGCTTGCAGAAGAGGTTAAAAGGGATTTTATCCAAATTTGAGAGTGTTCTGTTTCTAAACTAATTATGATCGCCTGATAAAATAAAATAAAAAAGCTCCGGACAGCAGTAAAGGCTCTGACTACTCGGTCTGCTTTAGTCTACACACTGTATTTATGGTTTTGTGCACATGCACACCTTTCCACGATACGCTCCAGGGTGAGGTTGCGGAAGCAGTCAGTCAGGCCTTTTTCTCCAAGCTCCACATCCTGCTGACAGGAAGGACATGGGAACAGCATGGGGGGAGGGGCGATGTCCCTCCGCCTTCGCCCTGGGTATGTACCACACACTGTTACGAGGACACAGATGTAGAGGAAATGAGTGAGAAAAGGAGGAAGATGGAGTTGTAGAGGGGGGAAAAGGTGTTGAATAGATGATTTGTGTGGGGATGACAGACAGTTGGGAGAAAGAGACTGGTGAGAAAATGTAAAAACAAAAGTCCCTCATAACTCTACACGGAACACAGGGATAAATACAGGTCAGTGTACAGAAGAGGAAATGCTTTTTTTGCTCACAAACATTCTGAAATCACAGCTGCTCATAAATGCTTACTGCCTTTCTGCCTCTTTGACTCACCCTGCTTCCACATCCATTGTTCTGCATGCAGTTAAAGAAGCAGCATTTAAATACAAGAGGTTTGTGGGCATAGCATAGAAATCCAAGAGGACAGTGACATCACTCCAAGTGTTGTCACTCTGTGGTCACTTGGACACTGAGGTGACTTTTCCTCCTCTCTCACACATTCCAGCACAGCTCACTGATAAATGACTCAACGTTTCCATCTCAGTCCTTTCACTACCTGTTCTGACGACGCGTTCCAGGCGGTCAGGGGTCCTTGGTGTGGGTCTGCGTGTCTGGCGTGGAGAGCGGGTGCTGGGTGTGGAGGCTGGCGAGTTTGGCTCAGGAGGGAGATCTGGGGGAGGATAACCTCTTTGTACCAACACCTCTGCTGCACACAGCAGACACACACTGTGCTGGCATGGTAGAAGGATAGGCTGCCTCACCATCTCGTCACACACTGGGCAGCGCAGCTCCTGTTCCATACTCTTCATGTTTGACTGGAGAAGAGAGAATTGTACAGGGTGTCAGACCAGATATAGGCTGAGTCACCGGTATATGTAGCTCTGCAGAATCAGTTGCTGTTCAGATGTTGCACCGCTGGAAAGACAGAGCACAGGAAGAGAGCAAAAGTGGAGGAAAAATATGCTGAGCAACCTATGAGATCTTTAACTACCCAGGAGAGTTGTAAAATGAAGAGCATAGTTTTTTCCTACTCTATTTGTCACCACCTCAGTTTTACATGCGTTTTGCAAGGCAAGGCAAGTTTTATTTATAAAGCAATTATGAAGCACAAAGGTATGTTCAAGGTGCTGTACGGACGTCACAACAAAAAGTCACATGCAATAAATCAATAAAAGTGAACTGTAAAAATAAGCTACAAAATATAGGGTAAGTTAAAATAATACAAATAAAATGATAGGTAGTGAAGTATGGCGTCAGGGTTTGAACAATAGTTTACTGACCAAGAAGTCGACAGTTGACTATGTAGGCCCTATTCCAGTATTGCAGCTTCTGAACGCAGCATCCCGTTTCTATGACAACGCGCATCAGCTCTACCTCCCCATCATGCGCGGCCTGTAAGCAGGCATTTTCACCTGCTGTAGTATATTTGGTTAATTTGGAGCATCAAACACCCTCTGTTTTACCTGTTAGAATGTTAAGATTATGTGACGTGTGTGTGTGTGTGTGTGTGTGTGTGTTTCTACCCACAATGACAGAGCTTCGCCTAAACGCAACAATTTCTCTGGTTTAATTTAGAGCCCGAAAAAAACATCTAAACGCCTCAGGACACAGGCTACGTGTATTCAGGGGGTTGTCGAAATTATTGTGTGAATAAATACGCAGACGGTGGACAAAAGACGCGCAGCTGAGCTTATTTATAGCACGCGCTGATGATTTTTTTTTTTTTTTTAAATGATGAGAATAAAATATACTTACACTAATGCGAACCAGCGCGTCCATGATGGAGGCAAAGGTTTGTAACTCCGCTTCTGCCATGTCTCCACTGTCAAGCTGCTGCCTCCAACATTCACCACAGACTGTATATAAAACGAGTGGTAGGATCAGCTGTAGGATCAGCCTGGAGCAGGATGTGTAACCTACTCATTGGCGCTGAGACAAAAGCTGTAGGCCTGGACCAGTGACTGCTGACCCTGCACAGCAGATCTGCTCCAGGTGCTTCTCCGTGTTGACTGTGAGCTGCTGCGCACACGCTGATTATGTGGCGTCTGTTAGAGCAACGAGTCGTCGTAGAAATAAGAGGGAGGTGGAGGCGCAGGCTGTTTTACACACACACACACACACACAGCCGCATTGACAACGAAACCAAAAATGATAACAAAATAAGATATTATTTAATTCCTTGTGACAGCAGTCGCTATTTTGTTTTGATTTATGGAGTATGTGTTACATATTTAACAATGCATGAGCAGTGAAACCACTATTATAGCGACCAAATGTAGAAAAGATGGTGTTTATTCCATGTTTTACGCTCAATCGTTCAATCGTTTGTGGCCTATTTTTCACACTGCCTGTAGATGGCACTGTTGGACAAAGGGGTGGCGGCTCGTCCTTTCTCAAATGTCGTCCGTGTCCTGTGTTGTGTGTCTAAAGATGTATCCGCGTTGAGATTATGTTTCACTATCTGCTCTTATTCTGAACCCAGTCTTATCCAAAACATAACCACAGAGAGTGGGGTTTGCGACAGGAAATACGAGAGGTGTAACACATGTCTGCGAGGAAACAGCTTTCGACCCAACACCGGAACCTTTAAATTCTAGATGTTCGCCCGGTCGGTCAGTTAAAAAGAATGCACCGTCTGTACGGTTGTTGTAGCAACCGCCTTTAGCGTTTACACCGTCGACGTCGTTTGTAGTGTTGTTAAAAAAAAACATATATGCGAAATGGCTTGTACCTTTTAACTTGTTGCACTTTGAAAGTGCTTTGTAAATCAAATGAATTGTTATTATCAGTTTAACTACATGTAACTCACGTTCAACCTCGACCGATGTTATTCGTGTTTGTCTGTGATCAAACTGTAGCTAAGTGTTAAAAGATTAAAAACGCGGTTATTGCTATAACCCTCAACACATAGAGAAAAAAACACAGTCAGTGTTGACTTAGCATGTCGGCTGTCAGCAGTATCGTTCCTGCTCGGTTTCTCACTATCATAGCTCACCTTGTCATCGTTATCACTATCTTCTGGTCAAGGGTAAGTCACACATGTCTACGTTTTACAGTCATATATGATATATTAGAATTATTAAGGTTTTATGTAATCTGTGAACTGTCGTTTTAGGTTGTATATTTCACTCAGGGACCATCAACAAACATCCATTTTCTTTCAACGTCTATTAGGCTAATCCTCAACAAACAGGGATGGTCTCTTTTTTTTAAATGGATTTTAGTGCTTTTCTCACTGAGCTGTTGTAATGTCTGTCTAACAGGACAACAATGTAAAGGCGTGCTTACCTTTGGATTTCACGCAAGAGCAATATGACACTGAAGACAGAAAGTAAGGACACATTTGTCAAATGTAACACTCACAAAACAAGAAAAAACACACACAAATGTGTCACTTTGTTTCAGGTTGGTGGTGGCTTTGGGAGTCACACTCGGTCTGTTTGCCATAGAGCTGGCCGGATTCTTCTCAGGAGTGTCCATGTTCAACTGCAGTCAAAGTCTCCTGTGTATCCTTCACAACCACAGTGGGTTACGTGCTTGAAACAGGAGAGTTCAACAGTAACATATTTAATTTAAAATTACATCCATGAGTGCCTTGATATGTGTAAGGTATTTGGCTGAATGTCCCTAGTTTGATAATGCACTGGGACCATTGTAGCTGGTTGCTGGTTATACCCTTCTCACTCTCACTGAGTGTCAGTGTAATGTAATTGTATATATATGTGTGTGTGTGTGTGTGTGTGTGTGTGTAAAACAGATAAAGTTATATTCAAAAACAAAAACAAAACAAAAACAATCTAGCCATCAGTTACAATTCCATGACTTCAACCTTCAAAAGCAATAGGAGTCCATGCCAGTGCTTCAGTGGCTTTGATTTTCTTTCTATTTGAGCAGTGGGAGTGTGACATCTACTGGTGGATCCTTGCCATTTGCAGGTTAGTGTATATACAGTATACACTATAATACTGTATGTGCTCATTTTGCAGAAGTGTTTTCCCTAACAAATATTTCACCCAGCACTGGCTGTCCACTGCAGTGCAGCTGTCTCCTTGTCTTTTTTTGTATTTGAGAAGTGGGAATGCTGGACATATTGGGTTATTTTTGCAGTCTGCAGGTTTGTGGTGTGTGTGTCTGTCTGTGTGTTGATGTTTGCATTGATAAAGAGAGAAAAATCAGAAACACCAAATATAAATAATGTCCTGTTGATCTTTATCTCTCTCCCTCTAGTGTGTTACCTGCTTTTGTGGAGATTCTTCTGTTCATTGCTGTCTTTGGTCTGAAAAAGAAGCCATTATAAAAAGACAGACGATGTCCACAAGATGTGAGGAGATCCCAAACACAGTACTCGTCTCAATGAGTCAACACCTAAACCATCATATACAAGCCACTCCCTATATTTTTCATATTTGTACAATTTCTACAAAGAGAGACTTGTGAGTGTGTAAGTTGTAACTTTGAAAACTTTGAAGTGCTTATTTTTTTAGAAACCACTGCTGTAATTTTCAGACACAAATACATTTTATACAAATTCTTTCTTGTTTGTCATTTGCCTTTTTTTATTATTATTCTCTTTATAACTGTTTTGATACTCTCTATTTTTGTATGCACATCCAAAGATCTGGTTCTGGAGGGCAAAATATCCGAAACACTCATACATTAATTGAATAAAATGGCAAGGTCAAGTTCCAGTGGGAAATAATAATTTGTTTATTAATTAATCAAAATTGATATTGCTATTGTTTTTGTATGTATGTAAATGATCAATCATTATGTGGTCGTGATTACTTTAAATTATGATTGTCGAGGATCTGTCTCCGCCCACTGGTCCCACCTCTCATTAGGACCGGGTAATGTAGTGAGGGTTTTCTTTTAGTTCCTAGCAGACGGGGCCGTTTCCTTAGTCCAACGAAATTATACTTTATTCCCCCGTGTTCATTTCAAGGACTCTAATTTAACATCACTCATGGGTATGTTTGCAAGATACATTTATTTGTCAGTTATGTTATGACGCAAAGTTGTATTTGCATAGATATGTATGACGGTAGCGCGCAGTCCTATCTAGTCTGGTATGCTATGCTAGTCGACTGCTCTTAACTGAACCATTCTCTCCATTCTCTTTCTGTAAATCTACAACATTATCCGTTTTTTGTTCTTGTTTTGTCTCCGAATGTAAAGCATTTTGTTGTTTGTGGCTTACTTTTGACAGCAAGGGTTATTTTAGCATAAAGCTAACGGCTTTAATGTCGGACAAGGTTTGTGTGCGAACACTGACGTGGCGTTACGTTTAGAGAGAGTTCAGCGGTGAGATGAAAAGTGCTGATATTTATAAATTAATAAAACTGTGTTGCAAATGAAATTACGATGCCACGTAGAAAATATTTCTACGTGGCATATGTTCTCATATAATTAATCAATTCTCTTTATTGAAAAACATATTACGAAGATTACATGTTTAGCTTAACGTTATATTTGTAAAATCAGAATTGTGTTCTGATTTCTCCACATCATTTAAATCCCAGGTTACGTGCCATGTCCTAATCCCCCCACTCACGTTACCCGCTGATTTCACAGTATCGGGTACATCTCATAAACTATGCCGGTGTTCTGACAGATTTTGCTCCTCCGTCAAAAAATGCTATCTTTTGCTTTTCCACTTCCCCTTGCAGTCATAATAGAGTGAGTAGTGTTATGATATGACTACATTTATTAGTGGGAGCATTATTTGATTTGTGTTATTGGTCCATCAGAATATGCTACCCATGAAATCCTGATTACAGTTGTAAGAATCGACCAATTATACTATACATATAATTAAATATACTCCTAAACTTACAGTGGTAATAGAGTGAGTAGTTGTATAATATGAGTATACCATGTAATACAACTAATGTGACTCATAGGTTGTGCTGCTGAAGTGTCTTTGAAGTGCTGAAAGGCTACTTCATTGTTTTTATTATTGAATTAGTTCATAACTCTGTGAAGAGTAAAGACTTCTCGACCTGAGAGACACTCACTGTATGCACAACTTTCTAATGCTACAAATTCATGTTTTTGTTGAAAAAGCTTTTAAGACACTGATAATAATTGTAGAAGATGTATTTAAACTGTCTTTATTTGTTGACGTGTTAATATTATGTTCACCCACTGACAACACACTTAATAACAGACACTTTATATGAGTTCATTTGAGTTCTAGAGCATCACACACTGTGTCCCTTAAAATGATCATACAGTTAAAGCAATGTCTCTTTAAATATACACTGTGTAACATTTAGCAAAATGTATTGGTGAATTTAAAAGATGATTACAATATGATGATATAAATATAACTGTCTTATTCTGGCGTAATGAAAAACTACAATTTACAATTTAATGAATGTATGCTTTATTGCAGGAAGGTAGTTGTTTCTAATAAACAGAATTTTCCTGATGAAGTTGTATTTCCTGACTTTTTAGCGGCGAACACAGGCACCTCACTCGTGCTGTCCAGTCTGCTCTCAGTGCTGGTATTTGCTGGGATGCAGATGTTCAGCAAGCAGCTGGGATCTACTGAGTGGCTCACCATTCTGGGAGGTTTCCTCGGCTCAGTCCTCTTCATCTGCTCCCTCACTGTATCCTTTCACTTATATTACACATTTATACCGTTCACTGTTAAGATTAATACTGAGTAACTGCTCCAGTTTTAACAGCAACACACATGACGCTGGATAAAGTTAAATATTCTCTGGTCAGCGTCAACCTTCACCATACACCCCCTGCTCCTTCACCATACACCCCCTGCTGCGCAGGAGTAATATATAATACAAAATACATATACATTTGTTACTGCCCTTTGTCCAGCTTAGTATTATTAAAAATATAAAGAGAACCTTTATTTTCATCTATAGCAAAGCTACAAATAACGTCATGTAGTATTCTGCCTTGACCTTTCTTCCAGGCATTTAATAATCTGGAGAACCTGATGTTTGGGAAGGGATTCCAAGCCAAGATATTCCCAGAGAGTAAGTGGTGACAGTCAAACATATTTACAGTACATTTGCATGACATTAGGGGAAAAAAAGGATTTTAGAATGACTATGTAATTGGGAGTCAAGCTTCTACTGCATGTACACCTTCAGTCAGGCCAGACTCAGGCGAGAGTTGGACTCACTCTGGCCTGGGGGCTCTGTGCTGTTCCACAGTTTCCACCCCCTGCCTTAAACCTGGTAATAATAGATAAAAGCTGGGATACAGACAAATAACAAAGCCACAGCAGAAATATGGTGAAATTCAGACTGAAGCATTGTTTTTGGACTAATTATTTTTCATGTTAAAACAGGATATTTTTAAATAAATGGATGTAGTAATTCACCAGTGTTTAAAGTAATCATTCATTACAATAACTGCTGATCACCTGATGAATTAAAGATAATGATGACAGTAAAAATTCAAGATTGAATGCCTAGCATTTCTGCCTTTTTAAATATTATGTATAATAATAATAATAATACTGATAACAACAACAATAATAATAAAATGTAATATATATTGTTTGAGTAGTGTAGTCACATTAACCAATATGTTCCTAACGCTCTTTAAATCCATAGAAATCTGTATTTATATTAAAGGTAATGGGACCATTTCATTTAGGTTGCTTTTTAAGGATGTCATCTGCTCTGCCGATCTCTGCCTTTGTGACACAACAATGGACGCTTTACGGGTCATTTATGAGTGTCAGAGCAAGTAACAACATGTACAGCATGCACACAATCCACTCTCCTACATACTTTTCTACAACTGTCCAGTCCTGAGTATTGCAGGGCGCTTGCATGACTTAAACATTTGTATACCATCATATATGACGGCTATACATTACAATTGAGTTATTTATTTATCCTAATACTTGTTTTTGAATTTTGTTGTGTTTATTTGTCACTAATGGATCACAACTACTCCTTGCCATTTTCTGCACATTCTGCTGCCAATAACAGTTCCCATGATTCTACACAGCTTCACAATATCATACAACTAAACCTTTTGTTAATGTTTTAAACTGAGAAACCCAAATGTTTAACACTACATTGTAGAGAACTATGTCCAAAAGATGACATTTTTCCAGAAGTGAGTTCAGTTGTAAATCTTTGTAAGCGCACACATATTACATTGATTTATAAGTCTTCCATTCACCGAGAGTGGGGAAAACTTTGCTGTAATGTGTACTGTGCTCATTGTTTGGGTTGATAGGCAACAGTCAAGTCAGCCCAATCGCAGAACTGTTTGTGTTGGTGAAGTAAAATAATCGATTGAATTAAAAACAACAACAAATAAGCTATTTTAGCTCCTTACTGTCAAATAATAAAAGGCTTTTGTTGAACTGTTTGTGACGGTTGTAACAAATATCACCGATATTTGATGTGGTTAGAGCTGCAACTAACGTTTATTTTCTTAATCGATTGATCTGTCGATTATTTTTTCGATTAATCGCCTGGTCCATGAAATATCATAAAACCTTAAAAAGTGTTGTGCGGAAGTTCATCAAACCTGGAAATGATAATGTTCTCAAGTGTCTTGTTTTGTGCACAAACCAATCTGATTAACTTTGAATGATTTCTTTGTTATCCAGAGCAAAGAAATTAAGAAAAATACTCACATTTAAGAAGCTTAAACAATCGGAAATCTTGTTGTTAATCATGAAAAAGCGTTGCAGCGATTACTCAATTATCAAAATATTTGTCGATTTATTTAGTAATCGATTAATAATAAATTAATTGTTTCCGCTCTAGATGTGGTCGTAGAAGATATCACCTTTGGTTAGGGATTGCGTATACCCTCTTGGTAACATGTACACTTGATCTGATCTGAAGTCTTGTCCAGTTCTGCTCCTCTCTTTTATTAATTATTCTCTCATCTTCCAGTTCTCCTGTGCCTGTGCCTGTCCCTGTTTGCTTCTGGTCTGGTACACCGCGTCTGTGTGACAACATGGTATGTGACAGTAATGTCTGTTTTAAATATCTACCTCAGCTTTACAAATGAAAATGTTATTCATTTGCTTTGTTCTTCTTTTTTTTTGTCCAGTCTTATCTTCTCTCTCTTCGCCTTGTACTACATCAACAAAATATCTGCCGCCCTTTACCAAGCAGCTGTTCCTGCAGTAACACCAGCAAAGGCTGCTAGCAAGGGCAAAAGGAAGAACTAATAAATCTGTGTGGGATCATGTTAACCAGTCATTATCTTCCACGTGCAGATGACCAGTGCAACAGTGCCATGCAGATTTTGTCTCAATGATTTCCTAAATCAACAACCCCATTTGCAGACTTGTGGTTCCTTCTTTTACAGTGATATAAAACTGAATATTCTTGGTATACTTCATGTAAGGCCCGAAATAGAAATACCTGAACAGTTATCTACATTCCTTTTCCTCAGCACTGTTGTTACACCGGTTGTGAAGAGATTCATCGTACCATCATGTTGTTTGTACTGTATATTCATCGGCACATGAACTTGCTTTTTTTTGTTTAATTCATTTTGTAATTAAACTCTGTAAAGGACTTTTATTGTATTGGTTCTTTTTTCTGTCAAACGTGGGTCTGTTTAAAAAAAAAACATCAGGCCATTTGTTTAGTGGGGTGTGGCGCTTTCTTAAAAGCTTAGGAAAAGACAAGATAATATAGTGCAGTTCAAATACTACTCATAGCAGGAGGAAAATGGACAGGTGTTTAGATCTATTACACTGGGCTAAGTTTGCAGATGCCTGAAGGTAATACTGCTGTTTGATTCATAATGTCGTTAATTGTAATTGTGGTCCATCCTCTGTGAGGAGGTCAAAGATAAGGAAAGTTGTATTTTCACATTCAATCACTGTATGAATCAATAAAAATAAAGTGCCGGTAAAATGTAACATGCAGCTGTTCAGTGGAGCAGCTCCGTGACCAGCAGATCGTTCTGGACAGCTTCCAGGTGTTACTGTCAGTGTCAACAGGGCGTTCCTGACTAAACTAAATTTCCTTAGTCAAATAAAGGCTTGGATGTTAACTATGCCCTAACTGTTTTACACTTAATGTCAAAACATTTTTATATGAGTATGCTGTTTGTAAGCAGGTGAGAAGGCTTGAAATGTAATCACTAACTAATTCAATAACTAATTCTACAGATTGTTCGTTCAGAGACAAAGCTGTGTTTGACAACGGTATTTCCTCAGGCAGGGGTATAAAAACCCTGGCTGCTTCAGTGACAATAATGATTAATATGACATGTATGTCATGGTTTCCCATTTTTGTTTGGAACATAGACATCATCATCCAACTTAATTATGCCACAAGGAAAGGTTGATTGCAGCCAGGCAAAGGGCACATCACTATAGGAGACAATAGTACACAAGACAACATACTTTAGAGAATGCAATGCACGCGCAACTGATGCCCAAGGCAGGTTAAAAAAAGGGTAAATGTGAAATTATTATGTAAAACCAGCTGAATTTGAATACCTGCCAAATTCACAAGAATTAAACAATAATGATCAATAACTCTGTTGTTTTAAATGCAGTGTAATTTGAGCTGATGCCACAGTACACGTCACTGTTCAGGAAATGACTTCACTTTTGAATTCAGTGGGAAATAAAATATGACTCGAAAGTGTCATATTTAAAACCTGAAGGTCCATTTCTGTTTCTTTTTGGTGGTGATAAACGGACTAACACGTCGGATGGTATTTGTGCAAGGCGTTTCTCCCTGTCTCTCTCCCATGGCTCCGTCTGTCTCGCTGTCTTTCTCACCCCTTCCTCGCTCCCTCCCACACTGGGCGTTGTCAGCTGACTATAAAAGCTTGAATAAACTTTCACCGAGGCCCTGCACTCTTCACGGAATCCTCGTACCACGGTCTAGCTCTGTTCACTCGTATCCTGGTAAGTTCATCCCTGTTGTTGAATTATTTGAACGCGTCCTTCTCTGTCTGACATTGTTGTCTCGCGCGTTCTTCCGCACGAGATCATGTATAAAAACGTGACTTTCTATTAAAAAAAAGTATGTATTTGACACAGTTTCAGTGACTGAGTCGTGTGAGAGTCTTGGAGGCTGCAGGGGCTGCGTTTGTGAGTCGCTTGTTTTGAGTTATAATGTATAGTTTCTTGTTATATTTGGGTGGGGGCACATGACGTGTACATCTTCTGACAAGTAGCGACAAGCCTCCTGCTTTCCCCCCTCTAGTTATGTTCTTTTTCCACAGGGCTGTTCCCTTACAACTTGACCTAAAATAGTTTAACGTGAAGGGAGTGGTAGTGTGGGACCACACAGATAAGAATTCCATATATGTGCCAGGAAATGATGAGTAATAACGTTCAAAGAATTTGTTCAGAGCGCCAGTTAAACTAACACTGACATCTTCACTTAATAACCTGAAAGGTGTCGGGTGAAATACTATGTATGATTTTAACAATATGGAGCTACACACACACACACACACACACACACACACACAACACTAACGCTTTTCAACTGCTTACAAGTAACTTTATGCGACAAATATTATAAAAACAACTCAGGGTTTTCTAGCTATTAACTACATTTTTCAAACATATCACATTATTTATCTAACGACCAAATTGAAAATGTTCAGGCTTTTGGCTAGCTTTAAGCTAAATTTAAAAAAGCTTACAAAGAAGCGGAACTAAGTATTTGTTTGCATGTTCGCAGTTTTAGCATGTTATTGAGGGAAACACCTGTACATGCTAAATGTTTTAGGTTATTTTGGACCAATGTTTATTATAGGCACTCACTTTTTTGTTACAGAGGACAAATCACCACAACCCATTGGTAAAAGAGCACATTTGTAGATAATACATGAAATTTTGGATTATTTTTAATGTCATGTCTCTTCTACCTTGTACATGTTTTTTTTTTGAATGAGTAAATTGGCCACTGAAAACATACTTCACACACATTAAATACTGAAGTGGAGTAAACAGGATATGGGGTTGTTTTTATAAGAATTGTGCATACACAGTTTACACACACTGTGCTAACGCTGGGCTGGGATGGGTCTGCTTGCTTTTAAGCATTGCTCAGTACACATATGAAGTATGTCTCGTGTTTTATCTTTATTTTTCGTGAAAACAGGCAGTGCTTGTTCTCTTTTTTTGTTTCATTAACAAAGCAGGGGTCGATTCCAGTCCATGATCATGTTAAATTAACCTCACAGGCGATAATTTAGCTGGCTAAAGCTGCAGACCGTTCTTTATTTAGGGCCTGAGCACAGACTGGTGCGAAGGCCCTATTGTATCTGTATTATCATCTTTTTCTTTCTCTTTCACTTACATTTTGAGCACACGTTGAGGGCCAAAAATATCAAGACCAGCAATAATTGAGATCTTTTAGGGCCATTTGATGAATTTTGAAAGAATTGTAGTTCAAAAAACATTTTGAGTTCCCACTAGCCACTCAACAGGCTCCGCCCAGACAGACTCCACCCTCACCTTCCCTTGACCTGTATGCCGGTTACCGGAGCAACCATGGTATGTTTGCAGCAAAAGCAAGCAGCAGGCTTCCACCCCCGTCTCTATTCTTTTTCCATCATTTTTTGAGGGCCAGTCAGTCCGTCATGATAACCTATATTAATTTTAGATATTGTTTTTTTCGTTAGCTGGGCCTTTTCTAATGACCAAAGCATACATGACTTGTGCCTGGCTGCTGAATCAAGGATTATTATGATAGAAACAATGCATGTTGTGAAAAACATGTGGCTCAGAGATGTGGTGCAGCTTTAAATCTTACGCAAGAGGCTGAAAAATCAGCAACATTATTTGCTCCCGTACTCATCACTGTATACTTGAGGAATTAGTAGCCTCGCCCTTAGTCTCCTCCTGACACAGAGCAGAGGAGTGTGCAGCTTCACTCTACCAAGTGCTTTTCTTAGCAGGTTCCAAGGGTTTGCACAGACCTGGGGAAAGAGACCTTCTTATACCCTGCTCACAGAATGATTTGGATAGAACTTTAAAGGTTAACCATAGGAACATTTATTATTATTATTATTATTATTACATTATTGGTTAAAAGGCCGTAATTAGGGCTGGGAATTAAGAATCAGAACTGGAGTCGAATTGAATACCATGTGCCGGCCGGGTATGAGTAAACGTTTAATTTTGATTCTGTAATAAAGGATTATATGTATAATACTGCAAGGACAGGGTGTGGCCACTTACAATTGTTTTATATGTATCTGCCAGGACCTTGCACATCAAAGTCACGCATCACTGTCGCAACACGTGTATTTTAATATGAGCTAGGAACTGGAACTGGCAAAATTGGAATTGAAACCACAATTGATCAAATTCAAGTGATACCCAGCCCTACGTGTAAGAACTGCAACTGTTTGAACTGAACTGGATTTGTTTTCATGTATTGTATACAGTACGTGCTGTGTGTTATTTTAACTGAACTGTTATCAGTGAGCATTTGATGGGACATGGTGAAATAATTGTTACAATAAAAAATAAATATAAATGAGGTTTGCATGTTGTAGATGGTCCAAGTACAGATAGAGATCGAAGCATGTTTTATAAATGCTCACTGGGCCAAGCTGAAACGATAGCAGCATAAAGCATCCAATTAGTAATTAATTTGCTGATCCGTCTTTTCTCATTTCAGCACCAAATTCTGCAGCCATGACTGAGTTGGAAAGAATCATGGAGGGCCTGATTAACATTTTCCACAACTATGGCAGTAAAGACAGCCATGGTTGGAATTTAAACAAGAAACAACTGAAAACACTAATGGAGAAAGAGGTGCCTTCCTTCCTGCATGTAAGGATCACCCAGCGACTGTCTCTCATCCCATCTAATCTCTGTCCTGAGTGTCCATCAATCTCCATGCATAACTTGTCTCTCGTTTATTCTCTTTCAGACCCAGAAAAATCCACATTTTTTGGACAAACTCATGAAAGATTTGGATGAAGACAAGACTGATAAGTTGAACTTTGAACAATTCATGCGGCTGGTGGTTGGTCTTTCAGCGACCTGTGAGAGGGCTCAAGTGGCCATCGAACAGGTCAAGGCCAAGAAGTGATGGGCAAATAGTAATGACGTTTTTATTTTCTTGTACCAAAAATGTGCAAGACTCCCAATTAAAGTACCTCTAAAACCATTTTTGCCTTTGATTTGTTTTATTTCTGTATATGTCACACACAAGACTTCACATTCTTGCTGGACCTGCTATAGTCGAGAAGACCTCTGCTAGTGCCAGAAAAATACTTCAGAAAGTACTGAGAATATTGATGACTTCACATCTGATGCACATCATTCAACTCATAAATCCTCTTGCGATAGTTCAGCTAGGGCAGCAGTTTTTGTACAATATATAAACAGTTCAATATGAGTATGTGCTGCTATCAGACATGTCTGCTTCAAGGCTTGGATTTGGGTGTTTTCCTCTATGTCATGAGCTCACGGGATAGGGTGTGGAACCCAAAGCTCATTGCTTGCTTTTATCCCGAAACACAATAGCTAACGTGGAAGTTCATAGATTTAAGCAAGAAAATAGTACCTTAATAAATAGGTTAATTAAAGGTCAAGTGCAACCAAAAGAGATATGGTATGCTGATGCCTGTAAATCACTGAACAACAAAAAGGTAAGGAGACTATTACAGTGTTTTATGTTCCATTTATGTGATAGTTGACATTCAGCAGCAGATCTCAGGATGGATCACTGTGAAGATGCATACTTCACAAAAGAATAAAATAAAAAGAGTACACCATTAGCATAAATAAAACAATACACAGTCATTTGTCAGTTTAAAAGAAAAATACAGTTGCACATTGTCAGTGCACAAAAGAAACATTTTCAAGAAATCAATGCAGGATGATTGGATCATTAATGATGAATGTTAGATTTAGGCAAAACATGTTCATTCCAGTGTTATCCTTGTATGCTCTGAACAGTGGGTGTGGTCGTGTGTTTTCTGCACCAGTGTCTTGTTTTGTCCTGTTGCTTTGCAAGGTTTGTCCCAAGTACTGGTTTGTCCTGTATGTGGTTATGTGCGTCTTTGTCTTCAAGGAAGGTATAGTGTGCCACATTTAGTGACACCTAGTGGTGAAGTTCCATATTCTCCCACAGAGAGGAGTACTGACAACAGGTTATAGGTTACATGACAACACATGGGAGGACCTTTTTCTACCGTCTGTGTTTGTACTGTCTGTTCTGGGCAACAGTAAATATGTGGTCGTGCAACATGGTTGAGGAGGCTCCACTCTTCTGAAGAACTCATTCTTAGGTGACAAAACAAAAGCGGTTCATTGGTTATGTTTAGATGAATTATAGTTAATATAATAATACAGAGTGATAGTAAAATTCTCCAAAGCTGGACCTTTAATTCAGAACTTAATCAGTTTCATGATATCAATTACAATTAGCTCTTATATCGAAATTGTAATCACAGAGCACTTTCTACAAAAATGTTCAAATGAACCAAAACATGGGGTCACCTGCAAGAAAAGCATCTCTCCAACTAATGGAGAGAAAGAACAAGATTATTATCATGTATTAATGTCATATTCATACTCTGAGTGTGAAGGAGTGAGTGTGAGTTCCTCCAGGATTAAGGGATGGTTCATGTTAACCTGAGCTACCTACGTTTCAGAGAGGGTGTCTCATGCAACCACTTTTTCAGTAAGTAAGTAATCATAAGTATGATTTCCACCAGCAGAGGGCAGTACCTGAGATCCCAAGAGTCTGCTCCAGTCTCAAATGCCACACTAAGATGTAACTGGATAATTATAGACTAGACCATTATTTGAGGTTAGTGCTGTTTTTGTTCTATGATGTAATCTAAAACCTGACTGGAAATCCTCAAACAGGCTGTTACTGCGCATATATTGACATAACTGATTTACAACTGCCTCTTCTAGGATTTTAGAAATGAAGGGAAGCTTGGATATAGGTCAGTAATCTGCTAAAACATCCTTGTGATACATATCCAGTTTTTAACCAGATTATGGTTTATATGGTGCTGTTAATTAAAGGGAAAGACATCTTCAAACACTTTGGTGGAGGTGGGATCTCACTGGCAAGTTGATGATTTGGATGACGATACTATAGTGATGTTCATTCAGGGAGATCTGTTGTGTAACTGCACATCTGGTGCTTCAGTAGCTTCTAAAGCTCCTGTGCTAACAAAATGGGAGTTAAACCATGGTGCTATACTCGCCTCTGATTCACCACTTTCTTCTTTCAATATCAATCTATGAGAGTGGGTGTAAAATCAAGACAGGTAACTTCTGACATGTGGCACTGTCTCCTTGAAAGTTATCAGTAGTATTAACAGACAGGCACAGACTATAGTGGTATTTTTTGTTCATTATTGTACAATTAAATGTTACTACTGTAAATAGTGGTTAGTGATAGGAGAGGGATTAGGGGGAACATATTTACAGTTTCTGTATACAGTGTTGTAATGTAACAAAGTACAAATACTTTGTTACTGCACTTAAGTACAAAATTCACATATCTGTACTTTACTTTATGTGCATTTCGAGCAACTTTTACTTTTACTCCACTACATTTCCTCTAACTATCTTTGTTACTCGTTACTACCAAATAAAATCAGAAGAAGAAGAGTTGGTATTATGGTCTGTATTTATATAGAGCTTTTCTAGTCTCAACGAGCTGCTTCACACTATAGTTTTAACCATTCACCCATTCACACATCTTTCATACGCTGCAACATGGGGCTACGTGTCTTGCTCAAGGACACATATAGACTAGCAGAGCCAGGAATTGAGCCCACAACCTTCCAGTTGACAGACAACTCTTTTCTGGTAAGATACTTGTACTTTTACTCAAGTATCTAATAATTTATAATCATTTATACAAGACTGACCATATGTCAGTACAAGATTGAGGGTGTGGTTTCTCCTGCTCTCCTTACATGCAATTACACATTACATGCAAAATACAAATACAAAGAGCAATTATTGTCATATTGTACAATTTAATTAACATCTGTCTACATTGTTTTGTGAATGCCTGGAGAAACCTGAACGGAGAAGATATGCACGTTATTGTGCAATCAACATTCCCCCACTGCTCTGTGACTGACAGCTTCCATGTTTAGAACTTGTTTGTCCACATTTCCATGTGGACTGACAATGACCCACCCTCCTCTTTACAGAGGCTCATTTGTTAAAACACTGTGTAACATCGCTGAAAGGGCAAGGGTCACAACTGTTTCAGGATACAACACAACTCTATCACAAGTCTCCATTCATGTTCTTCTCTCAGTGAACTGGCCGATGACGCTAAAATGTGGAGTCGTTTTGACACGGTGTGATATTTGGATGCTTTTTGCCCACTTGTACACGTGTCTGAATCCAATAATATGAATTCAAAGACTCACATTTTGTCAAAGGTAAAATCACTCTAGGATACTAAAAAGTCAACCCAAACAAATATGTTTTGTTCTGTCTTTTGAAAGACACAAATGCTCACTGTGTGATAGAACAATGTCACTTTTGTCCAACTGAATGCAATTGGAGATGAGTAGGTATAGAATTTGAATCTGAATCTTTGTTTCCGTCACCGTCAGTCACACATCAAAGTTATAAACATGCACTAAAACCTTTATCTGCCTTTTTTTCCCCAATAGAACAAAGAAAAAGTACAATTTTATCTGTGAACGCAGTGTAAGCTGCACCAATAGGAGCTATCCAAGACAATCGTTGACAAATCACTTGTTAACCCTGTCACAATAGTAATAGTAATAGTAATAATGAATTCATGTTGTCACTCCCGATTTTAACTTACAGTACAGAAAACAGTTTCAAGACACTTGCACTTGAATCACTTCATACACAGTACAGTTGTTTTGCTATTGCTTTAATTAAAATCACAGCAAGTACTGAAGTCCGTGATGAATGAACTGATGCTTTAAAGGTCTAAGGTGGAATTCTTTGTGACCTGCTTGTATAAATTGTTGTTCGGATCCGGAACCAGGTCAGCTCTGTGGAGGCCGCCGTTTTGGACCAACATGTTTTTACAGTAGCCCACAATGGACAAACTAAACATGTTTTGAGTTTCAGTGCTTCACCTTCAAGTTGAGGTGAAGTGATCAATTCAACACTAGATGTCGTAATACTGTCGGGCAGGTTAGGTTAGGTTAGGTTGTGCATTAGCACAGATTTGAAACTTCAGGTTTCAGGTTAGCAGTTTCAGTATTTACCTGAATATTTAGAAAGACTTAAGGCTATAATTACATGTAACATATGCAGTACTTTTTAACACCCTTTGCCTACATTAACATTGTGAATACCAGAAGGCAGAGAAACCTGAACCCCACACCTTAAGTGCTGACAGATTGCTCTGTTCTAGTTTCACATGGACAGACATACAGCACATCTCTCTTTACAGGTTTTCTTATCCGTCTCATCTCGGCTCACTTGTCAATAACAGTCGAAAACATCGCTGTAAGTTTAAGTAAATAAGTAAGTGAGTAAGAATCACAACTGCTTCATGAGATTTCACAATTCTGTTGCTAGTCTCCGTTTCACCCCGAAATGAAAATGGAAAACAAAATCAAATACTTAACCTACTTAACCCAAATACTAATGTATTCTGAAGCTACACAGCAATTCTTCAATCAATAAAACAACTCAAAACAAACAAATAAACAAACATACAAACCAATAAAACTACACAGGTTTGCACAGCTTTTCTTTGTAAGGAACTGCACTGATTTCAAATCACAATTCAAATCTTAGCCCCAAACCTAACCAATGCCTCAGAATCAATGAGGTTCTGCCTTGTTAGGACCAGGTTTTGGTCTCCATTAGAACAATTTGTTAAGAGATAACAAATACAAGTACATACACACACAGACACTGCATAAACATTAATTAAAAAGCCGAGCTTAAAAAGCCGTGAGTGATTGGTTTAGGTGTGGCACATTATCACTTGTGTGTGTGTGTGTGTGCGTGCGTGCCAGAGGATTGCTATAAGTTTCCCCTCAGACTGACAAACGCAGTGTTGTATCTGGGACGAGGCTGGTGACACAGGCGTGATCTCTCTTCACTCAGTGAGCAGGAAACTCTAAGGTGAGCACTGAGTTTTGTGGTGGGAAAGAAGCTTTTAAGCCAAACTAACAGAATCTGTATAATCTGGCCACATGATCAATTTCATTGTATTTTTTTTCTAAACATTTATTGAAGTTACAGATGTGTAACTTCAAACAACTGTCCACTCCTGCTGGTATTTTGCATTTAAGTCCATAAATGTTTGTTTTCATCATCCTCCATGTCATTATTGTTGAGATATTTGAGTTGAACACTCTTCAGACCTACTTAATGATATACTTTGCCTCTCAATTAATCTGTGAAAACACAATAACATGTTTTTGTCTCCAGCTGCAGCTATGAATCGCCTGGAACAGGCCATCAAAAACATCGTGGAGGTTTTCCTGGAGTACGCCGAGGATGACGGCAAGAAACGTCAGTTAAACAAGGACGAACTGAAGCGATTGCTGGAACGTGAAATACAAAGCCCTGAATTAAAAGTAAGCAATGTGACATGTTCATAAAAATCAGTCTTGTATAAAGTACCTTAAAGTGTCTAGATTTATGGCATTTATATGACTTTAGTATCAAAAGTAACTTTCTGATATAAAATGTACTTAAGTTTTTAGAAGTAAAAGTTTTAAAAACAAGTGAGGAGTTAGGATTGAGCCATGGTAGCGCAGGGGTAGGTGGAGTTGCCTTTCAACTGGAAGGTTGTGTGTTCAATTCCTGGCTCTGCGAGTCTATGTCTGTCCTTAAGCAAAACACTTAACTCCATGTTGCAGCGTGTGAATGAGTATGAAAGATGGGTGAATGGCAAAACTGTAGTGTAAAGCAGCTCATCAAGACTAGAAAAAAACTCTATATAAATACAGACCATAATACCAACTCTAAGTAAAGTACAGAGATGTGAAATTTGTACAACACTGATAAAAAGGTCCTTAGACACAACTCATACATGTGTATTTCATAATCATCTTTTAACTGTACGATTACTTGTTGCAGGATAAAATCAGTGGAGACGACATTGACGCAGCCATGAAGACGGTGGACATAAACAGCGACGGGGAGATCAACTTTACAGAGTTCTCTCGCTGTGTGTCTGTGCTGCTCAAATCCTACTACAACAAGAAAATAGGCAAGAAAAACTAGGACCAAAACACGACGACAAAGACATGACACAACTGAAGATTCAAATCCACGTAAAACATGACATATGCACGCTGTAGATGACGTGTGACACACAATCAATCTATTTGCAAATCTTTAATAAAGCTCAAGTCTGTTTTTTACGAAACATGCATGCAAGATGTGATATTCTGAGTCTTTTGTCTCTCATTTAGCTCATTAAGTTTGGTTTCGTTATCTGGAGTCATCCAGTTTTCAGTCTGTAGTTCAGGGCAAAAGTTCAACGGACACATTATTGATTTATTAACCTGAAAAACGCACGTATGCATCAAACCCATCTGAAATATTAACAGCATTAACACTCCTTTTTTAAATGACATACAATTCTCCTTAATATCATTTTGTATTCAGTTTTAAGACTGTGCGGAAAACCATCAGGTGAATTTAGAATCATAACAGTAACCTTATAAATATAATATATAATGTCTGTTTCATCAGGTCATCTATTACAATAGGCTACAATATCTACATTGTTTTACATTAACAACAACAGCAGCACAGTGATGGAGTTTAACAAGAATAAATTGTGAATATAGAATGTAAGAGACTTATTCTGGGGTTTTTCATTTTTACGTCCACTGAGTCCACTCCACAGTGTTCTCTATCAGACCGAGCCAATTTGTTTAACATAGTAAGTTATAACGCTTTCTTACTTCTAAATCATGTCTAGGTGTATTTATATTGTTTCAATCTACACTTGTGTGGAAGGAACTATACAAATAAAAATAATACATTATTTTACATGTTGTCTCTCTAAAAATTCAGCTTAACTGTCAAATTCAAATTCAAATCCAAAACACTTCATTTGCCCCCGAGGGGCAATTAAAAGGCACAGAGAGAGCACCACACAGGACACAGACAGGACATGAGACATCTAAACAAGCGTAAACATAAAACAGTCTGCAGTGACTGATCACAACTAAAATGCTTAAGGTAAGATAAAGTCCTGTGTGTGCGCAGTTGAGTCAGGCTGAGTTCAGATGCTGTGGTTCTCCTCCTCTGTGTCCTGGGTCCTGATGGCAGCCACACAGACACAGAATGTAAGAGGTGTCAGGGGTGGGTCCTGGTGGCAGTTTTCATTGTCTGTTGTTCACAGAGGGCAGACAGGTATTCAGCCTCTGTTGTTTCCATCAAACTGAACTGAAGAAGCCTCTTGAATGAGAAGTGTTAAGTCCAGTCGCCTACAGCTAAACTGAAGATGATAACCTTTTTTGTAAAAAAAATCAGTTTCTGGTGTGTGTCAAGGCTTCAAACATACAAGACACACATGTTTCAATTCAATTCAATTCAATTCTATTTTTTACTCTCAAGGCACAGTACATACATATACTATTTATGTTGTAAATATCAAGGCCATATTCTGCTGTCTATAATGTACATTCAACATTCTATTTTCAACTAATTGTTTATAGTCTAAGGGTTAATTTCTTCTTATATTGTAATTTTATTTTTTTTGGTAGTGCATGTTTATTATTTATTGTCTTTATCTTTACTGTCTTGCGGCTGTGACAATGTAAATGTCCCCACTGCGGGACAAATAGAGGACTATCTTATCTTATCTTATAGGCAATATCATGGAGAGCAGAGAAACCCAACAATTCACACAATGAGCAAACACTAGGCATCAGTGGAGAGAAAAAACAAAAAAAATAACAGAAATTAAACTGACAGTAGTGTAGTGGGTCCGAAATAGCCACATATAGTTTATTATCTTTTTCATTGTAATAGTTGAACCTTTACAAAAACAGTTTTGCAGAAAGCACTACTACTTTGCACCAGTAGAGGGTGCTATAACACCAGTGGGTCCAAGCAAACGACTTCTGCTCTGCTTTGCTCGGCGCATGTGCAGAGAATAAACATACCGAGCAGCAGTAGCAGAAGCTAACAGCCCTCGTGCTGTGTGTTTGGATCCACAGGTATGTAAAATGTACTATTTGTACAGTTCTGTTCAGTTCAACTATGTAACAACATATAAGCGAAGCTATGAAGTAGAGCTAAGCATTGTATTATGTTTAAATATGTACTTTATTGCCGTGTTCACTTCACAAGAATGAGTGTATATATGTGTGTGTGAGAGCCGTTCCGACCTTAAACGTTGCTGGCTACTAGTTATTGTCTGTTAATAATATTCTGAAAGTCATTGGTATGATGTTTGCAATGTTGTATATATGAAATGTGATGTGCTCGGCGCTTGTGCAGAGAATAAACATACCGAGCAGCAGTAGCAGAAGCTAACAGCCCTCGTGTTGTGTGTTTGGATCCACAGGTATTTATACGTAGCTCAGCCGCTCAGTGCACGCTGCCTGAGGGGCTCATGCTGCCGGACCAGAGACCCCTAGCTCTGGCGCCGGTAACAGTATCAGACTCACAGATTCTTGACTTTTGTGGAAGACTAAAGTAAGTGCTGTATTGACACAAATCCACCACTAGATGTCCTGAAACTCCATGAAACAATTCAGACAGCCTGGCAGATCACCTGCCCTCGAGATTTTCTGAACACACGTAATGGAGAATTCAGTGACATTTCAGGTTTAGTTGCTTCTTCTGTCAATGCTTGCCGAGATATTTTACAGGTATAACATCATTCATTTGTAAATACCAAAAGGTAGAGAAACCTGAAGTTTTGAGTACTAATAATGTAATGTAATGCTCTGTGACTGCCAGCAGGAAGTTGTTTTACCATTCTTGGAGAGAGACAACTTTTCTTTACAGTTATTCTAAATCTCTTTGGCTCATTTGTCAAAACAAAATGTAACACAACTGCGAGCGTGAACTGTCGCGAAACAAGAGCCCGACTTATTAATGTTATTTTAAGGAAAAGCATTTCCAGGTATGTGTGTCATGGTTGGCCGTCACATGTGGTCAATCATTCTGACAGAAAATGTTTTTTTAAAGTCATTTAAAAATGTGCATCCTGGGAGCTGCAGTTCAAATATAACAGGCCGACTTGAACCAGCAGACTTGTTATGCTTGTTTTAAATAAACCGTTGAAATGGTTTGTTTTACTTGTTTACGTAAAATTATTGGGACATTGGAAAAAGGGAGTCCTATTTGTGATCAGGTTTTCCCCTAGGCCTGGTCCTAACATAAACATTTAGCAAAAGAAAAATGTGAAAGTGAAAACTTGCCTTCCACTCACCAACATAAAGTCATAAAAGGGGACAAACACAGTTCAAATCAGTACAGATGTGAAAAAGAGGAAAAAATATATATACAGTATACAAGAAACCAATAAAACGGACACTGACACCTGTTTTTTACTGTTGCTGTGGATTAAAAGCTTAGTGGTCACTTTGTGGAGTTAAAAAAAGACTTACTGCACTTGGAATGAAGGACGTTATCTTTATATACATGTTTAGTTGTAGCGCCTTCCAGAGCTCAGAGGCTGAACCTGACTGAGGAAGGGAGGAGAGCTCTCTGCCGGGATACTCCTCACTTTTTCCTCCCGCTCTTTCTGTAAAGTGGTGAGTCATTTGGGGTTTACCATGTATTTTTGGTTGCTGTTGATCCTCTCTCATTGTAGAAAGCTTGTTTTTAGTCTTGTTGTTGAGGAAAGTGGAAAGTTATAAGACTTTCAACAAGTTATTTGGACACCAGTACTAAGATGTTCTCACACCAAGGCCCCTGAGCTTTCTCAGTAGACGTCGGTGCTGAGAGCGTTCTGTGTTTTCAGTGAAGCTCAATCCAAGACTTTCGCAGGATGTTTAAAATGTTGTACAGTTTTTCTTTGCTCCCACTTTCAGGAATATTACAGAGATGTGCAGTGAAATCATTTCTAGATCTTGACATGTTGTAATCATAGGTGAAATACTAGAACTTTTAAATCCCAGATGCCTGTGAATAAATG
Organism: Solea senegalensis; assembly: GCF_019176455.1. Taxonomy (NCBI): domain Eukaryota; kingdom Metazoa; phylum Chordata; class Actinopteri; order Pleuronectiformes; family Soleidae; genus Solea; species Solea senegalensis. The sequence continues at coordinate 19,465,075 of NC_058029.1, forward strand.
TGTTGTGCCTTTTGTAGATTCACTGTGATCTTTAAGTTGTAATGCACATGTGTAAATGGTAAACTTAAGCATAACGTTCAGATTGTTCATGTGAAAAGATTAATTAAATGTAAAAACAAAGGGAAAACATTGGAGTTCTTGTTATTATTTTACTCGTATGGCCCACTTGAGATCAGACAGCTCTGTATATGGCCCCTGACTTACAATGAGTTTGACACCCCTGACCTAACGTATCCTTTAGGTTACATTCACTTGTTTGGGACTCTTTAGCTTCTGCAAGTGAACTAAAATGGATCCAGAAACCTGGTCAGAGTCCCGGTATATTTCATCTTTCACATGTAGAGTCTGACGTCTGTTGTCAAAAACAAGCTGAAAACCTGTAACTTTTCTTGCAAACTGTCCTAAATAGCCTAGCTCATATTTTCTTTGTACTTTTATCCACAGATTGTTGTTTCTTAATTGTCCCACCTGTAGGAGCCATACATGTAAATTTTGCTTTAGAGTAAAGACTCTGAATCCAGATGTTAATATTGTGTACGAGGTTAAGGTGGCCACACAGTTGGTGTAGTGGTTAGCACTCTTGCCTTTGCAGCAAGAAGACCCGGGGTCCAGTTTGCATGTTTTCCCCGTGTGTGCGTGGGTTTTCTCCACGTTCTCCAGCTTCCTCCGACAGTCCAATAAAACATGCAATATGGAGATTATGTAAATTGTATACTCTAAATTGACCATTGGTGTCAAAGCGATAAAAATTGGACAATAATAATCAGAAACAGAAAAAAACATATAAAAACCTAGATTTGAAAAATTAATTAATTAATTTAATAGCAAATTTTTATATATATATATGTATATATATATATATATAACATGTTACAAACACTGCATGCTCTCACTTGAACGCCCTGTAGCTGTTGTTGGTTTGGCTTGCATTTACACGGCATTAACATATATGAAGAGGACTTTCAAGCTATTTCAAATCCTCGTGTTTGGAGGGTCATGGTGGTCAGACTTACCACTGCACAGACACACAAACTCCCCTGCAGTGAAACTGTAACTCATACCCTACCCAACCGAGAGCAGAACGCTGCACTTTTTTTGTAATGAACGGCACATGATCCTCCGTCTCTGTTTTCTTTCCATCCCCTGCAAGGAGAATCTGATAGTTTTCAATAAGTTGGAAGTAATATGGTCTATGTAAAGAGAAGCTCGCCCTAAACGGTTTGAATGGAGCTGAAAACGGGACTTGGCAGGAGGCGAGAGAGGGCAGAGGAGAAAAATGCTGCCTTTCAGCAGCTTTGGAACAGAGAAATGGAAAATGGTGGAGTTATGTAACAGCATAGCAGAATGAATGGGAACGACTTACGTCAGATCTGAGCTGCACACACAGTCGAGACACTCACAAGCCTCAGCAGAATCAACTGAACTGAAGTGGACCTTTTACAGTCGCTTCATCAGTCACACGGCCACGTCAGAAACAAAGTTACACATTCATTTAAAAAGTTTATGTTCTTTTATGCCAAATTGTGTATTCATAACTTCCTCTGTGTTTACAAATGGCAAGACTTCCTTTCTTTGCTAATCTTTAAAGATATTTCATATGTCTTTATGTTTAGAACTGTTTACAGACATTAAAGAGATAAAGGGTTACAATTCACAACATTCATGCCCTTCTAGGGTTGGAATGGCATTAATGTTGTGAATTGTAACCTTTTGTCTCCTTTGTAACCTTTACATTTACTCTGGTTTTCTGCAGTTGTAAAATAACACACACACACACTGCAAATCTACATACAACTGAATACAACTAAATACAATGCTATTTTTACAGTATTTTATGGCACATCTGTTAGTGAGTCTGGTTAGGGTGGAGCTTGGTTCATTACCCAGGCATGAATCACTGCTGATGAGTGAATGTATGTGTGTTTCTGTCCACATGAGTACTACTCTTTCACCCCCGAGTCTGACAACAGTCTCTGGGAGCAGGCTGGCGACACAGAAGTGATCTCTCTTCACCTGGTGAGCAGGAACTCTAAGGTGAGCACTGAAGCCTACGGAGGGGAGGAAATCTTATTCTGGGAAAGAAAATAGAAGCTTTTAAGCCAGACTGACAGAATGTCTATAAACTCTATAAACACTGTTATTTTTCCTGCTATTTTTAAAACGTAACTCCTTGACGTATGTAACCTCAAATGTTTGACAACCAACTTTGTGCTGCTTTGGATTTGCTGTCTTTTATCTATGCTTATGATGTACTTTATGTTGCTCGTGCCACTTTTTCCACATGTTTGCAGTCTGTGTATTCTGCCCTGCTTCTCTGTTGAATCCATCAGTAAAACAAATAACGATTGTTTGTCTCCAGCTGCAGCTATGGCTCGCCTGGAACAGGTTATTACAAACATTGTCGATATTTTCCTGGAGTATGCCGATGATGAAGGCAGGAAACGTCAATTAAACAAAGAAGAGCTAAAGAAAGTGCTGGAGCAAGAAATACAAAGCCCTGAATTGAAAGTAAGATACTCAGGATAAAGTTGTATGGAAACAAAGAAATGCTCCTCATTCCCTCTTCACTGGTGTGCTTCTGTGTATTTTCATAATCCTAATTTAACTGTGAGATTATTTGTTCCAGGGAAACATCAATGCAGATGACATAGAACAAGCCATGACATTGCTGGATAAAAACCATGACGGGGAGATCAACTTTCGAGAGTTTTGTCGGTGTGTGTCTGAACTGGCCAAATGTTACTACAACAAGAAGACAGGCAGGGGAGGCAAGAAGAACAAGGGCAGTGAACAAGGTGGTGCAAAGAGTGAAGATTAAATCCAGACCCTTCAAATGTTTGCTGTTAACAATAACTTATACACATAGTGTTGGTTGCATATTATTTACAAATCTTTTTTGTCTTTGAAACATGCATGCACCATTCATAGTCTTTGTCTCTCATTAAGCTACTTTTCAGTCACATTTACATTTCAATACAGGTCATAATAAAAAAAGTAAAAAAGACATGAAACCAGATTTGTCGGAGATTCCATGGCTGTTTGTGGCAATCACTGCATGTTTACTGCTCAAGTATCTGGTGTCATTGCTGTGGCAGGAAATGTGCACGGGCTCATGAATCATTCAGCAGACATCACTCACTGTGTTCTCCTGTGCACACGTCACCATCAGTGCTCCGTTTAATGAAACGTCTGCTCAGAAACTCTTTAATCTGACGTTCAGGGTAAATGTTTAACTCTGTGATGAGTGATGTGTGCATTATTCCGGATTATTCCTTAACACAGACTTCAGGTTGTGAAAGGACCCATTTTAATGCATGAATAATCTTACGTTCAACAGTGAGTGAAAACCAGATTAAGTTAAACTCGAGTTGTCATGAAACAATACATGTGATTTACACTTAAAAACCTTTCTATCTTCTATTTTATTGCAATTTAAGAAGCAGTCTCATGCCATCTTTATGAGTCACATTAAGTCTCTGTGTGTTACTTTTTGGCATTTTTACAGCCCAGTTGAGACCACGCCCACTCAGGTGTGTCTTATGGCTATAAGAGTTGTGCTTTTGTGTCTCTTTCATTAGACTTTCATTGGACAGAAGGTGTGATCACTTTCTTTTTTAGCAGAGACGACAGTATGGTATTTCTCTTAATGAAATCTCATTCCATAGTGAACTAAACTTAACTGACGAAAAGAGAAAGGAACTTGATTCGAGGGATTACAATTACATCCACTGTCGAGTATTGACAGCATTTATTACTCGGATCATTGTTTCAGTTACTGTGATGCTACAAAAGGTAATAATGCATACAGTACCAAATCCGTCACAGAATGACATCTGTGTCTCTAACCACTGCCCGATCGTCCAATCATTCCTGCACACAGTCGCAGGTCAGGTTGTGACTTGCAGCTGTGTTTCAACTCGCCACAGTTGCAACATGTTGTCTGTGAATTTTAAAACAGGTTATGAGGCTTTAGCTTCTTGTACTTCTTCAAAGACTAGGTCCGTCATTTATGATGCACCGCAAAGAGTCCAATTTCAAACTTTGTCTGTTTTAAACGGCTGTAATGCAAATAGACAGTGACAGTGGCTGATGCTGATGCTGGTCTTTGAAACAGCAGAAGCTCATTTCACGCCCAGTTATTTCAGGTATTTATACATAAATTCTGCTCAGTTCCCCTGAAAGTGACAATTTTGACGCATTTATTCAATCACCATCTCGCTCACCACAGTGAAAACATGCAGCGTGCTGCTACAGGGATATATGAGAAGAAAATCGCATCACAAGACCTGTGATAAACAGCTGAGTCTGAATGAACTAGTCATACAGTTGATTGTTTTTAAGCAAACTTTTACTTATGACTTATACAACAGTACATATTTGAACATTTATTTTAGAGGAAGTAGAGCTTCCTTTGTTGTCACCTCTGGTCTGTGTGTCATGTGCAAACATGGAAACATTGAGTTGTGCTCTGAAGGTCTCATATTTATTTACCTGTGTCCACTGGTAACTCATTGTAAACCAAGCTGTGTGGTAGTTTTTGTTTTTGCCTTTCACCCTTTCACGCCCATTCACTCCCACATAGTGCAGCACTTTTTCTATCACACAACTTTTATACCCATTCACACGTTGCCGGCACAGCCACCAGAAGCAACTTAACCCTCTAACACCTAAGCCTCAAAATGTCCATCTGGACTTTTTGGCTTATTTTAGCCATAAAAGCGCCAACATTTCTTTGCATGAATATTCTTAAGAAACACCTTGAGTGGTGCAGCTGCAGCCAGGCTTGATCAGTCCCCGACTACACCATATATCGCCCCTCTTGATCCACAGCCACCTTGAGTCTTTCTCTGCTGCCTCACTGATGTTTTTGGTGGCTTTCCTTTTCTGTAACCCCCCTGATGCCAAGGAGCCTGAATGTCCGGTGCAGACTCTGCCGTGGAACTCCCCTGCAGGCAAGGCTCTCCAAAGCGGGCCCTCCAAACATTCAACCTGCAGGTCTCTACCAGCTCAAGATACTTTGCCCTCATCCGCTTGTACGCCACCTCAATCCGGTCTTCCCAGGGGACCGTTAGTTCCACCAGCACCACTTGCTTTGAACTCTCAGATGTTAAGACCATGTCTGGCCTCAGTGTTGCGCTCGTGATGTGCTCTGGGAACTTCAACTGCCTCCCAGGATCCACCTTCAGCTGCCAGTCACGCCCTGATGACAACAGCCCAGTAAACCTCTGGCAATTTAAGCAAGTCATGTTCTATTGTGAACTCACTAAAGCTGCACAATAGAGCATGACTTGCTTAAATTACAAAGTAAACTGGTCCCACAGAGAGACTGGTGAAGCCGGTTTACAGAGAGGAGGTGAGATGTCGGTTCTGCTATCAGATTGGCACATTGGCAACAACACAACACAACAAACACTGCAGAGTCACTGCGACAAAGCCAAGGAGACTGAACTTGGTGTCATATGAGGTGACGTCTCACTTCATATGTACGTCCACCACGGAACCAGTGATGATGACTAGAAAATGTCATCTACTTCCCTCCCCAACAGAACCAACATCACCACCACCTACTTTATAATGAATGTTTATACAGGCAGCCCATGGCCAAGGGGAAAGGAATTGGGCTAGTAACCAGAGGGTCGTTGGTTCAGAGCAAGGCATCCAATCCCCCAAATAATTCTACCAGTATCTCTCATAGTGGCAAACCTCTACATGGAGAGAGATGGAAAGCAGAGATGTGGCCTCCTTCACAGGATCTACACCTACAGCCAGTGAGATATGTGGACAACACCGGGGTCAAGATCACAGCACAGGAGCTGGAACCTCATACAACGTGTCAACAATCCAAGTCCGGGGCCTTTCTGTGTGGAGGTTGCACGTTCTCCATGTGTGTGCATGGGTTTTCTCCGGGTTCTCTGGATCCGGGGGTTAATTTGACAAGGTGTGAATGGTTGTTCGTCTCCCCGATATTCAACATGCTCTCAGGTCACCATGATACTTTATTGATTTATTTAGAAAGAGTCACTGTGTTGTGGCTGTGTCCTCAAAGCAAGAAGGTCGGGTTCCCTCAGAGTTCTTCCTCCCACGTGTCCAAAAACATGCAGAGGTTAACTGGACATAATTAATGAATTGACCATAGGTGTGAGTGTGTGAATGAAATGTTCTCCATGTGTGTGTGTGTGGATTTTCTGCAGGTACTTCGGTTTCCTCCCACATGTCCAAAAACATCCAGAAGTTAATTTAACACTCTAAATTGACCACATTGGACTGAGAATGGTTGTTCGTCTGTATATGTTGGCCCTATATGGTCTTGCGACACCTGGGATTGGTAATCCTGCGAATCTGATGTTTTGGAATAAATCGGGCAGAGAGGCACGTAGGAACAAACATGCTGATTCATGTAAAATCAAAGGGAAGGGAGCTTAAACCAACCACTGAGATAACTTCTACTGTCTTATTCTTTCCATGCACTTTGTCACATTTTCTCCACAATAAGCTTATCCACAAATCATCCACCTGTATAAAAAAAACCACACGCTTGATTGCATGAACACATCACAAGTATTGTCAACAAAGTAAACCTTTGCCTTACCCCAGTCATGTGGCAAAGCCAGTCCCACAGAGAGAGAGGTGAAGCTGGTTTACAGGGAGTGGGTGAGATTTCTGTGACATTAATCATCACATTGTCCGCTGCATGTGTTGATGTCCATTACATGTGTCTGCTCCTATAAATTAAGGACCTTTCTTCATCTGCCTCAATCTGGGACCAAGCTGGTGACGCAGACGTGATCTCTCTCCTCTTGCTGAACATAAACTCTAAGGTGAGTAGCTGATGGAAAGTAATTAGTCTTACTATGGTATTCTTGGGATCAGCTCATAAGCAAAACTGTAGATTATTGTTTTTATATTATGTGCTATTGCAGTTACTATATGCTTACATTTCCACCTCTGATACTTTAATCCTGCCACCTTTAAATCTAACTGACCGACATCAAACGTCAAATTGAAAATGCATTGTCTAACCCTAACCCTGTCGTTTATTTTAACTTATATGTGTTTCAAGTACAGTAACTCCCGCATCTCTTTTTATGACATGAAGCAATCATTGATCTTTTACTCCAGCTGCAGCTATGGCTCTGGAAGCGGCCATTCGCCAAATCGTGGGAATATTTGAGAAACATCAATGTGATGGAAAGGTGTGCAAAGAAAAACTCATGTCGGAGATGAGTGAAGAATTCAAAAAAGTAAGAGTAATTACTCATTTAGACAAGCATTTATAACCCATTCATGTGTTTTTTATTTACCGTTCACATGGACATTAATCGCTGTGTTCCCTAGGCAAAGTCATGTTCTTGCTCGGAAGAGGAGAAGAAACAAGAATCTGTTAATTTCGAGGAGTTTATGGGGTGTGTGGCTAAAATGGCCAAACATATGAAAGAAAACAAAGGATGTCAAAAGTAACACAAACGTCTGATACGACACAGACCTTTATTGTCTCTGTACACTGTGATTCAACATGCTGTCCTTTCAGCTCTGAATAAGAAAGAATAAAACAGTTCACCATGATACTTAATGTGTTGTGGGCTTCTTTATTTAGGAAAGAATCACTGTGTTGTGGCTTGTGCTGTTTCCTCACAGCAAGGAGGTCGGGGTCCCTCCGAGTTCTCCCTCCCACATGTCCAAAAACATGCAGAGGTTAATGGGACATAATTAATGAATTGACCATAGGTGTGAGTGTGTGAATGAATGGTCGTCAGATTAATAAAACAAGGACTTTTGCTAAAGTTCTCAGTTTTATCCCCTAAACAACATCAGTGTCTTTACAAATAAAGTTCACGATGTAGTTTTACTAAATGTCCAAGAGAGGACGCCATGTGCCTCCTTATAGTCTCAAGTCAGGAAGAGACAGACGGAGGGAAAGTGAGTCAGACATGGCGGCAAAATATGAGCAGAGATCTGCATGTGCATCAGATAGTGAGACTGGAAATAAATAAAGGTTGTTTTGACTGTTTAAAATAAAGTGCTGAAGGGATAATTCCATTTTTTATTGGAATAAGAATAATACTAATAGTAATAATAAGAATAATGAACTTTATTTGTATAGAACCTTTCATACAAGGATTGCAGCTCAAAGTGCTTCACAGTAAAAGGAAAATACAATTTAAAAAGCAAATACAACAATAGAACACAACCCAGGGTGGAGTGCAAAGGAAGAGGCTAAACCCTGTTTTAAATAAAACAAGGGTAGAGTTAGTTGAAGGTTATATAAAGATAAGTGTCTTCTTTTAAAAGAAGATACCACTACTACTACTAATACTGTTATTATTATTATTATTATTATTATTATTATTATTATTGTTATTATTATTATTGTTATTATTATTATAATAGACTTTATAAGACACAAAATGAAGTCCATACGAACACATACGACGAGTCTCCCTCTAACAGCATTAGATTGTCTGGCCTCAGCTCGCTGTGTCCTGCAAGGTCTCAGGTTATTGTTATAGTTATTCAGGTTACAAAATACACTCAGCTGATGTATTTCCCTTAATGACATCTCATTTCATAAAAAAAGTTACAAACAGTAACAAAAAGGTGAACCAAACTTAACTGACAAAAAGCGAGGAGAGAAGGACTTGAGCTGAGGGATTACAATGACATCCACTGTCGAGATATTGAACGCATTTATTACTCAGATGATTCTTTAAGTTAGTGTGACACAGTACATGGTAATAATACAGTCTAAAATCATTTGGGAGGACCATAATGTGTGTCTCTAACCACTGCCAGTCCCTCACGCTGAGCATCACTTGTTCCTGCACACAGTCACAGGTCAGGTTGTGACTTGCAGCTGGGTTTTATTGTCTGTCAGTGTTAGGAATTAGACACACCGCGACAGTCAGTGTCAGTGTGACATGGACATGAAGGTCATATTTCCCAGTGTCCAGTGCTAAATCATTGTAGACCAACTCGATTATTGTGAATATTAATTATCACATGATGCTTCAAACATGCATGTTTGTCAGACATGTCAGGGAAACGCCCAGTCCTGCTTGTCTGTACTTTTCCCAGCTGTGTGGTATTTTGGTTGTGGGGGTTGGGCTTCTGGCGCTCTGTTTAGGCTTTCATCAAGCAGAAGTGGATTTTCTAGTTACACCAGGCTACAAATTACAGTTAGCGCCAAAAGGTGTGTTCACATTCTCTCACGACGGTGAGTGCCCTGCGATGTCCAAACAATATCAACTGTATCACACGTACACTGACAGTTTTTATGTCTGTCAAATTCTGTGGAATAAGAATAATAAGAATTCCAATGGTGGCCATAACAGTCACCAATCAAAGAATGGAATCTGTGTCAGACCATCACTCCAATCAATTTAAAACTCTGATTTTAACAGCAATTTAAAGACAAGTTGTGGTTGTGAGTTTCTGTACTCATGCATAAGGACGGAGGCTTTGGCTTCTTTTATCCACTGCTCAAAGTGCAAACAGATAAAACAGACACGGTGTGCAAACATGGGTTCTATTAGAGATGTGCTCTGAAGGTGTCATATTTCCTTGTGTCCAATGGTGACTGTGTATTAACACAGAACCAGATTTGATCGTTCAGTTTCAAAACTTTTTTGTAAACTATGAAAGAAAACAACGGCATCATAACACGATGTGGAAGGGCCGTAAGCTTTTTCCTATCAAACTGCATATATGTTGACAAACACAAATTCAGTGGTAAAACCAAATTCCACGCTTTTGAAACAAACCGACAACTTAACAACTCAAGTGTGATAATCTTAAGCGACGAATACTCTGACCACAAACATCTGCATTTCAGCAGCAGACCGCTTGCAAACATCAGTCTACCGTTAACTTTAGAAAATCTGACTGGAGAGAGATTCTCATGATCATGATTAAGAACTCTATCGGCAAAATTCTTTGTTGGTGATCCAGGCCGATGAGTTGCGCAATATTCTCGGTAAAACCACCTCAGCCTGTGCCAAACATTCCTCGCCGTGAATCACGAGTCTCCTGACCTCATCTGCCCTCCCTTCATTTGTTGTCTTCCTCTCAAAACAGTGCCTGCCCCTTCATACGTGCTGATGTTTACAGCCACGACTGTTACTGAAAAAGTTAAAATCTCCCCACATTGTGGCAGTAAAATGTGTTCCAGCGAAATATGCATTTATATACAAGTCTGTTAATTATATTATTATATAAGACTTTGGAGAAACCAACCAAAAAACATCCACATGTTCATGTTTATTGAGTCACAGCAGCAAAGACAGTTAAGATAAAGGTAATAAATAAGAAGAGTGCAATATAGAAAAATATTCATAATAATATAGAAAGTTATTGACCTTGATGACACTTATTGAATTGTAGATTTTACATGTGGCAGTGAAACGGCGTCTCTCTTTGCCATTCACCCATTCGCACCCATTCACTCAAGCTATGATTCGATGCCTCCTCCCTGTAAAAACATAGTGCAAAACCCTATTCATGACCCATTTTCCACATCAGGTTTCACATCTTATAACATTTAATGTGCGACAATTTAGAGGCATGAACTTGAAGAAAAAAAGGGAAAGGACAAAATGAGGGCGTGTTCAAGTCGATTAAAAAGGGCTGGCATCGTTCGCTTCCTCTCAGATTTCGCTCTTCGACCCTTTCCCGTCCACACCAGTGTCACATACAACTCAGGTAAGTGAAAAATATTTATTAAAATCCTCTGTTAAAAATATACACATGCTTAACAAATGTATTAGACCACCACCCAATGTACGGTTTATGCCACAGCTGCTCTAAATTAACAGCATTGGTAATTATCAATAATATTATCAATGTAATGTCAATCAGTTTGTAGAAGCTTGTTATTTTCAATGCCAAAATATAATTACTTCGCCCCACAGAGAGGGAGAGAAGTACTGTTTTTAGGTGACTATGCCTGTCTGTGTGTCTGTCTGTCTCTGCGTGCTTCCACACCTGCTTGCAATATGAGCGACAGAGGCTTGTTAGACTTTAAAAAAAAAAAAAACAGAAAGTCTAGTAAAGCACATTATTATTTCTTGAGTATGATGTCAAATTCTAATTATTTACTTACCTTCCTGAACAGAAAACATAGTTTTAGTGCTTGATTCATTTCTGACTTCTCAGAGAAGCTGCCCAGTGTAAGCAAATGTGGGCGAATTTGACGTTTTCTTGTTTTTATGACAGGCGGTCTAATAAATGAGTTAAGCAGTGTATATGTTCGTTTCAAATAAAATTGGTGATGTGTTTTTTTGTAGTCACGTCAAATATCAGCAATCTTCGTTCTTGTATCATCTGCTTGTCCCAAAGAAGTAGAGTCTGATAGCCAAAATAAATAAGCATCATTTATAATTTTCTTTTTCTTTTTTGCAGCCACCATGTCTAATCAACTCTTTGCAGCAATGCAAGTAATCAAAGCTGTTTTGAACATGCTGGAGATAACAACACTTTGACCAAAAAGGAACTTTGTAAGCTGCTTCAACAACAGTTTGGTGTAAGTATAAAATATCTATCTGGTAAAGAGTTGTGTCTCTTGGATGCAAACGGCGATGATGTTGTTGATTTTACCGAGTTTTGTACCTTTGTGACAACTTTGTTTGTGCTCCTGTAACAATGATCATGATCATCAGTGGCATCCACCGCCTGCAAACATTACCACCACACTATACACATTACAGCTGGTGAATAAACTGCCTCCGTGTAATGAATGAACTACAAAACATAGCAAAAAAACTAAAACTGAATTGTGTGTTTACAAAATTATACGGAAAATGTGCTTAGTAAACCTTAACAATTAATTAAAACTAACTCATGTTAAAAACAAAAATCCAAAACTATTCCAACCTGTACCTGGACCTGTGACAAGCTGCATTTATGTTACTTGTTTTGGTTTCTTAAATACAGAAAATAAATAATAGATCTTGAACGTCTGTTTCTTGCATTGTCCAAGATGGGAACTTAAAGGTGACGACGTAGAAACAACAAAAGTACCCAGACAGCAGCAGGTGTGGTCATGATGTCGACTGACCGCATTTATTCAACCACAGCTCAACCACAGAGTGTCTTATACAATTTTTTCAGTACAACCTGGAGGCAATCTGATGAATTTTTTATTGTTGTCTATTTTCAACTGCTATATAAACACACACAGGTGAACTGTCCCGGGTGTGACCCTGCCTATTGCCCTATGTCAGATTATGAGATTGGCACAGCAGCCCCCACGACCCTCCTGTGGAGGATAAGGCAGTAGAAAATGGACGGATGGATGGATTTTAACACACCTGAGTAAAAACTACAAAATAATTTCTTACATTGATCTGAATTTTTTGTATTCTATTCAAAAGCACAAGAAAAAAAACAAAGCACTGCTTATTTCATTCATTTATTCATGGCATGTGTCACTCACAGTCAAGGAAACACACTCAGTTTAGCACATTCCAAGTCTCATAAAGACACATACAGTACATTGACTTGAATACTGGTGCAAGTATAGGAGCACTCGGCTGTTTCCTTCAGAACGGATCACACGATACAAGACTGTTGTTCAGTATTCATTCACAAGCCTATACCAAAGTCAATAAGAAAGACCACTGTTTCCCTGAAGTCCATAATGCCGTCCTCGTCAGTATCCAGCTCTTTGTAGAGTTCATCTACTTTGAAAAATTTGGACTTAAAAAAAAGAAAACAAGAGGAAAAGGCACAAAAAAAATGGTTAAACAATTGAATTTCAAAAGGGAGGCCTTTACAGCTCTGTGCTGCAAATGTACTACTTTTACTGTACTACTAATTTTCTACTTACAACTCCCTCAGGAAGCTCTTCACGGAGCAGAGCTGAGAGTTCTTTCTTGCTCAATGTGCTCTTGTCTTCATCTGTCGAAGCGTATTTATCAAAGGCTTCCTTGAGGTCTTTCAGTGCCTGCTCAAGCTTTGACATAGTGGCTGAAACAACACAATATAGTTGAGAGTTCATTTAAATGACAGGGAGACAGAAGATCTGTCGCTGCACACTTCACCTAATCACTCATGAATGGACTTGGAGACTTTTACACAACAGAGTAAAACAGTAAAGACTAAGTGTGGTGTAACCAGCAAGACATTTCTTTCTTTAACTTTCACCACAGTATTATTATTACTACTTATTTTCCAATACTCACACCTTTCAATGTGTTTACATTGTGGTTTTAGGTCTTGTTCTTAGTGTAATTGTGTTGTTATGGTGAGCCAAAGTCAATTTTCCACCTCAGTGGACAATAAACAATTATTCTATTCTATTCTATTCTATTCTATTCTATTCTATTCTATTCTATTCTATTCTATTCTAAGGACTTTTTAATGTAACATTAGCGAGTAAAACTTTCAATACCAAAAGCATTAACATTGTCTCTTGTATATATCTTATGCTACATGCAGATCAATTAACAGCAAAAGCTGGTTTATCATGAAAAAGAGGGGATTTTACAAAAGGATTTGAAAACATATAAACTTACCAGAGTTGTACGGCTGCTGGTGGAGCTCAAGAGGGTGGAAGTGAGGGAATTTGAGGGGAGACACTGATGCAGACCTTTTAAACAGTTCAGCATGGGTTGTTGTCGACATCTCCTCCCATATTTGTCCCCACTACTCTCTCTCTAAATTGGGACAGCTGGTCTTTCCTGTTTGCTTGCATGTCTGCAACAAGTGGTGTGACAAGTTGCCACTGGTGAAATATGTGGTATTTGTTCAAAATGTTTAAAAAATGCTTCTTGGTTCTTATGTAAGAACCAAGAAGCTACATGCAAGGTATTGGTGGGAATGCTACCTGAGCTGCTTACTCAAGTTGCACATGCATGCACTTTTGTTTTGTAACATAACAGAGAAAACACTGAATCACGTTATGACACCATTGTTCTGTTAATTAGAATTTCCTACAATCCTTTACTGCTCAAGAAACCATTACTGCACTGTGTGGCTGCAGTTTGGTTATTAAATACTATTGTAACAGGAACTAACAGTGCCTGCTGCTGCAAGGCATACTAGTATAGGATGTGTACTGTTTGTTTGCTCTGTAATTCACACCCATTCAGTCACTCATCTTTTGTCATACTTTTGTTACGCCACACTTTTTCTGTCACACATCGACTCACAGCTGTCAGGGTTAAAGGCACAGTATGTAAAATTGACATGAAGCTGAAAATCCTTTCCTTATTGAAGAAACTATGTAGCCTTCAGTTAGCATCAAAACTACACATTGACTCTGCAGCAAGAACAAGGGCCTTTCTGCATGGAGTTTGCATGTTCTCCCCGCGTGTGTGTGGGTTTTCTCCGGGTTCTCTGGTCTCCTATGGGGATCAGGTAAATTGGACACTCTAAATTGACCATAGGTGTGAGTGTGGGTGGTTGTTTGTGTTTATATGTCCCTGCGATGGACTGGCGACCTGTCCAGAGTGTACCTCGCCTATGGCCTTATGTCAGCTGAGATTGGCACAGCTCCCGCCACGACCATCATGTGGAGGATAAAGCGGTAGAAAATGAATGGATGGAATTTCTGCTGAATGAAAATAACTCTCACTGGACCTTTAAGTGGTTTTAGGTGGTATTAGTACACCCTCTACAGGCCAGGAGCTCTTGTGTGGTGCAAAGACCCATTTACTGACAATGGCCAAACCATCATCACTGTTAACATGTTTAATCTGTTGTTGGATCTTCAGTTAAAAAGCAAGATTTATCAACTGCATCACAACCTGATGAACCAGCATAGGTCACTAATAGGTGGACCGCAGTTTGGGTCTGGACCCAGACTTTTTCCTGTCCGGACCCAGAGCCGGAACCAACATGTCATTGAGTTTTAATCAGTTGTGGCAGAGATTACATTTTGACCAGCGACTCTTTTCTGACAGTGTTTCTACTGTTTCTACACGCTACTCAGGGAAAGGGACATCCTGCCTGTCTCTTATTGGCCAGTACTGGGGGGTTTGTGGGGCGGGGCCTTCATTGAATAGAGGCATGGAAAACAGCTGGCACTCTTTTGACAGCCTCAACAATTGTTACCAAAGTACATATAATGCATGTTGTTAAAATGTAATGTTCTGGCCACTCACATGTATCGGTGTCCCACCTAATATTTAGTATAGTCTCTATTTTGCATTTAAAACTCACAGCTGCATCCATGCTTTCAGTCCACGACAGAGATCAGAGTAAAAAATAAAATATCGATAGAATATTAACTCATAAACGTGAATACATTTAACTTTATTTCACATTTTGACAAATGAGAATATAAGAGTGTGGGTATGTATCGTTTCAATGCAAAAGTGTAATAGTTTTAAATCAACTGGCTCTGACTGTATTTGAATATAGTCTTTTCTTTTTTAAACATGAGAGGACAAAGATGCCAACTGCAGCTCATTCTAAATTATAATATAACGTGTAAATATATGCACATGGGTTTTCTGGTTTCCTCCCACATTTCAAAAACATGCAGCGTTTAAGTGGATTGACTCCCCACAACGCTCATGTCCAGGATAAAGCCGCAGAGGATGAATGAAATGGCTGGAGCTTTTCTATCCGCTGCAGAACTGTGTAATTCAAAGTTTTGACAGTAAGGGGCGACATTGTCTATTGAAAAAAAAACAAAAAAACAAGGGATTGGTGATTATTATTTAGTCAGCAACCGGTGAAAGACGTATCAGCTGACGTGTCCGACCACAGACCACACTTTCTTGTGGTGTCTCTGAGCAAGGCTCTGTGGGGCTGTGACATACTGATCACATCAGTCGAACACAGCTCATACTGTAGCTCTGTTGTACTTTTTGTCCTTTTTCTTTTTTTTTCCTCAAGCAAAACAAATACAACTGATGTCGTCAATTAGAGCTTGAGGTTACAGCACTACATACAACTCCTTACGTCAGTCCCAGAGTAAAAATGAGTCCGTATGAAGAGGTCACTTGATGTCACAGAGGAGAGCCACGCCCCGGAGGATCCAGTGATCAGGAGACCGCAGAGTCTTCAGATCTATAGCCGCAATGTAATTCATGTCGGTTCTGGCGGGCTTCTTATAGACTGGACAGGAGTAGAGGCGTGGGTCCTTCACACCTGCAACATAGAAATGCATGACTGCTTTGTTGCTGAGATCTACAAAACTGTTTTATTTAAAAACTAATATACTTTTTTTTATTCTTAATTTACTGCTACCTTACCTAAGATTTGTCTTATCTTATTTGCAATCAGTATTCAGGCTCCTTCATGTTTCATTTGAATCAATACATTTGCCATAGCTCTGCTTTCATTCAATCTGCGTTGACCAGCCCATAATGACCGTGTGAAAAATGAGATTGAACTAAATTCAAGGAACTCTCAAGAATAGAATAACAGGCAAAAAAATCATTACACAACCACCACTATGTTTCTGTGTGTGTGTCAATGTCGTTTGATTTCCGTAAAAGACTTTTGCTCTCTCAGCACCTTATTGTGTTTTCAGGGAGCTGCACTGAAAGCCTGTTAGCCGCAGCATAAAGGAGGAAAAAAGAAACAGCTTCATATAATAAACACAGGGATAAAAGTAATCTCTCTGCAGCAAGTCACACCCATGGCTGCTTGTGTTTTCAAAGAAAATACAATTCTCACCATTGTTCTCAGCATACATCCTAATCACAGGCATCATCTCGAAGAGAACTTTGGGTTTGGATTCGATGAGTTTGCAGCTGCGACGGTCCCAGCCGGCTCCCTCCAGGTAAAGGCCATAGATGTATACTCCCCCTGTGGGAGGTTGGGTGATGTCGTCTTTCATCCACTTGGTCACCTCATTGCACAGCACCATGCGGTCCAGGGCCCAGCCCTTGTTGGCCCTCGTGATCTCCTACAAGAACAGCGACAAGTTTGGCTTGTTAAGGTTTAGTCTTTGCATCGTAACCACTGTGAAACAATGGGCAAGTGTACGTTAAAGTCAGATTCACTGCTCTGAATTTGCACTGCTCTGTTATAGTGTAAGGTCACACTTTCAAATGCAAACTAATTAAATGCTCGTTAAATACATTTGTCTTCTGTGAAGACACGAGTAAAAGCAGGATTTTTGCCTTTGAGTGAAAGTAGTGCCTCACAGGAAAGCCCTGGTTGAGCAGAGAGTGTCCTGTAGTTGACTGTCTATGGAGAACAGGCGCGATCGGCTGAACACAATATCCATCCATCCATCTTCTACCACTTTATCCTAATCTCAGGCGGGTTAGACCCTGGACAGGTTGCCAGTCCAACACAGGGACACACAGAGACAAACAACCGTTCACTCTCACAGTCAATTTGCATGTGTTTGGACTGTGGGAGGAAACCGGAGAACCTGGAGAAAACCCACACACACACGGGGAGAACATGCAAACTCCATGCAGAAAGGCCCTCGTTCCAACCAGGTCAGAAACCCAGGTCTTCTTGCTGCAAAGGCAAGAGCGCTAACCACTACACCAACCGTGTGGTCCCTGAACACAACATATCTCAGTAAATGGTATTGTCTAGACCCAGCATTTGAGAATCCCCGATCTAGTTCATGATTAAGTTCAGATTTACACCACACATGAAGTCCCAAGGCCACCAATCTTTATAACTTGAGGCTTTTAATGCATGAAAAGTGCGTGCGGCTCTGCCTGTTTGTAACCTGACGGTGTGTGTGTGTACCTGCTTCATTGCTGTCAGGAAGCCCTGTGGGTTGAAGAAGCCTGTCATCCAGAAGCAGTTGGGACGCCCTTCGAAGAGCCACGCGTGGAACTGCCGGTTCCGCTCAAGCAGCTCTGTGAACCAGAACCCCAGGGTGCTGGAGGCCCACGACGCCTGGAAAACAAAGACAGCAAACAAGACTTTTGTTCAATCATTGAAACGCTAAAAAATAAAAAGTCATAATGCTCCCAAAAACAACTTGACAAAGGCAACGGTCATCAGTAACTTATTATTCATGATCTACTGATAAAATGGTGACTGTCCTCTGCATGACGATTCTGAATTTGTCCTTTTTAATTCCAGACTGACCTTCTTCCAGCGTGCTGGGATGCGTGCGTCGTACATGCAGTCCAGGGCATCCCGCAGGTTCTCGCTCATGATGATGGTTCCGTCGATTGCCAGCTTGAGGTCTGTGAGGGTGTTTCGGACCAGAACTATGACCCTCTGCATCCGATCAATCTCCTGACGCAGGAAAATATTCATGGGCTGGAATGGACCCATCTTCAGGAGACGCTCTCTCACCTGGTTTCATTAAATCACATGGAAGGATGATGGAATTGCAATACATAGATTTGTTAAAGGAACATGTTCAAGCCGAGAATCACTTGCCATTTCATGTATACTTTCATCCTGCAGGACATATAACTTAACAAACCATTTCCATGCTTCTGTCGGAACAAGGTCTCCTTTTTTAAGAGACAATAGCTCGCTATGTGAAAGAGCACATATCTATCTTCAAAATGAGCTACTGCTACGAGTGTAGAGCGAAATTACCTTGGTTTTGATTTCATGGAAGCACAGGACAGTTTTTATCCATAAACACTGTGAGAATAGCAACACAATCCAGCACTGCTCTTTGTTTTAGCATATAAACATTTGTAATTATAAACTTTATTCATTTTGGTGTGGACAGGGATTCAGGTTGGGGGAAATGTTGGGAACCAGTGAATCATATACAAAAAAGATTTTGTATAAACCATAACAGCTGTCAAAAATCAGAGTTAGTCCATTTACGTATGTCTTATGACCCATTCATGTAAACATACTGTATGTTCACACAGTGGGGGTTTTATTATTTTTAACAGTCACTTTATATTCATTAACATTGGACTATTATTATTCTTTTGCAGATTTTACAATCACAAATTGACAACCACTCCCCTCTGACTGTGACATTGAACCCATTTTGCATGGCACACGTGGTGAGTCTCACACACACACACACACACACACACACACACACACACACATTTACTTACTTCAAAAGGTACATAATCTGGAGGCAGTTTATCCAGCATGTCATCAGCCAGCCTGGACACCACAGCCTCTCTGGTCTCCCCTCCACCCGAGGCGCTGTCTTTAGGCTGAATACTGAGTATGGTATCCAGGACTTCCTTCGCCAGTTTACTCTGGTAAGTTATGTCTGCGTTCGGGTGGAGGCCAAACACCTCGGGAGTGTCATAGGCCGGCAGACCCTGACAAAAGCACAGAAACATGGGTTGTTTGGCTTGTAAAATGTGTTGTTGAAGTATATATATGTGTATATATATATACATATATATATGTATGTATATATATACATACATATATATATATAAATGTCAAAGACATTTTTCCTTTGCACAAATACACAGAAAGGTCTCAAGACAGCAGAGGAGATCGTTTTAAAAGTCATCTCTAACCACAATAGTGTATTAGTGTGTAGTTCTGATACTTTATACAAAAGGCCACTGGCCAAATTAGTCCATTTACTTGCAAATCTATGTGCAATAAAATGAGGGCAATGTGCAATTTACCTCAAACTCTTCTGTGAACAACACAATAACCACTTTGTTAGCACTACTTTACATTTTGCTCCTTAAATCACTTTGTATGGTAACGTACAGTATGGTCCCCACGTCCTGCTTTGGCTTCCAACACCACACATTTTAGATTTTAAGTAGTCTGTCTGCAAGCTTTTGCTGTTTGCTTTTTATTTGGTGGTATTGGTGTAGTATACTCTTATTTGGTCATATTCCATCAACCTGTCTGTAGGGACTAGATTTGCCAATGGTTATAGTCTGGCATATTTATTCATTTATTTGTCCCTGCTCAAATAAACAATCATGCAAATAGCCAGATGACAGCATGTACCGTCAACACTTGTCCTCCCGAGTGGGACTCACCTTAACATATGTCAGATACTCGTCGACACTGGAGCATTTTGGGATACTGTAGCCACTGTAGAAGTTGAAGGCAGGAGTAAACATGTTGTCATTGAACCACACTTTGGCAAAGGTGTTGAGGAGGCGCTTGTCATAGTCGTCAGTCACACGGCCGCCGTACTGAATCTCTCCGATCATGTATTGCACCGTGTTCCAAGATACACCCTGAAATGAGAGATAATGGGTGTGAGAGTCCGTGGTTCTGCGCTGTTTCAGCTGCATCTCACCGGTAGCTGGTTTAAAAAGAAAAAGACTAAGTGTAGTCACTTCTTGCACCTTTTTAATGTCGACATCATCGAGGTGGTTCTGCACAAACTGGACACTGGCATTGAAGTCAGCCTGGTTGAACTCATAGGGGATGTTCCAACCCAGAGAGCCATACTTTCTCCTCTCTTGAACTATGCTGTGGAGAAACGCAACTGCGTAGAGCATCGGCTTCCACTGCACCATGTTGCTGACATCCAGCAGGTCCTGGTTTATGCCTAAAGATGAAATACATGTGTGGGCATTTAGACCTTTGATCGAAATCTGTACAAAGGTATAAAAAACATGAAGATCAGATACCAGTGCATATTGTCTGGTCAAGGATGAACTAAAATAAGCTTTAGGTTGGTGACTCTTGATCCAACTGTGCAAAATGGGGTTTTACATATTCTAAATATAGCTTTTCTTTATGTGTACACACATTGTTGTAGAGGAAATCTTGCCAAGTTCAAGGATTGCTATAGAGATTGCATTTTTAGTGATCTACATAACTACCTTCCTTTCAGCCTAACCCTAACTTTAAATTCATGGTAACAGTAAAGCAACTGTTTTGGGAGAATGTGGGAAAATAGCACAGCTAAAAAAACTGCATATCTTATAATCTTACAAAACCGTAATTTGTCTGATTAAGAAATGTAGCCAACAAACAAGAGCTGACGATGAACCATCACATTTAACAGAAGACTGCTTCAAGAACCAAACCCACATCTTTTCCAATATGAGCCAGGCAGTGACTGCCGGTTTATACATATTAAATACACATATTATAAATTATTCTCTTTCTCTCTTCTGAACAACAACACAAACCAACTGTTTGTGTCTCTCTCTCTCCCTCTCTCTGTGTATTTTAATCTTTGTGAGGACCAAAAAAAACAGAACAGGAAGCAAAAGAAAGCAGTCATTGACGTAACTGTGGGAGAGTTTGCACATTTTTGCTGGTCCTCACTATTTAAAGGGCTTTTTTTCAAGTGCTAAGACTTGATTTTTGTATTAGAGTTAGGATTAGGTTTACTTTCAGGGGTAGGTTTAGGCATTTAGACTTAGATACAGTATCTGGCATGTGTGAGTGACCAATATGCATTTGTGTATCTTGTATTGGATCCCCACTTCATTAGTTTTACTTAAGATGACAAATAGAGTACTGGACTTTCTTTGTCGTGCTAAACCAAAGTGTCTCACCTCCATAGGTCCGTTTAAGCCCTGCTCTGAGGCCCTGAGGCGGTTCACTGGTGAACTTGATTGACATCTGCAGAAGGGTGATAGGAAAGTGTCTGTGGACCTCTGTGGTCATCCACAGCCGGAAGTTGCTGTGCACAAAGTCTGTATCGGTCACTGTGTCCATCAGCTCATCCATGAAGTCCAGACCCAGGTGGCAGTTCTGCAGTAAGGCCCAGCCACCCTGTGGACAATCGGTCATGTAATCAGTATCATCCAAGTCAAGAGCCGCAAAAGTAATGAGACAGTCAAGATCTCCAAAATCGATCTGTAGGATCCAGACTTTTAAAAGTCTGTTCTTCTTCATACGCTATGCTGTGGTTGGTTTGTTTACTTGGGCTGTGTTAGGAGCCTCCAGAACGCAAGACTCTCACCAAAAGCACATCTAAAAGGCTTATTCTAAGGCTATAAAAAACAAATGATTCCAAATTCAAAGTTATACTTATACAAACATATTTATGTTAGTAAGTGAATTACATTTTTGCCAATAACCCCCTTAAATGTTACACGCTGGACCTTTAAGGTACCTTCATTAAACAAAATGTTCTGTAAAACAGGAACCTCACACCGTGGACTCACATTAGCCATGGTCTGCTGTAGAAGCTTGCGAGCATGGACCTCTTGCCCTTGTCCCATGGAGACATTTTGTGTCTCAACCTTTAGCTTCCTCCCCAGTGCGATGATGGAGTTAGTCGGATCTGAGCCCATTGACAGGAAGCAGATGAGAGGCGTTCGTGGGTCGGACTCCTCCCACGTCTTCTCCAAGTCAAGAATCAACCCTTCCGTGTATTTCTCACCCATGGTGCTCATTATGTATTTACGGGCCTGGAGGAGAAAGGGAATGATGTGCAGTGTGTTTATTCATTGCTTTTTGGTGAAAGACTCCAACATTATAAAAGCCTGGAAAATAAATAAACATAATGTGGCCAAAACTGAGTTTATATGCCCAACATAAAGAAACAAATCACAATTAAACACGTCTTGTCTAACCTGCGCTATGGTCCTGTCAGGACACCAGCAGCGTATGAGAAGAAGACGTTTAAAACTGTCAAGGTCTTGTTCGTAGGAGTTGGGTAACACCTCCTCCTCTGGGGCCTCCTTATCAAACCATGACTTCCACTGCTTCTCGTTCCGACTTATCTGAAAGACAAACAAAGACACAGGAGCACATAAGAAAATCTAGAAGCTACGCCGCGGACGAACACATTCACAGCAGTTTCAACAATGTAAAGATCATTTGTCTCACACGTTTCTGTTACCATTTAAAATGTATTCACTCTCACACCACAGATTATACTTAGAGTCCATAATAAACATGTGGCTTTCTGTACTTGACCTCCTATCAGTATAGTATAGTATGAGCCGAGCTCAAGTACCTGATCCAGTATATCAGAGAACTGCCACAGTTTTCTGAGCTCTACAAGGTTGAGCCAGGTCATATCAGGAATCCATTTTGCTGGTTTCTGAGGACAAGCTTTCAGGTCCAAAGATGCACCTCCTGCGTGACACACAAAACAAAACACACACACATCTGTGAGCATATATGCAATAAACACAGAACAAAGTAGAGTCAGTTTCATTCTAACTTCAACAAAGAATCTGTTGTGGGGTGAGTCATTGCTGCTCACGCCACTCTTTTGATTTGAATGCATTTAAAATTTCATTAGTAAACAAACCAAATGTCAACATTTTCTCAGTGAAAACAATTCACCTTTAATCAGAGTGAGAAACTCGGAGTGTTCGACCCTGTTGCTCTGCATGTCGATCTTCAGCGTCAACAGCAGCGTGAACAGGAACTTGTGCTCTTCGTAAAGACCTCGCGCTGCATACGTGTACACCTCGTAGGTCATGAACTCGATGATGTTGGTGATGCGTTTGCTTGTGAAAGGGCTTCTGGCAGACCTGTTTCCAAGAGAATTTCAGAGCACAAAACATACACAGTTTTATCCAATTTGCTTCTCACATTGTAATACGTTATAATGTCAACTCCTACGCATCGAGTAGCGATCACTGCATGTTCAGACTGCTCATGCTATTGAGCACTAAACTGTCTCTCTTTCTGGTTTATTGAGAGACTGGTAGTCTCAGTTAAATAGTGTTAAAATAGTCCATCATTAAGGATATTTATATTAGTTAGTAGTTTGGCTTAAAGGCATCATTGTATCTGATGAATAAATCACTGAAGTCAACTTCCACTACAAATAACAACAACAAACATAATGGTTAATTCAAAAAGGAATTTAAGGACTAGTGTGTTGGATTTAGTGACATCTAGAGGTGGAGATTGACAGCTGAATTCCTTCTGACTCACACTCTTAAATAGAGTGCATCATTACTTTAGACAAGAGACATGGTTGAAGAAGAATGACATCCCTTCTGACATGTGGGCCAGTGCCGTTACTCGATATGCGTGGGGAAGATGAGAGGAAGAATCGACTGTTTGTCGCAATCTGTGGCCTCATTATTAAATTTTAGTAATTCTTAAACCCTGAACGTGAACTATACAGCATGAGCTATCTGAGGAACTTGCAATGTGTTTCCCCTCTTTTTAGAACTCAGTATTTTCTACATCTGCAGTCACGTTCCCTCACATGTGGTATGACTGCACCGTTTGATGCCGATAACCTAACAAAATCTCCCAGTGAGGCTTCACAATTAGATGAACAGGAGCTGCACATTATTATTCTTTGCTATAGGCAATAAATGGCATTGCTGTGTGTTTCGGCAAAGTCTCATAATTCTCATCATAGAAAACCGTTCCACACAGAGAGCAGGAACATTCTCACCTAACCAGGGAAAAGTCAAAGAGTCCCAGGAACTGTCTCAGAGACGTCTGATACATGACGTTGACCATGCTCATTTCAGTGATCAGGAAGTACAGGATACTGCCCCTGGTGGCCACTGGAAAAACACACATAAACATGACAGTTGATTGATTGAATTGATTGAATGACTTTATTCCTAAAACACACATTCACAACAGCTCAGTTAAGAAATAAGAATAAAATAAAATAAAATAAAATAAAATAGTAAGAATTGGTATAAGTTGTTGAAGCGCATGTCTGTCAACATTATTTATGAATCATAAGTGTGTAATTAAACCAAACCAAGATTTTTTTTTTAATCTATGTTTTTACCCAGGAAAGTCAACATTCTGTCTGGTCAGGACCTACCAGGTCGGTACTCCTCTCGCGCTGCATTAATCTGGATTTCGGTCTCGGCAGCGATTGAGAGTTTCTGAGTGACCTCCTCAGCTGTGTTTTTGGTGTTGCCAAGGACAACAATCAGACTCTCATCATCCACCAGTGAACCCTACAAAGTGAGAGACAAGATTTAAAATCGAAGAACAAAAGAAGATGCAAAGGCAGACAGACCTAAGGACATGTTGTGTCATTTTCTTAGACGTAAGTCCTTGCCTGTGTGCTGGTCAGTCTGTAGAAGAGGCTGTCCTCTAACTCCTTCATCTTTCTCTTGTTGATTATCACATCTTCCAAGAGGTCTGTTCTCGTCTTCTCCAGTTCCTGGGACATGAGATCATTAAAAACAGAAGGGTTTACATGGTAGAAGAGCATGACAAACAATGTTCTTACTTGCTGCCACAACAGAAATTAGGCAATTCGTCAACAAATTATGAAGAATATTGAGTTCATGTATAGAATTTACGATAGTTTCTTTTGCCTATTGTTGTCATAATTATTGTTGTTATTTATATTATAAGAAGAAAAGAACAAAAGCACAACGCAAGTGCGACTCTACCTGTTTTTCAGTGAGGATGACTCTGCCCAGCAGCTGGTCCTCCAGCCCTCTCATGGTGACGGTGAAGTCGATGATGGAGGTGCGAGCACTGATTTCAGGAGTGTAAGCCGGGTTGGGCAGCTTGGTGGTTACATAGAGCCTGAAACCCTTCATCACATCCACCTCTTTGTCGCCAACTTTCACCTTCAAAAAAGGAACATGTTCATTGCCACTTAGAAATGAACTACTGTACATGGTGGATGATACAATTGGGAAGCATCATACATTGTCATTTTCCAAGTTAAATGTATGTAACTGCAACAGACATGTATTACTGTTACTTGGTGGTTTGTATATAAAAAGATTGGATTGACATAATTTATCTCCCCTACATAATATCATTATTTACCATATTTATTTATTGATAGATATTTTCTACAGTGTTTTACACAAAGTTCTTAATGTCCTCAGTACAACACAAGAATACCTCTGGCTTTAAACACGACCATCACCGTCCTGGGTTAAACTGCTGTTCTTCACCCTTGTATTTATTTAAAATGTGTATTTTGTATATTCTTTTAAACTGATTTATGTTTTTACTCTGCTTTAATTCATCTGTTAGACTGTTCCATAATTGAACCCCTGAGATTGAAACACACGTCTGCCATGTTACCTTGTAAGTGGAGCCAGTTTTGATGAAGTTTTTCTCAAGGATGTTGTCGAGCGCAGGGTCCAGCTCCTCCCCTATATCCTCGATCAAAAGTGGACGACCTAGAGACAAGCTGTCCTCCAGGTGGCTCTTGAAGTACTTGTGGTTCATGGAGGTGATCTGGGATTAGAAAAAGGAAACTTCTGAATATAATGTAAAAATGATCTGTATGCAATCTCAAAATGCAATACAGTGATAAATCTCTTCCTCGCTCTGTTTCTTTGAACCTCTTTTGTTTCATTTCATTAGTTCATGAGTTTTTTTAATCCACAGAATGCACCTGATCACAGCCAAGGGTCACATGTGTAGTAGTTGGCCACAGTGTGGACAATAAATGAAACAAACAAACAAAGTAAAAAAAATCACTAAGACATTATGTGTTAGTGAGTGTTAACTTTAGAATTAAATCTGCAACAAAAGAAGAAGGGGTTGAATACTTTCTGACACCTGCCAGTAGTTTGTTGAAGTTGTTTTTATGGTTTATTTATTTATCAGAAATCTGTAAAAAAAAAACAATTTATTTGTCTGAAAAACACACTGTATTGTCGTTTTATTGATGTTTGATCATTATATTATAGAAAAAAAACAGTTTAAACACTTTAAAATCACAGCATCGTGCACAGTAGCAGATAGGCTGCATATATGTAAGATAAAAAGAAAATCCAAACCTGCATCTCATTCTTGGCCTCTTTGTTCTTTATCCAGATTTTCCCCTGCATTTGTGGGTCAATAAGAAGAGGGAAACGTGTGGCTTTGGTCACAATGATACCATTCTGGATGGATAGGTCATCACTGGGGAGCCCCTGTCGAGTGATAGATGGAACGAGTTAAAACACCGATCCTCCTCTGACAACATACAACAGTGCAAACTAAGAAAACAATAGCATCTGTTACTAAAGCTGACCTGCAGGTTCCATTCGCTGACAGTGGGAGCATCAGCGAGCAGCTCAATCAAATTGAGATTGTTGCAGAACGGGATACAACGCTGCTGCAACTCCCGCTGCCAGTCACTCAGTAAGTGATTTCGAAACTGCTGATTGAAAGGGCCGGAGTAAGAGAGGAACGCTGTGGCAAGAAGAATATCACCTGGAGCAAAGGAGACAAAAATGATGTTGAACTTATCTTAAACAGTACTGGGAATGCAGTACAAACAGAAAACAGACCAATTGGGAAGAATAACCAATACCACCAAATTCAGTTTTGGTGGTGATCTGGATCCAGGATTTTTAAAAGCATGTGTTTACCCGTTGGCAGAGGTTTGCGCTCTCTGAGTTCTTTCTCTTGTTAAGATTATTGGTTTATCATCCGACACAAATACAGTCTAATTAGGTCTAATTCAAAAAACAACGACTCAGATCATTAAATATTCAGCTGCAGAATCATCTGTCATGACTGCTTTAATTAAAACCCACCGACAAGGCGTTTGGTTTGGGCAGCAAACTCTTTGCTCTGCTGTGTCCATCTCTCCTTCTCTCCAGCAAGGCCGCTGATGAGACTGGACGCTGTCTGCATTTTGTGTCTGCAGCGCTCAGCGTCCTCCTGCAGAGTCTGAGGGGAGGGGAGAGGAGGGCGGATAAACTGTCTCTTCAACAATCAATACAACGCATTCAGTCAGCCAGATTTACAATTGTGTCTCCACCAAACTCAAGTCTATGGACAACATGAACAGGATCGTATCAGAACACAGAAAACAAAAGGTATAGCGCTAATGAACATGCATGTCCGTCAGTATCGATGTGTGGGCTCCTCCTCGTGTCACTTCCAGGTTTGGTGGATTGGTTGATCATCCGATAACAATAATAAGTGATACTAATATATAAATAATAATATTGTGTATTACTTTAAAAGCATATTAAATACATGCATACAAATGTTGCTCCGTTAATCTGCCGATATTTATCACAGAACAGATCCAACACACCAACACATGGTCAAACACCAGCACATTGTTGCTGCATTGATCTCAATATGGACACTTGTCTTTTATTGAGTATTCTTGAAAATAAATAATAATGAAAAAAAAAGAATCAAGAGGGAATTGTAGCAGGTTATCGTCACAGGTCTGCAGGTTGTGTTTAGCTTCAAACAGTCGACACGTGTGATGTGACTTTACAGACTCGTCTATTTAAATCATCAGTCATCTGAATAATATGTTTTAATGCGCCATTATTTTAATGAAATGATGTGCAAAAAAAAAGACTTCTGTCAATCCCTACATTCAAGAAGCACAACAAGGACAAGGACAACTGTTATATCAACTATATCATTCTATGCATATCTTAAAGGAAGTTCAGTAACACTACGTACCTGTTTCTTCATCAGGACCTTGTCATACTCGGCCTGCACTGCATCCAGCTCTGCCTGCTTCACATCCAGCTCAGCCTGAGCTTTCTGCAGGTACACATTAGCTTTGGCCAGACGACTTTCCTGCACTGCTAAGTTAGCCTACAAAAGAAGGGACGAGAGCGAGAAACGTAAACACAAGACATAGTCAGTTCTCAGAGAAAAGACAAAAGAGAGGACAACACACAGGGATTGTAAGTGTAAGTTACCTTCAAGGGTAAGACCTCCTTGTTGATGGAGAAGTAGGTGGCCATGGACTTTGTCCAGGATGCAAGGCCAGCCATGTTGCCACATGCCTTGATTACTGTCTCGATGTCGTAGTCGGGCATTTCAAAGTAAGGCTGCAGCAGCTCCACCATTTCCCTGTTGATAGTGTCTTTGGGGAATTGCTGCGAGACAGAGAGAGAGAGAAAGAGCAGTAGAGAGGATGATTTTCAGTTCACAGTGTCAGAGGCGTTAGAGGGTTCAAATAAAATGACGAGTTAAAAGGTAGAGGCAGACAAGAAGAAAAAAGGTAGAGAAATGTGGATGCAGGGGTTTGGTATGGTTGAATTTAAGAAGAACACAACAGTAAGAAACTAAAAATGTGACTTTTGGTGGTTTTATGCCTAAACTGACCAACGGTTTCACTAAATACGGTTTCATAAAGGTTTATGCAATTTCATTGTACCTGCGCAATGCAAGTCATTCTGCAGCATCACCTTGATTCAATATCAACAGTGTAGTGTGAAAACGAGCAAGTGCACCTGCAGACTGCCCAGGAGGTTTCCTGAAGTCATGAGTTTCTGGGATTCCTGCCACGAAGGCATAATGCAGTTCTTCTCTGGGTCGATCTCCACTGGGTTGAGGCGCTTCTGCAGAAGCAGCAGCACGCAGTCCATGATCCGCATGACCAGGTGCGGGGGGCGGCTGAGTTTTCGCACCGTGGAAATGTCGGACGGTTTGATCGTCTAAATGTGAAGAGAGAGAGAGAAAAAAAGTATAACAGAGTATTTATTAATGTTGGACAACTTGTCTTAGCTGAAAACAACCATGGCTAATGATTTGTACAGTGGAAATGAGGCAGAACTGCATTATACAGTCAATCTGACTGAAACTGGTCATTGTTAGTAGATGATTTACACGTAAATAACCATATAAAGTATAATTATAATGCAATTATTACTGTGTACAGATAAAATATGTTTTAAATTAATACATATTAATCATATATATCATTTTCCTGTGAAAACATTACATTTACACCCCACATAAAACAACACAATGGTTGTTTTTTTACGTTTTACCTGTATGTATCCAGTCAATTCAGCTCCAGTGACTGAATTTTGCTGAGCCATATTGTGGCTGTGACTTCTTTTCTTTTTTGATATTTTTCAACATGTGTCACAGGGAAAACAATGTGTGATTTTCACCATGTAAATAAACATAAAAATATTTAATGATGATGCAAATGATGCAAATGCACACATCTGGGACTGTTCAAATCATCAGACTGACTTCAGCTGACATCCTAAAGTCTGTTCTGAAGTCAACTGGTGAGGGTTAAGCTCCTGAACCAAGCAGTGTTGACTCCAGGTATTTTATTTTGTTTCTTCTGTAAGATGATCTGCTTTTTGCATAATATTAGGTTGATTCCAAATTCACGCTGCAGTTAATGTGCACAGGCATTTAAATGTCTGCTTTTACTTTTGAGGATGAGAAGGGTAGAGAGTTAAGATAATACTGTACATTCACACTCATACCTGCAGTGCTGCCTCTGCCTCGGCGAGAGCTGGCTGTGCAGCTTTCAGTTTCTCCTCAGCGATGGCTTTATCTGCTGAGATGCTGTCTACAAGGGCCTGGGCTTTGTCCTTTACCTTCTGCACCTCCACCTTCACCCGCTCTGCTGCCTGGGCTTTTACTATCACCTCCTTAAGCACCTGTGAGGAAGCACAAAAACATTACATTCATTTGGACAGCCTAAACAAAGCCTCATCACTAACCTTGACCATAACCAGTTAATGCTTTAACTGTAACCTAACCACACACAGACACAGAGAGAGAATATCACGGTCATGCCTGAAACCTACCATATCAGCCTTGTCAGTAGCAACCAGCAACTCCCTCTCTTTCACCTCCAGCTCTGCACTCAGTGCCACGACGGACTCAGATGCTTCCTTCAGCTTCTGGAGCCCAGTTTTCAT
This sequence comes from Solea senegalensis, assembly GCF_019176455.1. Classification (NCBI taxonomy): domain Eukaryota; kingdom Metazoa; phylum Chordata; class Actinopteri; order Pleuronectiformes; family Soleidae; genus Solea; species Solea senegalensis. Next base: position 19,495,428 of record NC_058029.1, read on the forward strand.
TCTAATTTGGAAAACATCATTAGTTAAGTTAAGTCTTTCTAAGATAAATCACTGGTATGAGCTGGGCTCCTGATCGTTGTAAATGTCTAACATCCGTATAACTGTGTGAGAGTGTGAGTGAAATACAAATAGTGAAACACTCGTGGAAAACAAAGAGAATAGATGTAAGCTTCAACAGTGTAATCTACGTAATCATTCATTAAACACAATTTGAACCTAAAATGGCCACTGAAACATTTTGGGGCCAAGGAGGAAAGCAGTATATGTTATTATGTATACTATTGCTGTGATTCACATCACAAATATTCAAATGTCAGAGTATTTACCTGTTAGCAAGGGTCTGGACTTCAGATCTCTTCTCCTTATATATAGTCTTGTAGCCTTGAATAAAGGACAGGTAGGACTTTGGCGTGACATGGGTGGAGCGTCGGTATCTAGATTCAAAGCAGATTATATTGTCGAGTTTATTCCAAGATAAAAAGAGGCTTTACCTTGACTTTTAATATGTACATTTTTACAAATGTTGATTTTTAAAAGTACTGTAAAAAGTACTGTGCGGTCACGGCACTTATCTCACTGATCACAGAAATAATGAAACATTATGTACCACAGATATATACGGCCAATTTTTCTACTGCCAGCTCTCCAACAAATCATTACCTTTGGAAGTAGTCTGCACATTTCTCTGCCACACCATCATGGAAGGAACCCATGCACTGGACGACCTCTCTTTTGACCTGTGGTGAGCAGTCGATGTCATAGACAGACAGGAAGTGCTCGGACACTAGAGAACAGGAAGGAAAAGAGAATTAAAATATACCCCACATCATAAGGAAGTCCTAGTGTGGTCTCCTACACATATAATTGAAATGTATACATACCTGCAACAAGAGCATCCTTTGGCCAGCGGCTGAACCAGTCCATTGTGCAACCAGATATCAGCGCTGGAAACTTTAATGCGCGGTTGCGGAACTTCTCTCCAACGGGCGAGACGCACAGAACAACGTGAAGGTTTCGTCGAACCCGTGACATGAAATACTCGTACAGGTTCTCATTAGACGGCGGTCGTCTGGGAAACTCACGCTTCATGACAGGGATGAGACTGCTGAGGATCTCATCGATCTCATCACGGGCAAACAGGTTGGACACCTTGATGAGACAGAAACACACATCAGCTCACATCACAGACAGCATGTTCATCTCTTTATCGATAGATCTCCGATTTGTGCAAAAACGCATTAATCCGTGTGCGCTTTCACTTGTTTGCTCTCCTGACCTCTCCAGACGACAGGACGTTGTTCAAGTACTCGAGGAAAGACTCGTCTTTGATTTCACTGTCCGTAAAGATGAAGGTGATGCCTTTCCCGTGCAGGCCGGCGGTTCTGTACAAGACTTTCAAATCCTCCATTAAGTTGGCTGTGTTGTACGACCTGCCAAAAAAATAAATAAAAAATGTGACAACATTCAACCAATGGGATATAATGTTTATTACATTAAATGTCATCATTCTAAATGTTGTCTTATCTATCTTGGTGCAAAAATAATAGAATTTAATGATACATAGTTAAACAATTACATATATTTTCTTCCGCTCTCTTTTATAAACACAAATGGAAAAACATATTGCTGAGAAAACCAGGAAAAGAAACAGCAATGCACCTCTAATAGACGTCTTTCTCTTTCAGCTTAATGCAACCCTAGAGTAATAATCGAGAACAACAACATTATTGCTGCGATACATGTGCTTTAGAAACATGCTGTCTGAAACTGAGGAGGAAGAGAGAGAGATGGATAATGAATAAGCACTTGTGTGCCAGAGGACCATTTGTACTGAACATTACCGTGTCAGAGTGATCTGGAAGATCTCGTATCCAGCTATGAAGGAGGCCAGTCTGGTTAGACTCTGTTTGCCTGAGCCCCCAACACCCACCAACAAGGCATTACCCCCAGGTGTCCTGATGATCCGTGACACCTACGATTTGACAGAGAGGCAGATTTTGAGGAAATGCTTGTGAAAAAGCTCAAAATCAGAGTTGTTCAAATGTAAAGTTGGAAGAATACTTTGGACGTGAAGTCTGACTAAGCATGTCTCATGACTTCTAAATGAAGTAGAAAAGAACCATACATTTGTTGTGTTCATCCAGGTCATAGTTATCCCAAAGTCATTGACTCAAAAGCTACAAATCTACAAGTCCATGTTTTTCTGGAATACATATGCACTTTTTTTTTTTACTATACTTTTGTAAAATACCTTGACCAGGTGTATCATGGCATCCTGAAAGAAGACCATGTCCATGCCAGTTCCCCTGATGCTCTCATTGTAGTGGCTCAGGAACATGTTCAAACGGCCCTTTAAACTCTCAAAGGATTCAATGGGCTCATACACCTTTGGCAAATCAAAGTCTGAGTCTTCTGGCTCCTCCCCTGTCAGGACAGAACATTTTAAATCAAAAGGATCATCACAAAAACACAAACAAATGAAAACTTTAAGAAGAAAACAACACTGTTGATGAACAATACCAGTAGCCTCGGGTGCATCTCGCAGGAAGTCGACAAAGTGTCTGTCTACGTCACAGTCCACCACGTTCTTGTGCTCCGCACCAAGCTCCTCCTCCACCAGTTTTGCCAAAGCCAGGTCAAACCACTCCACATCCTCAGGCATGGTAAACCTGTCAGCTATCACACGTTTACACTCGTGCTTCCACAACGACAGCAGCACCTGGAAATGACGTTTCACTGTCATTGTTTCACTGTGTTAATCTTGTTAACGTAAAACCCTATTTTAGAATTATTCCCTCACAAAACCCTGCTTTTATCTAGTCGAAATCTAGTCACGTTAACCATGTTTCATTGTTGCGCTATAGACCAAGTTGAGTATGGAAACACTGCTTCAGTTTGCTCACCGAGACAGAGCTGACCACCTCAGCGCTGGTATTGAGCATGCCTTGCCAGATCCTGGACAGATCCCTCAGGTTGAAGTTGTAGTGGAATTTGGCAGGAGTTGGAAGCATCTTGACCTTGGTCAACTGCCAGAAGCAACGCGTGAGAGACACGAGGCGGCGCACGAGCCTCTGCACATCCTCAGTGAAACCTCGACCTTCGCAGAAGTGGCCCTCACCAATCACACCTATAGAAAGGTTTTTCAATTAAAGACAGCACAGATATCTATTGTATGTATTGTGTGTACAGTATGTGCATCATTTTACACTGTTTTTACTCACCAAATATTTTGTCTATGGAAGAATTGGAGGGCAGAGTACAGTTGAAAACAGAAAACTGCCTTTTCAGTCTCTGTGGGATGTCATTACGGCCTCCGCCGGGATGGATCATAGATGCCAGGAACTGAACATCCACAATGTTGGTAAACTCTCCTGGTTTCTCCAAATTAAAGAAGCCATTTTGCTCCATCAGCTGTCTGACAATCTCATTAGTCACCTGTGATTAAGGACAGAAAAAAAATTATTCATTGTTGTTCAGCATTAACTCTTTACTTTTCCAGGCCATAAAAGCTAAAGTAGAATCCTAACATTAATTCATGCACATCTGTGTACCAAAACTAAAGGGAGATGTTTCTGTTTTCATTCATGTAGCTCTGCTAGTGATGTTAAAACAATCCCAAACCTGGTCTCCCCACTCGTTTATTACAGGCATGTTGATGTCATCAATGAAAATTGACATTTTCTTCCGAGCAGGGGGTCCATAAGTAGTTCCCATCCTCTTATCCAAATAGCTCTCCACTGTCCTCTAAAAGAGCAACATAGGGACCAAAGAGAAATATTAATCATCAAATATTGTGAAAATGAAGATGAAGTACAGGAAGGAGGATGTTGCACTCTGATATAATCAATGTCAATATAATCAATGTTCCTTTATATAGAACATTATTAGTTCACACTAATTCATTAACACAGATGTGGCCACAATGGGCTTTTAAATACAAAATAATTAACAGGGTTGTTGGTTTTACCTGGAACATGAATGGTGTTGTAGCAGAAGAGAAGTTGACGCTCTTGCCCATATGGTTCTCAGGATTATATTTCGACATGTAGCTCTTGATCATCACAGTCTTAGCTGTCCCTTGCTCTCCAATCAGCAAAACAGCCTATGAAAAATAAAATAAATAAATGATCAGGCTAAAGTTTCATTGAAGACAAATATAAAATGTGTAATGAGCACTTTTGTGTAACTAAAGGACATAATGTGCTATACACTCACAAGGCACATAAAACAGAGATTAACTGGAAAAGAAAGACGACCGTCAGCCTTATTACATTGATTTGAGACAAATTAAGATATAGAAGATATAATAAGGACCATAATATACACAGACAAACACTATTTTGTCGATAACCTCACCTTCCCCTGCTTGGCGATGGTCTGAATGAGGAAGTCTGTCCTAACATTGTCCACATTTGGGACCAAGATGGAGCTATACTCTGGTGTGACTTCAGATGGATAAACATATTCCTCCACTCTGGTGTTCCAGTGAACCCACTCACCTGGAAGTAGGAAATATGAGCATGATTTAACAGATGACCTTTAGAGAACTACAAAATATGACCCCTCTTTCAGTTCGAAAAGTTTCCTGGTACACCGGCTACCATCTATTCTACACGTGATAACATGTGTTTGTCAACATGCACCCATACCATATGCTGTGACGTAGTAGTCAAACATATTGTCCTCGCTGTCACAGGGAATGTCTGGCAAATTCAGACGGATACTGTTGTTCCCTCTGAGCCAAATTTCCATCTTCTTTCGGTCGTCCAGTTCAAATAAGGCCCCGATGCTCCACATCAGGGCGAAGACATACAGCCGCTCCAAGTGCTCTCTGGATAAATCGCCACACTGCTCCTGTACAGCAACACCCGTTCCATAGAGATTACATGTAATAGCTGGGGAATACATCAGGACTTTCAGAAATGTAACTTTACCTTCGATGGTATGAGTCCCTGCAGCATGTTGATGCACTGCATGATGACAAAGGCTTCTAGCATGTCCATCTTGGACTCCAGAGACTGCATGCTGAAGTGGTAGAGCTCAGTGAAGGAGGAGGAGAAGAGCTCCCTCAGCACCTCTGCCTCCTGTGGGGAGCGTTTCTTCAACCAGCCCTGAAAGCAGCAAGCACATAGCTGAAGTTAAGAGTTCTTGAATGAGGTCACAGATGAAACCCCTTTTTTTTACTCTTGTGATATTCAGAGGTTCAGTTGTATATAATTATGTATATAACATAGAAATTATAATTTTTTATAAATACATGAATATATATATATATGTATATATATATTTATGTATAGTTGAAATTCATCCTCCTTCCACACACATTTTCCATTGTTATGATGAAGCTAATGTTTTGTGATTACTGTAGAAATAAGACAGTTTACCGTAATATCATTTCCCTATTAACAAAATACATATATATATATACTGTATATTCACCTCCAGTATAGGACTCCAGTTGAGCACAGAGGAGCTCATGAACACCATGCCGTTGCGTGAAACAGTGGCTGGAGAGGCGTTGTCGATGTTATGTGGCTCAAATACCACCTTACAGTTGGGAGCCATGGGTATACGGTCTCCATTTGCCAGTGTAAGTGTTCTGTTGTCGTCCAAAACAGAATTTAGGTTCTCAATCCAGATTGCATCAACTGGTCCATCCAGAACAATCCAGATGTGTTCTCCTGTTATAAGTCAAGGCCAAAGTGTCGGACTCAACTCAGGAAAGGACTGACCAAAAACATTGTTTATAACATGGGTTTGACACGTGAGTAAGCAGCAGACAGGAAAGGCAACACTGTCCAAAAATGCAAAGCAAAAGAGTAAAGAAAAAGTACAATTAACAATGAGCATTGGAGATTGGGTACTTTGCTTAGGGGCACCCCAAGCCAGCTTGCCTGTCCACTTGGCCATGGCCTGCCCCACTTGGTTAAAAAAAACATGAAATGAACACTGACTGAACAACTTCCCAGACCTTTCTTTGCTTTCAGTGTTTTCCTCCATAGTGTCGAGAAGATGCCGTCAGTCCAGTCGTTCGTGGCCACATCCAAACGTCCAAACATCTGAGGGGCTGTAATGGCTTTGGGGTTCATGCGCATCTCTCTGTGTGGCTGACCACACTCTAGAAGAGGAAACACAATCTTAAACATGGAAGGTGTGTATATCCAACACACCAAATGCATTACATTTTATCATAATATTGTATGAATATATGAACACGAATAATGTTTATTCATCAGTAAAAATCAATTTACAATCGTTTTGGGGAATCTGCTTCCAGTTGTTTTCGTGAGCTTGGGGCTAATTTCACATGCTGCAGAATCAATTTTAGGACCAATAGGCGATGGATACGACATTTTTAAAACATTTTGCACAGTAACTGTACATCACATATTTCACATGCACATGAACCTACCTGTCATCGCTTTTATCAGTGTGTGTATACATGTTGTCTTTCCAGAGCCACTGGGACCCAGGGCCATGATGCCGTGTCGGACCATCTGAGTCTCATACAGCTGGATTATCTTCAGCTTCCAGGGAGGATGATTGATCAGACCGGCCTCCTCAATCTGGGTCAGCACAATTAGAGTGTAAAACACACTGTTTGTTATGCTGTTTCTTATCTTTATTATTTCTTATCATGACAATATTTGGATATTGAAGTTATTAAGTTTTCAGTCTGTAAACGTTGTTCTAGTACAGAAGTTAACTTACAGTTGCGTATCTCCATGGTTACACACACCATTGAAGAAGATAAGAACTGATTAATGCAGTTAATTATAAGTAATTTATAAATTCTGCCATTCTCATACCTTTCACGCATAATCGCAAGGCGTTTAAGAATGACAAAAATGTTTTGTCTCTTTTGTTACCGCTCCCTGTTTTCCTCCATCTTTCTATCCCACTGTATTTGTTTTACATACACAGAACAAAGTCATCCACTGCTTTGTCTCCTACCTGTTTGTCAATGGCTGCCTCTAGTTCAGGGTAGCCTGCTTTGTTAAGTTGGATGCCAGGAAAGAGGTCTTCGATCAAGCTGAGGAAGAGTGGCTCATCCTCATCAATCTAACAAACACACAAATGCATTTACAGTACATTGATCAATTACCTTGAACATTATTGTCTGGAAACGTGTCTATCCACTATCCACTCTCAAATAGAAAAAGGTTATATCTTGCATAGTACATTTCTAAATGTTTCTAATCATTTATATATTTGGATTAGATTTGTTTATGTTGTGTGCAATACTTTTCATTTTGCAAGGCAACACATACACAGTATGTACACACTTGATACAATCTGCTGATTGTATCAAGAATTCGGCACAAAAAGCAAGTTGATCGCAAAAAAAGGTGGTACTTCTTTTAAACTTTGTTCTATATTATCATCTTGTGGATTTTTTAAACTTTTATTCTCTCCTTCACTGACCAGTTTGGAGAGATTCATGTCCCTGAGGACCCTCATGACGATGGTGGACTCAGTGTCACTGGGGTTGGCGCGCTTGGCCGCTCCCAGTGTCCGCAGCACTGACAGAATGTTCCGCAGTCCAAAGTCATAATGAACCTGGACAGTCAGAGAATATTTCACATTTTACACTTCATTTGCTTCATCTTTATGAACACACAAACCAGCCCACTCTTAATCCTAATTCTGCTTTAAGACTCTGTAAGCATTCAAAACTTTTATAGTATTTTAGTTACACAGCAAATTAAATAATAGCAAAGATGATAAAAAAAAACAAGTCACAGGCTAGTATGAAGTCCAAAAGCAGGCATCATGTTAGAACAGAGGCTTAATGTTCTTATAACAAGAAAATCCTTTAAATCAACACATAATAATATTCTATGTCGTGAGACATAAAGAAATAAAATGTCTAGACGTTACAAACTACTCGTCTCACTATATTTAGTATTTTAGATCTGAAACTGCCTCTGTATTTTCTGTTGTGATGCACTCAAGTACATCAATAAAAACATTGAAATCATAAATAAGGTTTTAAAAATGTAAACGTGTGATATCAAACCAGCAGAAATATACAAAAGTATGTAGTTTATAACGATGATCTGATGAAGTGATTTGATTTCTTTTACCTGTTTGGAGAGTTGCTCCTCACACAGCTTGTAAAGAGTGAAGAACTTGCGCGCCAGCTCCATATAATCTATGAAGCCACAACTCGCCAGTTTGACCCCAATAATGATCTGACGGTCAGGGACTATCATGGCCACCGATCGAAAGTTGATCTTCAGGTTCTCGGGAAGCTCCTGGCGACCTGCGTAACCTGGGTTCTAATCCAGGATGAGAGTACATGAAATCTTAAATTGACGTCACAGAATCAAGTTTAATATCAATCCTTCACCATCAGGTAGATCAGCTGTTATAGACACTGGCTGTCTCATCTGAAGAGCCTGCCTGTAGTGGCTTTTTATTCTTCTGTCTCACGTCTAATGTTCTACAACAACAACCTCTCTCACTGTTGTGCTACTGACCATGGTGAGAAAGATGCCAAACTCCGGGTTCATATCCACACTATCGCCATCGGTGAAGAAAAAGTTTTGCCGGCGTTCCTTCTTGCAAGTGAGAACTGTTGCGATCTGCTGGGCGGCCACGGACAAAACCGGGAGGTCAATGCGGTTGAACTCGTCAAAACAGCCCCAAGAACCAGACTGTGCCAGACCTGCAAATGCAAAACACGTTATTTTATAGCCACTCGGATGCAAATCATTTACTGTCCAACTACAAGCTATTCAGGCTCTGCTTTGTGTGTAGTTATCATTCATGAAATTTAAAAAATACACCCTAACACACACTAACCAAACCACTTACAAACCTAAAGCTGTCATTAGGTTTTAAATTAACAACCAACATATACGGTACAATGTAGAAAAGGGCCATCAGGTTAATAAATAACGCAGGATATAGAAACCACACAAATCAACTCTTTTTAAAAATGCAAGCACTTAAATTTCCAGATCTGACTCAAAACAAGAAATCATTTACTTCCAAATAAAATAAAGACATTGTTTTCAGAGGGAATATATCATTTAAAAATGCAGTGTACCAAACCTACTTTTATAAGTATGTGTGTTTCAATCTGTGGGATTAAATTATGAAACAGTCTAACAGGTGAATTAAATCAGAGTAAAAACATCAATCATCAAATAAAAATATTAAATAAATAGAAGGATTTAGAACAGCAGTTAAAGCCATATTTGTGTCGTCTATCTATAACTTTATGCTGACTGTATTTAAATCAAATATTTGCACTCATTTCCTTTGTGACTTTTACCTTTGAATATTCGGCCCAAGCCTCTGAAGTCCATCTGGTCAGAACAGTTGAAGACCACTACATACTTCCCTAGACAGCGACCCATATCTTTCACAGTCTCTGTCTTGCCTAGTAACAAAGGAAAAGCATTAAATGCTGAAAATAAAGAAGGGAAAACAAAATAATGTATTTAAAACAAAATAAATAACACAAACAATTCAGATTCATCTTGGGTTCCTAAAGAACAGTGGTTGGTAATTACTGATTTATTATAATGCGGGAAGACCCAAGTGTTCACTTCACTCATTCACATCTTGACGAGTATCATGTCAAGGTTCAAAAAACCTGCGAGAGGAAACAAGTATTTTAAGAGATGTAACAGTCTTACCTGTTCCTGCTGGCCCAGCAGGGGCTCCACCCATACTCATACCAAGAGCCTGGGCTAAGGTGATGTAGCACCTGAGCAAACAGATGCACACACACACACACACACACTTCATGATCATAGACATTAATGATAATGATCGTGGCATTCTCCTGGTTGATCATTTGTCACACAATCAAACTGAATGTGATTCTCCACTATTAACACAGTCACTGCACAAACCTATGTGTGTGTGTGTGTGTGTGTGATTGACTTTCTACCTGTCAGTCAAAGGTGTAATGACAAGCCTTTCAGTGCAGCCCAGGAATTCATTCTGGTAGACGAATCCCACATCTGTGATGTTGATGATCATCTTGTCTGAGTCCTCGTTGAAGTAGAAACGGCACTGCTTCAGCCACTCAAAGTCATTGGGGCTTTTGATGTGCAGCCGGCACTGGAGTGAGGACGAGAGGGAAGGAGGGAAACAATGGAGAGAGGGCGAGATTGGGGATGTGGAGAATAAGGGAACGATTCAGAATATGGTGTATATATTCAGAATATGTATGTATACACAGAGGCTCTAAGAATATGCATATATAGAGTGTCTTATATCTTTTTTTTTTAACACAACCTATAGGCAAATTTTAAAATAGATTGAATTTCTGAAATTTGGAAGTAAAAGAAAAACTGTCTGTTTTGAGACTTCTGAACAATTATCGCTACTCCTGTTTTTTGGGTTGTTGTTCTTTGTTTTTTTTTAAACTATGTGATATAAAATTAATCAGAACTTATATAAAATTAAACACACCCCCCCCCCAGGATGTCCGTATAAGGAGTTGTGTATTATTACCATGGGTGCACCGATTAGTGCCATGTGAGCACCAAGCTTAAACATGTTTAATAACCGTTGTAGGTCAATGAGGCCATTTACTGAATCCAAACTTTCAGTACACCTAAATAACACTAGCCTGCCATTAAAAAAATGGTCAAATAGAATTGACTGCCTTTGTGTCTGATCATGCTGAACAATCCTTTCCGATACAAACTCATTGTATGTTGCACTGTAAGAGGTTAAATGATCAGCAACACACTCACCAGCTCATCAAAAATGTCCCTCTGGTGGACATGGATGGTGATGAGGGTCTCATACTTGGTCCTCTCCACTGCCCCAAGGTCTCTCGTGGTCATGTCGATCAGTGTGTTGAGCAGTTCCAGAAAGAGCTGGTTGGTTTTGGCCATAATGCGGCGATCATACCTGGCATTGGTCAGAGCCTCCTCCGAGTCCCTTGTCCATATCATCTGAATACCTAACAAGCCCACCTGGATCAAGAACACTATTAATAATTGCATCATGATCAAATGTGTTGAGGAACGTCAAACTGTCATCACATCCATAAAATGAAACTATGCTCTTATCACAACCACAGAGTTGGAGCCATGTTATGAGTTGTCTGTGGACCAGTTGTTACCTGAGAGGGGAAGGAGTTCAGGAAGTCAATGAGCTGGAAGCCTGTATCTTGGATGGCCATGGCAGCCTGCCGTATCACTGAGTGCAAAGACCTCTGGGATTCCTTCAGCAGAGCATTGAGCCAAACCTCTACGTTCCCCTCTGCTGTGACTGGACGCTCAAGTTCCACAGTCTCCCCTTCCCGTGATGAAACAGCCACAATACGGTCGTATACCTGGAAAAGATGTTTGTGTGTGTGAACATTCATTTCACTTCATTTTTTTACACTTTTCTAAAAAGCCAATTCAATTGCATGGTCTTGTATTCTATATGCTGCATTAATTTGAACATTTAAACTCTGCAAAAAATGCCCCAAAATTTGACAGATGACAAAGAAAGACAAAATGAGGGGGGAAGAATGACGCACTTGAAGGTGTCCCACGAAAAAAAAAACTCACTTTGTCATGGAATTTGACAACTTTAATGTTGTCAAAGACGTTGAGAAGATGGGCCTGGATGGTGTGAGAGTCAGAGGCCTGGCCCAGGATCTCCAGCAGTGCAGGGTCGGAGACAAAGAAGAAACGAGGAAACTGTAGACGCTTCTTCTCTAAATAGCTGTTTGAAATAAGGTTGGAAAAATAAGTGTCATTATATTATACTTAGCCAGGATTCATAGATAAAAAGGACATAGTCTTCTGGTTTGACAGGTGAAGCCAGGGAACGTAGGATGCACTGTAAGTAGCAGTTAACCACCAGGGGGCGACTTCATTTGAATGCAACTCTATGGGAAAGCTTTCCCACTTGATTTACAAAATCAGTAAAAAATTCTGCATGGGGCTTAACAGTCTCAATCACAAGTTTCAGAGAATATAATGTCAATTTTGTAATTATTAATCATTAATTTTTAAAAAAAAGGATAAATCATGGCACATATGCGTTAATACCAATGTGATTGACAGCTACTAACATCCACAAGGATTTTTCAAATACTGGCACAGTACCAGACAAACTGTAAATCTTGTTAATTCTTATCATTATTTTCAAGAGTCCATCACTTTGATTGTATTTGCACTTCAGATATTTCTATAGTTTTGACATATTAATCCATGATGATTTTAGATTTAACTATGACTCACCCTGTGAGTGACTTCTGACACATCTCCAGCTGTTCCAGGAGGCGAGGAAGCAGCAGTCCCATGGTTTCGTCTCCCACACATGATTGGACCACATTTGGCATCTCATGCGCTCGCATCATAATCTTCACCCAGGATTTGTCGATGTTATAGAAACGCTTTGCTTCCTAAAGTATATTGTGCTGAAGTTGTATTATTTGCATTTTTTGATTTTTATTTGTTAAAAAAAATACAATGAATTATCATCTTCAAGGGTTAGCTGTATTTTAAATGTGTTCCCTACAAACCAAATTTCAAAAAATATCATAAATAAGATTAGATATGTACATAACTTAATATTTATTTACATATCTAATTATTATGTTCAAAAGTAATTACTAAATGAACACTATCTTCATATCTAATTTTCAGAGAGAGTTTAAATCTGTGCTATTTCAAAATAGGCATTACCAAATTCATTCACACAAAAATGATGAAGCTCCACAAGTTTAGATCTTGTGTCGCCTAGCAACATTTTCGCACCGCACATGAAGTGAATACCAGTGACTCCTCACAATGAGAAACTAAATGAGTGAGTAATAATGTTGTACCTTTGGCATCTGTTTGGCGATGTCTCCACCCACAAACACAGCCTCCAAGTAGATCCAGAGGTTCTGAACCGTCATCCAGCTTTCAATGATATCGGTGGTGTTGGAGAGATTCTGAACCCACTTCTGAATCTGGGCTTTAAATGGAGTGTTGTACCTGACAAATAACTTACATCAGTGAGTCAAGGCTGCCTTCCCCACACCTCCCGTGACAGAATATGATGTGTTGACACACAAAAAAAGTAACAACTAACAATGCTGATTATTAGTTTCACCTGTTGCTCATAAGGGACCCCAAAACCATCAGGCTGTCCTCCATGCTGGCGATGATCTCTGATGTGCTGTCTCCTCTCAGGAGCAGCTCGCCACGAGTCTTGAAGCTGGCAAACGTGAAAGTTTTGTAGTCCCACTCAGCGATCACCTGTTTCAGCTTTTGCTCAATGTCCCGCTCTTTCACGGCACTGATACAGATATCCTGCAAAAGAAATGCAAAAAAACTTGCTCGAACAAAAGCGATGCCAAGACCTATAAAACTTTTCACTGGCACAGCCAGGACTTAAGCACTTTGACCATAGCAAGAAAAGAGGATACTTTACAGTTAAGAAAGGGAATTATTACTGTATTATGTACTAATTAGTTGTGATTAATTAATAGTTGTATAGTTATTTATAAAGAAAGTTCTATGATCGCAGCAAAGCCATGATAAATGTGTCGTGATCTACTTAAATAACCACTGACTGGGACATGCATTTTTATAATTAATTCTATTCACTTTTTGTGCTAGTGTATTTCTTCCTTGTCATGGATTAGTTTATTTTAATATCATATAACTGACCAGAGGAAAGCTGTGACACTGCTGTTCATTCATACCTCAATCTCCTCTTTATACTCGAGCAGAGGAGCCTCCATAATGTTGCGTAGCTTGAATGTATCAGTTTCAACTTCAAAGTTATGGCCAGTCACCTGGTAACAAAAGCACATAGACAGGACATTAGATTGTCTTTGACCAAATGTCAACACAGCAACCTATCAATACTGAATACAGATGTTAGTGTATTATATATATATATATATATGTATATATATATATATAATATAGTAGCTCTGGACAAAAACTCTCTCCTCGTCTCTCTGACCTCAGTGATTCTCTTCCAGTGGCGCGTCATCATTGCCTTGTTACTCATGAGTTCCAGTAGGGGGCAGCACTCACTGAATTCATCAATCGTTTTCTTAAGGTCCAAAAATGCCTGCCAGTCCTTCAGAGCTTGTGGCAGTTTGCGACACCTGGACGTGAACAGGATTAAAGAAAAGGTCTCACTGGTTAGTTTCTGTTAAGCCTGGATTATTTCAGGTTGAGTTCAAATTGGTACTTCCGTGGTATCAGATTTACAAACTGTCTAACCTTGTCTGAAAGTCCATTAGTTCATTGTTGATCTTTTCAATGTGGATGTCAGCCCACAGGATATCATAGTAACCAGTGACGGTTTCAATGACGTTGCTGTAAAGGCCATAGAGCTTCTGCAGCAGAGCCAGCTGCTTCCTTATCTCCAATAGCTGAGGATGCTGGGTGACAGGAAGTCCGAACAGCTCCTCTCCACCAGAGTAAGTGTTGTACTTCCTGAACAGGTTGTCAAACCGATTCTAAAGAAAATAATGATTGGGAACCAGGTCAACTTTCAAATTTAAAAAGCACACTGATTGACAGGCTTATTTATAGTTATGCCCAACTCAGATCATGAATAACAAACCTGGAACATGATGAGCCTGTCACTGGCATCCTGAGGAGATAACCCCACTGCCATGGGGCCATCCTGTATGAGAGGACAAGTAATGTAAATCAGACTAACATGTAACTAAGTCTTAAAAAGCCACTATAAATAACTGCTGTAATTGTCTCTTTTTTAACAGGTTCCAGCAGGAAAAGCACATGTTTCCTCCCATGACCTGTCAAAATGGCTGCTTTGAGTGTACAGCACACACAGATGTGCGCTCGTATGTGGAGCGTGTCTTTACCGTCTCGTAATCCTGGTAAAAGTTTTGACAGTCCTGCATGAAAGTCTCCACATTGCTGAGCAGTTCCTGTCTGAAGTTTGGCTGCAGGGCCACCAGCTCGTTCTGTATCTCCGTGCTCCGGGACAGCAGCTTCTCCCACGTGTAACGCAGCGTATCCACCTTATCGGCCTCTTCTTTTGCCACCGGCAGCTCATATTTGTGAAGCATGGCATACGATTCCTGTGAGAAGGAAAGAGATGCAACATCTTCTGCCTGACAGCTGCAAACACTGTCACATCACTCACACACACACTTTTGCAATGACTCGACCAGAATAGTTATCAACTGCCATATTGGATTAAAGTCATCCATGATTCTGTTCTTTTACCTCTATGGGTCCAACTTGGAAATCAATAGATATTTGCTTCTCTCTGATCTCCTTGAGTGCTGCCATGGCGATGCGGATATCATCCAGGTCTTTAATCTGACGATTCAGTTTCTTTCCCGCTTCATCTATAAAAGCGAAGATCTGCTCCATCTCTGAACGATATTTCCTGTTACAGTTCAGTCCATAGTCCATCATCCAGTTCTTGGTTTCACAAGTGAGGGACAACTTCAGGTCCGCTACAGGAAAGAAATACAGGCGAGCTGAAGAAGTTTAATGTATAAAGATTGCCTTGTACTGTATGATTACAATGGTCATCAGTAATACAGACATTTAAGTGTTGTGTTTTATTCACGCATGGTAGTGGTTTCATAACAAAGGCATAAAGAAAGTGACACTTGGTCTTACCTGTGAAGAAAGCCAAAGCGCCCACTGTAAAAAACTCTGGTTGTGAGTTTATCTCTAGCTCCAGATCTCGATAGAATAGAATCTGGCTCTCGAACTCTGATAGCAGAGGACTCTCCTGAATAAAACTGTAAAAAAACTAATGGTTAGTGCTGTTTTAACTTGATGCACAGAAAGCACACAGTGTTTAGTGTAACAGTCAGATTAGACAATCAGTTTCTTTTACGTTCGCAAGGTCTCTTCACGGTCCTTCATCCAGATGTGATGGTAACGGTTAAAACGGTTGAGAGCAGAGGTGACTTCCTGCACATCAGCATAAACAGCAGTTATATAGGAGGTAAGAAGCATGTCAACATGATAGAAAAAGAAAAGATTAAAATATATATATATATATATATAATACACTTTTTTATTGTTGAAGCAGACAGGATATAATAACAAAAATCCTAACGCATAGAGCTGTACCTTTTTGGTGGAACTGATGGAGACACTGAGAACAGACACCAGTTTAACGATCTCCTTGTTCTCAGATATAGTCTTGTGGTAGTTCCTTGCTTGGAATGGAATGTTCTGAGTCGCAGTTGCTGAAATGTCTGAGGTGCTGCCATCTGCAGAGAGTTTCCAGGACATAAGAGACGTTAGATTCGGAAGCTTTTAACATGTCAAACTACTTTTCTGAACATTCAAATTCACTTCTGCCATATCTTGTGTGTGCTTCTGTGTGTTTTCAGACACTACTACTCCAACCTGTTTGCAGTTGTTTTTCCTCTTACTACCACAGAGTTGCTGTTAACTTCCACTCTCTTGACATGAAAGACTCATTTCCTGTGTGCAGAGTAAGAATCTAACAATCTAAACTCGACACACAGAGAGAGTCGTGTGGAGCTGATAGGCATAATCATTGTTGTGTGAACTGGTTTGACAATGGAGTTGCGCACGACAATAAACAATGTGTTGCGTTTGTGGAGGTGCTGAGGTCGTGTTAGGCCAGTTACCAGCCACGCTGCATGCTGTTGCTCCGTCCTGTTTCAGAGCCGCCATACGTCTTTCATTCATTTTTCTCTATAAATAAAGAAAACATTGTTACACTGATGCAAAAAATTACTTTTCACACTTAAATGCTCCCGTCATTAGGTCAACACCACCTTTGAGATCCTTTCTTTGCTCCACTGGCTGACCCCCTTGCTGACATTGACCACGCACTTTACAGCCTGGTTTAAAGCCTGCTGTACGTCTTCCAGCGCTGGAAACATGGCAACGTGTGGGATGGAGAGATTCACGTTGACTCTGAAGATTGCCGGCTGACCGCTGCTTTCGCCACAACTGGGTGACTCACTCTCAACTACAAAGGGAAGAGTGAAGTATCTCTGACACAGGATGATGCGATACAGATAAACATCTACTTCACAAACTAGACTTGATGGTGCTTGAGAGAACTGATATGGAGTGAGGGGTCAAATGAATGAAATAGTGGGATAAAATAGTACCTAAAGAGTCATCTAAGGAGTTGAGAAATGCAGGGATGACACAGGGATACTGGTGCAGAGAAGATGATTTCCAAAATATATCAATATCCCTTGACGTGTTTAAATTCTACATCTACATTTTCTGTTTTGCTTGTGATTGGCTGCAAACTTTTTTGATGATGAACTATGGACCAAGCTGTTTTTCTACCTTTGCTAATGTGAGTGTATCTGCACTTGTTATGAATAAATGTGTCATAAATTGTTTTACACCCTCAGGGGCTCAAATAAATGTATTCTTTTGTTTTGCTTTTAAGACTCAGCAACACAAAATGAAGCTTTTACTGTATATGAAATATGTTTTAAGCACCAAAACGGTGACAAAAAGACCCACCCAAGAAAAGCACGGGTGAGGAGCCCTGGACGCGCTTGCGTAGCATCTCCAGGGTGTTGCGTGTCAGTCTAAATAAAGCATCAACGTTGCGGTGGCTGAAGTAGGAGAGCAGCTCCTGGGCCTCTTCCTCCATCACTTCCATCAGATCCCTCTTCTTCCTCCTCCTCACCAAAGGAGAGGAGGGACCAATGCTGGCAGGAGGGAGCAAAGTGTTTCTAGAGAAGAGACAGCCCTCTGAGCGGCCCTCTTCTTCACCTGGGATGAAAGAGACACAATTGGCAATAAGACAATTTGCTGTAACACCTTATGTGCACCTAATCACTTGGATTTAAAAAGGGGAGTGAAAGTTAACATACCCTCATTAATGTGGTCCATGATGTTGCTCTCAGTGCAATTTTCTTCCTCATCCTTTTCCACCTCCTCTCTCTGATTGTGGTCAAACTCCAGCAGCATGTTAATCACTTCATTAGTGGCCTCCTCCACTAGTGAGCTCTTAGTGTTGAGGTTCTGGGCTTGTCTTATGCACAGGTCCTACACGTACAGTATATGTACAGAAAACAAACACATTCAACTTTGCCATATACTGGCCAGGGAACTGCAGCTATGGTTGGAGGGTTTTCCCAGGGTCACATTAACAACGACAAGTCCGAACAGTCTTCTTTGTCAATACACAGGGTGATTAATTAACTAGTTATATGAAATCTTGTGAGTTTATTCAAATTCTACACACCAAACCATGTGGAGCAAAATTGTGTTGGCATCAATTATAATAACTTCATGTACAATTCAGAGCAATGTTATTAACAGTACACTGCTTTTTGTGCTTGTGCAGTGAGTGCATCAATCACACAACTTTTTTTTGTGATTAGTTCAATGCCGAGAATCTAAAGTGTGGTTAATTTATTTGTATGTAATTATTTTACCTTGCTGGTCTGAATGAACTCCTCACAGGTGACTGGTTCATCCTCTGGCAGAACACACAGTGTGGTGCCACTCATCTCCTGCAGAACTGCATCTATCCTGTACTCCACCAAGTCATTCACTCGGTCCATTAACAGCTCCAGGTCAACTAGTGGACACAAGAAAACAGGTGAGCTTAGGGTTCATCACAAGGGACAGTGGTCTCCGGCTTTCCTTTTCTTTTCTTTTATTTTATTTTCTTTTGCATACCCAAAGCCTTGTCGATGTCACTTAGGTACTTCTCTATGTTCAGAGATGTCCAGTTGAGGGAGGTTAAACCTGGTTGTATGGCTCTATCCACCTGTAAGTCAGAGGTGTAGATTGTTCAAATACAAATACAAAGAAGATGATTATGGTGGTTGCAATTTGCACTCCTTTTCACAAGAATAAAAAAATACACCCTAATTCCCTACAAATTTACATCATTGAACTTTCAGATATGTTTTGTTCCCAGATTTTGTTATCAGTGGGACGGTATCAATTTCAACACCCCGAGTGATGCATACATCATTATTCCTTTTTTTTCCACATTAAAAAAATCATATAAATTCATATTAAACCAGGAATTATATGCACAGCTTACCTTAGCTACATGTGGCATGGCCAGCTGTACGAAAGCAGTCTGGATCTTCGCCCGCACTCTGGTGTTCTCACTCAACATTAACTGTAGGGGACAGGTTTTTATACAACTATTACAAAGTTGGTGTATTCACTCACATCAGTGCTGAAATGAACTGCTTTGAGGAGAATACTCTATATTAGTTTCAATAATTTTCAATTTTTTCTCCTTGCACCATGTCTGTCTCAGCTGCAGTATTTATATATATATTTGTGTATGGATGTATAAAAGCTCAAATAATATTTGTGCTATATATAAAAATAATTGTATAATCCTTTGTTATATTATTATAATACAGTTGTTGTTTTTTGTCTTTCAGCACAACCAAGTGGTCGGTTTTAGTTGGTACTGCATCATCTGACCCACACAAACTTTAAATGAAGGCAGGCAAGCAGATCCTTTGTTTAGTAGAAGTGGAAGATGCCTCACATACTCACTCACTTGAGTGAAGACAAGAAATTCATTAACAATTATAAGTTGTTGTTTTTTAACCAAAGTCATTTAAATTTCCTCCTGTGTTTGGAGCCACTTGTTTGATGTTTTAGTGATTTATCTTGACCACTATTTCATCAGTCAAACAAGTCAACAAGTAAGCAACACTCAACATTCAAGCAATTCTGGGACAAGACATGGAAAAGCACCTCACTATCCATCTTGTCTACATAATTAGAAAATCAACACGTATACGGCTCTGTCAGAAATCCACCTGTAATTTGCCATAGTTCTTTTTGAAGGTGTTCTGCCTCTGCTGCAGCACAGCAGCAAATGGCGGAATGTCCAGTTTCATCCTCGTCATGCAGTTTGTCTCCCTGATCTGGGTCCGAATATGCGGGTCAAAGTTGACAAACAGTTCCCCCGTCTCCACAGATCTGGCCAACAGAGAGGCCTGCAAGCCAACACGAGCGTGCTCCATCTGGGTAAGAGGTGTTGAAAAAAGATGGAGAAATAAACATAAGAGGAAGAAACATATATATGTATGTATATATATACATATATATATATATATATATATATACACTGTAAATATATATATATATACACATTTCCCTTCCCCTTTCTTTTTTTCAACTGCGTGTAAAACTCAGAATCAATTAAGGGAAACATCTTATTTTTTACTGGTATAATACAACAAACAGCATCATTTAAAATCACTGCAGGCCATTTATTGATGGTTATTAGGTCATTAAGTGAAAGCATAAAGTTGACTGGACTGCATTGACACTACAAACTGAAAGCGAGCAGCAGGTTACACCCTGGACAGGTCTGCAGCGTTTCAGTCACGCTGTGTCAGAGGAGACAGAAGCAGCTCTGTTAGCAATACATATGTGGATTTGTTGCATTTCTATCTATTTCGCTTGCATTTTTTTATCCAAATAGTTGTGACCCGTTGGGCAGTTTACTTAAGGATCCCAGTGATTGCTTGTAACTTAATACAATTCAATAGTAGTTTACTTTTGGCCACTATCAAGTTAAAATGTTGGCTCTCTAAGGAAAAAGAAATTGAGCACCCCTGATTTAGAGTCTTCATCTAACCTCACCCTAGTATGCATGTCTTTGGACTGTGAGAGGAAGGCAGAGAAACTGAAAATAACTACTGCACCACCAACAATATGAATCCTTTTGCTCAGCCTTCCTCTTGGTTTTCCTCTTACCTCTTTCATCCAGCTTTGATGGTGGAATATCTCAAACTCCACCAGGACCTTTGCAACCCTATTAAAGTTCCTGATGATCCTTTTGGCCTCCGGTGTGGAAAGAACTCCAGGACGCTGCTCAGAATAAAATGGCACTGACAATGAACTGGGAAGAGATTGGCACTGACAATAATAGTGTACATCATCATCATCAACAACAACATCTCTCAGCCCAAATTGAGATTTAGTTTAAGTTCAATATTACCTGTTGGAATAGATCCATAGGAACCTGCATCCTGCTGTACAGATGCCGAGCCCACATTATCTTGCCAGCCACAGGGGGAAGATCCCGGCCAATGGGAGGGTCCAGTTTATGCTTCACGTACGTACGGGACACGATTTCAATTTCGCGGCCATAGTTCTGCAGAATATGCTGATACTTCTCGTCAATGCCCAGGTCCGGGATGCCCAATCTGTTGTTTTGTCAAGTTGAAAACACAAGTAGTTGCATAATCATATAAAAGACAACTGATATTAGAAGACTGAAATAAGGGATAAAATAAGGGATTAAATTTAAGACTAAATTAATTTAGTTTTTCTCTTGGCCATTTAATTATGACCTTGTTTCAGCCTCTGATAATAATAAGCCAGTAGAATAAACAACATGCATTGAGTGGTTATTGATAATAATGATATAGTTACCTTTCAAATGTCTTCAGCACTTTTAGAGCCTTTTCTGTATTTTGAATAGTTTCAAAGGTGCTATCCATGAAGCTCTTCAGCTGATTCTACAACAAACAAAACCATTAAAACACAGGTCACATTTATTTTCATTTACTCAAAAAGACATTTTCTCAGCATAAACATGGTGCAATTAATCTTACGACAAGCAATATAATCCCCATTAAAACTGTACTACAGTAAATAAAAAGTAATAAACATTTTGCTGTAACATTTTTACTTACATGGAGCTCAGATGTGCTTTTGCAGAACTGCTCATAGTCAACGTCAAAGTCAGTTCTTCTCTGGTCGAGGAAACTGTAATGCTTTTTCTTCATGTCCAGCACAATAGCCTAACACACACACACACACACAAACACGTTATTCTTAAACATGCACCAATTCCAATGTAAAGCCTCTCAAACATCAGCTACGTTGGTCTGTCAGCAGCGAACAAATACGGAAATTATAACAGGGAAATGTTGCTTTGAAAGATTCCACAGATAGAGCTGCAGCGTGTTTTAAACTTTTAAAGAATAAGAATAAGGAATTAAGCCCAGTTTCTTGAAATAGATAGGTAGCGGTAGAGAGTACGGTTGGAATACGGATCTAGAGCTGAAAGATCTGTCTGGGGGCTAGTGACACGAGAAGTGCTTTGGTGACAGAAGTTACACACTGGAGCTTTAACAAACTTTAGGATGACATCACACTTGAAACAATCTTAACTGTAGTTGGGTTAGTCAAGGATAATGAAGAGAGTGTGTTGTGTTGTTACATGGACTTATGGATTTAAAGTACAGTAGGTAAACTGGGCAGCATGAAAGGAAATGTTGCTTTGGAAAATGATTGAACACAAAAACAACGGAGCAACTAATATGAGCAGCACATTCTGAAGTTGCTAGTAGTCGGGTCGGTAAAATTTCACATCGGTGAAATTTACCACTGCATGCATTCAACTCTGAAAATGGACCATGCATTGCTAAAAGACTGCGGTGAGACGTTACCTCCCATTTCCCCTGCATTTCTGCAGTCTGTACATCCACGGAGGGGGAAACAAATAGATATTTAACATTATTATAAAAGGGAAAAACCAATTAGGCAAGTGTTATGTTTAATCTGATAATCTGATTTAACAGTATACCCACTTGAAATCTGGTAGCCATGGTCTCCAGTCCTACTATGTTGGAATCCTGCAGGACCGAGTAGGTGGAAATTGTGTGGAACATTTCCAGGATCTTGTTGAGTCGTCGCTCGAACGTGTCAAACTTCCCGAAAATGTACATCTCACTGAAGTCAAACTGTCTCTCTGAGGGAGTCTGTTCCAGCTTCTCTTTTGTTTCATGGAAAACCCGCTGGTATTCCTGGAAAGACGCAGTTTGACATCCATTATGGGTTGAAATGTGGCTTTAATATCACGACAAAAGAATAGTCTATGTCTTGTAATGAATCCTCATGTCATCACTGTAACACGTGTTGTACAAAGACAAACATTGTTTCAAACACCAATGTTGAAATGAACATTATCTTTAAAGAAATCAATACATTGAATGCTGCAAAGAAAGTCAACAGAAAAAAAGTAATTTACATTATATATTATACATTCTGTCGATAGGTTAAGTTTGGTACCTGGTTTAGGTGAATGGCAGCTTTGATTTTGTCAACAACAACTTGCTGAGGCTGGTCCCATATTGAGTTAGAGTCATTATTAGTGATGTAGGACTTGCATGCTGTTATCATCTGGTTGGTCACCTGGAGTTTTTGAGGAATATTAGTGAAAATATAATATGCATTTCAACTCTTTGTGGACCTGAACAATTTCAGACTATACATGAAACTACAGCATGAGTGCACATTCACACAGCAAGACTATCAAATAAGCAACAATATACAGTGTTTTTAATTTGCTCCCATGTATTATTTGGAAAATCAAGCCAATGTGTTGGCATCAGAAATTGAAATTGCAGTCATAATTCTTGTTTTTTCAACTCATCACAGACTGTTCCTACCTTAACAAAAAGTGAAGTAATCTTTTCTGATGTGTTGAAGTAGCTGGAAAAGCTGTGCATCATCCTGATGGCATTGATCAAACTTGGGACTGAATTCACCATGGATACCTGGAGTGAAACAGAAACAACAAGCTTGCAAATAGAGAATAGTTTGAACATCATTTACGTCACAATTTAAGGTCAGTTTAAGAAAAGAGAGTCAATTTGCTAGGTGATACTACTTCATCTTTTAAGCCAAAAAGAGTATTTTTCTTACAGGATCACTGTTGTAAAGAGGTTCATAGTACTTCTCCAGGGTGTAAAGGTATTTGACGTTGTCCTTGCCCTCATTGGCTGCATCAATGATTCTGCTGTACAGCTCCTGCCACGGCTAGACACAAAAAACAAGGATGAAATTGTGATATGACGACAAAGAGAATTTGGGGAGAAATAACTGTTCATTGAAGAAGCAGAGACAAAAAAAAAAAGAAATGTGTCGATGTGCTACATATAGTCTAAAGCTTAGGGGTGACTAACAGCCATATCTGACCTTTATAAGTTTAGATTTGGCCAACTGGAGCACGCCCTGTACGGCTCTGACATCAGGTCTCTTCAGTTGGTCCAAAAGGTGATTGAAGCGGGACATATGTCTCTTCCAGTGGACCAGCTCTGCCCGAGGGCCAAGATCATCGTCCTCCTTTCTCAACTGTTCACTCTCCACAATAACCTGTAGAGTAGACACACTTTATAGGTAAGATTTGATTGTTTCTTTGTTTGGAAATTGGGCTGTTGATTGTTCTGCTCCTGTCTGACCTACTAAACACAAAGATTACTTCTGTACTGTGACCTAATATTAACACTAACGACTCACCTGTTCAATCTGTCTGATCCACACTTTCATGCAGGTTTCTAGCTTTTCTGTGGTGTCTGAGCTGCCGGCTGCTGCCATGTAATCTGATGGACTTTTCAACACCCGCATGTCAAATGAGTCGCAGTCTTTCAAGGTAACCTGGAGAAAAGCCACAGGATATGGTGATTTATTTTGTTTGTGGTTGTGCTGACGTGTTCACACATTGATGGAAAATGTAATCTGATTTATTCTCGGACAGTGTCTGCTTTCTACCTTCTCTCGCAGACACTCCTGTGTTACGGCCAAAACGGACACGAAGTTTTCCAAAGATGATATGAATTCCTGTTTAACAGCCCGGGCCTGAGGACTGGCCAGTTCCCCCCAGCCATGGTTCATATTCCTCAGTGTAGGGATGAAGATGTCGGCGAGCAACTGTTCCACACTTTTTAACAAGCCCACTTCTCTTGTGTCTAACATATTGAAACTGACATCCTAGGAAAGACATAGATGCACAAATACAACATAACATCAGTGTCCAATTTGACAAAAATCTAATACACTTTGACTCTGTCTAGAGGAACATTCAAAAGTTGAAAGTTTGCTGAAGTGCGTAACTTTTGGTGATTTTTGTTGTTGATATTATTTTTGCCTCAGTTTCTTATAAATGAATAGAAATCCTTCATCTGAAAATACTATCAGACCTGACTGAGGGCTCGTTTGTCTGAATACACCAGCACTTTATCTTATTCTGAATGTGTTCGTTGCTGCTCCTTTTGTATTTTGACAATGGTTTATATTTAAAAGTAACACACTACAGTGTTAACCTCATGGCGGATCAGAAACTAAGAGTTAGGTCCAGACATACGGGTTCACACATTACTCAACATACCAGCCCAGCAGTGTGTATGTAAAACCATTACACTCCAGCTACTTTTAAACTGTTTTATCAAAGTCATTTTGTTAACAGAAGACATAAATTAAAAGTTTCTCTGTCAGCTTTGTTCATGATCATGGCAAATTGGTGCAATGATGGTCAAAGGTTTATCAACTTACCCTGGAATAAGTGAATAAGTTCATGCTTATATTTTGCAAAATGGTGTAAACAGACTCACCCTGTGTATGTTCTCGGAGGTGATTGTGTGAGAAGTGCTGTCTCTGGTGAAGAAGACACACATCCCTGTCAGTGCCACATCATTCCCATCTGTCACAAACACTTTCCTGTTGCAACCAGACTGCTGAGCAACATGCTGGGAGGACGCAGGAGCTGCTGCTGCTGCTGCTAAAAGGAGACACAAGGAGTCATCACATCCACCTTTGATAAATTTTAATTAACTTTAATCCTTTTCAGTACCAATAATGTCAGGAATGTCATTATTGCCAGTGGATAATGGATAAAGACAGAATCTCAAATTCTCAAATACATTATTAGAGTACCTTCTTCCACTGGCTCAGTGTCCTGATAAAAGAACATGAGACTTTGAAGACCCCCGACCATAAAGAACTGCTCCATGCGTTCAATCTAAAGAAAATGAAAATTAAATTCTCAGCAACTTTAGCCCCCGGAAATGCAGAGACATTGTTTAGTTATAGTACGTGCTTACTATACTACACTACTGATGATCAAACATGAACTTTGAAATAAAATAATTCCCCGTAACCCAAAGAAATCACTTCAGTATCATTCAGCACCCAAATGTGATTTAAATAATATAAAAGTGGCAATAACTATAAAAATGATGATATTTAGTCATGTTTTCCAAATGCTGCTGAAGCTGACATGTTTTGGTTTTCAGGTTCATGTGATTTTCTACATGAACCTGAACTACACAGACATTTCTGTGAGTATGAAGTACCTGATTCCCCTCCAGGATGGCATCTTCCACATCAGATTTCTCCAAACCCACGCATGAAGCAACAATACTGAGGACGTAGTCATGTCTTCCGTCCAGCTGGGCTCGCTTGGCTTCACGCTCCTCCCTCAACCGTTGCTAAACAGAATGAACAGACTGGGTGTCAAGTTTAATTTAAAAAGATTTCAAAGGAAATTTTAATTGAAAAGGAGTAAAATGAAATTTAATTAATCCCAGACAATGTTACAGTATATATATGTGTGTGTATAATATATCATTTTCTTGAGAAGCACTCAATGAGTTGGACCAACAAAACATATTTAACGTTCCTGGTATGTTGTGATTACACTTGAAGCGTACAATGAAGCGTTCCTGTGGTCCTACACTTTGGATCAGACATCCATTTAATAACAATTCCCTCAAATAAATTAGAATAAGTAATTATATAACAATATTTTATAATAAAAGGAAATTAAATATCCTGTCAATCCACAGCATTATTTTTTTCCACTTTTATAATTCAACACAAACTAAAAAATGACACCATTTCTTTATGAATTTCCTTGATTTTCAAACCTACATGTTCAGTTTCATCCTTATGAGCAGTGGCTCTATGTCCCTCCTGTGACTCTCACCATTCCAAATTCAACAAATTTCAGACTTGACCGACACCACAGTTTGTTCACACTCACACCAGTGGGAAATCAACAATGGGTTGCCGGGTTCTGTTGATTAGTAACATAGTAACATGATCAGCCAATAAATTACACCAGACCTATAGTGTCACATGATGTGTGAGTTCACAACTGAGGCACGTGACTGTAGAATTTTCATGAATAGACTAAGTTCACCAGACTTAACTTTGCAAAACTAGGGATATTCATGTAATTCAAGGGGGGGAAACACTTCAGACCATTGACAATGAAACACACCAGCCATGTTTACACACATCCACACACATACTATTCAAACACAAACACAGGTAGACCATGTAAAAGCACAGCAATCTAGTAGTTGCTAAGGGACCAGCCATTTCAGACTTTCTCTGTGTCTTTGTTCTAAATTGTATGTAAATGCAACTCAGCCTTCAGCCCAGAGACAAACATACACTTATTCACAGTCCACATTCAAGATTCAAGATAAACTTTATTGTCCCAGAGGGAAATTTGTCCTGCACAGCAGTGCCACTGTGAGCGACGTCCAAATGAAAAACAAAATATAACACAGGTCACACCCAAATACCCTAAAAACAAAAAGGACTGTAAAATCGCAGGAGCTAACAGTCATAGGGTGGTTTGTTTATTCAGAAAAGCGATGAAAGATGGGATAAAGGAGAGCTTAAAGTGATTAGATTTGTGTTTGATAGATGTATACCGTCTCCCTGAAGGTAAAAGTGCATATTCTGGATGTAAAATATGGGATTTATCATTCAAAATTCTTTGCGCCTGAGTAAGTACAGCTTTATCAGAGATTGAGTGTAGTGATTTCACTTCCTTGAAGCCACTGAACCCAATCACCATTAACTCTGCTGCCATCCCATATGTAAGAATGCTTTCCAACCCTGCATTATAGAAGGAGGTCATTATCTGTGTGCTCACACCAAACAGTCAGGTGGGTCAGTTTTGCACACAGACGGTCCACAAATTTACAACTACACAACAACAACACAAACAAGCCATGTTGAGACTGACAACCTCTACAAGAGAACACACTGTGGCTCTTTAAGTTGAAAAGAAAATAGCTGTAACAAACAAAATATAGAGCAGGAATGTGTTGGGGTCAATTATCTAATATTTTCAGTAGCTTCAAACTTCAAACAGAAACAGATTCAGATCATCTATATCACATGTGGAGGAAAAATAACACAACACTGCTAAAAGTAGTAGAGTGATAGTTGTGGATAAAGTTCTATATAAATCACCCTAGGGTGAGAGACACGAGTCACTCTGATGTTGGTATAATAATGAGAATTATGTGGCTGGACATACACTAAAATAGGAGATAGACGTCTCATGACACCATGACAACAACAGTGCAGCTTGCATGATCTTACCTGAATGACCTTAGAGACCGTTTGTCTCCAGAGTTGCTTTGTAAACACCTGCGACATGACAGCACCTCATCAATCCAACTCAAATCCTTCTACATCTTCTCTCTGACCTTCTCTATAATCTTGCTCATCTACGTGTGGCGAGGGAAGCCGTATACTCTCACCCTCGCAGGGATTAAGCCTATCAAGTTGTCAGCAGTGAACGCCGAGCCAACTGAACTGAAGCCATGCCTGTTTTATGTTTAATGGACATTCCTGTCAACAGTGTATGGGTTTTCAGAGCCTGCTGTGGTCAACGTCCCAACACAGAAGAACACCTGCAGGTTTATGACCTGATCTCCACATACAGATGCACCTCAGGGTGATTGAGGTCAGTCGTGTATAAAAATAAGCAGATGAAGAAAAGAGCACTAGGATTACAGAGAACTGACACAGAGATATCACTGCAACAACATACTATGGTAACAGGTGCAACGTGTTTGAGGGTGGATTCTCTGCTGTTCTAGACCAGGTTATAACATAATTCATCTGTTGTAGCTGCAAAACCTATTTCATCCTTAAAATGAAGATAAAACAGCATTGTATAACGTTTTTTTTATATATATATAGTTATATTATGTATAAAACTACAGTTTGTTGTTTATAAAATTTGAACTACAAAATAAAAGCTGCTGACACTTGTTTTTACCTGTTATAATGAAGGGGAAATAAACATTTTCTTAGCTTTTTTGTGTCAAAATCCTGTTTTTATAATGAGCTTTTTAAAATTTTTTATATATGTATATACAACAATCTGCAATATTCCAGATAAGTAATATGTGCTTTTTTGTGTCAAAATCCTGTTTTTATAATGAGCTTTTTAAAATTTTTTATATATGTATATACAACAATCTGCAATATTCCAGATAAGTAATATGTGCCAGTTGGATAGTTATAATGTTGGTTTTATGTTTCACTGTTATTGTTTTATTCAGTCATATTAACAGTCATAAGTACAGGTTTTATTTACTGTATGCAGCACCACAGAACCCAAAACCAATTTCCCCACTGGGGCAATAAAGTTTTTTGTAATATACAGTATGTTAATATGCAAATTATGACAGCAAATATCATACAACTTCCTTTTATCAGAACTAAATGTGTTAAAATGAACAGATGTTTTTTTTCCCCTAAAGTTCAGTAATTAAATACAGAAATCAGCTCTGGTGTTATTCCCACATATAAAACTGCATTTAATTATTAAGTTTAAATTTAAACAATGATGTTAAAACTTCTCTGTGATAAGATGTTGCATGAAATGTATCTTTTTAAAAGGAATGGGACATTCTCCTTCACTGACTCTGAACTCAATCGTCAATGCTGCTTGTGAGAAGTCTTGGCTTTTACACATCAATAAAAACCCCGTTTTTCCTTAACCTTCCCCTTCATCTTGCCCTCCTGAGCATCCACTTTGATACAAACACATCGGCTGTTTACGGAACGCAAAAGACATTAATGATGAATTACAGTTGGCCAATGTGAGTGAGCCAAGAAGCCAAGCTGCATGTAACTTCAGAACACTTGGGTCACCTTACCTTGTTTTGATAGTCTGGTTTAAAATGCAGCATCGCGCCGTCTGCAGCCTTTCACACTGACACTCCTTTTCAAGTCATTCCACCTTCTGACATGGCTTTGCATTTCATGACACAAGAGCGATAACGAGTCCAACAAATAAGACAGAGCAGAGAACAAGTGGCTTTGCTACAGTATGTGAGCAACCCACGTGAGAAAGAAAATTATTATGGGAGTGTAGTTCCTAAAAGGGGACCACAAACTAGCGCGGTGTTAGGTGACCACCTGTCAGCAAGGTAATTATCAAGGGTCTGAACTCAGCTTACAAGTCTAATACAACGATGGGATGCAGAGACAAAGCGGCAGTGTATGGATGGAAAGTTGGATAATTATTTTGAAGAGCACAATCTGTGGGTGAATTCAATTATATACATGGTGAAGAAGGTACAGTGTAGAAATAATTTGTAGATGACCCTCAAGTGATTGGCCACCTTGTAGCCTGTTTTTATGTGCACTGTATTTAGCACCATCTACTTCTTATCTCCATGACCTAATTTGCATTGAGTTGCAGGATTCACATACAAAGATAAGGTACAGAGTGGACTACATGGAGCATGAATGACATGGACCCAGACTATCACAACAACTCCTGCACTGTGAGCATCAAAAACACATCAAACTACTTCTAAATCATCTGTATGTCTTCCTGTTACATCAGCTTTGTTTAAGTAACAGCATAAGACAAAGAATCAATACCTCACGTCAAGGAAGGCAACAAACCAAGTCAATGAAAACAGAAACAGTGCAAGTTACAATGCAGAGCTCAGAGCGTGTGGATTAAAAACACATGTGTTAAGGCTCTCAGTGTGTGTGGTCAGTGTGAGCGTCGTCACGGAGAACTGTAAACCCCTCCGCCTGTTGTTTCTCTCTTTTATGTCTCACTGCAGACTCATTTATAATTTACAGTCGCTCTCCGGTCTCATGGCAGCTCACAATCAGACAGTTCATCATATAGAAAATCAGTCATGGTGAGGTGATAAAAGTGATGACTACACTGGTTTTAAAGCCAAATCATTTCAATCATTTCTCCAATATTAAACCAGTAGATTGGAGAGTTGTGCTTTGCTGGACAGGGAGGTACTGTATATTAATAGATGTGTGTGCATACATGCATGCCTGATAAGGTTCTTTCTACTGGAGCTGCAGCTAATAAACACTTTCATTACCATATATATAAAATGTGAAAGGTCCAGAGTGACATTGTAATATTGCTTCCTTTGTTATTACCTCTGCACAGAGGTTGTGTTTTGACTGCATCTGTCTGCCTGTGTTTGTGAGCAAAAGATCTCAAAAGGTAAAATATTTGATGGCCCAAAGAAGTAGATTTTGGTGGTGATCCGGACATGGCTGTGGATTCTGTTTTGTTTTTTCTCATCATAGTGAGGGGATGTTTCTTTTATACTCCATCTAATATGCAGGACTTTAAGTAAAGTAAAGTTAATTGCTGTCAGATTTGACACTGGCTCACGATATCTGGTTGTGGTCAATCTGTAGCAACGTACAAAAAAGTTGAAAAGTTGTATTTCTTGCTTTTAAATAACTTTACACCTTTAGAATCAAACAAAATACCTTCAAAATGCACATAGTTCCACATTAATCAAAAGACAGGTAAAATGCTTAAGTTTCAGTAACTATATCCTACCATCTAGTGGACTAAAGATCATAATACAACCAACAGTTTGCAGTCTGGGGGGTTGCTTAATCTATTTGAGTGTGTTTGCTATAAAAATGATATAAAAATGAGTTGTCTGACTTAAGCTTAAGCTTAGTAATTGTGATTTTTTTTTTTTCCTTCATTCCTCTGTGACAGCAAACTAAGAATATTTGCTTTGAGGACAAAATATTAAGAGGATGTGACCATTTTGAGGTGTGGGAAACATTTTTAAATATGAAACAACTCAAATTTGAATCAAGAAAATAATAAAACAGATTTTGAACTGATTTATAGTATGTTAGTAGTCGTAGACGTTCTTAATAGATCCTAGTCAATCCTGGTCAGAACTTGTGGAAATGTCTGTTACATCGCAAAGTTGACAATTGTTGACTTGAAAAGTGTGAATATGGGACATTTGATTTGAATTTTCTCTCAAAGTAACCAGTAAAAATGTCTGACTTAGAGTATGTTAGTGGCCATTGATGTCTGAACACAACCTAGTCAGTCCTGGTCGGGAACTTATGGAACATGTAGATTTTAATATAATAATATTGTATGTCTGTGTCAAATACACTGTGTGTTGATGTGCTGTAGGTCTTATTCAGACTTACTTCTACAAACTCTCTACAGTAGCTCCAAAACAAAGTTTGAGGATTTTCATTATTTTTCACATTCAAAAATGTGCTTCGTCATCAGTCAAATCAGGTGAAACAGCCTGAGTCATTGGATCGCAGGCTTTTTTACCGTAAAAACTTTTGTAAGGAGGGCGTTAAAAATACTTTGACCACGGAGTGTCAGATAACTTGACCGCAGTTGTACTGCAGGACAGCTGAATCAGACTGCATTAGTTTCAGCTAGGTGTTCCTAATAATCTGGCAAAAAAGGGAAGCTTGAGCTGGAAGATTGTGCATTACCAGTGTCAAAAAGCAGGCACCGATTTCTGCATAGCCAACATTCAGAACGTTCATATTAATTATAATATCACACGATGAATAAAATCGAACCTTCGTCTCCTTGACTGACTCCACCAGGACAACAGGTTGTTGGATGGTCGTGGTCCGGTTGTTCCCGCTGCTGCTCCTGCTGCGGTGCATCGTGCCCAACATGTGCGTCACTGAAAAGTTCCTCTGATAAACACTTTTAATATTTCAGTTCCTCCTTTATGTATTAGGGTTTTGGTCCGTTGCCTGTTGCTCGTTTGGTCAGCGGTGACCCTTTTTTTTTATATTGTTGGTGGTTTGGTTTCCATGGTAACGAGGCAAACTTGTGAGAGGGGCAACGGGACTGGCCCTGTAGTGATTTTGCAAGTGACCAGAATGTTTTTATGACCAAAAATATTGTTTATTTACGGAAAGCGAGAACAGCCATGGTTGCAACTACATTTTTTCAGTCACATATCTCGAGATCGAGTAATAATAGATTTATAATGGCCTGTTGACAAATTGGTTGGTCTACCTGTCTGCCTGCAAGTGCAAGTGTTTTAATCCTGCACAACAAATTCCAATGAATTAAGTGATTACAGGTTTTCAACAGTAGTAGTATCATCCTGTGGGGCCTGGTCGTGAACAACACTCTTTCACTGTGTAAAATCATAGCACCTCTGGTTTTCTTTTTCTGAATCCTCATCATAGACATCATCTCCTCATTCTCATCCCCTCGTGTCAATGTGAAAGCAACAGTAAAGTACCTTACTTCAATTGTCTACTTATTCCACTTGTAAGAAATGTTCTCATTTAGCTCAATAGCTGTGGATGTGGGAGCCCGGGTCAGGTTTAAACCTTATCCATCTCACCTTGGTTATTCTCATTAGGGTCTTTATCCTCGACATTTGTCCTTAACCTCATTTGGGCCCCGAGTGTAAACACTAAGATGCTCATAACATTAGAAAGAGGTCAAACACTTTCTGCTTTCGATTCTGCCATGTTTGTCATTTTGAAACTAAGTTAAGTTTCTGGATTTACAGCTATTCTTTAGTGTCTCCATCTCTACTCAGTCTCTCATCATTTGCAGGACATCTTCAGCAGTGCTAGTTTTAAACACAATCACGTTCATCATGAAAACAGGCCATAATAGGCTTAGACCTTAATTGTGTCCAGTCAGAGTTGCATAGCAGTCCCTTGTATAAAATACTAAGCCCTATGTTTTTTGTCACCAAGCTCACAACCTTGTTTCGATTCAAAGGATTTGACAGAATCATTTATTTACTAATTCTTTATGTATGTATTAATTTATTTATTTATTTGTTTATAAATGTGTAATTATTCGTCCATAACCTCCATAAACCGCCCCTCAGTCACTTCATCCTGGTGCCGGGCCTGATTCCATTACTGTACCTCACCTATCCTCAGTCAAGGCTCTGAAGTAACCCACATCGAACGTATCCTTGGGCGGTCTCGCGTATCGTCGTATTCTGTCGGCTTTTTCCGGCGTATCTCGGTCGGTGAGCTAGCCAAGTTGATTAGCCTGCTACCCTCAGCTAATGTTTGTAGGATTTTATTAATGTTAGCTGACTGGATAGTGTCGAAAAATGGCGGACGACGAGGGACAAGGAATTTGTTCAGCGGTCCCTCCGTTGCCTCACCCTTCCTCTCGAAACGGCTCCGGTGGCGGTAGCGTTACACCGGGCACCGACGGCAGCTGCCAGTCTGGAACCACCGTTACCTCAGGCCCTCGGCTTGTTCGGATAGTGAAGTCCGATTCGGGCTATGGTTTCAATGTCCGAGGACAAGTGAGTGAAGGAGGGCAGCTGAGGAGCATTAACGGGGAACTGTACGCTCCACTTCAGCATGTCAGTGCTGTTCTACCGGGAGGTGCAGCAGACAGAGCCGGCATTTCGAAGGGGGACAGGATTCTTGAAGTGTAAGTGGCTATTTACTCAGCTTTACCAAAAAGCATTTGAATAGTGGATGGATGACCATTTTACCTCAGAATGACTGTTTGTGAAAAACATTTCAAACAGGACCTGTGAGCGTCACTCCTTAACCCCCCCGCTGTGGGGCTGTTGTCGCCCCCCCAGGCATGTGTGTGTGTGTGTGTGTGTGTATGTGTGTTGCAGTGAGTCACATACAGGACCTCCTCCTGCAGAGCAGAGCAGCCGCTCATCCTGATGAAAGGACTGTCTGTGTGTGTCTGAGAAAAAACCCTCCAGGGATCATTAGATATTCCCATCACACTAAAACCTATTCCTCACCATTTAACATATTCTTAGTTTATCCCTGAATCCACAACATCCCAACATCACTGCAGCCTATGTGATAGCTTGCTTTGCTTTCATTTATCAAAAGTTTAATTATTGTCATCACTATCCTTACATTTGGCCACATGTTGCTCATTTCTGAGACTCTGGTAAACAATAAGATGTTAGTGGTATGCATTAACTGTTTGTATAGTTTGGGACGAGGCTTTCCATATACATTGAGGTCAATGCAGCATCCTTACAAGAAAACCTGTAAGGACCTGTGTGTGTGTTTCCGTGTGTAAGAGAGAGATTCTCACTTGCAGCTTAAAATACATGGAGATGGTTTGTTGATGTTGCTATGGAGAGCATCACACAGCCTACAGCCCAGGATCAGATCTGGTGCTTCACTGTGTTTCTGTGTGTGGAATAAGGAGATGCAGAAAAGGGAGGGATGTCTTCAATTCAATTCTGATTGGCCCCACTCTGAAGAATTCTCTCAGTTTCATTGGCTGGTTGCAGACTGCTTTGTTAATATATGGTCTGCAGTAACCTGGCAGTTTGTTGACCCCATTATTTTTTGTGTGCTTGTGTGAGTAGGTGGATATGTATAGTGTATGTGAATTGTTGTGTTATATACAAAGGCTAACTAACCCTTTAATTTGATTTCTGTATGTGCTATATTGGTCAGTATTGTCCAAAGTGTAGTAACTAGTACTTTCAATGGCTGATTTGGGATGGTGTCATTTACTGTGTAATTAGATAAGAGAGTGTAGGGTAAGCACATCCCAAAACTTATCACAGATGCTGGAAAATAAAAGATCAAACTTTTTTTGTTGTATTTCTGCCAACATGGAAAGATGAAAATGGAGAAATGACTTTGGTGCTTTGAGATTCTCTGCCTTCCTGTCAAACACACAAGGACAGTATGTACACAGTAACTAAGTACAAACACTCACAGTGATGTGCTTGTGTATGTACTGCAGTGGTATACACAGCCTCTTCTATTCTCAAAGTAATCAATACCTCTTTGCACATTTACACACAACTCCTACTTCCTTTGATGCAGAGAAATCTAGAGTGGTAGACAACCTTTTCCAGCCTAATGCCTCATGATGAATTAATAATGTATAATGTTACACACTTCTCTGTTAAAGTTGTGTAGTATATATTATTTTGACAGGTTTAGCCATTTGATTGAGTGCCTTTGTGCATTTATGTAAGTAAATGTGCTTTTATTAAAATGCACCATGGAAATCAGTTAACTCCTAGGCAGTGGAGTAATTACTGGTAATTAATCATAACCTCAAATTACCTTAAAAGATGGGAAATGTCTCTTTAAAGCTGTTTATGATGCTCAGTAGCGCTGATGCTGCAAGAAGTGCAAAGTCCACTATATCAAGTGTCAATAATGTAACCATAAAGAGAGAGGTGAGAGGCTTACTCTGTGTTTTTTTGTTACAGAAGATATATGCTGACTGTTTCTCCTCCTACACCTGCAAGATAGTTTTATTTGTGCTGCATGTCTCCCCTATTAGTCACTGTGTATTTGTATTTGTATTATCATCATCATCATCATCTCTCGTCCTCCTCACCAATACAAATTTTAGCTTTGCTGTGTAGGCCCTGGCTCAGAATTCCTCCACTGGCTCAATATTTATGTGCAGCGTTTTGTTATTAGGTATTACAGGGTTGTGTCCACTGGGCTTTAGCTCTGTGTCACCCTGCCAACATAAGCCATTCCATGACATAATGTCTGACATAACACATCAGCTGTCCGGCAGTCCCCTAGAGTTCTTATCTGAAACATAACTTGTCCTACTTTTTTTTTTTTATCTCATGTCCCTGTGACACAAAACTCTCATAGTTACGTCCAATAGTGCTCTGAGTATTCCGTTCAGTTTCTTTAAGCGATGTCTCCTTTGGCAGCATGCATTTAAATTTGTCACAATCCAACATACTGTTGGCAGTCAAGTTGCATTTTTGACTATTGCAGGAAGCATAAAGAGGGGGTAATGTGTTATACACATAAATCATATATAAAAAGTAGACATAGTCTTCCAGTTTGCTTGGTAAGTCCAAACTGGTCATAAGAAAACTCTACATAGCCATCAGGTGGTGACTCTGCTGATTGCAAAAATAACTTCCTTTGTATTGTATTGCCTATTTTTCTCTTGATTTATTATGTCTATTCACTAGTGTCAGGTCTTTTTCAATTGCACATTATCTTGAATTTGTATGTCAGTCATCATCTACCGCTTTATCCTCCACCAGAGGGTCCCGGGGGGTGCTGTGCCAATTTCAGCTACATCGGGCGATAGGCGGGGTACACCTTGGACAGTTCGCCAGTCCATCGCAGGGCTACACACAGCTAGAGACAAACAACCATTCACTCTCACACTCACTCCTATGGTCAATTTAGAGTGTCCAATTCACCTAATCCCCACATTGCATGTTTTTGGACTGTGGGAGGAAGCCGGAGAACCCGGAGAGAACCCACGCACACACGGGGAGAACATGCAAACTCCATGCAGAAAGGCCCTTGTTCCAACCTATGTTTTAATTTAATTTATTATGAATATGAGTGGACATCTGACCTATAGTTTTGCATTGTAAACTGAAAACTGAAAAAATATGAAAAAGAGAAAAAAGAGATGCATGTAGGAGCTATTTATTTGATGGATTTTTAAATATTGCTTTGCAGTCATTTAAATTCATTCTTTTTTTTGTTTTTACAAAAATTACATTTTTGACTATCAGTATTTAGTAGTACCCCCATGTGGAGGATAAAGCGGGAGACAATGAATGAATGAATGAATGATTGTATTTCGTAGTATTCTCTACAACTATAACATAACATTTTTGTTTTTAATTCAATTTAGATTGCTTAGTGTGGGCAGCACTTGTTATTTACTGTATATCAGATGACTGGTGAGGGACTAGAATGCACATGGGTGGACCTATGGCTTTTTACCAGAGCAAAAGAGGCATACAAGGATTCCTTTGTTATTCAGTTTGTTTGATTGCCACACATAATGGATAACCTGGATTTGACATTATGTTTCTTTTGCATGCATAAGATTCATCCCCATGGTGAAATAGTGGTCTTTTGATTAAGTCTGACTCTCATTTGGGTTTTATTTTTGCAACAGGCGACCACTACAATACTGTTTTTTAAGACCAAATTAGCACATGAGTAAATAGCCAGACCTTATCCTCGAAATCACCCTAGTCTCACAGATTCCCCCTCAGAAGACCTTTGATTTATTATGGTATTAGTACTGATGAACATCAGGAACACATGGTTTGGTTACCATGTTAGTTGTTGCTCTGATGCAGAGCTTATTATTTTGGTGTACTGCAGATATACATCAAATGTAAAAAAAATCTGCAAATTTATTTGGACTCAAACATGAGTCTCTTGCTGTGTCCCATGTGGTGGGTCTCAACACAGCCTCTGGGAATGTATGCTATAGAAAACAAGGCAACAAATATTCATTTTCAAAACTGAATATTTTAAGTAATATTGTAATAACGGGAATGTTACTTGCAGTGTAAAATAATGATTCTTCACTTCAATATTTGCATTTCTTCTTTATCCAACAGCAATGGAGTGAATGTAGAGGGAGCGACACATAAGCAGGTGGTGGACCTGATCCGGGCTGGAGAGAGGGAGCTGGTGTTGGCTGTGCTACCCGTCCCGCCACAGGAAGCTGATTGCTTGGATCCTGGAGACGACGGTTCAGCTCAGTCCTGCTATGATTACTCCGACAAGCAGGCTGTCCCCATCTCTGTGCCCAGCTTCAAGCACACTGAGCTTAACCAGGAAAAGTTTGTGGTGAGTGCACATGTGGATGAATGCATAGATAGCCAATTCAAGGGGAAGGCTGTGGGTTGTGATTAAAAATGTTCTTTATGGTATCAGATGGATATTTGTACTTCAATTCTGATTTCCAGAAGATACACATTTTTTAAAATCCATTTTAACAAAAAATATCATTACACACAAAGTTATTTTCTTTTGGCTCATCTGCTTGTGTTCTTGCAGTCAAACACAGAACTTATTTTGTTCTCATATTTCATGCTCTTCAGATCTTCTCAACATACTTTCATTAATTAAACACACACACACACACACACACACACACACACACGCAGGTGTTGTCTTTCTTTCCCTGTCTTTCTAATTTGGGCAATGAACTCCATCTCTGGTTACCGATCATTAACACTGTTAGATCTCAGTCACAGGATATGTGTATATATGTGTATATATATATATATGTGTATATATATATATATATATATATATATATATATATATATATATGTATGTATATATATATATGTATATATATATATATATATATATATGTATGTATATATATATATGTATATATATATATACATATATATATATATATATGTATATATATATATACATATATATATATATATATGTATACATATATATATACATATATGTATATATATATATATATATATATATATATATATATATATATATATATATATATATATATATATATATATATATATGTATATATATATATACATATATATATATATCCTGTATTTAATCAGGTAAAAAGCCTCGTTGAGATTTCTTTTCCGGGCCAAGAAGGCAGCACAACTGTCACAGATTACAACAACACAAACAGACATATACAACTATCATGCACATCAAATGAATTGAACACAGCATCCAATCAATAAAATACACAACCAAGAACAAAACCAGTTATGATACAGGTAGAGTTTCTTGGAAAAAAGTTTAGAAGCACCATCAACTCAACATCGACTTAAATTTCCCCAGAGAGATCAGTTCTAACAGTTTCTTTCTCTCATCATCATCTTTAGAACAGAGTGAGAGCAAAGGCCATATTGATTTTAGCTTCTACACATGTAGGTAGACAGATAAGGAGGACATGCTGTATGCCTACTGGCTCTCTGATGCTTTTGGTACCAAAATTTGATATTGAATAACAGCACATTTATATTGGGTGATACAGAGGTAGTTTGATTGAATGGATGACTCATTCAATGAATGTTACAACTAAGCATAACTAAGACATTTTTGGTGACTGTAATTGTACTGTGCTGTTTTATAGCATTCATTTTCGTCTTTGTTTCAACCTGAACTCTTCTTCCAGGTATACAATGTGTACATGGCAGGCAGACAGCTCTGCTCCAAACGTTACCGGGAGTTTGTGATCCTGCACCAAAACCTTAAGCGGGAGTTTTCCAACTTTGCATTCCCTAAGCTGCCTGGAAAATGGCCTTTTTCCCTGTCAGAGCAGCAGCTGGATGCACGACGCAGAGGCCTGGAAGAATATTTGGAGAAAGGTGAGAAACGTTTTCAAGAGTGTTGTCACTAGTGTTGTCTGCTGTTTGAAACACTAAAGTAATGGGACAGAAAGTGCAGAATGACGTGGGGGGAAATTATCTCGCGAGCACACAAATAAACGGTATATCTCAGCATTTCAACTCTGTTAATCAATATGCAAAGAACTGTAAATGTCTGCATTTTATCTGCAGTGTGCTCCGTACGGGTTATTGGAGAAAGTGATATCATGCAGGAGTTCCTGTCTGAATCAGATGAGGTAAAATATAAAGAAGATAAAGAAAGAAATCTGTTGTTTGTTTTTGCACTTTTGTACTCTGACTCTGACTCACCTTTCATTCAATCTTTGCTTCTCCTGAACTAGAACTATAATGGCGTGTCAGATGTGGAGTTGAGAATAGCCATGCCTGATAAAACCACGCTCACTGTCAGAGTTCGCAAAAATTCTACGACAGACCAGGTCTACCAGGTAAACACACACACACATACACATGTGGCCTTATTATGGTCTCCTTGCATACGCCTTTCTCTGTCTGTGTGTCTCTGTTTCACCCTCTCTCATTCTGTGTCTCTATCTCTCTCTATGTCTTTCAGGCTGTGGTAATGAAGTTAGGCATGGACAGTGTAACAGCCAGCTACTTTGCTCTCTTTGAGGTCATCAACCACACTTTCGGTGAGTGAGAGTGAACATAAAACTGAGGCATAGGATTGTGTCAGTGCTCACACTTTTCTCTGAAATTAATGTTTGAGTTTTTATGGAGAGTTCTGAGTCCTCTTTGGAACATAAATCCTTTTGGTAGATGATTTTACATGTGCCATTTGAACAGGTTTTCAAGGCCTTGTGGAACAAGAATTGTTAAAAAAAAAACAAAAAAAACAGAACTGAATTTCTTCTTAATGACATATGTGGACTGCCTGTTACCGCATAAACAAAAGCAGCAGTACAGTAGCAGTGAAAACAAGGACGAATCTGAGAATATGTGTTTTACAAGAGGTCAACCCATTTGTTTCCGTCTGCCGACTTCAAGATTAAGGATTGTCTCTCTCATTTCTACTGTATGTTGTTAAACTGGAGAAGCAGCCAGAATTGTTCTAAAATCAAGATGACAAATGGCTTCTCTTCCTGTTGTTGATTTAAATACATTATATGTAACATTTCTGCACTAAAATATCTAAAAAGAAAACCCACAAGACTCATGTTACTTACATACATGTGACTTAATCGTCTATCATGTAGTTGACATATAGTGACCAGAATATATCTACAGTGTACTCACACTTCAGTGCCAGCATAATGTCTGTAAAGTATATAGTAAATGCACAAGGACATTTGTACACTACAGGGAAGGGAAGGAAATACGTAATACTACTATTTAAATAGGGTCTTGTCTGTTTTTGTCACCAATGTATAGGGGTGGGAAACACAGGGTACCTCACAATACGATATGCGATACATGGACAATTCTGTGATAATCAATATATTGCGAGACAATCATATAGCGATACATCATAATATATGTCTCACTGAAGAAAATAAAAACGTCTGTGAAAAGTGCAGGATTTCTCTATTTATTCACAACATAGAGAACTTAATTTGTTAATTAAAATATCGATTTATTTAGCCTGATGTATTGATTATCCTATTGGAAGACGAAGGACAACAATATGTCTTCAAATCGATGCTCTGTCCCAGCCCTACTAATGAATCATAACTACTCACCTCCGCTTGCTGAGCGTTCTGCTGCCAACAGTTCTCAAAATGACACACTGCTGCACAACATCATCAAACTAGATCTTCAGTTTTTGTTTTGACCGAGAAACGCCTACTGGCAGACGTTACATACTGTGCATTTACAAATAAGTTTCCTTTCATAAATTGCATGCACTATAACTTAGCGTATATCATCAACCATACAATTCATAGGAGGTAGATTAGGTCGTCCTCTAACCTGAAGGTAGGTGGATCAAAGTGTCCTTGGGAAAGACACTTTACCTTTTAATTGCAATGTGTCATGCAATGTGTGATAGATGTAGAAGTGCTGTATGAATGCATGTGTGAATGGGTGGGTGGTGATTCCGTTTGAGTGTTTGTTCGAGACTTGAGAATTGTCACATAAATAAATATTCCATCCATAATTTTCCATCATATTCTCTTTATTTTTATTTTATTTTTATTCTTCAGTGCGTAAGCTCGCCCCCAATGAGTTCCCCCACAAACTGTATGTACAGAACTATACCTCAGCCATCCCAGGAACCTGCCTCACCCTACGTAAGTGGCTCTTCACCACAGAGGAAGAGATTCTGCTCAGTGATAACCAGCTTGC
The DNA here is from genome assembly GCF_019176455.1 of Solea senegalensis. Classification (NCBI taxonomy): domain Eukaryota; kingdom Metazoa; phylum Chordata; class Actinopteri; order Pleuronectiformes; family Soleidae; genus Solea; species Solea senegalensis. The sequence continues at coordinate 19,537,651 of NC_058029.1, forward strand.
TGTCAACTATTTCTTCCACCAGGTGTGTGTGTTTTCCCTGTGGTACGTGTATTTTTAGGAGCTATTATTAGTACAACATAAGCTTATCTGATTCTATCTTTGCAGGCAGTGGATGATGCGAAGAAAGGTTTCATCAAAGCCGAGCAGCAGTCCTACCAGCTGCAAAAGCTCGCAGAGCAGAAGAAGATGTCTATGGTCAGTCTTTTTCTGTCTAACACAAAGAGAAACTGACGTGTGTTGTTAACTGTTCACTGTGTCCTGTGTACCTTACTACATCTACCAATTCAGCTAGTAAAAACTCGGTAAATTGTACAGTGTGTAAAATTCATTGTGGGCGTTATAAAAACATGGTGGGCCACTATGACGGCCTCTGTAAAGCTGACCTGGCTCCTGATATAAAAGGCTCTTTCTGGATTAACATTACATCTTTTGTCACATGTGATGAAAACAATATCGTGCATCTCTGTCCTCCGCTTCTTTCTCCCTCAGTATCTGAGTTTGTTGAGGGCTTGCGAGGGCTACAACGAGATCATATTCCCTCACTGTTCCTGTGACTCCCGACGTAAGGGCCACGTCATCACGGCCATTAGCATTCACCACTTCAAGCTGCACGCCTGCACAGAGGAAGGGACACTCGAGGCAAGGGCAACTGTTTGTTTGTGTGCGTTGACGTGTATGACTGCAGTTTAGTTTGCATGTGTGACACAGGGACGTGTCATGATGCCTCGCTGTTGTTGCAGAACCAAGTGATTGCATTTGACTGGGGGGAGATGCAGAGGTGGGACACAGATGAAGAGGGCATGGCCTTCTGTTTCGAATATGCACGGGGAGAGAAGAAGCCACGCTGGGTCAAGATATTTACACCTTATGTGAGTATCACACAAACATTGCACATACTGTATGTATACTTAAGCTACAGTGAAGTGGCTGGAGGAGGAGGATCTGAGGGAGCGGGAGGAGGTGGCGATGTGGAGGAGGTCGGAGAGATACGGAGGGGCGAGGTTGTGGATGGCCTTGAAAGCATACAGAAGGATTTTTAGCCAGTGGAGTTGTTGATGTGATGAAATGGTGGGGGGGTTCTGGTGATAATGCCACCATAATTGATTATGACAATTGAAACAATTTCTTTAATTCTAAGTTGTTGTTTGTCTCTTTTCATGTTCAGTTCAACTACATGCACGAATGCTTCGAGAGAGTCTTCTGTGAGCTGAAGTGGAGGAAGGAGGTATGGACACGTTGTTGTTTACTGAACATCCTTCATTAAAACACAATGCCTTCTGTCCTTTATGTATTAGTTAGGAATTTACATTGCATACCATTATATAACACAGCATTTCCAACTACAGTGTTCCTGTTTTTGCCCTTATTATTATTGCTGGTGTTGGTAGTAGTATCATCATTATACACTGCCTGGCCAAAAAAAAGGTTGCCACCTGGATTTAACTAAGCAAATAGTTAAGGGGTTGCTGCAGTTGGTCAGGTCTAGGTTCAGCAACATTATGTGCCCAAAGAACGAGGTCAGCTGACTACCTGAATATGATGAATGACTATGACAGATTATTCCATCAATGCATTTTTTTCTTCCCTGATGACTTGGGCATATTCCAAGATGACAATGCCAGGATTCATCAGGCTCAAATTGTGAAAGAGTGGTTCAGGGAGCATGAGACATGATTTTCAGACATGGATTGGCCACCACAGAGTCCACACCTTAACCCCATTGAGAATCTTTGGGATGTGCTGGAGAAGGCTTTGCTCAGTGGCCTGACTCTCCCATCATCGATACAAGATCTTGGTGAAAAATGATTGCAACACTGGGCTGAAAATAAATCGAAAATTTTTCAGCTGATTTTAATGTGTGTGTGTGTATAGGTGGAAGAAGAGGCAACAGACAAGGACAATAAGAACTGCAGTAAAGATGGTATGTGTGGCAAGGTAAGGCTTTGCCTGCCTCTGTCCCGTGTTTGAGCCAGCAGTAACCTGGCTAAATGCCTCTGTTTTCTGACAACTGTGTGTGTCTCAGTGTCTGTTTTCCTGTTTAATCTCTGCAGAATATATTCCAGCTGCTGAGACACAGAAGGGATGGAGGCACCTAGGAAGGGAGATTGTCACCTCTTAATTACGCACTGTTGTCATCAACTCAGCTAATTTAATTTTATTTTTTGTGCAGCAACACTTGGCTATTTACAATAAGGTCTTCGTTTTCACTCCGTCATCAACAACAACAACAACCTGAGGAACTTTACCTTGAACCATGAAGAATCTTCAAATCTCATAAACTGAAGCATCAAAAACACCAAACATGAAGCAGGAACTCTCGAGTCATTTATAATCTTGCAAAAAGCAGAGCCTTGTCAGAAAGAAATGAGGCCCCTAGAGAGTCTACATCACAGAATTAAACTGTACAAGCGTTTTCCCTCATTGAAACAGACTTGAAGTGGAATGTGACGTGGTCAATATTGGAGTATCCGCTGGAATTGTCCTAACGGGACAAGAAAGCTGGAGTAAATAGGAGTGGTGGCCTAACAAGGGAAACTGAAACCTTTTAGTGCTCACACAGGTTATTACCGATCGTCAATGATCAGCAATACTGGTGGTTTACCACAGGGAGGCATTCAGCATGTGTCCTCTTCAGTAATGCATGCAGAGAGCCCAAGAAAGCAAAGGCCAACTAGAGTGAGGCTCTGAAGTGAATCATACCATGTTCATTTTAGTCTTCTTAGCACCAAGTCAGCATTAACAAAAGAAACAAATCAACGTCGTAATCAGAGAGGGAGGAGAGAAAGTAGACGCGTACGTGTAGGAGATTGATGTCAACGGGAACATGTTGAACTTTGGAGTAATATTGCACTTTATCAAACAGTATTTGTAGGAAATGAAACCTAAGAAGCAGGTTATGGGTATAATACTGGAATAAGGCAGGTCTTATTTAGTTTACAGTCATTTTTGACTGACTACAGTATGATAAAGCACTGTATTATTGAGATGGTGTGTGCGGAGCCATGCATCAAACTTTTTATGTTAAATGTTTTTATGTCAAATGATTATGTTATCTGTCCATGCAAATATTGTGGAGTTTTGAGCAGTCAGGTGGCAGTGCTGAAACAAAACAGCAGGGGTCCTTCTCGCTCTCCCCCCGCCAGTGGTTCATTTGTTCCTGAGCGCTCCCTCAGGATTTATAATAGGCCTGTAATTCAAATGTCCTTTTTGCACAGCACTGTGTGTCTCTGTAGCTCCTATGTTCCCGTAGTCTGGAACCGCCCCTCATGCACTCCAGATTCTGGTTATAGTTGTAATGAACCTGACCTTAGATCAGGCCTTAATGTTAGTAATGAAAAAATTATAATGTAATAAGGTTTAATATGATTATCTGACGATGCAATATAGACAGGAGTCATAAATTTGACACTCCACATGCTGACATTTGAAATCTTGCTGATATTACATGTTAACTTTGATACCAGTGTTTAAGAGATAACTAGTGTAAAGTGTTAGTCAGTAAGGATGTTAATGAACTCGATGTCACAACATGGTTAATTTATGCAAAGTCTCAAACAAAGATGTGAGTCCCCACTATTAAACGACATGTGAGACCAAACTTTGGATTCACAAAACTAATCAAGTCATAGTTTAACTTGATCTAATATGAGACACCTGTGTAATGTTATCATCATTAACAGAATCTGCAAGTAAAGAGTGGTGTGGACATCAGAAGTGCTTGTTATCACGATGATGGTGCTGTTCCAATAATCACGTTGGGTGATTAATGAGCGATAGCAGACCTTTTTGGGCGTGAAGGAGATTTAACTGGATGCTTGAGCTCAGAGGATGTATTGTATGTGCAGCCTTAAAGGCCGAACCCATTTCTTGTCTGTTCACCCGACCATGTCTGTAGCAGGTCTGATATACTGTACCTCGTGTTGTCTGTTCTGTCCGTCCTCAAGTGTGTGCTCTCTTTTTCTCACCTCCCTTCTTCTCCCTCTCTCTCTCTCTCTCCCTCTCTTTCATTCTGAATGAATTCATGAGACCATTGCATTATTTATATCAGTAAGATACGGATTTTAACTCCGTATCTGTTGTTAAGTTTTCCCGCCTGATATGGTTTGACTTTTAAAGATACACAAAGAAGAGGAGACTGACTGACAAGCTGCAGGTTCTTTTAAAACACTGAAATGTACAATTGTTTGGTTATGTCGCTTACTGTAAGAAATTGTAACATATTCTTTTAATAAACCGATTTATTGATGCAAGGTTTGGGGGTTTTGAGCCATTTTTGTGTGTTGCGAGCCGGAGACGCGCAATAATCGTGAAATAAACACAATTTTACACTCGTTTTTCATCCTCATTTCTGTTTGCTTTCCTCGCTTCATCTGCTCTCCCCGCTTCAAACATCTTTTAATGAGATCTGGGAAACAATTACCCAGCAGGCAGTGAAATGTCTGTTTTATATTGACCTGCATCGACTGTCTTGCACACAGTAATTAATAGGTATCGACTGCTTGTGGTGGGGGATATAATCTTGGAATGTTTGAATTTTGAGTGGCTAAGATGTCTTCTCCTGGGAGTCCAAACCTTCATTGTAATTATGTTAATGTCGGAAGACGATATCTAGCTCCAAGCAAAAGTAAATTAAAAAATGAAATCCGCCAAAGACGACATGACTTAAATACTTAATTATAGGTGAAATTGAGATTTCACAAATGTAACTGCTGCTAAAAGTAACACTGCTGCCTCACTGTTTGTCACTGTTCACGCTGAATCTATTTGTGGTTTTCTACCTGCACTTTCCTCCTACACTGCAGAAGCACGCAGGCAGCAGAGTTGCGATTGTCTGTGGAACTTGTCTGGAATCATCCCATTTATTCTCTCTATTAACCAGTGAAAAGCTTACGCATCAGAAACGAGTGGGCAAACAACTTCATTTGTGCTTTCGACCGTTCTTAAATGGGTTAAACCCTTCTTACTCTGTTCTTCTGTGTCCTCTCTGGTCTTCTCTTCACGAGCAAATACAATACAGAAGTGACAGCACTGCAAAAGCAGCAGTCTAGGTGTGTGACAGGGAGCCTCCGGAGAATGTGCTGGTCACTGCATTAGGTCTGCAGCAGGGTCGTTACCTCACCACTTGATGTATGAGTGGACTTGTGTCCACGCTGCTCTGCGTGTGCAAATTTGTGCGACAACTGCAGCCACACATTGCAGTAACCCCTTGATACCAAAGACAGGTATTCTGCAGCAATGATTCCTGCACTGTGAGGAAGATCAGGCTGGCTTCTGCTCTGAATACACAGCACTGCGTGAGTTGTTGACTCTGGGCAGGGGGGACGTTTGAGGTCCTGGTCAAAGAGGAGGGGGAGTATCTCAGATTTATTACCTGTGCTGTATTGCACCCCTCAGCAGAGCCACCAGTAACACAGGCGGAGCTCAGCATGACACTGAACTGCACTGTGAATTTCTCCAGAATAGTGAGCTGCCTTACCAGCACATTAAGCAAAATGAATGGCCTCCGGGTTGAAGGTTTGAGTCAAGCCCTGCCAAGACACCAATTAGCCAAATTCAATTATCATAAAGTGTTTGCATCATTTCATAGTCGTTCATTTTACATGGAAGTGTTTGCTGAAAACATGTATTTCTCTAAATACAGCTCCAACAACAAGTTTAAAAGCAGCAGTACTCTAGAGGAGGAGGAGGGACTCACTCCTCTTCCTTCCCTTCTCCCTTTCTTATTAATGAGCAATCAGTTAAAAAAAACTTTATTGGTCTTTATTTGGCTTTCTCAGCACATTTCCCTCAAACAGGCACCCACCCTTGTTCTTTCTGTATTGCATTCTAACTCCTCTCCGTCCCATCACCATGCTCTTCCTCCCATTTTTCTTTCTGCTTTCTGCCCTCTTTATTTCTGTGCTTCATTATCCTCCTCTGTCTGCCTCATTTTTCTCTCCTACTGTGTTTTCTCTCCTCTTCTTTTTACAAAAAAAAAGTAAAAGGAGAATTGAATGCATGGCTGGAGAGTAAAAAAAAAAAAGACAAGACTGTTTATTTGACAATTCTTCCAGCTCAATCTGCCACAACAAAGCATTCGTCTAACACTTCATTAAAGTGTTTGTAGTGTTGTTATTTTTTTACACTCAGGACACAGATTTCATTTCTCTGTTTGGGTAAATGAAAGGATGAGGGACTGTGTGTGTGTTTGTAAGATTAAAATTTTCACTGCAGTGAGTCAGTGTCTGCACATGAAGACAGTAATGTTCCAGGTTATGAATGAAGCTTTGTGATATACGGTCTACTTTACCTGGGGCTTAGTGTTATATCACGATCTTCCATAACATGGGAACAGAAGGAGCCGTTCCGCCTCTTACTTCCAGATATTATCAGTGTAGTGTTTAGTTTGATAAAGAAAAAGTGGAAGAATGCTTGTGCCTTTGTGGCGACAGATAGGGAGATCTCTACGGTTACAATATTAGACTCACACAATTATCATTTTCAGACTTTATGACAACATAACCTCAGTAATGTGGTCTGTCACGATCATTTTGGACAAAACGTAAGTCCCACATCAGAGAAGAATAAACAAGTGATAAATGACTGATCTGAGCTGTCGTCAGAAATCTCTCTCCGATGATAATTAATTCAAGTCCAGTGAACAGTAAATTCAATCAGTTTTAATGAAACATTGCTCTCATTTGAATGTAAAAAGCTCTGCAGTGACTGTTTTTTTTTCCAGCTGAGCAACACTGTGTTGCATGACTGAGAATAATACAAATACTTAATAAATCTCATAAAGTCATGCTTTACTTCAAGATCCTCATTCACAGAAGTCTTTTTTTTAAGTTTCAGTCAAAGATTGAGACCACCAACATCATCCACATGTAAATGAACATCCAAAGAAACCAAAAGCCAAATGAATATGTGTCTAATACTCTGAAAGGAAGAGAATGAACTATAATATGTAGACCACATGTGCCACAGTCCAATCAAGCTTCCTTAAAAGGAAATATTTGCTGCTATGTCCCAGTGTCCTTCACAGACAATTGTGCTTCCAATAAATCCTTATCTGTGTCATGCTTTACTATCCCATTTTCTCTCAAGTCTCTGTGTTCGTCCTTTCACAGGAAGTCTTTGGATAGTGCTTCTCCAAAGTTGGGTGCAGCCATGAGAATAGCGATGGTACAGATGATGTTGAAAACACTGAATCCCACCAGGCACAGGCGGTCGATAACAGCGGCGGCAAACTGCCACTGCTCCGCCATGCTCAGCTGCCGGTCCTGCTCGCGAACACGTTCGACTAAGAACTGCACCTCCATCAGGAGAGCCTGCAGCTGGTTGTCCACGGCAACAGATCGGTTCACACTGCTGTGGGCAGACATAGCAGCCGATCTTCCTGCTCCAGCCTCTAAACCACAAGGTCCAGAGGATGTGATTAACGGATCCGGGTCTGGGGAGGGTTCCTGAGGTGAGATCCCAAATTTGGAGGATGGAAGGTGGTAATGGACTGGTGAATCTCCAACGGGTTCTCCTCCCCCTGGTGCTGCTCCCTCTCCTTCTCCTCCACCTAGTCCACTGTTGACCCTCCCATGATTAATGGCCCTGTTCCTCTGAAATGGCTCCAGTTCTACAGTCGTCTGGAAGGTCTGGAAACCCATGTAGGGCAGATGACCATTAGGCTGGGAGTGTGGATTGGGATCTCTGTTGGTGGGAATAGGGAGGATGACAGCCTGAGAGTTGGGCCTGTGAGGTTGTGAATGTGACAGTGGGTGGCTGAGCTGAGCGAGGGTAACCTGCAGGGAGTTGAGGCTCTGCGGGAGGATGGAGGGCACTGGGGTAGGGATTGTGGCGGTGGTAGCGGTGGTGGTAGGAGAGGACATAGTCTTGCTCTGAGAGTCGGTCTGGCTGTTGGAAAGCGTGGGATCCACTCCCTCACCTGGACGCTTCATCCGCAAGAACCAAGGAACCCACTGCAGCAGAACCAAGTGCACCTGACACACAAATTGACAAATACTGATGAGGAAGTCAAGGAACACCAATGTGCATTTAAGATAAAAATATAATGGGATTTTATCTCTTTTAATCCCCATCTAATCCCTTAATTAATTTCATCACCACCAATTTTGTTCAGTGTTGTTTTTAGATTTGACCAGTACTTGGTGTTAGAGTTAAAACACACTCTCATAATTAATGGACCCATGTTACATTTAATTTAGTATCTCTGTGCTTTGTCCTTTTTTATTTTGGGACTTTATTTTGCAATTTAAATGTAAACTTTTAAAGCATTTAAAGCAGAGGGTTAATTTCTTAATCTAAAGTTCTCTTTCAACATTCGTTGAACCGGGTATAATTCCTCAGCTGTTATCCTTCCTCCTCGTGATATTAAAAATGCATCACACCACAGACATGAAGACAAAACATAGCGAGAGAGTCATGTGGAGCTGATTGTAGATTTATCAGCATGGTGTAAACTCATTTGACAATGGTTTGAAATTAACAGACATTTGTTTATATTTAAAAGTTACACAGCATACAACTTTAAATAGATTTTCTCTTATTTTCTATTTCAATCACTTGTTTATATACCAATTTAAATATTATTCCGGCTTTGTATGTAGTTGTATTGCACCATTGTGGATTGTCTATTTACTATTTATGTTGTATAGTACTTTGGATTGTTGCTGTTTTCAGAATTGCTCCATAAATACAATCGTCACTGTAACTCACCCAGCGCGGCATGTGTCCACTGTTGGGGTCGTGGTGATGAAACTGCAGGACGATGACCGTAGCTACGACCGACATCCCCACAATCACCATGGTGCTGGCAAAGTACTGACCTGTGACAAAACACATTTCACTCACATGGGTGCTGACAAATTATGAGCAACGTCTCAGTGGCCTTCCAAGATCTCTTTAAACCCACAGGGCAGGCACACAGAAGAAGAACCAACCTATCAGCGGGACAGAGTCCGAAGTGGCAGGCATAATCTCTGCAACCATCAACATGAAGACAGTCAGAGACAGAAGAACCGTAATGCCTGGAGGCAGAACCGAGATGTGGGATGCGGGTTGCAAAGAAAAATACAAGAAGAACAAAGAATCCTTAGGAGAGTTCCTTCTGTGTACACTTAGTCAAACAGTACATTTGGTATGCTGCATTTGACTTATCTCCACAACCATCTGTCTTCCTGACACTCCCAGGAAAACTCAATTTTACTCTCTCATCTTCCCTCCCACCTGTTCTACTGTTGGCTTTTTCAGTCTCTATTTCCTTTCATCTTGGCCCTCCTGACATCAGGCAAAATCGCTGCACAGCTGATTGAATGTTTTCCAGTAGACAGAGAGACATGGAAAGAGAACTAACATGGAAGGTGAAATAAACCAATACTTTTACAAGGATAGGGCAACACATTTGTGGTTAATGATATATTAAGTAAATATCTTGTTTTCCTATGTTCTTGCTGTGTAATCCCTCAGCTCATGTCCTTCTCTTAACTCCTCGTCTTACTCCTCACCGAGGCTGATCTTCTCCCCAGAGTTTGCGGGGAGCAGGAAGACAAGCAAGGTCATGGAGGAGAGGAGCACAATTGGGATGAGGAGATTGAGAGCGTAAAACAAGGTCCTCCTCCGTAATGTGACCACAAAGGTAACATCGGGGTACGGCTCTGCACAGCAGTCATAGAAAACCTCATGACGACCCCCAGGGACCTCTGTGTGAACAGGAACAGTCAGAGCAAAGCGGTCACAAAAACCACAACCGAGAAAGCAAGAAAGTGACATACAAGACTCAGGAGCTCAATGAAACCAGTGGTGTGTCATTTGCTGAAATAAATGCATATAAAAAGCCAGACGGAGGACCAGCATCATTAAAGGTCTTACTGAGATAAAACATAGTGAAGAAACATCCGGGTTTATTCAAATCAGTGGCTGTTTTTTTTGCAGAAAGGACAGTGTTTTAGTGTAAGACCCTGAAAGCACATAAAAACATCAACGCTGTATAAGTATATGGCCACTGAATTTTATTTAGTTTATCTTTTATAAGGCATACTCCGACGTCTCCTGCTACAATCTGATTATACAAAAATCCTTAGGTCTTTGCAGTTACAGGATTGCATGACAGCGATGTAAGCACAGTTACTAAGCAACACAGGTTATTATGCAGGGGCTACTCAACGTGTCTTACCCAGCAGGTCCCACTCTCCATTGCGCATGTATCCTGACACATCTGCCTCCTTCATCTGGATGTCCAACAGCCAGCCATCGAAAGTCCACGAGCCAAACTTCAGCTCGCAATGCTGGATGTCAAAGGGAAACCATCTCACGTCCACATTACATGTGCTGATAAATATCCCTTTTTAAAACACAAGACAACATAGGTCACAGTCAAGTACTTCCAAGTATGTGTGATAGTGTTATAGTGGGAGGAATAACATCCATGGTGCTTGTGACTGGAAGTAACTCACTCTCTCTCTACACATGCAAAGTGTAAAATGAAAACTCACCTGGAGGCAGATATTCACAGAAACCACTGGAGTTAACCAGCACATAGGTCTTAAAGGCGGCATCAAACTTATCATGAGCACTGAAATTGAAAAAAAAATAAAATAAATAACAGTAAGAACATGGGTCAGAGCTCAGAACATGCCCGTGTATGTGTGTGTGTGTGATCATATCTGTCATATACCTGTTGTAAAGTAATATATCAGGTGTCCAGACCTGGTCTGGAGTGAAACGGAGGTTCTTAACTCCAGGATACTCTGACTGGTTCCACTGGAGATAGTGGTCATACCACTGCTGGCAGACACAAACACAACACTGGTTTTACACACTGTTATACTGATTTTTCCATGTTAAATGTTGAACAATCAAAACTATTGTTTTATTCTGTTTATTCCATATACTGTAGCGGTGCCTGCTCCACCGGTGCACAATAATTCATTAATGTTTGCTCCTGCCCTTGCCGAAAGTACATATAAAATATTTATTTTGAAAACCAAACAACTTTTATTTTACTCTTATGGTAGTATATTTAATTTCTATCAATATAAAATAACAAAATAAATCTCAGTTGTTACACAGTGGACCTTTTATAAAATAAAAGACCTTTTATTCTGAACTGATTTAAGAGATAAAGGGAAAACATTAAATATGATCTTTTTATGTTCAACTCAGAAAAGCTGAATGTACATTCATGTCTATAAGTCTTACAATATCACCACACTCAATCCCAGCTAATGTTATACAGTGCGTGATGTTCACATCAAATTATCAATATCACATTATCAGCATATTCTGTTATACTCACCATCTGCAGCCAAGCATTCGTGGTGAGGATCTGATTCTTTTCATCCTTGCAAAACACAAATCAAATAACAGAATGGGTGATTTCATTATTTAAGGATAGGTGCACAGTGGTTTTAGGTTCCAGAACAACATTCTCTGAGCTACAAGTACATTTAAAAATGATTCAGTCAATACAAACAAAACTTTCTGTCCAATTATACCTATCTAATGGAAATGTCTAATGGAACACACACACAAAATATGTTTACAAATTCAGAATCAGAATACTTTTATTATCCCGAAGTAAGTACCAGAAAAAAAGAGCACACAAGTTAAAATTTAAAACATTTAAAAAAAAGAAGAAAAAAAAGAATTAAGATTAAAATTAAATAAAAATAGCACAAAGCCCTTGTTTAAACAAGAATAACAAAATGACAAAAATGTACAACGTGTACAGGATAAATTCAATGTTTATCTTGTTTATCTATCACAGCACTGCAGCTCAGCAAGAAAACACTGTGCCATGGCAGCACATGCTAAAGACTTTCAATCTTGACATAAACCTATTTGATTTATCCACCATGATAAAGACTCAAGACTCAAAGATAGACTTTTTTTCATGTCTGTAGTTGTCTGTGTGTATTGTGTCACTGTAACATTACATTTGTGTGAATACATACCACATCCATGACTTGTATTAGAGAGAAGGAGAACTGAACAGTAAGAGTCTGGGAGTCATTGGCCACTGGCCTCTCCATGGGGTTGTAGTCCCTCAGCAGCTCCTTGAGCAGAAAACGCTGGTGAGGTCCCTGGACTGATACTGAGGAGGTTATTAGACGGGAAAGAGAAAGTGTGAACTTAGGCGTCAGTAAAGATCACCAGAGCACTGGAGGCAGAGCAATGGCGGAAAAACCAGTGTGATGATAATGAATTTTTCAACCCAGTATGAGACATTGGTTTTTATCTTTTTATAGTTTTTCCATTTGTGTTTTTGTTAATACTTTCTAAAGTGTTTTATTGTATGTTTTATTGTCTGTTGTCTAGGCCTATGATGTCATTTCTTATATTTTATTTTATTTTATTTATCATATTTATCTCTGTTGTACAGCACTTTGTTTCAGCTGTTGTTGTTTTTTAAAGTGCTTTATAAATAAAGTTGGTTTGGTTTGTACTGGAGTGCTGTACAGATTAGAAGCAATACAAATGATAAAAATGGCCCATACAATGCCGCAGTTACAGTAAATAGAATAAAGAAATAACAAAATACATAAACACAGTGCAATATAATGAAGTCCACTTAAACTTGGTTAACATTAACAGGGTGACCTTTGCAGTTGTAACATAATACAGTGTTTTAAAGATGGGGATGCTCTTGAAGAACACAGATATCTAGAGGAGATGACAGCTTGGGATGTGAAAAGAGATCACAGAATGAAAGTGTGCAGGAGCAAAAGAGGACAGGACATGGGAAGAAAAAAAAGGACAGCAGAGGGGGAAAAAAATGCACTCTTCCTAATCAATTACATCCCTGATTGATCATCTGGCGGACAGTGAGAGTCTCTCCACCGCTGTAAAAGTGTCACTTGGATTCTATGCAGGAAATAGTGAGGCCATTAAACACTGAAACACCCCAGACAGACAGACACAGCACTCACGACGATGAAAGAGGAGAACTTTCTCTCTTTGACCATGGCTGTGATTCACACTTGATGTGCTTGTTTGTGCGTGTGTGTGTGTGTACTGTGAAGGGCAATCATTGGTGGATGCTAAAGGCATAAAAAAAGCAAAAAAAAGATATCCAAAATAGTCCCACGATGCATGTACGCTGCATTTTCCCTTGCGTACAACTTTTCAAAGCCCCTACAGTAAAACAGTAAGAGTGCGGCAGTAAATGTGTTCAACTCCACTGTCAGATGCATTAACTAGATCACAATTATTACCAAGGACTCCACCGATGCCTGACCACAATGCTATCTATCTATCTATCTATCTATCTATCTATCTATCTATCTATCTATCTATCTATCTATCTATCCATCTATGTAACTATCTATCTATCTATATATCTATGTATCTATCTATCTGACAAGAGAAAATGCACAGGTCAGCTTTCTAATCTGCAGTAAAGATGATTACATTTAATACAGTTGCTTGCTCATCACAAAATAAATCTATTTTTCTGTCTGCCTGCACTCCCACAGTCACTCATCCAGTGTGAGTGTGCTGTGCACACAGAAAATACAAAAGGACAGAGCACTCGAGGCATTAAAGAGCACATATATATAATATACAGTACACGCAGGACAACGCAAACACTTGTTCAGGCACAGTCTTAAAGCACGGATGAAAGTCACTCACCCTGGAGAAGAGTCATGAGTATCAACAGCCAAACAGCCACAGCCTGCCACATACTGCATTCATCTGAATTTACAGAGAAAGAGCAGAAGTGGAGAGAGAGGACAAAAGAGGAAGAGGAGGAGGAGGAGGAGGAGGAGGAAGAAGAGGAGAAGAGAAGAGGGACTGTGGAAAAAAAATAAGTAAAGAGAGTGTGATACCAAGAGTGGTGGAGCACAGAAATGAGGAGCAGGGGAGAGCAGGAAGGAGCGGGGGAGACAAGTGTGGGTGAGAAATGCAGTGAAACGAATATTCCTTTAAAGAACACAGTCCTGTGTGTTTAAGTCATTCAAGTATATTCCGACCTACAGCTCAAACTCACTCTCCATGCTTCTCTGCTCGTACATTATATTCCTGCAGACGTCCTGCTATGCAATTACCTGTCATCACACAGCTGTCATCTTAAATCTCTTTGCCATGCATTTATTTACTGTGCTTCATGAATCTAAAGAAGGGTCGTTGTTTTTTATTTGCTGTGAACACATTTATCAGGGATGGTGTTGCAGTCATACAGGTGTTTTAAGAGCTTAAAAAGAAGATAAAGAATTATTTTAAATCAGTTTGAATGTATTGAAATGTTTACTTTTCAGAATTATTGGAGTCAATCCAAGTGATAACATGCTGCTTCATTATTATTCAGATCTGAAGTCAGCATATTCACAGAGAAATCCTGACACCTACAGGATAAGTAGATAGAGTGCAACAAGTCACCAAAGACACTGTGGTCTCCTCAATACTAAACTTGCTATAAGTCCCAAATTTGAGATATCTGTTTACACCGGAGTATGGTGGGAATGTTATATTATTCATTTTTTATAACATTAAAGTCAAACTGTGTTGCTAAACTAATATGATACCAATGAATTAATATAAGATTCAAACGACTGAATGGAAAAGTCATATAACAATTACAGTATGTTGTAATGGGGTAAATGGTTCAATGAAAAGTAAATCTACATGACTTCATGTAGTTCATAGAAACAATGCAGACAACATGGAAAGAGGACCAACTACCAATACAGAGTTCATTTTAGGGAGACAAAAAGACATGAGTCTGATTTTACTGATTTTACATCAAATTAAACCTTGATTTCTTGGACTCTTAGTCAGATTCAAGTGATATGGACTCTGATTCTTCTTTTGTGACACAAAGTTCAACACAGGGGACTTGATTATTTCATTATTTATTTTCCTGAATACAGGGGGAGCAGAAAGTTATGTTGTTTCTGCCAAAAATGATCCACATTCAGTCATAATATGACTGATATGATATGAGATAATAAGTCAGAATTGTAAGGCGGTATCTCATTATTATTTCTTTTAGAAAGTAATCATCTAATAATGAGATACTTTCTCGTAATAATGACTTACTTACTGACTTACTATCTCATTATTATAAGTTAGTAATTGTTTATAATAAGTAATACATGTCATATACGTCACAATTATGACTTACTAATGTATTTTTATTACTCAAGTGGCTCCATAGTGAGTAATATGAAGGACACAGCCGTCGGTAAAACAGCAAGTATCGGAACCTTGCCGCTGACATTGCGTCACTCATATGCGACGGGTTGCTGTTTGTGTGCGTCGCCGGCGTATGGCGTCACTTCTGCCGATCGTTCCTCTCACCGCATTAAAACATAACCACACTAACAAGATCCCACGGAGCTGAAAACCGCGAGTAGAAGGTGAATATTTCAGCCTGTGAATGGTCTGTATGATGTGTGTCGTGGGTCTGGTGAAGAGTAGTGCATGTGTGTGTGGCGTCAGCAGACCTTTAAGTGACTGTGCTGCAGGCGCTTGTGTGGAAACGGAGAAGTGGTGCAGTGCCAGTGCAGAGCTAGCATGTTGCTGGCTAACGTTAGCTGTAGGAGGGACTTTGTCCGGCGCCACATCTTGTCCTTTAAATTTAAAAAGTCTGAACACGTTTGCCTGTACTGTTTTATTCGTGTCGGGTTTGTTCTGCCGTTAAGACTGTAGGCTGTAACTTTATATTTCGTCAAAGCACACAAAGGCCTTATTATCAGACAGGAGTTCACTTTAATGTTGAATAACCCAGTCTCACCCTCTTTAAATGAGTCATAAAACAGAATGAACCATCACATTAGAATTACCATCTCATCCCATATCATATGCCGAGTGTTTTATATAGTTTTATTTAACTGTCCATTGTAACAGTTATCAGTCATGAACATGTATGCTACCTACAGAAACGGGGACACTTGGTGAATTATAATTAATTTTCTTTATCTTCTTTTGGTGTTTTATGACTGTTAATACCTGTAATGTTGCATCACTGCCTCCATCTTTTGAACATATTCCACTAAGTCTGAAATTAATGGGTGAATGAAGCAGACTTGCTTTTTATAATTCTTTGTTAGTTAGTTAGTCAAAGAAGAATGTCTTTGCACGTGCTCAGGTAATTCTCGTATTTAACACACATTGTAGTACTGTTTTCCCCTTACTGTCATAATACTATTGCTGTCATGAGATGTGGGCTTTTCCCTGTGACACTTTAACTGTATTACATTACAAACAAAATACAATAGTCTACGTCAGTTGTTGCTGAGGCAGCCTGGTCTCAACATCTGTCTATACAGCACGTGTGAGTGAGGATGTCGCTGTAGCTCCGCACAGACAACACGCTTTACAAAGCACAACAGAGCTGTATGAAACTTAACAAACATGTCTGCATGTATGTCTGTGACTGCTCGCCCATGATGCGCGTCTGCAAGTCACGTGGTCCCAATAGAAACTAGAAAGCTGTCCTTTCCCCCGAAAGGAAAGCGAAAGTGTATTGACCCCAGATTTCGTTTTCTTACACGAGGTGATGATTGAATTTTCCTTGTGGTGTGGTGCAATGATTCAGCAACGTATCACTGTAAACAGCTGTGCGTGGAGTTTATAAAAGGTAGCGACAGCTCTCTGGGTGTTAATTGTTTTGGAAACGGAGACGTTGCTCATCCGAAGCGGAAAGCGCTGCGCGTCGGATATTCGCTTTCTTTTTTGAATTATTTTATTTGATTAGACAGTTTACGCTCTGTGGATAATAGCCACTCTAAGCTTCTGCTTTTTTTCCTACGTTGTCTAAGAATTACCACTTCCCACTTGTTACACCGCGGACGCTTTGAAGTTTTGAAGTGCATAAAGGTGAGATCCACAGTACACGGTGAGCGCACTGATCTATGTGCTGCCAGTTTAATTGGTGTGTTGCATGTGAAGCATGTACCAGGATTAATTCCTGCAGTGCTAAATAATTCAAAGATCTCAGTGACAGATGAAGGGGTCACTTTGAACATCAAAGTAGTTGACTGTTTAATGATATGACAGCATACTGTGTGTAAATAAAAGAGATGATTTGCCATCATTTGTCTTCCCCATGCCTCTGCCCAGGCTCATAACAGTGCAGCATAATATTAGTGGATTTGGGAAAAGTCAGAGTTGCGATTTTGGTTGTCAACTGTTGCCTTACATCAGTGTCAAGAAAAGTCAGCTCCAGCCCCGTTTGTCCCCTAGGCTACTGGACCTGTCTGTCCATATTACAATGATGCACCAACACCACTGTGTTCTCATTAAGGTCTATGTGGTGCTGACTGGACCAGAGGGGATGAAACCTGACTCTGTTTGAATGTCTAGTTGTTGTCGGTCTCTCTGATATAGACATTATTGAGTGTTGTCCGATATGAAATTTGAGTCTTAATCAATGTTTGTTGTACCATAGGAGGATATCAGGGATCAGTTTAATTATGCAATCTGAAAAAGTTACAGAATTGAAAAATGCTTATCATTGCATTGATTAAAAATAAATATTTCTACTCCAATTACAACCTAATTTGTCATGTATTTATATCACAATGTGGCAGCAGCATTAAACATTTATTCAGTGGACTGCATGTGTATTTGAATGTTTGTTTCTTGAATGCATCTTGAAGCTGCTCAACGAGATGCATCCATTTCACTATCTCTCAATTTGTGTGCTGGAGTGAAGTAAATATTTGAATATTCAGCAAATAATCTTATTGAATATTCAAATAGCATTTTGCGAGAAATGCCTAGCCCCAGTCAGAACTTCTTTGATAAGAATACTAACATACTCCTACCTATTTAACCTTCCTCTTCTAAAAATAATTTCTAGCAGGCTGTGCACTGAGCGGTGTAAAGCCGCCCTCCTCAGGAAAACATGTCATGCAGTCCTTTATGTTCTTCTGTCCTTGAATCTGTTCCTTTTGGGGCATCGGTGTGTCCAACTCCATGGATCTAGATCCAGCAATAATCTATTGTGACAGAAATAAAATGAGATGGTCACAAGCAGGACGAAAGACTGCATAATTAATCGCCGTCCTTTTACCCTGGGATTAAGTTTCATTATGACTGGAAGAGACAGTATGTCATCCTGCAGTATCCTTCAAGTTTTGTAAGGTTATAATCTGAAAATACTCGACAGCATAGACAGCAGTGGTGCATGTCAACGTTTATCACCTGCAAAAAAAATTTGGAACATTCTGATATTTTTTTTCTTCCCTCTGTTTACTGCACTTCAGAAAGGCAAGAGGTGAAGGGTAATGTTAACAACCATATCCTTGAAGCTGGTATAGATTCAGTGACGCGTGAAGACACTTGAGCTGGTTGTCGGTTCACCAGCAGGGCTTGAGAACGTTTGTTTTTGGTTGGATTGATGGTGTCCCTCACAGTCACCATTCAATTATTTCTTACATATTTACAACATATTTGTGTTTACTAATTAGTTGTAATGCTGAGTCAGCATTTTGTTTGTTTGTGTGCAACTATTCTCATACTTTTTAAGGCAGATAAGGTAGCTAAACACACACCAACACATTAGGTCAGGTTGGTCCCTTGTGGCGGTGTGCTCAGTCGAAGCGGCTCCGATCAACCCTCCATCTGACCTCGTAATTTTGTTGTGCAACTAAGTTGTATAATGACACAAGATCCTTTCCTTTCCCAGTTATTATCTTACTTTCGCTCTACTTTCTTCTTTTTCAGCTCCCACGCCACAAATTTACAATGTAAAACTTTTTGTAGCGAAGTTCTCTTTCACACAGTGTACTTATTGTAGCTGTCAGTTTTTCCAAAATTCTTAACCCTGCCACCTCAAGGGCACTGATGTCAGCCTTTCTTCCTTATACACTCCTGTGTTAATTTTGCTAGGTGTCAGACATACCTGAGTGGAGGGATAATTTAAAAGTGGGTTTCAGTCATTATAATAAAAATAATGATAATAATAACAGTAATAATAATAATAATAAATCATTATGCACAGTTGCTATCTCCAACTACATTTTCCAGCTGATTTCAACATAGACAGACACACAGCAAGATGACTCTGCATTACCAACTGCATTTTCTGGTATTCTTCTGACCCTTTCCTTTTTTCTGTGTGCCTTTCAGGTGCTCTCATTGTGCAGCTGGCCTGCCCTGACTTTCCATCAGGGTGAGCTGTTTTTGCCAAAGGACATAAACTCACACGGAAGCTGCACAGCCAGCTGCTCCGGCCCCCTTCACACTCACCCCCTGCGATATGAGCAGAGGTAGAGGAGGGCCTCCGAAAGAACAGTACCACAGATATCCAGCACCCCACCTGCAGGTTGAGGAGAATACCAGGCCTGGCCTGGCCTCACTCTACCCTAGAGCTGTCCCACAGCAGACCCCATCTTCAAATTACTACAATAGTCCTGTAGTGTCCACACAGCAGCGAGTTACCTCTGTCATTCCCTCCGCCCCACCCATTCCAAGCCACATTAAAGCAGACCATCAATCACTTGACGGGTCACATAATCAAAATCACAGTCCTGGTCTCATTCCCAATTCTTTTCAGTCCAAACAGGTGGAGTTTCTGCGAGGACACATCTCTGAGGCTCCTCAATTCAGAGCTAGTCCACGAGGAGGAGGAGGCAGGCCACCCACTTCCTCATATCAGTCCCAGTCTGGACACATTAGCTATCCAAACCCAACCAACAGCCCATGGAATAGAGGAAGATATAGCCAAGACCAGACTTTTGTTTATCCACCCATTGTAGGACCCACCCGAGGCCCCCAAGGCTCTCGTCACCCGAATCTAAACCAGTTACATGATCAAAGCTACAACCAGTACTCTGGCAGACAGTGGCGCAACCAGACTGACTCTTTGTCTGACAGATTTCAGAGTTTGTCTCTTCATCGGGACAGACCGAACAAAGGAGAGAGCTTTGGCAGACAGCCCAGTAGCTCAACATCTTCAAGCTTCAGTAAGATTAACATCACTCTCACTCCTGCACACCAGGACCAGGTACACAGGGCTTTGGCTGCTTTGAGGCCAAATGAGAGCATATCTGCAAAATTGTTGGCCAAAAAGCTGCATCTGCCCAAAAAAATTGTAAACAAGGCCCTCTACTCTTTAGAAAGCTCACAGAAAGCCTCTAAGCAAGGACTTCTCCCTCCTGAGTGGACTCTTTACAGAGAACCTCTCACATGCCAGGGCAATCAAAACTCTTTAGTTCAAAGTCCACTTTGCGACCAGTCTGTCAGTTTAGAACAACCTCTAATACCTAAATTCAAGGCTGAGCTAAAAACAGAAGCAGCAGAAAACAGGGAACAGGCTAAAGAGGAGGACTCTGACACAGAATCCAGTTTTTCCTGCAGCTCTTCTTTAGAGTCATCAGAATCTGACGGATTCCAGTCTCTTTCAAAGGGTCAGCACAGAGAGAAAAAACATCCCAGCTCTACCAACTCCCCAGATCAAGAAAGTCAGATTCCCATAATGACAGACCAGAAGGAACAAGTTCTTCAGTACCTTCTGAATTCAAAGGAGGCAACCGCTCTCGTCATAGCCAAAAATCTTGGTCTTAGGAATTCCAAGCAGGTCAATCCAACCCTTTATTCTCTAGAGAAGCAAGGGGATGTTTCTAAGAATTCTGATGTCAACCCTCCCACCTGGGAGCTCTCCACCCATCGCAGAGAGAGGATGGAGAGGAACCTCAAAGTCACGCAAAGCACCCAAGCTGAGAAGAGTCGCATGGAGGTGGAAGTTATTAAAGAGGAGATAGTTGGAGGGTCCAATTTCCTGCCATCCTCACCACTACCACCTGTGGTAGGCCCTGAGGCAGTTGCTTTACCAGCGGCCTGGATGTTAAAGCAAAGTCACATTGAAGCAGTAGGTGAAATAATTCCTTTTTAAGGACAAACAAATCTGTATAAAATATATAAACCGTCTTCAAAATTGTTGCACAGCAACATTGAAAATCTCCAGATTACGTAGGCTATCATTGTACTGCACATTTCGCTGGGTTTACTAACCTAAGAGTTCATTGTATTTATCATTTTATCTCTTTGCTTTTCCCTCGTCAGGCTGACTCCTCTTTCCAGCCTCCCTCAAACCGCGTCAAAGCCATTAATGAAACAGAATGGGCCACTGATGACATCCCAGAATTCCTCAATGCCATTCGCAGGGAGACTGACGCTGAAAAACGGGCAGCAGAGGCCAGTGCTGTAGGAACTGTTGCTGTATCGCTGGCTGCCCCGCCTCCCATGAACCTGTGGGCTAAGTTACAAGAAGTGAAACTCAAAAACCCAGTCAGCGGCCTCATGGAATATGCACAATACCTGGGCCAAAACTGTGAGTTTCAGCTACTGGACCAGTCGGGGCCTGCTCACGACCCAAGGTTAGTGACATGATATTCTCCCTTGGTGCAGGTGTTATAATGAAAGGTTATCTAGGATTGTTGTTGGCCTGTTCCTGCTACAGTGTTCAAATTTATTAGGGATGCACAAGAGCCAATACTAACCCTGCTGAACGGCTCTGATCCAAATGAAATACAGTGTAATTATACGTTAAATAAATGAAATCACAACCTGGGTTCTGAGATACATTTTTAGTGCCATAGCAATCTTTCTACCATTAAAGTTTTCACAAACCTAAGCTTTTGAAGGTGTTGCTGTCTGTAAAACAAAAACCATTCATTCAAATTCAGTGAGAAAAAAACTGGCCTCAGTTGGAAGATAAGATGTTTCTCATTAAGAATGGAAATCATCTCGCTTGTTATGCAACACAGTGGAGTCAGATAATTGTAACTGCGTCTTTAATCATGTTTTGGACAGAGCGCTGTGTCTCATATCTGTATGTTTCCGTCAGATTCCGTATGCAGGTAATGTTGAACGGGAGGCTGTTCCCTGTCGCAGAAGCTTCCAGTAAGAAGGTTGCAAAGAAGGATGCTGCCGCAGCCACTCTGCACATTCTTATTGGAGAGATGCAGGGAGAATCCAGCACCAAGGAAGAAGAACCCACTGACACGTTGGAAAAACCCATCGATCCGCTACCAGACACCAGTGTAAGTCGTGTAAATTTGTGAATACCTTTAGGTTTTAGGTATATTAAGTATGTTGTAACACATATTTTGTAACCTCACCTTCATATTTTATTTCAAAAAATGTGCTGTTGTTCATGTTAGACTGTAAATACAAGTTGTGTGCAGATCCCAACAAAAATACTGCAGTAGAATTAAAAGCTGATAAACATTATTTTAAATATTGCCTCCAAAAACATGCTTTAATGAATTGTATTTTATGTGTCCCAGGGTGCAGTTGAGAGCATGGGGGAAATATTTGAGTCCAATAGTGAGGAAAGGATAGAAATGGTGGAGGGACCTCGCCAGCCAATCTCTCGCTCTCTCCCTGGTGGCAAAAATCCAGTGTCGGTCCTGATGGAATACAGCCAACGCAGTGGGAACCCAATTGAATTCATCATGACTGGGCAGGCAGGCCCACCACATGACCCACGGTACTGGCTCCGTCATCTTTCTTGGAATCTGTTCCTTTTAATATCGCTGTCCCCACACTGTTTTTTGTTATTAGCTTAATCGTGTTGTGTTTGTCTGCACTTGTTACTTAAATGAAGATGAGATCAGAGATTTTATGAACAGTTCATGCGGACAACCAGGTAATTACAAAGGAGTCGGATACTTTTTCCTGCCACCGTAGATAAAAGTTCGTCTGTGGTCATATATTTTCTCCTCAGGGAAGCAGTTGAGTCATTTCTGTTCATTCTGTCCTCAGTGCTGTGGTCAGCTGACAAAGACAGGAGTACCATGTGATCTAAGATCCATCCCTTTAGGCAGCTGAATGGCTGACAGATACAGTACAAATGTGTTTTCCATCGTTCTAAAAATGCCCAATGCCTCTGGTTCTTTATGCACCACAGGCTCTAGTGTTACAGTCACCCTGGCACATCTGCTGATTTATCTAAATTTGAGAAGTCTTCAGTCTAGAATAGTAATCATCTCAAATTCTGTTACAAACTAACTGAATTCTCTCTCTTTTACTCTGTCCACACCTTTTGCATTCCCTCTCCTGTGTTTAGGTTCGTTTACAGGGTAAAAGTTGGAGAGAACTTGTTTGCTGAAGCCTCGGCTCCAAGTAAGAAGGCTGCCCGCCAGCTGGCAGCAGAGGAGGCGGTCAAAGAATTAATGGCTGACGGGAGATTACAGCTCAACAAGGTCTGGAGTTGTCTGAAATGATTTTGGAGAAACAACACTGGGAGAGAGATATTGCCATGTAACGTCTATGACACTTTCATGCTACCTTTGCCTTGTGACATTCACTTCTCTGTTTCTTCTCCCACCTCTGCCATTTCTCTTTTCCAGCCTCAGTTGCCTCTAGGCTCTTCTAGTGATGGTGATGGAAGTTGTGCTGGTACCACATGCCCCCCTTTGCCCCCTCTCACAGCAGATGAGTTGCGAGCAGCTCATGAAGCAGGGGTTGGGGACCTCATCAATTACCTGAACAACAACGCAGTGTCAGGTCTTTTGGAGTACGCCAGAGCCCGGGGCTTTGCTGCTGAGATCCGCTTGGTGGGTCAGTCTGGTCCACCACATGATCCTAAGTATGTTCTTGTTGCCTGAATGCACAGAAAACCACACATTTAACATGTACTTCACTTGCTCAAGAAAAAAAAGTGACTGGGTAAACATGCTTTGAAAAATATGTTCACCGTGGGATGCCCCATGGCTCACCGGCCATACACTAAGGGCAGCTAGCACCCACATGTAGGCCTTGGAGGCCTTTGCTAGATGTCTTCCCCTTTTTCCTCCCTGACCATGCTATGATTTGTCTTATCTAATAAAGAACCTTTCTACCTATATTCAGTATATTTATGGTTTCAATTGGATCCTTGGTTCAAACCCATCAAAATCTTCTCTGATCACCTTTCTCTTTGCCTCTCCTGCTCAGGTTCACCTACCAGGCCAAGCTCGGTGGGAGGTGGTTTCCTCCAGTCTGTGCGTCCAACAAGAAGCAGGGAAAACAAGAAGCAGCAGATGCTGCTCTCCGGGTTCTTATAGGAGAAGCTGAGAGGGCAGCACGCACTGGAGAGCTTATCCCAACTGAGGTGAGGAAAACTCACAAATCTTCAGGCTTCAATAGAGTAGTTGGCTTGCAACTGGAAGACTGTGTCCACATTCATATACAGTCATGGGAGCACATGATGAAATAAGATAGAGGCAGGTTTTGTTGACCTTCATTATCTTCACCAAAAGATTTGCCTACAGCGAAACTGTAGTCATATGCAGTGACCTGGTTATTATGTGGGGAGGGCGACTGGGTGATGCCACTCTTGAATCGCACTGAAGGAGATTTTGTTTTTCATTATAATAACCAGCTCGTTGCACATCTCCATTACATCTCCATTACACGTATTAAAAACAGTGACACAAAATATTGAAAAAAGATTGTATTGATTTTTGTGTTTGAATGAATTGTATTGAATTATGGTGGTGTTTTTGTTAAATGAACTGGTTTAAGGGGATTGCAGCTGCGACCACATCAACCTGTTTCAACCTGTCATCCATCTGTCAGTGAGCTTCCCTTGCTTCTTCTGTGCTGTAGTTTTCTTGTCCATGTTTTTCTCTTCTTCACCAGTGAAATGTAAACCTTCAATCATAAATCCAATGTTTGAGTCTGTCCAAATGGTGTTTAGGTTTCCCGACTGTGCAGCAGTATGTTTCTGTTAACCTCCCTCAGTGGAGTAATTCATGGTCTTTTATATGATGAAAACAGTGTCTGCTTTCCATAAACAACAAATAATGGAACCTCATATTCACCAAGCTGTATAATAAGACAATTTTATTCATATGTTCACACTCGACAACCTTTCTTTAGTGTCTGTTTGTCATTGGATGGCAAATAATAACAAATCTTTCTGTCAAATGCCTTTGCCTATTCTAACCGATCCTGTATTTGTTCCTCTAGCTTCCAGTGAGTGGCAGCACTTTGCATGACCAGATAGCAATGTTGAGTTACCAGCGTTTCAACGCCCTGACCACACGTATCCAGCACAGCCTATTGGGACGTAAGATCCTGGCCACTATCGTGATGAGGAAGGGGGAGGGCCTGGGCACTGTTGTCAGCCTCGGGACAGGTACGGCCATTGTTTTTTCGTTTTTTTTTTTAAACAGAGAGTGAACAGAATTGTGTGAGCAACAAATGAAAATGTGCTGTTACTGCATCTGTCTGTGAGATACTTTTATGGACTTCTGAGTCATGCACTGTCAGAAAACAAACAAACCAAGGTCACTGCTGCATTGTTGTGTAATTGACATTTAACACAGTCTGTGTTTTTTGTTTATTTTTTGTCTTTTTTTTGTCTGTCAGGAAATCGTTGTGTTAAAGGGGAGGAACTGAGTCTTAAAGGAGAGACAGTTAATGACTGCCACGCCGAAATCATCTCCAGAAGGGGATTTCTTCGGTAGAAATAGATCTTGCTCCTTTATCATTGTTTCTCACCTGGTCTAAAAATATCTTTGCCCAGTCCCAGTCTGCAGGACATTATTTTTAGGTCTAACTCGCCGTCTCCTTTCCTCCCAGGTTTCTGTACAGTGAGCTGCTCAAGTACTATGACGGCGCAGGCGACTGTATATTTGAGCTCGGGGAGGAAAACAAACTGCGGCTCAAATCTGACATCACCTTTCACCTTTACATCAGGTGGGAGTACTGCATGTTTTCTTTTTTGCTTGTCTCACATTCTTGTGAGACAATTCCTTGCATGGATCAGTCATTTTGCTGTGTGTCATATTAATATCTTATGTTTTGTCTTTTTTGTGTGTGTGTGTGTCCACAGCACAGCACCTTGTGGGGATGGGGCTCTGTTTGATAAGTCCTGCAGTGAGGCTGGGGACGAGGTTGCAGGCCACCAGCCTCTATTTGAGAATGCAAAGCAGGGCAAGCTTCGCACCAAAGTGGAGAATGGTAAGAGACGTAACATAAACACCTGCCTTCATAAACATAGTGTACAAACGCATCGCATCAAGAGGTTTCTTGTCTGCACCAGGTGAGGGCACCATCCCAGTGGAGTCGAGTGCCATCGTGCCCACGTGGGACGGCATCCAGCACGGGGAGAGGTTGCGGACCATGAGCTGCAGCGATAAGATCCTCCGCTGGAACGTGCTCGGCCTGCAGGGGGCATTGCTCAGCCATTTTATGCATCCCATCTACCTGAAGTCCATTACACTCGGTAAAACAGCTGCTGTTGCACTGTCATTGTTATACACAGATGGAGAAGAGACAATGTAACCAAATTGAGAGTTGACATCTGTTCAATGAAATGAATGTCCGGGTTTACTTGACACTTCTTGTCTCACATTCCTGTTTTACAACTTGTTGTCCTGTTCCGTTACAGGTTATCTGTACAGCCACGGTCACCTGACACGTGCAGTTTGCTGTCGGCTTGCCAGAGACGGTGAAGCATTCTTCCAGAGTCTTCCTCCTCCCTTTATGCTAAACCACCCTGAGGTAAAGCACTAAAAGGTTCAGCAGCGGGAGACGATTGTCTCCAAATATAGACACAAATATTCCGTGCCGGTACAACGGATTCTTCATCGCTCATCATTAAATTTGACTTCCACCTGAGGTGTGTGTATAGTGCACCTCTGGCTTTCAAACGCTTCCACGTTTTATCCCACTTTGGTAGACATGGATTGCTTTCAGTTACGCATCAGTGGAACGACAATCGCCAAAAGACACACTGTGATGCTGGCATCGCACCCAAAACAACACATTTAACACAAGCTGTTTACAATAGTTGAACTCACATTGACGTCTAACTTATTTATATATAAAATAGCTCTTTGTCTCTCTCTCTCTCTCACTCCCTCTTTTCTTTGTGTTTTCTCCGTTACCACCTGGTTGGATTTAAGGTGGGAAGAGTGAGTGTGTACGACTCCACACGTCACACAGGCAAAACCAAGGAGTCCAGTGTGAACTGGAGTTTTCCAGACCAGCACAGTGTGGAGGTGCTGGATGGGACCAAAGGCAAACTGGACGGGTATGTAGGAAACTTCTTGGCAGCATTTTGTTTTTGTTATGCATAACCTCAGATTTCCTGCAATCCAACAGTTGGCAGCAGTTAGGGAAGTAGGGTAAGAGTTGGTTCACATGCAGTACTGAAAAATGCATGAAAAGCGCACAGAAGAAGCCAAAGGTGTTTTCACGCTCCTGTCACGTCTGCCATTACTAAGCAACCAAAACAAGTTAGCTGTTGAGATGACCAGCCTCACAGAATTCATTAACACATTACGCTAAGACGAATAATCAAAACAAAGACGATGAGTTATCAACACTGCTTTTCCCTCACAGGTTTGCTGCTTGATGCATGTGTGACAAAAAATCAACTGGCTCGTCTGTGTGCGCGTGTCCTCTCACTCCAACTAATTCAGGAGCTTAGTCTGGATGATGGAGTTTATTTCAGAGTCGAGAAAGACCAGTTTGAGAACAGATGCAACTGTGTTACATGTTGACACAAATGACCCTGCATGTGAATCGCCCCTAAATGTGAAACCCTACATAATTTAGACCAGACAAACTATCACAGTTGACTAAAGAATCCTATCGTCTGCCTTGCAGGAACAAACTGGGCATTTCCCGCGTGTCCAAGTCCAACTTGTTCTCTCTGTTCCGCTCCGTGTGTCAGCGGTGCGGCCGCACAGACCTGCTCACCATGTCCTCATACACCCAGGCCAAGATGTCTGCCACATCCTTCCAGCTCACAAAGCAACACTTCTTTGAAGGTCTCAGTGCCCACGGTTACGGCGCCTGGATCAGCAAACCGCTGGAAGAGAAGAACTTTGAGGCAGGAGATGGAACCTGGAAAAATGGAGCCAGTCTTCCTATGGAATATGGCAGCAGTAGAAACGGAGGACCAGTGGAGATCAAGCAGGAAGAGGCGTAGAACAGAGCAATATAGAGCTGAAACAATTACTCGATTAATAGATTGCTAAATTAATCGGCAACTATTTTGATCATCAATTAATCGGTTTGAGGCTTTTTTTTTCATGATTAAAACAAGATTACTGATTATTTTAGCTTCCTAAATGGGGATATTTTCTTCGTTTCTTTACAATGGCAGTCCAGTGGTCATGCATTGACAGGGATTGCGTGATGTGGGTTCGTTAATGTAACGTGGAGAGTATGCTTTGTTAAGCAGTCCAGGGACCACAGCCTCCTGCCAGAGGGGAGTGATTGGAAGAGAAAGAAGAAAAGGACAATTAAACTATGCGTAGCCAGTGGCCAGAACTGTATCGTCTGATTTGATCATAGTTAAAAGCTGTGCAGGGAGTGATGTGGAGACGTACGCTGTGAATTGAGAGAAACGGCAAGAGCAGAGCATGATGGATGAATGGGATCACAGCAGACACACTGAGGCAGGGAGAGATTCAGGGGCTGTAGAAAATATATGCACTTCATGAAATAGGAATTGGTTTGAAGTGAGTAAATGATCACAGCAAAGGCTGCTACAAAACAGACCTAGCAAGAGTGAGCCTGTCAGCTTTACTGCATTTGTCCTCGTCCTTTATGCGGATTATAACTGTACGTTGGCGTTACACTGTAATTTCAGTTTGTCTTGTTTTGACCACTGCTTTGACAACTGGTGGTCGTCAGTTCAGCCTATGGACCACTGTAGCAGTATTTGCAGTTGTGATCGTTCCTCTACAGTCCTCTGTCATGAAGTGCTGATCGTTTTTTCGGCCGCACGTGTTCTATGTCGTCCGGCTGCTGCTTCATGACAACGGAAGAGCAGAAGGAACCATGGATTTTCTTTTTACTTTTTTAAATAGCACTCATCCCACTTAGATGTCAAAATGAGTACAATTGGAAATTGGTGTTTACTCTTGTACATTAACAGCTTTACACAAGAACGACGTGAATAAAAACGTTCACTGTTCAACTTTTCCGGTTCTGAGCTTTTACATTTGAAGGCTTCAAACCGGCCCCTTTCTAAATGAAACACGCTGTAAGAATTAACCTTACTGTACACCGTTTAGCTGCTCATAGTGTTGCTATGGTTTCCATTAGCACAGCATACTGTAGGTAAGTGCAGACCTACCTTTAGTCCTATGGTTTCTCTGTGCTTTTGATGCTTGTATATGCAGGAAATACTGATGTCAAGACCCCAAAGCAGTACAAAATGTATTGTTCTCGTTGATTGTGTGTTTTTGAGTATGTCTCCTTGTTTTCCTCCTAAACATTTGGCCATGGTAGAGAGTCACCGAAAGTCTCCACTGACTTTTAACGTCTCGATCCAAGAAATAAATGAAGACTTTCAGGTTCTCTTGCATGGCCAGTTGTTTACACCTCACCTGGGACTGCTAGGTGAGGACGTTTTTGTTGTTTTAAGGAGAGTATGGAGTTTCTTTTTCTCTTGTTTTGGTTACATGTACATAGATGATGCAATATATACGTCAAGTTTATACAAATACATGTACACAGATGTACAGTGGGGTCCAAAAGCCTGAGTCCCTCAGATTTCCGTTGAGCTTGTGGTCTGGTAACTACAGAGAAAAAAAAAAGCCATTCAAGTCAGCACTCCATGACACTTAAGGGTTTGTTTTGGTGTAGCCAAAACATAGCATGTAGAGCTATTATTTTACGAGCAGATGAATCTTTTAAATGCTTTTATGTGATGATGTTCCTCTGTAGACCGGAGTGACGCCGCTCTGGTTGAAGTTTTATTAGTTCTCATTGCTGTAGTTAAAATTACCTTTCACATAAATGATCAGGAAGTTAGATGTGCATTATCCAGCAGCTGTGATGTGAATTAAACATAGACTCATTTTTAATCTCAGTAAAACAATTCCAGTATGTTTTTTTTACCTTTGTTTGACAAAGAGGCTGAAAAGAAGAACATGTATGCTTTTTGCTGCTTGACTCAGACTTTTGGATCCCAGTGTTTGTTTGAGTATGATGATATATACAGTATATATATATGTGTGTGTGTATTTGTATAGGTTTAATGTATATATTTTGTAAACCATCTAAATAGTTTTCTATAATTTTTCCTGATGTTTTAATGGCTGTTTTTTTTACCAATCCAGTTTGGAGAGTTGGACACAATAAAACAAGTAGTGTTGTTGAGTCATGTGTCCGTGGTTTTACTCTGATTGGATTCTTGTTGTGTTGTGTTTTTCTGAAGCACAGGGCGTGCAGCCGTGTCGTCTGGGGAACGAGTTGGCTGAATCATAAGGGACATTTCAATGTGGATTATAGATGTTTATTCTATAAAAGCCTCTGGTTCCGATTCTTAATCCGGTGTAAATCTTTGGATTACACCTCGGAAGAAACGGTGACAGGCGAGAGATTCTTTGCTCGGGGTGCTGTTAAAATTGAGTCCGTCTCCTAACAGCTGCAGAGTCCATTGCAGTGCCACTAAACAATCAGCAGATGGAAACATGTCCTCACCTTAAGGTTGGAGGCTGTGTGTGTGTGTGTGCAGTAGGTGTAAGTGGAGAAAAGAAGCCGTTTGCCACTGATGACCTGATATTAATGGTGGATGTGAGCATTCTTCCAATCATTCATTCCATTCTTGAAACCTTTGAAATCTCTGTCCTCACAAACATGTCATTATGTCTATATTTCACAGGGACAGATTCTGCACGTAGGCGAACTGAAAACGGTACACATCATAGTTTTCATAGTGGATTCTGATTTGCAACACCTGTCCCTGAAAGGTTTTTTATGAAAATATTATATCGAGGAATAAAAGATGGGAGAGAGAGAGAGAGTTGAAACAAGGCAATGTAAAAGTCCAGTGTGGTTTAATGTATAATATTCCACTTTGACATTGTACTCTGTAAGTGCTGCCACAACCAAGTAGAGCTGTCTCGTCTAATGAGAAAGCAAACTTGTAAAGAACATGTGGAGAGCGAAGAATGCATGAGCGAATAACCGATGAATCATTAGTGTGGTGAGTGAGTAATAAATCATGGGTATTAATGAGAAGGCATTAGTTATGTGTTGTAAGATTATAATACTGAATAAGTAAAGACGGCACTCTTATAACTCACATCCAGATCTTTACTTTTTGAGACATAACAAATGGGCGAAGACAAAAACAGAAACTGTCTTGGGCAGAGGTGACGATCGTACTTCAGTCCACACTGTCAGCAGTGTCCTTATGAGCTGCATTAACACTGGAATTTAGGAAGAGCCATGAGAATGAAGCACAGTTCAGTGCAGTCTTGTCTCCAGTCCTGAAGTATTACTGTATGTTTCCCATCAGTGAAGAAGATGATGGCAGGAACATTGCCAGCCAATCAGTGTAGTGCCTTTATAAATAGTTGTATTGATAACGCCCGTTTGACTAAAGCAGAACGCAGAGCAAATACCAACAACTAAAGAAACTACAGAGAGTGCTCAGTTTCCCCGCAGTGTCAATACTGTACACTCCTCCATCTCGTAAGGTTCACAGTTGTCAGTTGTTGTTTTGTTTGTGTGCGTCATCATGGATGAGGCCTTATAGAGTCTCTTACTGTATATCTTCAGTATGTACTGCTGTATGACTGCAGAAAGTGTGAGTGTAATGAGTAGTATTTTCAATTTAGCCTCATCTGACATAATATTGAGAACGACACTGTGGGGGCCACATTATATATGTCACAAACTGACAATCAAACGTGGCCAAAATACATGTGTTTGATTTCACTATTATTACTATCGCCTGGTTATGACTGAACTCAAATGAATACAAACACAAATGTGCACAAAGGCGAGTTGTGTGGTGACTGTAGTGAGTGCCTGTCTTAACCAGGGTCTCTCTCACACACACACACACACACACGAAGCTGCACACACACTGTCTTTGCAGTCGAGTGTTAGGACGGATGATCAAGTGAGAGGAGTGAAGCACAACGGAGGGATGAATGGACGAGTGGAAGAAAGTGAAATATTAGTCCAGACAGAGGGGCTTCAACAGTCCAATCGATGCTCGCCAATGGAAATAAATGAGAGAGGGGAAGAAGGGACGACATGAAGGGTCAGTGGGGAGAGAAATGGCTTAAAAACTTAACCTGTGGAGTCTTTGCAAATTTATAACAGCAATCAAAGGTGTGTCATCATGGATGAAGCCTTATATCTTATAGCGTCAGAATGGCGTGCTGTATGACTGCAGAAAGTCTGAGTGTAATGAGTAGTATTTTCAATTTAGCATCGTCAGCCATAATATAAAAAATGTCGCTGTTGTACTGACTGTTTATTTTGCCGTATCCCAAAAGAATGTAGGTACAAACAGCTGTTTTTTTATAATATTACTGAAGTAAAAGTCTTAAAGTACAGTATATGACATTCACTGTACTTTAGTATCAAAAGTGATTTTGTGTGAGGAGTTAGGATTGAGCCATGGTAGCTCAGTGGTCGGGCGAGTTGACACTTAACCACTTAATGTGTGAATGGGTGAAAACTGTAGTGTAAAGCAGCTCATCAAGACTAGAAAAAATCTATATAAATACAGACCATGATTTTATTTGGTAACAAATAAACAAAGTAACAAAGACAGTTAGAGGAAAAGGTAGTGGCGTAAAAGGAAAATATAAATATAAATAACAAAATAAAGTACAAATGCATGCATTTGAACAACATTCAGTGACAAAGTATTTGTACATAGTTATATACGGTATCAACACTGGTTGGAGGTTTGCATTCTTTCATAATGCTACATTACTGCCACCTTGTTTTTCCTCTGCACACCTTTGACTGCAGCATGTACATGCTCTCTGAGCATCTTCTCAAGTATCTGCAGGTGAAGCACTACTAGACCCATGTGCTGTCACTTATAAAACATTTTTGTTATTTCAACCGTTCATGCATACGGATGTCGCTGTTGATTTATGACTCACTCTACATTATAAAAGTGGCACACTTATACTTAAGTCTAGAGTGAATGTTACAAACAAACAGTTTGGCCTATGATGAGTTGGCTTAAAATCTTTTTTGTCGTTGTATTTGCTGATGCCTGGCTTTTGTTTTCGCACCACAAGCAGATTTACAGTTTTGTCCTTCTTTTTTTTCTGTTGTTGGTCTATTTACATAATTGCCGGATGGATAGCCGTGAAATTTGGAACAAATACTTTAGAAAATCTGCAGACGTTTCCTCTTGCACCATCATGAAGTAAACATTTTTGTTTTAAAGTGAAATGTTGGACAGATTGCCGAGCGGATTTTATGGCATATGCTGATATTGTCAGTCCCCTCACAAATGTTTAGTTTTATTATGACCGGGCTCCAGCACAACAAAAGTGACGCACTTATAAGACACAACTTTACTTTAGAGTCTTTGTGAGCCATTTTGTGCTTTTGCCATACTTATATATAGTGTATTGTGTTGTGATGCCTTTTTAACTACAGCAGATAATGTGGAGCAGCTATTCCCCTTAAAGGTCCAGAATTAGTGACATTAATGGTGAGACTGCAGATCGGAACAAACGGATGACTCCTCCACTCACTCCTCGGGGAACTACGGTGGCTGGTTTGCCTCCTAAATGTTTTCATTTCTCAACTTTGCTCTGTATTTTAGCCTATTCCCCTTTTAGAATTGTCTTACAAATGCCACAGTTGTTTTTCTTTATATAGTCCAACATCACAAATACAAATTGCCTCATAGGGCTTTCAGTCTGTACAGCAAGTGACACCCTCTGTCCTTAGACCCTCACATCGAGCGAGGGACAGACAGACGTGCAGTAGGTGTCACATGTACAGAAACAAGTTCAGCAGATTACAGACAATATAGATAAATAGCAGGACTGGTTAAGAGACTGCTGACTCAGCTAGACTGCAGTTATCACTTTCTCTCTCACACACACACACACACACACACATGAAACTGTTGTTAACCAGAGTTACTTTCTGAACTGTTTTAACACCTCTTGAAAGCATCAGTCCATCTGCAGGCATACTTAGTCAATTGCCTCTTCAATCAGGGCTGACAGCCACACACACACACACACAGCGTACGATAAAGCATCCCTCTCGTCCTCAGGCTCAAGGCCTTGACTCCCTGCACCCTGTGCTTTAAAGTGCCCTACATTTGACTCGTGGGTGCAGATCAGGCGAGTTGTCACACAATCTTGTTTCCCAAACAACGTTGACTTTCATCACTGTGAACAGACCAGAGGCGAGTGTTCAGTGAGGAGGAGAACACCAGCAGACAGCAGGGTCATGCAGGCGGTAGGATTATAAGAGGGATAAGGGAATAGCAGACCAGATATCTGAGCTCCTGTCTATGTGTACATGTCATATTGTTCAGGGATTCAGATGGACCTGCTGTTGTGCTCATTAGCGGCTGCTGCTGCTGCTGTTGGTGTGTGACAATTGGCCAATCAGTGATTTGTGGGGGGTTTACAGCGTGAGGACTGAACCGTAACCGGTGTCTGAAGAGCTTTGTGTGTCTTTTCCCTCTCCCGTGTTACCGCTCGGCTGTTATGAATGCATTAAGGAAAAAGCAGTCGTTAGGGAGGAAAACAGGCTCTGAATGCAAAAACAACAGGAGATGTGTGTAAATGGGAATCCAGCGGGGTCAAGTTTGCCGACCAGCCGACACACTAACAAGTTCTTCTTTTAAAAAGCTTATAATGATAGAAAGTTGTTGTGTGAGACAAAAGAAAAATGGAGGCAATCTTCCAGTAACAATGTAATAGGCATGAAAAGATGAAGAATAGATCTAGAGATCAAGATTATTATTTTTTGGGGCGATTGTTGATATTGTTTTTGTGTCTACACTCTGCGTTGAATTTATTTGTATCCACAAGCCTCCAGAAAATGTGCACAAACATGGGCACATGTCCATGTTTTGACATACTTGCACAGACACAGAGGACAAAAGGTGAAAATGTTGCCATTTCTTTTAATGAAACATTAACATAAATCACTGTAAGTAAAAAAAACTAACCTGCTATGACTGGGAAAATGCATGATCCCACTTCTGCCACTTTAAAATACACTATATGCACACAAGTATTCAGACTCCTGCCCATTCTGGTGCACCAACAGCGCCTGCATTGACATATTTAAATACACATACAGTACTTTATATGGAGTTGGTTCCCTTTTGCAGCTTTAACAGCTTCTACAGAAGACTTTCCTTAAGATTAATAAGTGTTACTATGGGAACCTGTACCCTTTCATTCTGTAGAGCATTTATGAGGTCAGGCACTGATGTTGGATGATAAGACCTGGCTCAGTCTCTGTTCCAGTTCATCCCAAAGGTGCTCGATGTCGTTGAGGTCAAGGTTCTGTGCGGGTCAGTCAAGTTCTTCCACACCAAACTCATCAAACCATGTCTTTATAGTCCTTGCTTATAGAAAATGGTCTTCCTCAGACTGTTGAAGGAAGCATTGTCCAAAATGTCTTGGTTCGCTGAAGCTGATTGTCCTTAATTGGAGATAAGAGGCCTAGAGCCCAAAGTGTGATCGAACCGCCTGCATTCAATACTTTTGTCCACGTAGCTTCAGAGAGACGGGTGACATGTCCTGAATGTTGAAGTGACAGGGGAAGTGTGTTTGAGCGGAAATCCAAACGGCGTCACTGTGCTGCTGACTCGTGGTCTTTAGTCAGCAGACAGCTGACGCAAACCCACATTCAGTACATCAGCATCACAGCACTCTGCCATCATGCTGACACTGTGAAAGTGCAGTTTGCCTCTAAACTCTTTATAGACACTTGCACGTATTAGTAACATGACGGCTTCACACACTTCGCCGACTGCTCTCCCGTCAGGAGGGAGATGTTGTCTTACAGCAGTGAGCGCGTATGATACCATCTCTGTCAGGGATAGTTTGAGA
Source organism: Solea senegalensis (assembly GCF_019176455.1). NCBI lineage: Eukaryota > Metazoa > Chordata > Actinopteri > Pleuronectiformes > Soleidae > Solea > Solea senegalensis. Next base: position 19,573,401 of record NC_058029.1, read on the forward strand.
AATGTGCATCAGAATAAGTCAGTGTCAGTGCGAGTCAGTCCGTTCATTAAAAGGACACGGCGGTTTTGAGGCATTTTGACACTTTAAGAGGAGAGCGGACACATTTATGCACAGCTTCGCCATCAACCCTCCAACCCTTCGGAAATCTGCTGTTCTGTATTTGATTAGTCTCTTTCAGAGATTCACATCAGAGTGCTGTTTGCTGTGCAGAAATCCATCTGCACACAGCGGCCGGTTTCAGCCTGTGGGTTTGCCCACACAGCTTTAAGGCCCTTAATGTAATCCGAGCCATTAGGGTATGTTGGAGCCAGTGCAGGGCAATGATCAAAGTGAGCCGACTGCACTCACTGATCAGTTCATCGTGAATCTGCTCAGCGATGAATGTCGGTGCAAAAATCTACTTCTCCGTATTCCTTTCTCCGTGCAGCGTGTCCTTGAAGTTGAGTCAGAGCAAAGCTGTGCAGTTGTATTCAGCACAGCATTCAACACGTTCCCAAGGGGACCAGTTAACGTATCTGAGACAAAAATCACTATAAAATACCTTTGGCGTCCTCATCAGAACAACTTCATTATCTTGAGCATTTTGTATTAAATGAGTAAGCCATTACACACACACACATATGAGTAAAATAATTAGTCTCTTGAAATGTGCGTTGATTCCATTTTCTTTGATTGGTTGTAAAGACGCTCGGCACATGCTGCTCTGCAAACGTGATCATAGTTAAATGACACAAAATCAAACAATCTGTGTTTATTCATGTGTAAATAAAAGTACATTCATTTACACTATTTGGAATTTGTCCACGACAGGGTGGACATCATCTGTGAGCTACTCGTGGATTGTCTTCTTGAAGTAAATCAAATCAAAAAATGCATTTCATTCAAGACCCATGGTTCTCAAACTGAGGAAGCATGAAATCAGAAATACGCTTCTACTGTGTATGCCAGGGTGTGATCAGAGTGGAGCTGTGTAGAAAATGAAACAGTAAAATAAATTATATCATAATAATAATCTGTCTGTCTATCTATCTATCTATCCATTTATCCATCTATCTATCTGTCTATCTATCTATCCATTTATCCATCTATCTATCTATCTATCTATCTATCTATCTATCTATCTATCTATCTATCCATCCATCCATCCATCCATCCATCCATCCATCCATCCATCCATCCATCCATCCATCATCCATCCAGCCAGCCAGCCAGCCAGCCATCCATCCATCCATCCATCCATCCATCCATCCATCCATCCATCCATCCATCCATCCATCCATCCATCCATCCATCCATCCATCCATCCATCCATCCATCCATCCATCCATCCATCCATCTATCTATCTATCTATCTATCTATCTATCTATCTATCTATCTATCTCATCTATCTATCTATCTATCTATCTATCTATCTATCTATCTATCTATCTATCTATCTATCTATCTATCTATCTATCTATCTATCTATTCAGATATCTATTCTGGCCAGCCAGCCATCCATCCATCCATCCATTCCTCCAAAAATATGCAGAGGTTACTTGGACACTCTGAACTGACCATAGTGTGATCATGAATGGTTGTTTGTCTCTATATGTTGTCCATACAGACGACCTCTGACCTGTGCAGGCTGAACCCCGCCTTTCACCCCATGTTAGCTGGGACTGGCTCCGGCTCCCCCATGACCTTCATGTGGAGGATAAAGCAGTAGACCATGAATGAATGAATGAGTGTATTTTTGTACTTTCACTAAAGCGAACCTTTCAATTCAAGGCTTTAACTTGTAATGGAAGTGTGTTTTTCATTCCGTCTTTTCCTTCAGGGAAGACTATTTGAGAGTTTAACATTTGAGTTGAGAAGTTTATGTCGTCTCACAAATGATAAGTTTAATTCACCCTTCTTTTTTTAATGAAGAACTCTCTCAGGGCTTTTGGAGTTTCAGCTCTACTCATTAATGACAGCTACTTTAGATTAATTGCCTGTGTAACAGACTACATTATAGAATGTATTCACTTTCCAACCAGCATATGGTTAAGTGTCACCTATAACCACAAGGTTCCACAAAATCCACCTGGTCCTGCTTATAGACACTATTCTCATTTAGGCTATAACCCAAAATTAGATTAGCATGATTAGGTTGGGAGGAAATGGTGAAACTGAATTGGAAATGCAATGATTGCTATTTTTGTGTGTCTGTGTGTGCATGTTTTTCTCATTTAGGACCCTTTTGTTGGGCTGTTGAAATCAGTAGCTGAACGGGATACTTGAGTAAGTATATTACCAGAAACTGACTTGGGTAGAGGTTGAAGTCACTGTTTATTATATTACTTCAATAAAAGTATATGACATTTACTGTAATCAACATCAACTCTTCCCCTGATTTCATTTGTTAGTAACGAGTAACAAAGATAGTAGATAGAGGAAATGTAGTGCAGTAAAAGTCAAAGTTGCTCGAAATATAAATAACAAAGTTGCAGTACAGACACGTGAATTTTGCACTGAAGTACAACCCTGACTGAAATGAATGATATTCGGTGCAGGGTCTACCTAGCATCTGTGTGTGTGTATGTGTGTGTGAGGGTCCTTTGTCCTTTCCATACATTTACATCTACATTTTCTCCGTAACAGCTACTCTTCAAATTCTTCTCCAGTCGACCTCGTGCTGTACGTTGTCATCTCCTATAGTGCGGCGCTTGTGTGGCTTTAAACTCAAAGCGAGACAAGACAGAGAGATTGATCACGCTCAGCAAGACCTCATCTGTATACTACATCGTTGGCATAGCAACTGCCATCCCACTTTATCATTCCTCTTTGTATTCTATTGGTAACTAGGTTGCATACCTGTTCAAAATTTAGAGTGGGGTAGGGTTAGTGCTGTGGCCGCGACATCCACTCAAACCAAAGCATTTCACAGTGAACACTGTTTTCTATTATTCACATATTTGCCACAGGGTGAGACTATGGTCGAGTAACCTTTTCATTCGTCGGGGGCCGGTCATTCCTCCTCCCTGTCACTCCTCTCCACTTTCATTGCTCCTAACCCTCTATCTTACTCTGCTGCCCTCTAACCTCTGCCACAATATTAAGTCTTGTGAAAGATATACAGCATGGCTCGCAACCATTGCTATTTTCTGTCAGTCCTAATAAATCCCTGGGATCCTGGCAGCCCTACACTTCATTGTATTTTACTGCGTCTCTAATCTCTTTTTTCCCCTCTTTCTCTGTAAAGAAACATCAACGTTGTTTTCACATCTGTTTTTAAAGAAAGCAAATGCAGCCATTTTAGAGCCATCATTTGGACAATGTTTTTCATTCGTCCATTTGATGATTTGATGATTAGATATTGATCATTAAGGAACATTAACATGTCAGATTATAACCATTGGCCAAGTGACATGTGTAGTCACTCAGCACATTGAAGGAATAAAACCTACCACTGGAGTATTTATACGACTGAGTGACAAAATTAGAAAATATTTATACAAGAAAATAGCAACAATATGATCAAATAAGAAGAAGCAGTTAAAGAAGACTGACTATTAATGATATAATACATGTGATGTAGGAAAGCAAACAGGAAGAGTCGACCACAAGTTTTAAAGTCATTAAGCGGTGAAGTGAATGGAATAGAATGAATGAATGAATGAACGCTATTGTCATTATACATATTGGTACAATGAACTCTTTCTCTTCGTAAAGACTAGAAGAACCGCAATAAGGAAAATACAAATATACACCGACTAATAAGAAAATAAATAATCTGAAATTGCACATGTTGTATAAAACCACCGTGTAAGAAAACTGCACATATGTTACAAGACATTGCACATGTATAAAAACTGCACAGATGTCAAATTGGACATATTGTGTGAGTGACCAGTTCAGGAGTTATACTGACTGGTGTTTAAGTGCTTATTGTATTGTATTTAGACACATTTCCTTCATGTTATTGCACTTTGACTTGAAAGGAAATTACACATTGCCCTTTTCTATATAGTTTCAGAATTCACAATTTATATAAAATGGTCACATCATGTCAACAATGAATCAAATTCTGTAAAATGTTGAGGCACTAATTCTTATTTCATTCCCTGCTATATAATTACAGTATCACTTATTTCATACATGGTAGAGCATTGATATTCTGTCACAGCAACTTGCAGTTTCTCTGATCAATCCTTTGTTTGTTTTTCCTCTTCTACTGTTTGAAAATGGTTATCAAAGTGTTAAGGTAATTTAAAATAAATGAAATCAGTATTGTACAGAATGGTGCTGATACCTAACAACATAATAACTCTGTCGCTCTTCTACTCCCTACATGAACACTGTTGGAGAAACATCAGGAGTGAGCCAATGAATTATTTGTAAGTCAGCTAAATTAGTTATGTTGATGACAACGCTCGCTGTGTGCACTTGTAGCACTTTCCCTTGGCTGATATCCCCGCGCCCCCCCCACCCCCCGCCTAAATGCAAAGATATTTGGTTAGTTTACAGGAAGAAAATCGCTCCATCATTGCTCCCCTGAGGACTTCTGAGTAATTATCAAAGCACTGCCAGCATCTCTACATGACCTACCACGTCTTCTCTCTCTCTCTCTCTCTCTCTCTCTCTCCCTCTCTCTCCCCACACACACACACACACACACACAGCAGCTGCGACTGACACATGCCAACATGATGTCAGGCAGTTGTTTGGGGAGCATTTGATTTGCATTGTTTGGTGGAGGGAGCATGCATTTTCAATACTTGACAAATATTGACCCTTTAAAGCCTCACCATCAAAATGTCTACCTTTTTTTGTTGTTGTTTGTTTTGCTTATTTTAACCATAAAAAGTCCACAAAATTATGAGTGAGCAAGTGAATAACTTTCAATATCTGGCAGTTATTTACAGTGTATTAACAATTTAAAATGAAGAAAAACAAAAGAGTGTGTTAAATTTGAAATGTGAACAGCAGAAAACGTATTTAAAATAACATTTGTTTGAGTTTTTGTCTCAGTTTTCAGCGGGTTTCTTAACATGTTAACATGAGCAAACCAGTCATCACTGATTCCTATTATAACACTAAACAGAGCAACAATCATCACGTCCTCTCACATGTAACGTAACGACATGTACAGGCACTCTCGCTCCTCTTTGGCGACAAAGACGCTGATTCGCCGGCTTCCTGCAACAGCACGCGTGAAATTACCGTAATAACCATTCGTTGGCTTTGATGTGCAACTTCTCAGCTTTCAGAAACTGCTGACATTTTTCCGATCGCACAAACCCGCCGCGTTATTGCGGTGATGTCACGTGTCCTCTGTGATACACTCGATCTTAAAGGGTTTAAATACTATTGAGATTTCCTACCCAGTGTACTTTTAGCAGTAGAATCCACTTTGATGTCATTTTATTAGCACTACACAGTAGCGCTGTTGTGCTTCTACCTTGCTTCCAACAGTCTTGACATAAAATGTGTCACTCTGTGCAGCGTGGGCATGTCGTAGGCAACACAAAAACAGAACACTGCTATACTGAGAAACACGGAGAAGGTTGTTTGGAGCTGATCAGCTTTGTGTGAACTGTTATGACAGTAGTTCGAAAAGTAGTGGGGCATTTGTTTACGCGTAAAAGTTACGCAGCGTAACTTTAAAGGTAGTTTGGTTGTATGTCTACATCATCATGACCCCATAGGTCAAAGGTTTTGGCTTCGTTTGGCACTTTTATTTGCAGTTTCTCTTCTCTCAGGTGGATGTAAGCAGCCAGGTTTGAATTTGAAGGAGATTGGTTCACCGTGAGTGGATGAAGAGATCGGGGCCTGGAAAGCAAAAACCCTCCCTCACCTGCACTCTGGGCTTCCTGCTCACCATCGTCATTGCAATGGTAGTGAGTGAAGACTGGATAATTAAGTTGAGTTTCATATTAAGTGAATTTTTGAAAGCTATGTAGATGTTTTGCTTTTGAGAGAGGTTTTGTTTACTTCAGATAAATAACAATTGTTGTAGTGTTTGGGCAAAATTGTTCATTTCTATGTTCAATTTAAAGTTAAGGTAGTAGAAGTGGTAGAGAGAGAGAGAGAGAGAGAGAGAGAAGCCATTTTGTTTCACCTTTTCTTTTCTCCTGTTTTAATTTGGGAGCTTAGATAAGTTTTTTTTGGTCATTTATTTTCTGTTTTCTTTTTGTAGCTAAGAAGGTTAGGTCAGACGTTTTGGTTTGTTATTTTGGCATTGTTCCTCTCCAAAATTAATAAAAATGCTACACTTGGTTGAACAGACTTTTGATTTATTTGGCTTTCTCTGAGGAAAGAGGAGATGGGAGACACACACGCATGCGCGTTACCCCTGGTTTCGTAACAGTCTAGGTGAAAGATCCAGCTGGTGTTTATCTCAACCAAAAAAAAAAGCCCAAATGACATTTTTAATTGAAAAACAATACAGACGAGTCATTGCTTATCTGAATAATTGAAGTTCACGGTCTGTTGACTGAAATCTCCCTGTGTCATTAAAACCTTAATCCTATTTTGACCAGTGACGGTGCATGCATGACTTCTGACCTTTCCTTGCCCGCGTCCAAGATAAAGTCACAGAAGCAGCGAGTCTTCCATCACTGACTCATCATGAAGCTGCCCAGCATGTGTCTACAGGCTCCTCACAGGGGAAGAAATGAAGAAATGAAAAGAATAGACACACAGCTAATAACTGTGACAACAGCATTAGCTTTCCTTCTCTATCACGTGTGTGTGTGTGTGTGTGTGAGAGAGAGTGGCGTTGGTGTTGTATAAATACTTGGAATCATCCACATGATATGATTTGCTTTACTGATGTGATGTCTGTCAGGTTACATAAGTGCAGGAGAGGCTGACCTGTTATGAGGAAACGGTCTAATCCGCTCCCACACGGCATCGACACTCATCCGATTAAGTATAAGCACATAACGCACACAATAAAAGCATAGTTTTAAACCGATTAGGTCAGGTGGAATAGTCTAATTATGCAGGATTATACCACAGGCTGTATATAGACTCTATAGAGTTGGAATTATAAATCTATTAGTACACTCAGAGTGAAATGGGAGAATCCCCAATGAAAGACTGTGGTCACATTCATCTTCTGTAGCCTAAGATGAAAGATCAGAAATTTACTTTGACAGGATTTTCCCTCAAGGAATTCATCATTCACATGGAATTCAATACAGATTTAATGATCTCCGTAAAGGCAGTTTTTAACCTCACAGCTCTCCACGGATGCACTCCCAACACTACTGTATGAAAGAAAGAAAATGATGAATTAGGACGTCCAACATATTAGCCTATGGCATTTTATCATATAGCCTAAAGCAGTGGATTCCAAAGTGTGGGCTGCAGCCCACTGGTGGATCCTGGAGGTATTGCAGATGGGCTTTAGTCTGTACAGTAAACATACTCAAATTCCCCCAATTTATTCACACATATAGTATATTTTAAATTGTCATAATACTGTATGTATAAGACATTTGAAATATAATAATACTAATATCCGTATGACGTATCACAGTTAGTTTAAAACATTGTAATTAGGATTATTTCTGATCGAAGAGCCTCAATCAAACCTGTAACGTTTGAGAAGATCTGATCAAAACTGTAAACTGTTAAAATCTCAAAATGCAAAAGGTCTTTCCCATCTGAGCTGGAGGAACAGAGATGCAAAGCGACACTGCTTTTACACCCACCTCCTCCTCACCATGTGTTTTAGATCTACCTCCCCCCTCTCTCTCTCTCTCTCTCTCTCGCTCTTTCTCTCTCTGGTTAGGATAAGGTGTTAGAGTTAGGCCAGTAGTAGTTATGGTTAAGGTTAGAGTAAGTCCTCTGAAGTCATGGAAACCAGTCTCTCTCTCTCTCGCTCGCTCTCTCCCTGTGCATGTTGTAGTTTTAAAATGATAAATAACTGTAATGATGTCCATGCATGCGTCCTATGGCGCGCGTAACAGGTGCCAGGCGCGCACAAATAGTCCAAGCAGGACATACTGCCCATGGTTTCCTGAGACAAATGATATGACAATTAAACCTATTTATAATAAACTAGTCGGATCAGTGTTGTGGTGAATCCCGTGCCACCTGTTTCCAGCGCTGATTTCGCCTCTGACTCCGTCCAATGGGAGTGAACGGTGAGACTGAGGGCGGAGAAAAGAGGGAGAGAAGTTGGAGGAGAGAGTGAGAGACGCATCCGGGGAGATGGTGAGCTGTGTTGAGTGGAAGTCGGTGGATGAGTCGCATTTTAAATCACGGACTCCACTGTTCGTCTGAAGACTGTTACTTGGCGTGCAGCTTTGCGGGGGTTTGTTTATTTTATCTTCTTTATGTTTCTTATGTATTTATTTGTCTCGCCCGTGTTTTTCCCGGGTTGATGCTCCTGCACGTTTTTGACGCGCAGCCACAGGTTGACCGATTTAATCCAGTCACCATGGATTATGATCCCTCCTCTTCATCTCGTGTCGATTGCCACTGACAGTATCGAAATGGGCACCGTCCACAGATCAGAGATGACAGAAACAAAGTGATCACACCTAGAGAGCAGACCCGGAGGCAGCATCTGTGAGGAGCGACGCGCAATCTCGAGAAACAAGCGAGGACCTGTGGAGGAGCCACATGAAAGGAGGCGATTAGATGATGGGATGGCCGTGACAACATGAAAAAGAAAAAGTGTGGCGGTCTATTTTCATCCAGCCAGTGATTCAACACACAACTAACCTGGAGGACAGGGACTGAGGGAGAAGAGGTAGGAGGAGGTAGGTAGAGAAACAGACAGGGAGGAGGGGCGTGAAGGTGTCTGGTTATATCATACGGAAAGTAGGTTATTGTTTTGGATCAATCAAACGCAGACAGCTTATGCTTAACTCCAGTCACAGTGCGTGCATTGCTATCAGAATGGACTGATGTGGAACCATTGTCCTTTAGTCTTTCAGTCTGATCTCATTTCCACATTGCAAAGCCAGATGATTTGCACCATTCACCAGACTAACAATGTAACACAGAGGACATTTTATGGCATAGATTGCTGGATGTATTGTGTCATATGAGAGATGGACACTGGAGCACACACACACAGAGAGGCTGACTGGACAGCTGACTCAAATGTGACTCAAAGAATATCATATCCCCAGATTATGGCCACTTTTCTTTAGTCTTCTGCCCTTCTTTATCAGACATCTTCTGTTTTTCCCAACTGCCCCCATCCTGCTTTAAATACAGAAAATCTCTATTTACAGCTCTTCTTCTCCTCTCTTCTTGTTTCTCTGTAGACAGGTGTGTGGCCACAGCTGTGACCATGGAGCCTCCCCCCTCTTTGAGCTTGGCTCTGCTAGGAGGCAGTGAGGATGAGGAGCAGCGCCTCCTCTTTCCCCTGGGCATCATATCCCATCCCTCCAGCACAGGCAACCAGCCGGGATCAAACCACTCCAACCACATGGGAGGTTCAAGCCTCGACCGCCTAAATGGCAGCACCCCATCCCCCGCCACGCCCAACTTACCTCCAGCATCGCTCCCTAAGTTACCCATGTCCTCCTCTGGAGTTCAGCCACTGCCCCCTCCCATCCCCAATGCCCTGCACCCCACCAGCACCCCGTTGTCCTCCTGCTTGGGCTCACAGCACAGCCTGAGCGGGGACAACTCCCCAATCTACAACGCCCTTTTTTACTCCTCCCACTCACCCTCCATGGAACGGGAGAGGGATAGAGATCGAGACAGGGACAGGGAGCGAGAGAGAGGGTGCAAGCACAGACAGGCCAGCCCTCTGGTTCATCGTAGGGACAGTAACCCTTTCACAGAAATTGCCATGAGCTCCTGCAAGTACACAGGTGGTGTCATGAAGCCCCTGAGCCGCCTCAGCGCCTCCCGCAGAAACCTCATAGAATCAGACAGCAGCAGTGAAACCAAAGAGGGTGGTGTTTTAGCTGTTGCCGGAGCAACGGCCACTGGGGGCCATGACCGACCAAGGGAGGCCCCTCCCACTTACTCTGTGTCCCAGTCATCCACCAATCAACCCCCAATCCAGAGCCCTCCAGAGATTGTGATTTCATCCAAGGAAGACTTGCCATACCCCAGAGGAGGCTATGACATCACTGACTCCTCATCTAACCAGATGTCCATCTACCACCAGAATCACACGTTGGTGGAGAGCAGGCGGACACAGTCAGGGGGGAGGAGCAGCAGGCAGGGAGGGAGTGGATCTACAGGCACCGGCGCCAGGGGCAGCACATCCAAGGCCCACAAACGAAAGAACCAAAATATTGGCTATAAACTGGGGCATCGGAGGGCATTATTTGAAAAGAGGAAGAGGCTAAGTGACTATGCCCTCATCTTCGGAATGTTTGGAATCGTTGTCATGGTGATTGAGACGGAGCTGTCATGGGGCGTGTACACAAAGGTGAGAGGGAAAGACCAGCTACACATGGGCACACAATGATTCAACTCAAAACGCCCCCTTTTCCACCAAGCACTCCATTTTGGTTCAGTATGGTACAGCACACAATTATGAGCAAGGCACAGCGGTCCAGCTCCTACAGTTTGGAGCTAGACGCACTTGATGTGTCGACACAGAATCATCACTTACATGAGACAGTAGGGAAAAACAGTGGTAATTTCCCCTGTAGCCACATCCTGCGTTAAACAGCCACATGTCACGCTGGATGTCCTCCATTGGTGCTCTTTGTTTACCCGAATTCCTCTTCTTTGTTTAATGTATCGCTGAGTTACGACAGTATCTTATTCGCGTAGCTGATGCATATTATGTAATTAGCTTTGAAATTTGCATATCTGGCTCACACACCTCACGTTGGAAATGCATCTCAGACCAGAGTGTACAGCTCCAAACCGTACCAATCGTGATGAGCTGAACTGGGCTTGTACTGCTTGGTGGAAACAAGGCTATAAAGATCACATTAGTAGTCATAGTTATTGCTACTCAGCCTGGAAAATCAGTTTAGTGTCTTCTGGTTTTCTTACAATGTCACACTCATGTCATCAGGGTCACCTTGGCTTGAGTGTGGAGACTATACACATTCTTTAGAGCAGAGCAGTGTGTGTCTGCATGGCTTCACAGCAAAGAGTTACTAATGTTGCTAAAGTAATGGCAACGTAATGTCCACTGTGTCCACCATTGAAAGTCACAAACAGTTAGTGCCTGTGTTATAATATTTGCACAGCGTGATATGATTGACCACAATTCACACTACTGGGAAATAGGGCTGAACATCAAGATTGCAATACGGCCTACTGCAATTTTCAAAATAATGTGTGTCGTATTACCATTTAAGATTAAATTGTCTTAACCTATACGCATCATATCCGACGGACTGAAGAAAACGTCTTTGTCTCTCACGGATCTGCACAAATATCACACAGTAATCATTTAAAATATGTTATTCAAATGAAAATGACAATCATTATTTAAAAATTACATTACAAGTTCCAAATCATTTGATATTGATAATCATCACAATAAAATGTCAGATAGGTAAAAAAAAATGTTGCTCCTGAGGCAAAACATCCTTTAGAAGAGTTTGTTTACACAGTGCATGGACATTATATCAATGTATATTTAACCTTTGTAAAATTGTTTATTTATTTTATTTATTAGTTAGTTGGCTGCGCCAGAATTAGCCATTAGCTAATTTACATCTGCTGGAGAACAGCATAATAAAACCTCATTTACAAAACAGGATCACAGCAAACGTGGAACATAATCACACATGATGACAATGTAACAATGACAACACTAAGACGTCACTGACATTTGAAGAAAGTTATACATCGCGATATAAATTGTTACTGAATTACTGCCCTAAATCTGCTGCTGGCAAAGCAACAGTGTAGTTTAACATGTGACGCTGCCCACATCTCAAAGCTTTTATGTTTGAAAGTGAATGAGCAGCATTCCAGTTGTGCGCAGTGTAACAAAATGGGCGTATGGCATATCAAGGACTTTGGCATATACCAGGCAGGAAGGGTCTAATCAAAGGCATTTCCATGTTGCATTATGGGAAATGTAAGAGACAGTTACCCACACTAGGAGCTTAAAGTCAGGATAAGGCAGCCCAACCTTTTCGACTGCTGTGGACGGGTCACTGGTTAGATAACTACAATCGGCTTTACTTGGTTGATAACCAAATTCATGATGTCTGACCAGCACCGTGTCCATGTTGTGATGGGGTTGTATACTCGGCCTGACCGGGCCTGACAGTTGCTGCTTGTGGGTGATGTAATACAACAATGTGGAGGACACAGGGATCAGGTTATCAGCAGGAGGCCAGGATCTCATTTGTCTGTGTAATGGGGAGTGTAATAAGCTGAATCGGCCCCTGGCTGCTATTGTGGGTTTATTTTGGTTGTTTGTGTGTGTATGTGTGTGTGTGCGTGTGTGTGTGTGTGTGAGAGAGAGAGAGAGAGGGTCCCACTGAGCCTCTGAGCATGTTGTACTCGCCTTCCTGATCTCAAGGTGTGTCTATCCTCGATCCACTCCTTACTTTCGCTCTGACAAATCACAGATTTGATTTTCTTTCACCTGATAAGGTGAATACACGAGTTCCACAGCTGCTGCCAGTCCTATAATGATCACTAATCCTGGGAAAGAGGATGAGGGATTGTTTTGAAATGACAGAAAACACAGGTAGTCCCTTAGAATAGGCCAGCTGGGTGTGTCTCTCATCTCCATCTCCCTCCTCCCTGTTTCTGGTTCAGTCAGATTTGTTGACTCCGTGGTCTCCGGTTGATACTTGCTTTCTGTGTTATTGCCAGTGCAAAAAAAAAAAAAATCAGATCTGCTTTGCTGGCTGTATTTTGGCTTTTTGGTTTTTTTTTTGCTTCTCTCAATTATTACTTTAAGAAAATCACAGTTTCAGAGGCAGTCTTTAATTTATTCATGACAGTTTGTGGTTTGAATGTTTCTCAACACCCCTCTCTCTCCTTCCCTTTTGTTGACCTATTCTCCTTCCTGAAGAAAATGGCCAAATCTCTCTCTCCGTCTGTCTCTTTTCTAATTCAACTCCACGCCTTCTGTCTTTTCATCTATATCTTTCATTTTCCCCCTCACTTTCTCGCTCCCTCTGCTCCTCTGCTGTTCCAGTAGGCGTCAAACTGGGGGAGTGTGATCGGAAGAGCAAAGCGGCTGTGCGAGAAATGAAACGCTGCAGAAGGAGAGGAGGGAAAAAAAAAAAAAGGAAATGCGATAATGAAAAGTCTGTCATAGGTTATTAACCTACAACCAAGACAATCCTCATCTGAATCAGGCAGCATTGTCGGTCAGTAAGAATTGATGGACATCAGAGACCAATGTGTTTGGTGGTTATATTGATCAATGCGTGTTCATTAAGAAGTCTCATTAACAGGGTGTCAGAGGTCAGAGTTTTTAAAATATCTTTAGATCCGATCTTTAGATCTTTAGTCGTCGCCTTTCATGCTTGTACATTTTACACAGAGGTTGAATCCTGAAAGAGAGTTAGGTGTGTGCTTCAGCAAAGCCTAATCAAAATTCATTTTTAAATACTGAGTGCCAAGTTATATATTTTGTCTTTTTTTTTTTATGGTTGCGGATTTGGTTTGACTCCAACAGATACTGGCGCCCTATTAAACGGCTCAAGCCCTCACTTAGATAATTGAGGTGGATAGAAGCCCGCTGGTCGTGGTGAAAAACGGTCAGAGATCATGAGGATGAAAAGGAGATCAGGAAACGAGATGGATGGGAGGATCACGCAGCGCTTCAAGCCTGTCTAAACGGGGGGAAGCCTTGAATGATTTTTTCCCCCCTCTATTGATTATTGATAATCACTCACTCACACGTGCACTCTCCGTCACCACAGACTCATGTTGAAAATGGACGCTGACGTTCAGAGGTGCCGTATTATGTGCTGTGTATTGACAGACATCCTCGAGAGGGGAAGTGAGAGCTTGTGGGGAAATGTGATACTACATACCACAGAACATATACACATCATGTATTATCTGACCACTTCATGGGACAGTGGCACCGTTTACTGCCCCTGTGCGAGTATGCATGTCCACCAAAACACTTTTTTCAGCCAGTCCAGCTGCTCTAAGTTGCTGCCAAAAATAGAGATGAAGAATAAGAATGGGACTAAGTGGGATGGGATGTATGCAAGTGTGTGTCTGTGACTGTGGTAGCAGGGATAAAGAGGAAATGTAAACAGAGGAGGGCAGAGCGGTCGTGACTGTGGATTTAGTGAGTAAGCATATGTACCGTATATTCATTTGCAGAAACAGGCTTCACGCCCTGTTGACAACTCATTCTGGACCTTCGGCTAACACAGTCCATTCATTGTATTTATAACCTCTGTGTTCAGCTAGTATACAGTCCAGCTTATACTAACTGAACTGTACACTGAAGTGGATGTACGTGTATGCAGCAGTCTGTAGGCAGTAAATTGATGTTCTTCTAAATGGTGTTCAGCCATTTTCAGATTACACAAAGAAAATTCTGGACGGTAAAATAATTTATGAACGTGAAATAATTAAATTTTTGCCAAAGGACAGATTTGTGTTTTCTCACACAAAAAAAACCCCCCATCCCACACAAAAGTGAAACAGCATGCAGCTTTAAGTTTGTTATCATAGTCTGTAAGATACTACAGAGGTACTACAGAGATACTACAGAGATACTACAGAGATACTGCAGAAACTCTGCGCTGCATTTTAATGTCTGTGGCCTCTCTTAAAGACCAGCGTCACCCCCTTCCCTGCCACACTGACCCAGGACCTTGACACTTCAAACAGTAAAAAACCCTTATATGAGCTTCTATTATTGATTTTATTAGGAACAGGTTAAAGGGGAAAGGGTCCCTGTTTGACAAGAATCTCTATCTGAGAATAACTGAGGCCGCGGGACTCCTGGGACCTTAGAATGTGGCCTGTCTCTGCCGCGTCAATATATCATTTCACAAAGACCCACTTGAAACCTCGATGGAGCATGGCTATGCTGAGGGAATGCACAGCTGTCACACTCTCAGTGGACATGTTTGACACCTCAGCACAGAGATGAGGCTGTTATGTTTAAGCGACAAAGGGACGTGGAGTCATGTAAGAATATGTACCCAGCCTTTGTATGTTGCACACTGTTCCCTTTCTTCCATCCTTGCATTTACATTTAAACATTTAGCAGATGCTTTTATCCAAAGCGACTTACAAAAGAGGAACAAGCTACCTAGAGGAAGTCTTGGAAATAAATCCATTAGATAGGGACAGTGGACTGACAGAGGGTGACAGAGGGTGAGCGTGCAGAAGTGGATCCAAGTGGATCCAAGTGCAGAAGGAGATTGTGCAGAGAAGGTGGTATGGTAAATGGTAAGACACAAGATGCTCTTGGAAAAGCTGGGTCTTCAAGAGCTTCTTGAAGATAGACAGGGACGCCCCGTTCTAGTAGCTCCCTTCCTTCCTTCCTTCCTTCCTTCCTTCCTTCCTTCCTTCATTCTGCCTGTAAGGAGTGTGAAACTTTAAATACATGCATTCCCCAAAGGGGCCATTGCCATCTCAGCGGGCATAAGCCATCTCCCTCATTCCCCCCACTGCTACCTCCACCTCTCCTCTCCCACCCTCATCCTCCTCCCGTGACATTTCTCACAGACATTTACTCTGAGACCTTTCTGGACCTTTCCCTGCACCGGCCACTTACGGCGGACACATGCTGCTTTTTCAGAGCAGACATGACGATCACCAGGGAATTGAACTCGCTAACTGCCAGCATATTCTCAAAAGGAGCCGTCGTCTCATCTCAATGCAAATATGCTAAATTGTTTCAGGGTAACACAGCTAGACTCCCCCTGCTAGCAGGTGTGAGGGTGTTGGTACACAAAACTTGCGTCATCCATTGGTAACAATTGACGTCACTGAGTGTATGGCATCTCCTCTGTGTACACACCTATGGAGTGTTTGTACCTATGTGTTGTGCTCGGTCATATAAGTAATTGTGGATTGTGCGTGTGTGTGTTCCTAACCCCCCTTGTTTGAATTTAATTGAGTGTATAGGGCCATGATAATGTGGTGCAGTGTGTTTGTGTGTGTGTATGTGTGTGTGTGCGAGTGTGTAATTATCCTAGTAAGGTGACATCGCTCTTCTGTCTATTGCCTGTTTCCCTGGAGACTGATTGCAAAAAGGCATTGCTCTGACATGGACAGACCCCAAGGCTAACCTATTACCACACAGTCTGTGCTCGTGCACACACACACACACACACGTATGTTTATTACACATATTGAGAGCAACTTAGAACTACGTGGGTAACGTGTTGGTTAGCGTTGTGTATATGCATTTGCGACAATGAGGGTGACGCGGGGACAGATGGGGAAAGCCCTCAGCTACAAACCAACTGGCCGTTCATGTGAGTCTGCGTGCCTGTGTGCACGCTAATTGGTTGAACAACAATGTAAAAAAAACAAAAGAAATGCTACGTGTGCTCCACCAAGCCTTTGATAAATACAGCTGGACAAAAATAAACTGGGAAATGTAAACATAATACACACTTGCACACACACATTATACATGCGTGCACAACTGAGAGTTTATGGCAGCGACAGGCTACTGTGATCAAATAACAGTAAAAACAATCAGTTTGGCTTCTAGTCTTTGTTAATAAATTGAGAAATTCCCCCAAAGTGTTGTTACATCTTGGATGGACATGTGTACGGACGTAACACACAGACAGACACACAATGCTTCAGGCAACAACTGTCACTGATGGAAAGCTGTAAAATCTGAAATAAACAGTACAGGTACACAAACACACTCACACACTACTGTCACAGTCAAGTCATTTCCTATAAAGACAGAGTAAGTGAAGTGGAAACAGGCAGAAACAAAATGCTCTTGACAATGAGATGGGCAGAGCTGAAAAACACATCCAACAGACGGTTGGAGGTAAACGACGCAGTGAGAGAGGTGAGAGACAGAGGAAGGAAACTCGGAGCAAATCTCATTTCAGCTCTCGGGAGTGACAGTATATTTAAACAGATTTGCTTCTAAAACCCAACTCTACATTTCTCTCATTAGCAAAACAATGTTGGCTTCCATCGCACCTAGTTTGCTCCAGTGACTACAAATGAGATGTTAGCAGAGGAGAGACAGGCTGGAAAAAAAAAAGAAAAAAGAGCACAAGCTAATACAGACGAGGGGACAGTTTGAGTGGTTTGGGCGCAATGATAGAGGAAATCAGTGGAGATCTAGCTCGTCATAGCTAGTTGGTAGTTGAGAGTGGTGTGCAGCGGTCCATAATCACACTGATGGAAGCAACAAATGAACAACACTCTAATGTTCTCCTTTATGTGACTCTATGTGTTTGTGCATTTGTATAAAAGGTGGAAAAAGGGCATCTACTCTCATAATCACTCATTGATATGACGGCCACAGAGGAATGAGTAAAGGACTAAACTGCGGGTTTGTGTGGTGTTGAATTAGCAACATTAAGGCCATGAAGCATCTTTGGGAAACCCCTTAACACACAGACTAACACTCTCCACTTTCCAGGAGGTGGTTTGCAATTTAAATTCATGATTTTAAAAATGCAGCGCAAATTGGACTGCACTGTTCTTACTGTAGTATTGTTGTGACAGAAAGTTTTTGGTGATAAATGCTTAACAGCATCTTCATTGAATCATCTCATTTGAGACGCAGCCGTGTTAAAACTGGAGTGCATGAATTTTAAATATGAATCAGTGGTGAGGCAGACAGCAAGGGAAGCTCAGCCTCCTCTAAAATGTTGTCAAAGATGTACTGAGTTGTGTTTGCATTTCAATACTATACTTGGTTTTCGTATTCCCGTAGCAGCCTCCGATTAAAACCACAGCTTCAACTGTTTTCTATGGGACGACACAGAATAGGTTTTTGTCACTGCGGTGATTGGACAAATGTGGCAAGATCGTCCCTTCCAGGGAAGCTCAGCTTCTCTCATTAGAGTCAATAGAGCAGTGGGCGGGTGCGGACGCTGGGCTTCTGCATGATGATTAGAGGAACTGTCTGAAACAGTGGAAATCAGTCCTGTGTGGATTTTGTGAGTGAAGTCTGTAGACAAATAGTTTGCTTGGTGATATTGAAAAACACTCTTAAACCATTTCAGTTTTCCATAGTTGTGTTTCCTTGTTCCAGTTGTTCTTGTTTGCAGTATTTAAAAAACTGGGCCTGAAATGAGCTTCTCCTGTTTCAAAGACCACCACTGATACATATGTATGTTTCAGTCAAATTAGTTCACACAATGTGACACCGAGAACATCTGCATGTTGCAGCAACCCTCGCTGGAGGCAGTTGTGACTGTTTGTCCATCTGTTTGTAAAATCCACTCCTGTCTCATAAACACAATGTGACAGGCACACCTTGAAGGAATGGCAGCAAAACAAGGGCCTTTCTGCATGGAGTTTGCATGTTCTCCCCGTGTGTGCGTGGGTTCTCTCCGGGTTCTCCGGCTTCCTCCCACAGTCCAAAAACATGCAATGTGGGGATTAGGTAAATTGGACACTCTAAATTGAGTGTGAGAGTGAATGGTTGTTTGTCTCTAGTTGTGTGTGGCCCTGCGATGGACTGGCGAACTGTCCAGGGTGTACCCCGCCTATCGCCCGATGTAGCTGAGATTGGCACAGCACACCCCGCGACACTCTGGTGGAGGATAAAGCGGTTAGATGATGACTGACTGACTGATGTTCACTTGGACTCAAGGACATACTCGTTATGTTGTGGTCAAAGGTCAAGGTCACTGTCACCTTGGGCTCCTGTGTGCGTGATATATTAGCAAAGAAAATGCAAAGGTGTCATGAAATCCTTGACATCTGACACAAAATCCATGAGAAACCATTAGTCATTAAGGTCACTCTGACGTTGACACACACACATTTGGAGCATATGTCAACAAAGGAAACGTTTGATTATGATAAGAAAAGACATACAGTACAACTGCGAGGTGGTGATTCTAGCTGCATATTCTTTCTTTTTCTGCTATTCAGAACAAAGTCCTTGAGCTGGTGTAGACAAATGAATCAGTTTAGACAGTGTCGCTTCACTAACTGTTGCACACGGAATGCAGCTAGGTTGGTTTTCTTTGAGGATGAGTCCAAATAACTGATGTTTACTCACATTTTACTTGATAGGTTGGGTGTGCTTTTAAAACCACATATTAACTCTAAAATATCATGGAATTTGATTGAAAAAAATCTAATTGCAAAGGCATTATAATAATCTTACCTTATTTCCCCTTTTTATTTTCAGTAAAATGTTCATTTTAATGCAGTGGTGTAAATGTAAATGTGTGTTTATGTGTGTGCACATGTATGATAAGGTGTTGCTGTGCTCAGACTGTGTGAGGTGAGGGGGGTTAAAGAAGCCACTGAAGTGCTATGAGTTGTATTGATCGGAAGTTCCCCACTGCATTGATTATAAACCCTATGAAACCAGACAAGTAGTGGATTTGAAGCTTGACTGCAGAAAGTTATTGACGGATAGAATACTACCATTCTACCTGTAAAACTGCTTTGTAAATGTTAGTTCTTATTGCTGAGGGTATGTGGTACACATGCCACTTTAGCTGCTGAGTGACATGGGCATGACGTGACATCTGACTATTAAACTGAATTCTGTATTATTTTCTGTCATGTTTATCATGTTTTCTTTTTCTCTCTACAGAGTTCCATGTATTCTCTGGCCCTGAAGTGTCTGATCAGCCTGTCCACAGTCATACTGCTGGGCCTCATCATCGCCTACCATGCACGGGAAGTTCAGGTAAAACACATTCATCGGCACCACACGCCGCAGCTATAGCCTATATAAACAGTGAGAAAACCCCAGATAGGTGTTTGACATTTTGGCCGAGAGTTAGAGAGGAGGATCGATACCACTCTAATATTTGTGCATGAAGTATGGAGCTCAAGCTGGAAGGCAATTAGCTCAGCTTGTCTTAAAGACTCAGAGCTGAGGGAAACATAACTCTGTGCCGTTTAAAATGTAACATAATCAGCCCAAAGTAAAGCTCAGTCATTAAGATGCTATATCGTGTTTGTTTATTCTGTGCAGAAAGTATCATGAAAGAGTCAAAAACAACTGTTTGTGGTTTCACAGAGTTCACGTAACTTGACCCACTGCGAAACATCTGTCCTGAGAGATCTGATCATTAGTGGGCAGTGCGGTTGTTCACAGCCCCAGAATGTGTCTCCTGTAACTTTATAATACTTTTGTGGTATAGAATATTGAAATATTTAAAATACTTAATCTCATCAGCGTCAATGAGCCAATATGCATGCAGCAAGCGGTTTGACCAAGATCTAACAGTGCTTGTAATTAGCTGTCTGGAGGCGTGCACAAAATTACGACCAGAGACGGAGCTCGTTCTGGAAAGAAGAAGAGGAAGGCAGGACTGTGAGGGTTTGTGTTGTGTTTTTAGAGGCTGGCACTTTTTTAATGAAGAAAGGTATGTTGGGAAGATTTCAAGTGACACAACTGTGCCAGCTAAAAACGAAAGAATTGTTCCTTAGTGTGCAATGATTTTTTGTTCAAATAGATTTTGTAAAATTGGAATTGAAAAAAGTATCATTCAGGTGTGAAATTGTGTATGAGGTGATGTTTTGTAAAGTGGCTCAAGCGGAAATAAAATCAACATTTTGCCACATTTAGCTTCAAACGATGTTTAAAAAATGACACAGTCTGATCAGCTAAAGCTTTTATTTTGGTACTTCCGGTTACCGACTGTGTGTATATTAGCTAAATATTTGGTTTCACCCAGAACATTTAGATTTAGCATTTGTGTTTAACATTTAGATTCAGATTTAATATTTAGATTTGATATTGAACATTTAGATCTGAATTTAATATTTAACATTTAATATATAGACTGAACATTTAGATTTAAATTTAATACTTAGATTAATATTTAACATAACATTTAGATTTAACTGTTAAATATATCTGTATATATATATATATATATATGTATACGTTAACAAATATTGGTGTAAATGTAGAAATTCCCAACACATTTTTAAACATTGTTTGAAGTGAAATGTGTCAAAATGCTAACGTTATTTTCAGCTTGAGCCACTTTACAAATGGCACCTCATAAGTGTGCTATTGGTTTCAAAGTTCAGACATTGAGACCGTATTTAAATGTTTGAATCAATACTCAGCCCTAGTGTAATGTGACAACTTGACAACAATGTGATCAGATCTCATGAAATTCTGTTTGTGTGAACAAAATTGTGTTTTAGCTGTATTAGCTGGCTGTACGTATGTGTCCACAGACGGTTTATTGTGGTGGTGGCTACTAATAAATAATATATGAGGACTGAGAAATGTAATAAAATACTGTGAAACTGCTGTGGGTCAGAGGACCTCCACTGTAAAGGAAGTCTCTAACACGTCGTTGCGATTGACTTTGGTTTGTGTTCCCAAACCACCTCTGAATGTGTTTTTTATGTGTGTATCTGACGACACGTTCAGGACACACTGGTTGCATTTAGCTGTGTACTTTCAGGACAGATGTTAATATCATGTCTGAATGGAGTTTATGATGTCAAGTGGTGAGCTGGAGCAACTTTTATGGCATGATTTACAAAGCAAAACAGAGATGTAAGAACTATCAAACACTTTGTGAGCTACAGATACTCCCCATATCTCCTTTACTGCTTAAATGTCAAATGTGCAAATATGCAACATGCACCATGGATTCATGCATCAGCAGACAATGTTTATCGAAACTTTTCTATTTTCTTTGTATGGAGCATACTAATGCGAGTGCCAACTATAAATGCCTCTGTGGCTGCTCATAGGTCATATGCGACATCTGTGGAGGTCCATGCCGCCGAGCCGCACACGTGTAAAGACAGTGGAAACATAATAGACAGCCAACAGTCTATTAAGTATATCATTGTGCGTCTGAATGGCACAAATGTACACAGCAAAGAAAAAGATTCATAAAGGTTCTTTTGTCTCAGTGCAATAACTGTGATAAACCAACTGTAGTCAATTTGAATATGAGAGTGTAAGCTGAATGTTGTGGGTATGAATGCACCGATGATGCAACATCTTCTTTTTTCATATGTATTGTTCTTATTCATGTGTTTATCTGATAGTGAGGTCAGCAACAATATTCCCTCGCTGGCTGGACAAGCTAACCGGCTGCTAGCTGGAGCTTCACATTAAAAAACCCGAGAGCAGCATTGAGCTTCTCACCCTTGGCAAGAAAGCACATTTCCCAAATTTCCCACATAGCTCCGTCCATAGTGTAAACATTATGTACGACGTCCCTCAGGCTCCAGATATAGACCAGGGGACCCAGGTGTGTGTCGGCTACAGCCAATTAATGACATTAATGAGAGTCTTTGTGGGATTGATGAAACACTCTGCATGGCTTTGCATCAAGTAGATATTTGACAAATGTTGGACACACACTCGGCCAATAGCAATCCTGTAATGCAACAGACGCAGGGAGAACACACATAAACGTGCACGCGCTCACACTCACCCGTGGCGTTCACAGACACACACAGACTCAACCTCTTGTAAGGGCTGAAACAATCAATCCCAAATGCTTTCATGCTTTGTAATATCTGTTTTGCTGTTTGTCATTTCACTAATATAATGCTACCACAGTCATTTAGCCGGGGTTTTCATCTGAAGCCATTTGCGATCAATACACATTGACTATTTATAGGCGCCTTGTGGAAATCAGACCCAATGAGTGCCCCCACACCAGCTATTACTCTTAGCAACCAAATCATGGAGCCTCTCTCATCCATCTAACCACATATTAGTTTAGTGCTGTGGCTCTTTTTTTCATTACATCACAGCTTGGATGTTGCTGGAAATGTCTATTAAAGTTCCAGCAGGTCTGTGGTGGGGATTCTGATGCATTCTGCTCTGAGGCTCAGGCTCTCTGTCTTTGGATCAATATCGAGATGACTGTTGCTTATTCACTGTCATACACTGTCACTGATAGACCTGTAATCACTCCATAACATGCAACGGGCTGTGTATTAACATGTGTGATGAAAGGCAGCCAACTCAATGTTTGTATCTTACCAGACATTGACTTTGGTAGAAGTTGAAGTCACTTTTTATAATATTACTTTTTTTTTAAAAAAAGATCTTTTATTGCATGAAAAGTAATGTTCTGATATAAAATGTACTTTTTTTTGCTAGTTTTAGAAATAAAAGTAAACATATCAAAAGTAGTGAGGAGTTATAATTGAGCCATGGACACTTCTAGTCTATATGTGTCCTTGAGCAAGACACTTAAGCCCACAGTGAAGCGTATGAATGGGTATGAAAGATGTGTGAATGGGTGAATGTCAAAACTTTAATGTAAAGCAGCTCATCAAGACTAGAAAAGACCATTCCCAACTCTTCTTCTTCTGATTTTATTTGGTAGTATCGAGTAACAAAGATAGAGGAAATGTAGTGGAGAAATATAAATAACAAAGGAAAGTACAGATGTGTGAATTTTGTACTTAAGTACGTGACAAAATATAACACCTGCATGTGTGTCTTTGCGTTCAGTATGCATTCATGCAATCATTGACAAAAGAGCTGGGACACACAGTAGCACAGTGGCTACAGTTGTTGCCTCACAACAAGAAAGTCACCACTTCAGATACTGATTTGACTGATTTCTTTTCTGTGTGGCGTTTGCATGTTCTCTCTATGTGTGTGTGAGTTTTCTCCTATAGTCCAGAAACATATACAGAGATAAATTGGACACTCTAAATTGACCATGGGTATAAATGTGAGAGTGAATGGTTGTTCATGTCTGTGTGTTGTCCCTGTGATGGACTGGCGACCTGTCCAGGGTGATCACTGTCTTTTGCTCCATGTCAGCTGGGATTGACTCCAGCTCCCTGTGACCTTCATGTGGAGGATAAACCGGTAGAAAATGAATGAATGAATGATAAAAAGATCTCCTTTCTGCTCACAAGTTCGACGTCATATTCACATACATGAGTTTTTCATCCACCCACGCACACCGTGGTCGCTGCACGTGACAGACACACTAATGCTGACGGCAGAAGAAGAGATTGAGAATTGCCACTGTAAGGCTGACAGAGAGAGAGACACACACGCAGACAGATAGAGAGATAATTCCTTTTGATTAAATGAAGTTAGGAGTTTGGGGAGGGTGCTGTGAAGGTATGGGAGGGAATCACAGCAGGTTGGGGGAGGTGATGTTGGGATTTAACCCAGAATCACTTTTCATAATAACTTGGTTTTGGATGCTGATAATTTACATTTTCAGCCCTTAGCAGCTTCCTACTTTAAAGGTTATTTCTGGTTTATTACAGTGTCAGTCTCTCTTCTTTTGTTCTTTTTAGCCGCCCTTTCCTTCAGCTACACCAGCGGTTCCCAATCCTGGTCCTCAGGGACTCACTGTCCTGCATGTTTTAGATGTTGCCCTGCTCTAACACGCCTGATTCTACTGGTCAGCTCATCAGCAAGCTCTGCAAAAGCCCGATAACGAGCCATTCATTTGAATCAGGTGTGTTGTCGCAGGGCAACATCTAAAACATGCAGGACAGCGAGTCCCTGAGGCCCAGGATTGGGAAACACTGAGCTACACTAACATCTTAGTCACCAGAATAGCAGCTGCTGTTGTGACCAGATGGTCAGACAAAGTTTAACCAGGTAATCGGATTTGTTTGAACAGTGTATGTAAATGAGAGATTAAAGACCAAAATCTAGCAAAGGAGTAGCATTTTTAGTTTCCACTTTCCTATTCTTATCTTTTGTTTTGATGTTTATTCCTTATGCTTGGTTTGAACGTGTCCAAATACAAATGCATTCATTCATAAACCATTCAATTAGGACGATGTGCATACAGCTGAATGTTCTGCACAGGATAACTGAAGTTGGTGCCATCCAATGTAAAACTTGTAAGTAAGTAACTTGTGAGTAATGCTTGGAGTATTACAATTGATTGCCTCTGTTATTTTCACTGATTTAGTATTTGAATGCCAAGCACGTCATGTTCATAACTTCCCATGTCATAAACACAAGATCGCAAGTCCCATTTGACTGAGGTGATTTGACTTAATTTACATAAAACCTGTATGATCATGTGACTGCTTTGTTGTTTGGGCCCAGTGGTTATTCTGTGTAGCAGCTTTCCTGATGTGCACAATGTTAATTAGGCCAATAGGAAAAAGATGGCTCAACAAATACGACCCACACTGTAGTAAACAAGTTATCATTTACATAATTAAGAAATAGGGGCCACACAGTAGGTGTAGCAGTGTAGTACTCTTGCCCTTGCAGCAAGAAGACCCAGGTTTGCGATCCGGTCAGAACAAGGGCCTTTCTGCATGGAGTTTGCATGTTTTTTCCGTGTGTGCATGGGTTTTCTCCAGGTTCTCTGGTTTCCTCCCACGGTCCAAAAACATGCAGATTGACCATAGGAGTGAGTGTGAGAGTGGATGGTTGTTTGTCTCTGTATGTGGTCCTGTGATGGACTGGCGGCCTAGGGTGTACCCCGCCTTTCACCCTATGTCGTATAGACATATTCACACTCCTTTTGTTTCTATTTGTTTTTTATCCCACTAATATGATCTGGCTCTTTAACCCTTCTGTTGTTGTCACCAACAGGATTGAAAGCTGAAGTTATCTTGGAAAAAAAGTTTGCAGTAGCACTCACTCACTGAACATTTTTTGACAATTCTACAGCTATGAAATCAAAATAAATCCAGGCGGCCTGAATATCATGTCATAAGAGGGTTAAAAGAAAATGCTACTCGACTTTCGGCTCGTCACTATAACCATGTCTGTCTGCTGTTTGAGACAGAAAAACAGTCCATTTATACTCCATTTATCATCTGCTGGAAACAATGCCAATGAAGTGAGAGGGAACCATCTGTAAAATTTATGAAATATTGATTAAGCTGCAAGAAGCTGGAGCTAGGATGTGTTTAGCCTAGCTTAGCACAAATAAGGAATGCAAAGGCAAATAGCACATTGTATGTTGTTGTTGTTTTTAACCCATAAAATTGTAATGTAATGTATAATGTAAAATTGACAATTTGTGTTTGAAGAAGTCACAGCTGTGTCAGAGTTACACAAACTACTTTCATGAAGGCTACACATGAATCATACGCATTACATTTTATTATTCAGCACCTGCCTTACTGGCTTACGTCTTTTTCTCATATACATGATTAGCATGGGAACGGCAGGTTTACCACACAAACACACACACACACACACACACACACACACACCCACACAGACACACACACAATGAAAGGCATTCTTCAATAAAGAGCTCATTGTGAGATTATGGCACACTCCGCTGCAGCATTTTGCCCATGTAACAGGATATGACACACATGTATATACACACACAACACACAGTCATTCATACGCACACAGCCATAATATACACACTTGTGCAGAAGGTTGGAGCGGCTGCACATCAGAATGATGTTATCAGGTTTAGCTGGCATTTATACCACCTTTCTCTCGCCTCTGTTCCCTGATCTCTCAGTTTCTCCCCACACACGTGTCTTTTATCGCGGTATCTTTTTGTTTACCTCCATCAGTGTGCTTCTTTTTTCTTTCTTTTCCCTTCTTTCTTCTCCTGCTTCTCCATCTTTATCAGATTAGATCTGTCTCCCTTCTCCTCCACGGGGCCTAAATTCAATTTTGTTGTTGAGTTTCACATCCTTTCTTCCTGATTCTTCGCGTTCCTTGTTACTGAGCGTTCAGCTTCTCTTCTATCCAACCTTCTCGTGTTGTACTTGAACACTCACCTGCACTTCTCTCATAGAAGCCACACTCAATTTCATCATTTTATGTTGCCTCCTTTTACACAGTGGTGTACATCTTTCCTCTCTTCCCCCTTCACTGTCCCTTTAGTCTCTCTCTTTATGTTTCTAATAATAAAAAAATCACACATATTATTCCCTTGAAGACTTAAGTTCTTATTGGCTTTTTATTATCTGACAAGAACATAGAGATGATATTTTTTAAACGTTACAGCACTTCCAGCATTACAGTGAAAAGTGTTTCTTATTTAAATGAAACACATTCAGCCCAGACAAATGAAAACGTTGTTCAGTAGATGGTGTTTTTTAAATCCCATCACAGTGACAACCTTGCTGCTAAACTACACAACCTTTTGATTTTTATTGGATGGCTTCTGATTTGTGTTTCTCTGTTCTGTGTTGTTCTCACATATCTTCTCTGATCAAAAGGTGTCTCTTCACATAGGAAATTTTGTGTTAAGGACGCTAATTCAATTATTGATCATTGAATTAGATTTATGCAAATCACTGTTAATGTTGTTTGTGTTGTCTGTGTGTGTCACATGTTAAAATGACCATCTGTAAAACTCTAGAGTTTCCATAACTCATTAACAAATGTGGCAACGGTGTATTATAATCAGAAAACTATATTACCTCAGACATTGAGTGGTATGAATGAAGTCATTGGAGCAGTTTACAGCCAGTTTCAATTAACCGTTTACCAAACCTAGATACAAAGTCCTGTCAAGAAACTAAATTGGCCATTTGTAAAATAAATGTTGCTGTCAATATATTCAATTAAAGCTGGGTCTTATTTACCTCTAATTTAATATTGAGAATTGTAAGTCATTTTCTTTTTTTTTAATGGAAAGTGTCTCAGTTTTATCAATAGATATTAAATCTGCAACACAAGTTCACACAAGGCTGAAATTGAAGACAGATGGAAGCAACATTATGCTCATAAAGCAAGACTGCCACAAACATCCACAGAAAAATTGAGAAATAAAGTCTACTGCTAAAAAAAAACAGTATTTTCACAGTTTGATATAATATGAAATCCTTTACCTCCACTCTCACTCATTTAAAGGATGAGAATGCAGTGTATGTTAATTGCTAATAGTATTTTTGTGACAGACCTGCAGAGAGATCTTTTCATACAGTAACTCAGTAACCTTGACATTACTTAATTATTTTAACTATTAATTTAACTAGGCCTCTACCTCTTTGTAGTTTTCATCTTTGTGTATTTTATGTATGTCTCTCCTCTGTCCTTCACTCATACAAAACACAGAAACTTTTACAAGCGTGGAAACATGAAAGAAAGTACTCTAAAACAAATGGATTCATTTTTGCTCATAAAAGAAATCAAGAAATCCAGACTTGAAGGCAAAATTGAATTGTTGTTGAAATTAATCAAATAGAAATGCTGAGAGAGTGAGAGAAGGGGATATTTCTCCAGTCCATTAGTGCACTTTATGCATTAGTGAACTGTGTTATTTGGTTACTTTTGGAGGATTTTATCCATTGATAAAGGAGACATCGGCTTGGCACTCACAGCCACTCATAAACAGGCACGATGGCATTAGGAAAATGTGAGTGAGCAATAGCCTTCAATAGAGGAATGTTTCCTCAGGTCCTGGAATGTGTTCAGCAGTCATTTTATGAGGTCAAGTTCTACAGATTCTGCATAATATAATGTACATACAGTAGTGTAAACAACTGTATCCTCCGTCTACTGTAGGGCAGGGGTCTCAAACCCAAATGAACTGGGGGTCACTAATGCTGCTTTTCCACTACATGGTCCCGCCTTGCCTTGCCTTGCCTCTGACAATATAGTAACGGGGGCGGAGTCATCGCAGTCTGATGATGTTACGCATGGTTTCAGGTCGCTTGGAACCTCACTAAATCAGGTACTAAAAAAAGTACCATGTACCAGGTACTATCGCGAATGGAAAAGCAAAATAACCGCACCGCGTCACGCTGGCACCATGTAGTGGAAAAGCGCCATATCTAGTCTGGTCAGAAGGGGGCGGTCAAGTGAAAGCAGTCCCGACGTTTTAGGAAAAGACAATTGTTTAGTGGGGGTATTCAATCACGTTAATGCAATAGCAATATTTGTAATGATATTTTTCACAATTTTCTAAATAAAATTGTTGGAGTGATTAACTGTTAATATTTGCAATGTAAAATAAATCTATAAATAAAGAAACATATAGAAATAACTCTTCATAACTTGATATTAAGTGCCACCTCGAGTTTGAGACCTCTGCTGTAGGGGTTTATTTATTTCCAATATCTTGCCATTTTTAATAAAAATGTTTCCTACATTTCAAATGAAGGGAATTCCTCGTCGTAAGGCACCACAGGTGGAATCCCCCTTTTCTTTTATTGCAGTTGCTTTTTTTAGACTTTCTAGTGGCAAATAAGACAACATCTCTCATGCACACTCCACAACCACAAATCTCTCCTCATCGCTCACACTTTCCTACACTTCCTTTGCACTTAGTTGACACCCTCTCCTTCCCTTTCTGTCTCGTCTGTGCCGGGGCTGTTCTCTCCTCCCTGCATATTTGTGTGTGTGTGTGTGTGTGCGTGTGTGTGTGTGTGTGTGTGTGTGTGTGGCTTGCCCCAGTTATTTCCCTCATTCCACAGATTTCCATGCTGTAGCACCCAGACAATTCCCATAGGTGTGACTATGTGTGTCAAAGTATGTGTGCATGCTGCTCAGTGTTCATTATGTCTCCATCTCCTTCAGTGATCAGGACTGTCTGCATCCCAGACTGAGATTTAGCCTTTTTTCCCTCCCATGAGAAATGCCGACTTGTGGCAGTTTTGCCCGACTCTACCTCTTTGTAGAGTCTGTGCTGAATTTGACAAGGCGACTCGTTTTGTGTGTGCGCGCACAGAATTTTTCCCTGCATGTCTCGCTTGTTTGCCCGTCAGATTCTGACCAGCACTGTGTCTGGTTCCATGATGAGAGACATCTGCAATAAGGGACTTAACACGATTACAAAGCTTCACCAGCCTCAGGGACTGTAGGAGGTTGAAGCACAGTTGGCACAGGAGGAACGATGGATGGGTGACAAATTCCTTGAACAGGTTACATATTGTGCCAGGAACAGAGGGAGGGCAAGGGGTTTTTTGTCAGGTCGAGAGGATCCTTTCAGAACTCACACCTTCACTTGTGAAAAAACCTTTGCCAGTCTTTCCTCCTGTCATTTTCACACATTTGTCTTTTCTTTTTTTTTTGTCCCTTCTTGTCTCACACTGGCCTGCTCTGTGTGTTTTCTGTCTGACTTTGCCCTCTTTCTGTCCTGTCCACATTCTGTTTCCTCTCTGTTTTATTTTCCTCGTCCCTCCCTCCCCACAGAAGACACTTCTTTTGTGGGGTTTTTTTGTAACCCGCCTTGTCATTTATCCTCTGGGGCTTGTTCTTTTTGTCCAATTTTATTTAGTTTTGCTGTTCTCTGACCTTCCTCCCAGTCTAGTTTTTCTAATGATAGAGTTGACAGGGTGTGTCACACACACACACACACACACACACTTAGAAACCTTGACAATCCCTACCTACTTTTCCTCTATACCAACGCTTCCTCCTCCTAACTCCCTTCCTCTGTCCTGGTCATGTTGGGGCAGTGGCACTCACTCACTCCCATTGACAGATTACTTTCCTAATGGAATTTAATTATTTATCCCTTCCTCATGGCGATTTAGCCAGGAAAAGACCGACAGGGGGAGCGTGAGGGAGGACAGCACAGCGAGGGAGGGCGGAGGAAAGAGGAAGGGAGAGGTGCTCATTTCCTCCAGTGGCAAGAGACTGGATCATCTCTGTTTTCATTTGAAGATATGTCATTCAGATAGAAGAGAGAGGAGTGTGAGGGATGTTAGAAGGAGGAAAAACAGAGAGGTGGGCAGAGATAAAAAATAAGGGAGAGTCACGGCTGATGGAGCAGCACGGACACACAAGCTCACTGTGAGGAAAAAATAGAACAAAATACTGAAGAAAATGAGTATATATGACATTTAGTGTCATACCATGTCTAACTTAAACAAGCATATGAATATATTGCTTTTTCTTGTCACAAAGAACATCGTATTGAGTTACATTCAACCCCGTAGTGATTTTTTGTGTACATGCCTAACTCTAATCATTAGTCCTGCGTCTCAGTCGTTTACTATGTGGCAATCAGATTTCTGTCCTTGATTGGGAGGAAAGTCCCTGTCGAGTAGATCACTGACGCCAAAGTGAGAGTGACAAACAAACACACACACTGAAAGGAACATGAGAGTGAGACAACATTTATTTCCTCTGTGTTCCTCTCCGTACTTCACCTGCGCTACACTCGTCACACACCTCTCCATCTTCTGCCTGCACCTTCTTTTTCCTTTCTTCGTCTGAAGCTGCTTCTCCCTCTCTCTCTCTCTCCCTCTCTCTCTCACTGGGGATCCTAATTAAGCTTGGCTGCTCTTTGATGTTGTCGCCTTGGCAACAGTCACCACGATGAGGCTGGGTCTGCACACTCTCTCAAACTCACTCAGGCATACACAAATACAGTACACACAGACACACACACACACACACATATAGAAAGTACTAAAGATTGCAGCCGGTGTGTGACCCCTGGTTCAGATGATAGCTAACACAATGACTCAGACATGTGCGTAGGCTTCGTGTGTGTGTGTGTGTGTGTGTGTGTGTGTGTGTGTGCGCACGTCTTGACTACATGTGTGCACACATGTTACAACAGCAGAGCAAAGAAAGCGTCCTCCATGCTGCTGAGCTGGACACAGATAATGAAGAATTAAGCCGGCTGTATTTGTAGAAGTGGCTGAAGAAGTGACAGAGCTTCGGTTCACAGTGTCCACTGAGATGCGACGCACTTTGTTCTGACATTCAACCTCTTACCTGTCCCTGTGTTTTGTCTTCCTAAATAAATGTTTGTGTGGGCTGAAAGCCCTCCAGATGAATCATGTGCAACTGTTAGCACTGGCTGTTACTCGAGGCAGTACATCATATGACAAACTTGTCTGACTTGTAGCAGGGGAGTTCCTCATTTTTCTCACTGAGCCCTGGCCTTTCTTCATCATCTCTGTTTTGAGCTTCTTTTCTGTCCACTGCAAAAATCTCCTATTAAGGCATCCATGTCCACGTTTGAGAATACATGCTTACTGTTTAGTTTTGGCTCAATATGGTTATATGTTGTTGTCCTTCCTTGTGCAATATGATCATTGATATTTTTGATTTAATAAATGAAGGCGCTCTAAAGTAAACGGTCTCTGTCAGTTTCACTCACTGGGCGTCGCGACTTGATGTCTCCAGTAAATGAAGAAGAAGAAGAGTTTGCTGCAGGATAATGGTGGAGAAAGCTACATGCTCCATCCACGTTCAATACATAGACTTCATGTTCTCTATGTTGTGAATAAATTGAGAAATCCTGCACTTTTAACTTTTCACAGACGTTTTGTTTTCTTCCGTTAGACAGATATCGGGATGTACCGCGATATATGTCTTTCCATATATTGATTAAGACAGAATCAGTGTATTAGACAGACAGACAGACGACTTTATTGATCCCTTTGGGAGGTTCCCTCGGGGAAATTAACAGTCGTGATATTGTGATATTATTGGTATCGTGGACCGGGTATCGTATCTTGAGGTTCCCCTGCTATTGTTGCTAAGTTAGTAACCTGTTTCCAAAGTAAATCATTTGTTCAATTACTATAGTAAAAAATGATTCTTAAAGACCGTGTAAAGCAAATGCACAGTTGTACTTCTTCACACACTTTACTATGTGGCTGAGGACATGTAAAAAAATACGACACTGTGGAGTAAAGACTGAAAACTGTTTCTCCTCAGTCTTCCACGTTTAAAAATATGGTTCAGCGACACACTGGAGTCATATAGTAAACATAACTCTAACTCAAACACTTCACCCTCAGTAAGCTTCATCAGCACTTTACCAGTTCACCTGTGAGTAACTGCACCTGCTCCTGCACTAGATCCTTTGTTTTGCTCGCTACCTGAGATTTCTTTGTCCCAAAAATGTGTCTTACCTTGAAAGGTAATAAACAGCAGAGTCCTGCTGTGAAGCTGCAGGTGCCACTGATAGACAAAGAGGCAAATAGAGGACAGGACTGTGACCAAAATGGTGAAAATGTCTCTTCTACGTGAACAGGCAGTTTGATCCCGGAGTGTTTGCATTCTGTGCAAACACTGACAGACAGCGACATTCGCCTGCTTTGGTCCCCACTGAAGCGTGTCTGTGTCTGTGTCTGTGTCTGTATTCGTATTCCCCAGCATTTCAGGGCATAAAATGTTGCTGAATTTTGCATGATTTGAAACCTTAGTTTTGAACACTTGGCACCTTCTTTAATCATTCAAATTTGGCAAAGTGGTTAGTAAGACGTTTTCCTGTGGGGTGACAGAGTCAGAGGATATTTTACATCACTTTACAGGCACTTTTAAACTCAAGCTCTCAATGCTAGAAACATTTATATTTCATGGTGTCCTTTCCCCTGGTGCCCGTCTTTATTCCCTTTAACGAAACCCGATTCTTACCACTTGCTTTTAACAACGCTGCTTTGATGTTAATATAGAGAGTAACCACAGCAATTACGAACAAAAAACGTCCTCATGCACAGAGACAGAAACTGCAGATTAAGTAACATTATTTAGTGGCGATGAGACTGGCAGAAAAACTCTTATTGTCATCGTCTTTTTTTGAATATTGTGTATGATTGTGATAAACTGGAACGTGTTTCACTCCAGAGCCGCAGCTTCTCATGACTTGGCATCTTTGGTTTAATTTAAGAGTCGTAGTTTAGATGAAAATGAGCCGAAGCACTGAATGGAGACTGAATGGATTACTGATTAGATGGATGTTGTTTTACATCTCGAGAAAACAACATTTACTTCAAATTGCTTCTGGTTCCTTTAATCATCAGATCAGTCAGCTGTACTGATGAGTGGACTGTGCCAGCCGAGGACCATGATGAACGGTTGCATTAAAACAACTCCTCACCACTTTTAATTCTCCTCATGTCCTTCCTGTCCCTGCAGCTGTTTGTCATCGACAACGGAGCAGACGACTGGCGCATTGCCATGACGATGGAAAGGGTCCTGCTGATTGCGCTGGAGCTGCTGGTGTCTGCGGTGCATCCGGTGCCCGGGGACTTCAAGTTTCAGTGGCGGGCGCGGCTGGCCTTCTCGTATGCACCGTCACAGGCGGAGGCTGACCTGGACATGGTGCTGAGTGTGCCCATGTTCCTGCGCCTCTACCTCATCGCCAGAGTCATGCTCCTGCACAGTAAACTCTTCACCGATGCCTCCTCCAGGAGTATAGGTGCCCTAAATAAGGTTAGATTGGTTTGTGCTTGCAGGTTTGTGTCTGTGCAGTATGCATTCCAAATGTGGTTGTCAAACATTTCACTGGAAACAGGCGACAGAGTTGTAAATGTATTGAGGTCAAGAGCTCTCTCTTCTGCATTAAAACTGTGCCCATGCTGTCCTTCCTTCCACTACGTCCTTCTAGACACCCTGGTCCTCTTTATCTTCCACTTCAAATCCCATTTTTTCTTCTTTTGCAATAATTGTCAATAGAGACTTAGATGTAAGCTATGGTTTCATAAAACAATATGAGACGGGGGCGTGAAATGGGAACAAGAAATTGCATACGGCTCAAATGGGGCATAAAAATCAAGTACGAGAATGAGATTGCTATACGAGCACGGGGGAAACGTGCACAGAGCATGTAATAAATGATTGGTGCCAGTTTCCTAATGAGTTTAAACTAAAGACATTCCTCTGAAATCAGGAAGCGGGTGTTGCACGTGTTGGAAATATGCGGTCTACCAGGAGTAGAGGAGAGGAGAACAGTGGAAGAGAGCAAGTCACTTCCAAATGAGTGATTTAGCAGTTTGAGAGTGTATCTGCGACGGCACGATGCTGACCCGCAGGCTGCAGTCACAGAGAGAAGAGGTGAAGTTGCCGTTGACGTGCAGCTCTAACGTGTGACAGCATATTTATCAGCTACTTTACCCTTCCAGGGCACAACTGCTGTACTCTGATGATCTATTTTCCTGACATGATGGTCTGCCTCTTATTGATAAATGAGCCACATATGAAAAAAAGGAAAGAAGAAACTGCACTAGAATGAGCCAATTACTCAGAGACATCGTATAGGTTGACCCGGGTCAGAGGACGAGCCCCGATCTTGACTCACATGACTGCAGAGTCCCATCAAAAGCTACTCAGAAGACTAATAAGTAAAACATAAAGTCCGAGTGGGAGACTGTACACAAATACAAATGTCTATTACTATGTCATTTTTCACCTCTGGTTTTTACTAACTGTGAGTATATGTGTGTGTGTGTGTGTCCATGCATCGTAGGTGCATTTTAACACCCGGTTTGTAATGAAAACCCTCATGACTATCTGCCCTGGGACGGTGCTGCTGGTCTTCAGCATCTCTCTGTGGATCATCGCTGCCTGGACTGTGCGAGTGTGTGAGAGGTCAGTAACAAAGCTGGTCCATTTCCATGTGTGTGTTTGTGTTGTGTGTCTGTTGTGTGTGCCATAGGACAAGGAATTAAAACTCCAGTGAATAAGAATTAGTGACTAATCTAATCTAATTTTGAGACTACAGATTGTAACAAATGGAGTCCTCCATGTGTGGCCTTCACATACCAGAAGAGATCATCATTCTTCATTTCTGCATCAAAGTGCACAGCACAAAGAAATATGATTGTGCCCTGTGTAAAGCAAGGCCGTTGCCTAAAGAACAGAAAAGAAAAGACTTATTCTTAGGCTATGAAAAGCAAACAATTTTTTATATAATAAAATGATAGAAACATAAACTATGGGTAGTATATTTCATTTTTGCCAACAAATCCTCACAATGGACCTTAAAATCAATGGTGCCTTTTTAGGCTGTTTGTATGTGGTGTACAGCAGATCACAGCAAGTTTGTTAAAACTTCCTTTTACTTCCTCCTTACCTCCTTCAGTATTTATAACTAGAACACAAACACCTAAGGGGCACTCGCAGGTTCTTCAGGGAAAATCTGGTTGGGATTTGTGATGGTGGCAGAGCAGAACTGTTCCTCCAAATGTCCTTCCAATAGGCAACAAATGAGATTCCAGCTCCACGCGGCTCGAGAGCTGAAGCCAGTGTGAATCCCCGTAGCACAAGGAAACGGAGCCTTAAGGAAAGCAGACTGCCATAAAGTGGCCTAACATTTACTGCACTAGTCAACACAACAGTGTGGCTCCAACTGGAGAAACGAGTCGACAGGCTCTCAACCACAGACCTAAAGGGACTTTAATATATAATTGTATTGTCTTGCCTTTAACTGTTTTTGATATCAGTTGGGTACGAAGCTTTGAATGCATCACTGCAATGCTGCTGAAAAGCCGTCTGGCACGACACAGCCGAACGAACGGAGGAAAAACACACACATCTTCATTGACTTTTTTTCTACCAAATAGTTTTTGTGAAAACTTTGTTTCCAAACTGCACCAGGCTCAGTTACTACGGCAACCATTTTGTGTGCAGGGCAGAAATTATAAAAGGAAGAGCTGCAGTTGCATGATATGTTCTGTGTCAGGTAAAATTGCAGGGCACGTGTTTGAGGCATTTATTTATGCAAATTTTGCATAAATGAAAAGGCAAGGTTTTCTTTTTATCGTTAATATTTATATGTGAATATAGTTGACGACCAGCAGCCTCTGAACCTTTGATCTTTGTTTTTAGGTATCATGATGCTCAGGACGTGACCAGTAACTTCCTGGGAGCCATGTGGCTCATCTCCATCACTTTCCTGTCCATCGGTTATGGAGACATGGTTCCGCACACCTACTGTGGCAGAGGAGTCTGTCTCCTCACAGGAATCATGGTTAGTAGATTTCCTCCCCCTCTGTCCTTTCTGTCCATCTCGCTGTGTCACTCTCGCTCCCCTTGCAGCTGTCCTGGCGTCATTCAAAGGTCAGCAGATTAGAGAGCATGCTGCCATTTGGGAGAGACATTCTGCCATTTGCGTAATTTGGGCAATCCTCTCTGAATTAGCCTGCATCTGTGTGTCTGTGTTTTGTGTGTGTGTGTGTGTGTGTGTGTTCTATAAACTGTTTCTGTCCTTATTGCATAATGAAGGTCCCTCCTTTCAGTGTGCCATGTCCTCCCACTCTCAATTTCTCTTTCTCTGTCTGTCAGTCACTTTCCTTCTGGACCGCTCTCTCATCCCTCTCTTTTTCTATACATCCATCTATCTCTTTCTTCCTCTCTGTCCGTGTCTTCTTCCCTGAGGCCATGTGTCTATTTCTATCTCCCCTCCATCTGTTATTATCAGTGTTTAAGCTACCAACTGCTACTCTGTTTGCTTCACTTCGCAGGTGTTCCTCCGTCCTCCGAACTCTTTTACGTTCAGTTTATATTATTTTCTTCTTTCTTGTAGTGTCTTCGCCTTCATGTCTTGCCTCTTTTTGTCAAAAAAAGGAATTACCACAGGTCTTAATCTACTGATGTGAATGCAGACCATTGTTTTCCTTGCTGTCACAGAGTTAGACGCTTTCAAATGCAAACGGAAAATCTCTACGTCTTAATATCAAGTAATGTGTACTAATAAGTACGGCAGCTGATGAAAGACAAAGTCGGATGCGACCTGGGAATGCTTTGCTCACAGGACACAGTGTTCCACATGTTTTATGTTGCAGAGGGAGAGAGAACAGTGAGTAATAGAAGACGAGTGT
This sequence comes from Solea senegalensis, assembly GCF_019176455.1. NCBI lineage: Eukaryota > Metazoa > Chordata > Actinopteri > Pleuronectiformes > Soleidae > Solea > Solea senegalensis. The sequence goes on from NC_058029.1 coordinate 19,610,863, forward strand.
AAAGCTAGAAACTGAAAATTCACCTGAAATTACTGAATGACATAACAATTCATTATTTCCTAAATTGCAGACGTGTGCATTGCATTAAGCACGCCACTATCACGTTTGTCAAATAAGAGTTAGAGTAGGTAGTCTGGGTATGATGTTTAGAATGTCATATTTCGTTACAATGACATTTCTTATCTTTACTTATGTTGCCTTTTTAAAAGCTACGGCAGCCATTGTTCAGTCTTTGACGCTCACAAATCGTTTTTAAACAGTCCTCAGATCAGCCCACTAATGATATATAAATTCAACAAGCAAAGCTTCCAAATTGCTTTACTTGTATCATGAAATTGTTCATTCTTGACCATGTAACTGCTGAGCAGCATTCTGATGTCAATATTATTATCACTGCTGCAGACATCCATACTCCAGTTACACACTTACATGTCTAGTACACCCTCGAGTGTTCAGCAAAGGTGTCCCTGAAATAAAGTAGCAACCATCTTGACATCATTAAAAAACAATTAGAGGTCCAGTGTGTGACATTTAAGAGGGTTTTTTGGCAGGAGTGGAATTTAATATCCATAAATATGTTTGTATAAGTGTATAATTGCTTTAAAAATAAAAAAAATCATGTCGTTTTCGTAGCCTTAGAATAAAGCCGTGTTTCCCCTGAGTGGTTCCGTTCAGTACGTGTCCGAGGGAGTTGTAGCATCGTTCTCTTCTTCTTTGGTAGGAATGCGTCATATTCCCTGTGTCCAGATTTGTATCGCCACCCGATGGCGAAGTGAGATACTACAGGACCCTGACACGAGAGTATAGCAGGGTCTGTGGTATGCGACGTGCACCTCGGCGCACGTGGCGTGTGCACAGAAGTATACCAGGGCCTTTAGAGATCCATCAACATGACCCTAAAATTGTCATTCAGAATGTCATTTTTCTGTTCGTTGAGCTCCTGTGATGGTTGTTTCTATTTTGCATTGAAAATGATGTCTCTCACTATAGTTACTTCAACCCTAAACTAAACGGAAAACCTCCGCACATTCCTATATAATCCCTATGTCTGCATTTGTCAGTGCACTTTTTCCCTAACTGAATAAACAGACACTTTAACAAAGACATACACAAATGTCCATTTGTTGAGTGAATCATCCAATCAGTGCTTTAGTGTTTAGTGTGAGAGTGAGAACACTTACTGTAATGTTAGCACACTCACACACACATAAAGGAACAAAACAGGGGGTGGATACGCGGTTGTCCCGAGCCCGCTGCTACAGACTGCATCCTCCACACAACACTGACACAGAACTTGACACACACTCTTAGTATGACTCCCACACACACTCTCCTCCCCTGTCACACACACACACACACACACACTTGCCACACTCGTCAGAGTGTTCATGAGTGGTTTATTTTCGTTGATAATCAGAGATAAAGGGAGTGAGGATGCAGGTGGAAGAGGGGAGCGGGCGCAGCAGGTTGCTGGAAGTGAAGTTAACAGAGGATTTCTTTAAAAGTGGAGAGCAGGGGTGACGGGTCGGGGGCAGAAAACAGGATGTTGGGTTTTTGTTTTTTTTCCTTGGTTGAAAATTATTGTAATGAGTCTCTATAGGAGAAATTCTCGCCCTTGTTACTATGACAACACATGAAGGCCAATGTTGTTGGAATATACCACTGCCCCGAGGCTACTTGGGGGTGTGCAAGGTGTAAGTGTGTATGGATGTGTGCGTGCTTTCATGTGTCTGTGTGGGCAGGCGGATGGTGGTGGAGTAGACTACAGCAGAATGTTTGTACTTACATAAAGCAAAAGATGACTGATTTCCAAATTAGAGCACATATCAGATAATGCACAGGGCCCTTCGTGTACTACATGTTTATGTGGTGTGTGTATTTCCATTATGTGTCCATCCATGCATTTTGTTGATTCTTAACTTTTACTTTGACTTACTTAGCATATATAAGCAATATGTGAACATTCAGCAAATGGTTTAAAGAACAAAATAAGGTACATGCTGTCCTCTATGTGTGTGTGTGTGTTAATATGAAAATAATAGAAAATATTTTAGTATGAGAAAGTGTAACTGTTGACAAATGCTGTACATTGATACGTTTTTACAATACAATGCAACACACCAAAAGTTAAGTCATACATGATTTAAGTGTACATGACTTGACATACATAAGAAAATAAATAAATTGAAAATAAAATAAACAAAATGAAACATTTTGGTACATTTTAATCAATTCCAGTGACCAAAAACACATCAAAATAAGCATTTCAAATCTGTGTATTGTTACACTGATCGTATACTTATGAGCGTATACATTATAAATACATTACAAATGCTAAACATGGCATGAAGACAAAGTGTTACCATGCAAATGAGTGTTTATTGTTATGTCTTCAGCTTCCTGATACAGAAGGAAGAGAAGGAACCATTTTAAACTGTTGGGTTTTTTCCTTCATGAAGATGAGTAATAGATGTAATTGTTACCTGGAGAGTGTGAATTACAGAGGCAGAGATTGGTGATTCCCCATTTCTCTGACAGCTCTCTAGATGGCTGTGCTGTAGTGGAGGGAGCGAGGGAAACACCCAGGCATATGAAACAAATCACAACAGCACAGCCATCATCAGCCGTGTCGCTCTGTGGAGATTGCACAGGGAAGCCTGCTGGAATCAAATGGATGCAGGCGTCTACACAAACAAACGCTCGCTCTCTCTTACACACGCGCACGCACTAACACACTAACACACACACACGCCGGCACATGCACAAAGCCTGCCTTGACAAACCAATCAGCACCCCGCTGTTTTTGACCGAGAAGGACAATTTTCAACATGCTCGCAGACACGTGCACACAGCTGGGAAACAGTCAACGTGTAGAGGGATCTTTGCGCCCAGAGCACAGACATGTACGAGCTCTGAGGCTTTCCCATCAGTTTTCATCATATTTTATTCATAGTTGTCGAATAAACACAAATAGAGTAGATGAGTGTATAGACGTGGGCACTAATGCCTGTTTGTGCATTACATTTTACTGAACCCAGCCAAAGTTATTTCTGGCAAACCTGTCTTGTCTCTTAGTAATGTGCACGATGAAGACCTGACTATTCACCCTTCCCTTCATGCTTCAAAAAAGCTCTCCCTCTAACTCACTACGATTCTCTCCTTTATTCTCTCTCTCTCTCTCTCGCACTCGCTCACACTCCCTTTCTCTCCCACTGTGAGTTGCACAAACTCACAAGCAGCACTCATACATTTTCATTAAACTCTCTTAATCTTAATTCATTACTTATCAGATATGTGACCTCATTAACACGGCCTTCTCCTCTGCCTCTCTCTCTCTCTCTCTCTTCCTCCTCCTCCTTGCACACACACACGCCCACTCCTCCTGCATTCATCGCTCCCTTCATGTTTCCTGCCTTCCCCATTTATATTTACTCCTAGCTCATTGCTCTCTTTATCTTTTCTTCCTTCTCCCTTTGTTTCCACTCCATGCCTGCACCCATCAGAGGAACCGGTTAGCACTCAACAGCCCATTGAAAAATAGTGTCTAATCTGGAAGTTAATTAAGTCTGTCTCCCCCCCCGTGCTCCTGCTTCTCTTCTCCTCTCAAGCATGTCTTCCTGGATGAGAGACTGCTGTCACTCTCTCCCCAATGACTTTGCCATATGTTTCATGTGGGTCAAGCTGAAAACATACAAAGCAGTCGACGCGTTTAGACTGACTTCCTGCAAACCTTGGACCTCGGTTGACAGTAGAAGATTGACACCATGTACTTCAGATTGACAGCATCTAATTAAATGAAATTAGGTTGTGTCAATCTCGGGTGTTTATTTTTTTTTCATCTATAAAAGGGGCATATCTTTCAGCTGTAGTGGTGATATAGAGAGCATCTCACACCAGATGGATTGCAAGTGAAAAATAGACTTGGCTTGCATTTCAACATGAGGAAATGTGGATCTGGAACAGAGCTATCCCTCCTAATCCTCTCCCCTCTCTCCTCTCTCCTCTCTCCTTTTCACTTCTCCTGTCTTTCTTGTATTTGTCCTTGGCCCGTTCAATCATCTGGGCTAATTCCCCAGCGAAAAGCCACCGATTTACCCATTCCTCCTCTGTACTGACTGACTCAGTGCTCTGTTTTCTGCTCCTCCCTCTCTCAGGGTGCAGGCTGCACAGCTCTGGTGGTTGCCGTGGTAGCCAGGAAGCTGGAGCTGACCAAGGCTGAGAAACACGTACACAACTTCATGATGGACACGCAACTCACCAAGAGGGTGTGTAGGCCTGTGTGGTATGAATGAATATGTCGTTGTGTTTCACAAATGAGGCAAAACTACTGAATAGTTGGTGAAATAAATGGCGTGTTCTCTGTATGCAACGTAATTGAGCTCCCGACAGAACTATAATTTGTAAAACTGCCGGGGGTTTTATCTGTAAATGCCCTTTGGTGGGATTTGGCTCTGTTGATTTGGGATATCTCTGCTGTTAGACAAGGTATTTGAAAAGTCATCTAAATGGCTTGTCCTTTCACACACACCCTCCCTCACCCCGCCCCTACCACAGCATCCCACTATCACTGTGTATTTTTGTGAGCGAGTGTCGTGTTATTTGAGTGAGTAAAGGCAATAAAAGGTCATTTCTTTCTCGCTCTTTCTGCTCAGCTCCCTCATTTACCATCTCCCTCTCTTTCTGTCCATCTCTTATCTCCTCCCTCCATTTCATCCCTCGTCTGACATTTTACAGTAAACACTTTTCTCTCAGTCGCTTTCACTCCTTCCTCTTTTGATTTCTGTTTTCCTTGCCACCTGCCTCCCTCCCTCCTCACCCCCTCCTTTCCCCCCGTAGTCCTTTTCAATTTTTCATAAAGTTGAAAGACCCAAGTTTTAAAAATAGCTCCCATATCAAATATGTAGGGTACATTATGGCAGTGGGGTATCTGTGTAACTAAACAGGGCAGAATGATCAATAATTTCAGTCGGTATAAAATATCGATAGAGGAGCATTATTAATCCTTCTCTAACAGTTCAGCCGTCACCACGTCTTCCTGCATTCAACACCTTTGTGTGTGTGTGTGTGTGGAGAGAGAGGATTTGCACACCTTTACAGAAGTTGTTACTGAAGATGTTTACCCTCACTTTAAAAAGGATTTCAAACTTCATTTAACAACATTGTTTTTATTGTTTTTCCAGTGTAAGAAGAAGTGACAATTAGGGATTTGTCAAACTTAACTTTTGTATCTTTGCAATGTTTTTAGCTCAAAATCAATCTGTCAGTAGATTAAAATATCTCAGTACCTCCTGTACTGGATTGTAAACTGTGTACTAATATTTGTTGTCAGCTCAGCATGAATCCATATGACTTGTACTTTGTTGCCGTGGGGTGACATTTAGGTAGCGGTCGACCAATTTGATTTTAGATCTTTTGATGACCAATATACCAATATTGTCCCTGATAGAATATGAGTGTACAACAAATAATACAAAACTAGCTTGAAAAGACTTAATTGAACAATAGTTGGGGTCTGTCTCTCCAATCTGTAGTTATATATTGCAGAGAGCACTGCCATAGATATCTGTTCTTCTACTGAAGGTAACAGACTGTTTCATTCTTTGCCATTTAATGACATCACCTGTTTTGCAGAGCTGCTGCACTGATTCACAAAGTGCTTTGACTTTGAAAATCACCTTAAATCATAAACTTTAAAATGCTACTCAGTAAAATGCCAGAGCTCTTCAGTGTGAAGCCTCTGATTTGTTGGTGTTACAAATATTTCACAATAAAAGCCTTGTTGAAAATAGTGAGTGGAAACGGGGAAAAGAAATGCTCGAGTGTTTTTACTTTGAAAATAGGTACAGGACGTATTGTGTTTGTGGCTCATGCAACTCAGGAAGCCACTGATTACTGGTCACGTCGATGTCAAGCTTTTTTTGTTGTGTGGCGTAAAAAGAAAAAGCTGGAATACAAAACCACTTTGGGGAAAAAGACAGAGGATCAGTCACCTAATCAGAAAGTGAGCAGAAGCTCATCTTGTTACTTAACTTTTATCACATGAAAAAAAGAGAAATGTTTAAATGTAAATAAAGAATATAAGAAAAATATAAGAAATTATTAGACAGTTATTTGAAAATAATCTGGAAAAATTAATTCCTACATATTAGAATTTTATTCTGCCAAGCAAGTTCAAATTTCCTTTAATGATTTTATTGTGTTAATATTGTGTATTTTTAACTGAATTCATTAGCCGGAAGTTTAAATCAGTGTCTTAACAAAGACACTCATCATCCAATAAGGGAGGTGCCATTGAGTAGTTTCATTCAGCACAGTACACCATGCTGTGTGTTGACATTTCCTTCAAAGGATCTGAGTTTAATGCAGTGGTAATTGTCTCCTGCCCTCTATTACTGAGAGCCCAATGATTGAAGCTGTTGTACGTATGCACTTTGATTTACATGGTTGAGGCCATTCTCCTCCATAACGCCGTAACAAGAGCGTACAATCACTCAAGGTTTTATAATGAATAATGCAATGGTAGACTCAGTCACATGTGCACACACACACACACACACACACACTGGCGTTCTACATCAATGAAATGAGTTTTCTTCCCTTTGAAGAATTAACAAGAATGTCAATTAAATGCCAATCAGTGAAGCTGTTCGCCAGCAGACTGTGTTTCTGCTAATGTCTGTGCTTGTCAGCGCTGTTGGAGAACAGCAATACATCTGCACACACTCACTCCACGTACAGAGGATACTTAGTCCAAATCTGTGTGGTAGTCTTTAAAATGTCTGACACATGTTTCAGACACAGAGTGGCACAGGCTTAAATCACCTTATCACGGAGGACGCTGCGCTGTAAAGACATCGTTTAAAGTTCAGTGCGCAGGGATAATTCTCGCGCAGTGTTCACTGAAGTGAAGTGCTCCTCTCCCTCTCGCTCTTTGATGGGATTAACATGGTTGTTAATTAAATAACAGTTAATATCCTGAACTATGCGTGTGAGGTTTAGTTGCTCATGTTTGATGCTGGGGCTTTTTGTGTCCGTGCACACACAGAGTTGAAGGTGTGTTTCAAAGGCTGGCACTGTGCATGCAGTTTACAGTTTACGTTGGCGCTAAAGCTGAAGTACTGGTTCGTTTAGAGCGCTGCTGGAAATCCATCTGGTCAGAATATTGCCCAGACATTCACAGAGCACCCTTGACGCTGAAAAAGCAGGACATACTTACTGTCAGTGCTAAGTTAGTGGGGTGGAGTGGTGTCTCCTTCCCCTTGATAGCGCTGTACAATGTCAATACAATGCCACTCATTGAAGCAATAAGCCTATTGACTGGGTGAATGTGGAGTCTGTTTCTGTGGACAGTGCTTTTATGTCAAGCTTTTTTCAATTGAACCTGTCAGGCCTGTGTATATATACATTTGTATTCCTGATGTGCCCTCGCTCTCCACATCGAACCACTGGTTCATTCCGAGCATTATCAGATGTCGCTGTGGCATAATCAGAGTTTCACCCTGTGAATATTCAGAGTGCACTCTGTTCTCTGGCCAAGGAGGAGATAGAGCAGTGTCTTCCAATGTTTACACCACCGGCCAAATGGGAGCAGTCTAACCCCCGAAGAATTCGTCTTTGCTAGCTTTCACTCCACACAGTAAAAATAACTCCTCATCTGAAAGCCTTTCAATTCACACTCAAGCCAGATGGATCCTTATTAGTGCAGATGCAATTATTTTGACTCAGTGAAAAGTGCTGTGAACACATCATGAATAGGATTCTCTAGTGAACCCCTCAGCGCTTGCTTTAGATGTTAGAAAAATATGTGACTGTTCTTCATTGTGTGTCGGTGCAGACATGGAAGTGTGTGAGACTTGTTTCTTGCCTGTTAGGAGAAGGTCACAGCAGCAAACGCTGTGTGGATCTATGGCCCCATGAATGGGGTGAGAGGTTGTTGCCAGGGTAATTGGCCTGTTTGTTTATGTTTTGTCCTCTTCTTGGTGGCACAATTGTGTCTCCAGCACCATAATTACTAATTACATACACAGGTCATTAAAGTCCTACTGTGTTCAAAGGGTCAGGTGTTCCAGTTACTGTGAGAGAAAACATTCCCACCACTGCAGCAAAAATAAAGGGGAAAGAATACTTTTTTCTCTCTTTCTGCTTTTTTTTTTAAGTATTTAGTTAATTAAATGAGTAGTTCATTCAGGTTGCCAACATGCACATTGGAGTAATGAGTAAAACTAGTAAAGCGAGGTGGCTGCAAACAGGTTGGAGCATGACTGAGAACTCTTTTTCTTCTTAATGATAGTTTTGCTTGACGGAGCCCATTTTGCTCACCTAACATCATCCTTGTTCATGCAGGCGACACAGAAGCAGAACTATTATTATTATTATTATTATTATTATTATTATTAACAAAAAGCTTTACTTACCATTATTACCCTACCAGTCTGTAATGCCTTCTTTACCATATTTGTACAGATTGATTTATGCTCCACAGTATGTCATTAACTGCCCAACATGCTGAGGTGTGGAGACCCCCCATTTACCGTAAGGTTTGTCATGTAGGGACGCAGCCAGAACAAGTCTTTGACCCAAAGCAGCCATATGGTCCCAACATGGTCGCCAAAGTACAGGCCATATGGCCCAGAAACGGCTGCTGCTGCCGTCGTTTGGTTTCTCGCAGAGTATTCTTAGCAGCCTCATGTTGAGTCTTTTACATCTCTTAATGGCGTTGCCGTCTCTAACTCAGTTTTTAAGAGAAACCCCAGAGGGAAAGAGGGGGAAAACATAAAGTGTATTATAGGGAATTGACTTTAAAATACAAACAATCCGGTGTTATATGTCCCTGTTGTTTGCACATGAAGCAGTTTCAGGGATTTTAATGAATGTTGAAGCTGTAGCATCACTTAATTAAATGTCCTGAAGCCGTGTAACAGGCTCCCTCTGCACCACTGGACAGATGTTGCGTGAACATTTCCACAGTGAGGCAGCCCAACGGACACAAGATGCCATCATTCATCATATTTCACTTACCCCACAGTGATTAATCAAATGATAAATAGGATTTGACATATCAATTTACAGATGGGCCTGTAGAAACGAGGGGTATTAAATGTGCTCTTCAGTAACCTGGCCCGTGATTAAAACTCCACGATCTGTGTTTTGTTCCAACATAATCCAGACAAATTAACTCTTTGTTCACTGTCGCCGGTGATAGATATCTTTTTCAACCGTGTGTATGTGGAAATGATTAAACATGTATATTAAATCCATTAAGATATGAACAGTTATGGTGACTCTTGTGCTGTTGGCTTTCTGCTGTGCCTTTAGGATCCTTGCAGCCCTGTAATCCTGTTTGTACACACACAGAGGGACATGGGATAAAACATCTTGTACCTCCTACTGCAGCTTTAGTTTTAAATGTAAATCGTATTTGTCATGGCCCTAAACATATTTCCTTTTCTTTTATATTTCATTGCGTTTCTTTTCATGAGGTTTAAATACTATATTTGAATAAACTGTCGGTAAACACGTTGAATAAAGTTAAGAAGTAATAACTGTGATGCAATTGACTGGTAATATGGCAAGTTTGCAGTATGACTTAAGCTGCTGGAGGGGTTATCATCTACATAATGTTGGCTCCGTTTGGTACGACTTCACCTGCGTTATTGAAAAAAATGAATCTCCAAGGCTCAGGACCTCGCACTCTCTTCATCTGTAGCCAGTAGTGTGTGCACATGTGTGTGTAGGCTTGTATGCATGTGAGCAGTTCTTGACTGTGGTGGATGGATGCTGATTAGCCAAGCTGCATGAGGTCTTTTGTGCTCCTCAGATGGGGGACATAATTGTTCTTTGTTCGCTCCTCGGCTCCTCTTTGAAGTCTTTCATTCAGTTTATGTCCTTAGAATGTCTCTCTCTCCCTTCTCTACGCTATCCACCCGCACTTCCCAAACCTCCGTGTTGTAATTACATAGCAACCTGCAGACACATGTAATACACAGAAGCAGATATGGAGAGAAAGCAATGTACGAGAATGCTGATGATGCTTGTCCACACAGAAATCGACCGGGAGCCCACTCTGACATTTTGAGTCCGTATTTTATTAAATTATAGCAATCTCACGTTCAGATGGTATCAACTAAAAGCCTTTTTCTGACCGGTGAAATGGAGAAAAATAACTATCCTGCTATTGACTCTGATGGCTATCAACACTTTCCATATGTGAATGTTATTCCATAGTTCCACTTCTCTAATGTGTCTCTTGTGCAGGGCTGAGTTTCTCTCTGACAGTGACTTAAAGAGCAGCGTCTCATTCCACCGTTGTTTCTTTCACTTGTTGTCATAATTAAATGGAGGATCATTGGTTTTAATGAACCACTGTTGAAATGTGCTGAATTACCTTCCACCATCCAAGATAATGTGGTCCACTTGAGTTAGTCTAAAACACAATGTGGCTTATAGACAAACACGCAGTGTGTGTGTGTGTGTGTGTGTGTGGAAATGAGACTCCTGTTGGTTCTCATTGCCAAATCTCCCTAAGGAGCTAGCTGTTTATGCACGCTTGAAAAGCATTGGCAAGGAAGTCGATGTGTGTGTGTGTAGAGAGACCGAGAGAATGAGGGCATCCTTTAAGAAGAGAAAGATGGTGTATTGTTTTGTTTTAGTTTGTTTCATTTTTACAGGATGACAATGAAGCATGGGGCGGTGGGGGTAAAGTGAAAGAGAGCAGGGTTCTACAAACCTGTTGAGTGCTTCAGCTGCCAAGGGCTTACCTGTTGCTCACAAAATGTATCTCTGTGTCTTTGTGTCTATTATCTGGGAGCAGATAAAGAACGCGGCGGCTAACGTGTTGAGAGAGACCTGGCTCATCTACAAACACACAAAGCTGATGAAGAAGATCGACCACTCCAGGGTCCGCAAACACCAGCGGAAGTTCCTTCAGGCGATACATCAGTGAGGCCACTTCTCACACACACACACACACACAGCAGTGCTGCTGAACTGATGAAACCTTTGAAAATCAGCTGTACTTTCTATCCACCCACAGGTTGAATCAACGCTGATAATCAGATGAAGTGCATGAATCCCTAGTACACACACACATACCCACAATGAATCATCATCTGCTAAAGAGCAGGTTCACTACATGCAGATACAGGTGTGGGCCTGGACTGCGTGTACGATTAGAGATACTTTGAACATCAGAAAAATACAAATAAACAGAATTACGGAAGTAGAGGTTTTGTGTGTAACATTTAGTATGTTTGCATGTGTATGGGTAGTTTGGTTTACTACCCACAAGTGTCGAATGTTTTTTGAATAAAAATTCCCTTTTTTTTGTAGCCTTAGAAAAATCCTTTCACACACACAAGAGTCTTGCTTTGTGGAGGCAAAATCCTGTTAAAGCCGTGTTTAAACAGGTTTTTAAACAGTGTGAATAGAGTATTTATTACAATCTGCAGTCTCAACATTAGATGTCATGAATTCCAACACACTAGACCTTTAAACTCCATATTGAAACGTCAAAACAATGCAACATAATATAGCAACACACTGGAACAGTATTGTTTGGTTATATTTGAACAGTTACAACTGACAGTGAGAGGCTGAAGTTTTGCTTTGCTAAAGTGTTTCCCTGAAGCCACTTGTCATTTGTTTTTGCTTCCTCCTTCCAACTGGAACAGTTCACTCTAGAGTTGAAACCGTTATTAAGTGCCTTGAAAAGATTGTGTCAAGAGACTCTTTTAAGGTTAATCTTGAAGCATGACTGGCTGACAGGCTGATTTCATGGGGATATGAGCACATTTTCTGATACAAAGCTGTGAGACAACCTCATCTGGAGGTGGAGCATTACAAAATCAGTCTGCAGTTCACTTAAATGGAAAAAGCCATTCATGAAAACACACATTAGATCTCACTAATTGTTTTATTGAGTTTACAGAGTTATCCAGGTCCAATCTTTAATTAAACCGAAGGAAAATCTATTTTATTTTAGGCAACTGCTTAAATTTTTTTATATTTTATTTGATTCCCTTAATTGTTTCCTTAAGGTTTATGAGTACTGCTAAGGTTCATGAATATTAATGACCTTGTTTGTTTACTCTAGTGCTTAAGGTCACAGTCTACGGTAATTACGTGTGTATATTTTTTTTACCAACATTACAAAATTGCCATGTTTCAGAGCACATAGTGCATTCATATCCAGTGACACCCTGCAGGTAGAAATGAGGCAGAATTTGGCAAGGTGACCGCTCCACTGTGTCGCTGTCTGGACCTGGAGGGAACAGCGCTCTGTACCAACCCCAATCTATTTAGCAGGTTTCAACTTTGTGTGTACGTCTGTTTGTGTTTGTTTGCAGATTACGTAGTGTAAAAATGGAGCAAAGGAAACTCAGCGATCAGGCCAACACACTAGTGGACCTTTCAAAGGTGAGACACACAAACACACACACTGTACACTCACATGCCGGACATCCTTTACGTACAACACACACTTCCCACACGTCAATACCCATACCGTCCATACCACAACAGTCCTCCATTTCCATGTTGACCAGCCCATTTATGTGGCATTGTGTCGCCTAGCAACCAGGAAAAAGTGTTGAAAGAGGGATGACTGAGTGAGCGAGTGAAGAGGAAATGAGAGGAGGGAGGGGAGCGCTCATGTTTTTCTGTTGCTGTGTGGGTGTGTGAGTGAGAATGCTGTGTTTGTGGGTTCATGTGTGTGCGTGCGTTCTTGTGCGTGTGCATGTGTGTGAAAGAGAACAGGAGAACAGGGAATGATGAGATAGAGACTTGAAAAAGATCGATGGTGGGTGCTACTGTGTGTCTTTCCAAGGAGCAATAGCTTTAGCACCAAATATATTGCAATTATGGCATCTCAATGACTCCATCTCAATTGGCCACTTGTGCGTTTACCATGGTTACGGAGGCCAGGATGTACAAGGCAGGGACACTGCCGCCTTTCTTTCATGCTCTCTTGTCTCTTATTCTCTCTTTCTTCACAACATTATAACGCCCACATGGAGACTTCCCTCCAGCCTCTTCATGATTCCAGCTCATACTCCCTGATGGACCTTTTTTTTATTATTCACTCCTCTCTAACCTTTTGCTTGGCTTTTTTTTTGCTTCATTATGAATCTGTCATATTTCATTCCATGCACAAGATTTTTTTATAGCTTTAATATGACGCTTCCTGTTAATATATTTGTATCTGTCTCCCCTCTTTCAATACGCTGTGTGTCCCCTCCCTCTCCCCTCTCCTCCTCTCCTCTCCTCTCCTCTCCTCTCCTCTCTCCTCTCCCTCTCCTCTCCTCTCCTCTCCTCTCCCTCTCCTCTCTCTCCTCTCCTCTCCTCTCCTCTCCTCTCTCTCCTCTCCTCCTCTCCTCTCCTCTCCTCTCACAGATGCAGAGTGTCATGTATGAGCTTATGTCGGAGCTCAACGACCGCAGTGAGGACTTGGAGCGCCAGATGCTGTCCTTGGAGCATCGGGTGGAGCAGCTCACTGCTGGGTTCAACGCACTCCCGGCTCACCTCTCCGCCACCCTCAGTGCCCAGCATGCTGCCCTGGTTCACTTGCTGCGAGAAAGAGATTCGAGGGATGGCAGAGGAGGAGGAGGAGGAGGAGGTTGTGGAGCTGTGATCCCCTTGTCCCCCGCAACTTCTTTATCCACTGCCCCAGCTTCAGTGTCTCCAATCCAGGTCACCACTCTGGCAGCACCCCCAGCCCAAGTCCCTACTTTGGCCTTGGAGTCTCCGTCTCTGTCTCCTCCTCCACTGAGTCCAGAGGGGAGTCTGGAGACAAGTCCCAACCCCAACTCCTGCACCTCCAGCTGCTGAAGACAGCTGTGAGGACCAGGAATGGACAAACCTGGGGGACAAGAGCGGAGGAGAGGACATGCCCGTCCTCTCACTTCAGACTAAAGGAGAGAAAGGAGGAGAGATGTGACGTGATCCTCTGAAACCCGTGCCCCATGAATGAGGGATGAAGACAGTAATAATGGGATGAAGATGACGGGCCAGTATGGATGACTTGACATGCTTGTGATTTTTGGGGCACTTTCCTTGATGATGGGATGGAGCGGAAGAAATTGAGATGGAATGATGACTCTAAAAGGTGTGAGGGGGAGGAAGAATGTCATGAAGGTAAAAAATGGAGGAAGAGAGGAAGAGGAGAGAGGAGGGGAAATAACAAGGAATAATTATATGAACTCATAGCTCCTAAACGGAATCCACTCTAATTATTGAAAAAGGCCTTTTATTCTCCTTCCTCTCTCCCCCCCCCCTTCCTTGTCTCTCTCTCCTCCCTCCCCTTCATCAGGAATTAATGACCATGACTTTTTATCCTTATAATGTATTTTCTATCTGAATGCTATTTGTGTGTTAAAAAGCATCCCTTTAACAGTAGGTTCGATCATACGACCATCATTTAAAAAAACTAGTGGCATGCACTGCACGTACACACACACACACACACACACATCACCTTACACCACAGTACAAACACAAATACACAATCTTTCACAATGCAGGCCCTGTTTCCACTCACACAAAGAAATGAATGCACCAGCCCACGTTATAATACTTAAGCCTATACTGCCAAGCACTCAATGCACTCTCAATCTCCACAGAGCACTGCCAAGCAATGTAGACTCACTGTAAACAACAACAACAAAAAAATGTTCATCCTAACAACTTTTCTGTCAGTGGGTGTGAGCTAATGCAGCAGTTTAGACATCGCATAATTGTGATATTTTATCTACTCAGTCAGGAGAATAACAACAGTTCACCGAGCTCCTCCAAACTGCACCTCGAGCAGGAATAAGCTGCCGAGGGATGAGTCATTGTATCATCTGTTTGTGATGAAGGTGGTAGCAGGATATTAAAAAAAATAATAATAATAATAATAACACAACTACAAAAGAACTTTATTGCTGTGTTGACTGATTAAGTTGAACTGATGTTTTAGTGTAACTGTAGTTTTGCTGAGTCTTTAAAAGAGAGTAGATTTTTGTTTTTACTTCCTGTCGACATTATTAGTTAATAATGTGAGAGTTAAAGGTCCAGTGTGTAACATTTAGGAGGGTTTATTGGCAGAAATTGAATATTCTTCCCATAATTAGGTTTCACTAAGTGTATCATTTCTTTTCAACGCATTTGTTCGGTTTTTAATAGCCTGAGAATAAGTCTTATAAAGGGCTTTACTTTATGGAGGTTTCTACATTGGCCCGAACTAACTAACCAGCCACTGAGCGTGCATTGTACTGATCAAGTGGCAGCTTACTATGCAACCAAAGACGACAACATCCAATAGTGGACTGTGCTTGTGAAGACCAGGGTCAAAAAAACAACCACCTCCGGCACTCATGGAGCAGGAACTTGAAGGTCTTCATCAGGAACAACATCCCTTTTTTTGGTTTGCAAAGGCCACCGTAGTTCCCCGACACATTTGGAGAAAGTGAGGGGAGCAGTCTCACCATTAGATGTCACTCATTCTTACACACTGGACCTTTAAAAGAAAAAATAGACTGTACAAACATTTATGGAATTGGCATTTCTACAACATAGAACTTAAAATGCGTTCAATGGTCCACATACAGCGAGTCTTATCTTGATGTTTCTATGCTTCTGACACAGCAGGGGCTCTCCCCAAAATAAACTGTATGTGTCAGGGCTGGTCAGTGGGGTCAAATCGACTCGGATACAATAGGAATATTTTTCAGGAGAAAGACATATGATTTATAAAATATAGATTTGACTTATTCTTACTTTATTCGATGTTGAAGATCCAATAGCGATTTATTTGTGTGACGATAGGTTTGGTGTGATCAATATTTCTGAGCGTATGTATGGTTGTGTTGATGACCTTTTATCATCCTTTTGTAGTCCCGGAACATGAATGTATTCTGTGTAAAGAAATTCACTCACTCACTTACTCACTCACTCCCGCTCGCTCCATCACTTAAACTGCCATGCAGACACAGGAATAGACACTCACATGCACATACACACATTTAAAATATACAGTACACACAAACACACACACACACACACACCTCAACAACCAAAGTGCTCTCTCTTAAATGGACTTCAATAAGAAGCAGGGAACGCTGCTGTCACTGGGGACACGAGATAGCAGGAGGCGGCGCAACTATCGTGACAATATTTCCGAGGGAATAACTGTGAAAATCTGGCCATGGACTTGTTACCGTGCTGTACATGGACTGCTCTTCATTGCTTTAAACAGGTTAAGGTGGACAGCAAAGTGAACACAAGGGAACCCAAATAAAACCTTATAAAGGAGAATGGCCATGAAGGAACAGCTGTTCATGAAATAAATAAAACAAGAGTCTAAGTTGTATCTGAGAGGAATTATAATGGTGTGATGGGGGGGGGCGTGACACAAGCCCTTGCATTGGAGACATATGAAAACTGTCTTATAGCGACATGCTGTGGCCGGAATACTGAATTACATACGCTTGGAATATTGTACAGTATGCTCTTAACGAAATCTAGCTTTGTATTGCTTAGTCTTTTTCTACCATTATGATTAAACACAGTTATAGCGGATATCTAATATTACTGAACTCTAGTATTCTTCTCTTTGTCATGACAATTATGATATATGTATTAAGAATATGTTAATAATAATTATGAACAAGGAAAGTGCCGTTTGAGGTTGAAATTATTTTGTAATTTTATTTTATCAGAGAGAATTAATAAAGTATATATCCATAACATGGCAGCTTCCATGTTTTCTGTGTTGCTGTTATTGCATGTTGTGTTATTTATGTTCTGATTTCTTTTATTTCTTTCTTCTATTTTTTTTTTTTTGCATTTTTTTCATGGTGATGTGGGTTTAGGTGTGGAGACGTCCCTCACTGCAGAGCTCCCCAAAGTGAACATTATTAAAAGATTTGTAAAACCTCTGTGGCCCACGTCCAGATTTGTATTTTAAATAAAAGTTCTTTCTCACAATTATTGATTAATTAGGATAATTTCAATACTGATAATAAAAATTATTATCATTAAAATGTGTTTAACAAAAATAATTAATAATACATTTTAATACATTTTTAACTCCAGCATAAAGAATATATTTTGATTCATTTGGTGAATGAAAGTTTTTATTTTTATATTCCTGTCTGAAGCCCAACTGCAATACCTCCATGATCCACCAGAGGCCCATGGCCCAGACTTTGGCAAGTGCTGCTTTAATGTGCTTTTATGCTGCTTTTAATGCAAACCTGAGACCGTCTGTGTTTAAGCCTCGCTCTGTTCATCAGTGTCATTAACATCTTCTGAGGACGGGACTGCAGACGTGTCTGATATCGTTTCTTTATCTACGTCGTAAGTCTTATCGTAAGTCCCTTTTTTATTATATTACTTAAGTAAAAGTCTATATGACCTTTACTCTACTTAAGTGTCAAAAGTAATTTTCGGATATAAAATGTACTTAAGTTTTAGAAGTAAAGGTTTTTTGTTTTTTTTTGTTTTTTAAAAGTGAGGAGGATTGAGCCATGGTGGCTCATTGGTAAGGTGAGTCAACTGGAAGGTTGTGGGTTCTATTCCTGGCTAGTCTAGTCTATATGTCTTACTCTATATCTGTATAAATACAGACCATTACCAACATTATTTGGTAGTAACGAGTAACAAAGACAGTTAGAGGAAATGTAACGGAGTAAAAGTAAGATTTGCTAGAAATATAAATAACAAAGTAAAGTACAGATATGTTAATTTTGTACTTAAGTACATTACTTTGTTACATTACAACACTGCGTCAAATGCATTATGCACTAAAGCTTTTTAGGTGCTGAATATTGTTCACAGTAGGCAGCCATGAAAATGAGGTGAAGTTAGTTTATTTTTATTCTATTTACTTTGTCTATCTTGTTATTGATTAAGTAAAAATGATCAACTATCTTTAGTTTCCACCCTCATCTAAAAAAAAAGACCACACACCTATTTGTTTACATCGCAAAGCTGTTTCAATGAAACACCTCCCTGTTAGTTCACACTCATCATGTGTAAGTAAATTCTCTTGGGCTTAAAGGCAGTTACAGCATTCACACATCTCTTTTTAATAGAGGACATTGATTTTTTTTTTTTTCTTTCTTATGTTTGGTAAATTAAAAAGAGTGTTATGTGGAGCCATCTTGTTGTGTGTTTAGCCCTGGGTGAAAACAAAACAGGGAAACAGAGGCTTGAAAGTCAGGCAGCCTGAGGCAGAGCTCTGCCCTGGGCACAGCAGTGCATATCCAGATGTGATGAGCTTGTTATCAGTGTTATTTAGTGACAGGCTCCACTGCCGCAGGGTTTATAGAAGTTTAAGCCCAAAGTAATGCTTGTAGTTATTTTTAATTCCACTCTCTCCTTTCCTCCACCTGTCTCTCGGCCTCTTTTCATTTCTCAGGACGACTGAGACATTTAAGATTGCTGTTTGTGTCTAGAATAGCAAAATAACCTGTACACAGCAGCAGTCACACAAAGAGGCCGTTGTACTAAAGTGAATCGTGGGACGACATTTTGCTCATGTTATTACATTTTGATGAATTAGTGCAACAGCAGAAATAGGATGTTTATTTTTTTTAATGAATATAAATGACTCCATTGTTGATTACTCAAAGCCATTTATTTTTATAAAACAAAAACCTCACTTTGTAGTTGACCTCTTTAAAGTGTGTACACATTAAAAATGTTCTGTGAGGCAGCAGCAGCAGCAGCAGCAGGGTGTGAGTCACTGATTTATCACTAGATCAATGGATCAATGCGAGGCGTCTGTCCCTGTGTTGAAGGAAGACGTTGAACCCCAGTTGTTGTTGGTAATTATATTTTGACTAGTGTCTCGCATCGTGGTGTCAAAGTCTTAATAACGACACTGGGTTGTTTTGCACTGTCATGCATTGTAACCCTGGTAACAGTATCATTATGGAGTATAAATAAATGGGTGAGGTGATGATGCTGCGTTGCCCAGTGTGAGGTAAGGGCCACAGGTGTGTGTGTGTGCGTGTGTGTGTGTGTGTGTGTGTGCAGCCAAAGCAGAAGAGACATTGGCTGGTTTACTCCTGCAGTTTGTCATGGGTGTGTGTCAGTGAATGAGCAAGATGTCACCTGAGATAAGATAATGTCATATAATAACAAGATAAAATACCTTTATTGTTTTAGATATTTGAAATGTCAACGCACAAAAGATAATATAAAGACTTAAACAGAGTTAATCGCACGGTACAACTATTACAATTGACCGCACAAAATGAAATCCTTTCACCATTTTTTGTTGCACAAAAGCTTAGCTCACACGTTTGCTTTCACACAGATCGTTTAAAAACACGGCAGTGTCGTATTTTAATGCACTTCTTCTCCAGCTGTGTTTACTTCTGCCGAACACCTCCTGTTGCTGCGTCATCGTGCTTAAAAGCACAGAGGCCAAGCTCGGCTCACGTGGCTCAGGTATTCATTGTGCATGTCTGTGTATTATTTGTCAATGGGAGCGGAGGTAGACATATGGGTGATGGAGTTCGTCCTCCATTATCTCCCCTCATTACACCTCCACGATCATGTTGAATAACATGTCAACTGTAATCTCATCATAGCCACCGTTCAAAATGTCACCTTGTTCTGTCGGGGAGGGAGAGGTGGGTGCTGGGGAGAAATGTTTCCCATCATGACAACATCTCCAGTCTCTGACTTCCCTTTGTGGCTGAAGACACAGCACACGTGCACACAAACAACACTACTGTCAGTGTCTGTCCCTCACTTTTACTGACAGCAGAACTAATTAGATGACCTCCCGGGTCACAGGTCACCAGGAAGTGAAGAGTACGCACTCCTCAATCTTATGTCTGTGTCCTGGTGTTTCTATGGCAACCAGAAGGGCAGGTATACCAGCACATACAGGTTTTCTTTATATTAGTGCATGTACGAGGACCTTTTCTGGCATAAACACTGACTTTGTAAGGACCACTAGTCCTCAAGGAGACCAAAACATGGTCCTAATGAGGCAGAACCTCATTTCCAAGGAGCCGGCTACGTTTAGAGAGCTCCCCCGTCACCACGGCAACTTCATTATCACTCTCTGACCAGCTCACAAGGCGTCTCCCGCGCTTCAGCACACACACATTTATAGAGTAAACACACATGAAATAACAGTGGCTCGCTGTATTGTTTATTGAACAGCTCACCCCTCACACCTTCTTAGACCTTTGCTCATCACCTGATCTTGCTGCCAGCGCAACTGTCCTTCATGTACACGGACACGCAAGGATGCACTTCGCTCTCCCTCTCTCTCTCTCTCTCTCCCTCTCTCTCCCTCTCTCTCTCATTTACCATGTTGTCACTGTTGCCAGACTATGTTCATGTGCAGCAGCCATTTCCTCCTGCCTGCTCTCTCCTATTATGCTCCCATGTACATGTGTCCTCTATGTCTTAGCTCTATGGATGGATGGATGGATGGATGGATGGGTGGATGATAGGTCTATGTCCTGGCTTAAAAGGAGAGCCACGTCCATTTGCTACAGTCACCCAGCATCATGGGAGTGTTTCTAAATCATCATTCAGTCTCCAGTGTTTTAATCACATTAAATGAGCTGCCCTTATCGACCACTCAGTGAGTCACTGGTTTACTTCTGTGGTGAAAGAGGGGGAACAGGAGGAACTGACTCTAAGTCACGTCTGTGTGCACATTTGTAGTCCAGCACTTTTCTTTTACTCAGCACTGACATATTCAGTCAGACAGTTGGGAAAGAACATAACCATCGTCCCTCACTTACCTTCCACCTCATTATTTTACTCTGCAGACACTTTAACATACAGAAGAACTGGAAGCACACAGTTAATGGCTTCAAGAAATTTATTGCAATATGCTTTCATCGTCATCTCTCGCTCTCTGATCAATGAACATTTGTTACGCTAAGTCCATTAGACTTGGTGTGTTTTCTAACGCACACACAATCATGGAAGCAGTGTGTTTAAAGTGTGTAGATCAGATTACAGGGTCTTAAATGTCTTACCTGATCCATTTAGGCTTTCGTGAGCAGTCAGCTTAAAACCCAGTGTATTAAAATCAGGCATATTAACATCCCTTGCTGTCTTGTTTTTTTATGTTGTATTTATTCAATCAATATGCTTTAGTGTCATTTTAATGACAAGACATAAGAAGGATGGACAGCACATACTGAGGATGTCCGTGCTTGAAAAGAGCTGACTCATATGAAAGTGGGATATATGATATACTGTATGTGTTCCTACGCCAAGGGTTGTTTATGTATATGGTGATATTATTAACATATACATGCATTCTATAGCTATATAAATGTATAAGTTAAAAATATCCCTAGTAAAATCCATATATGAACATGAATTTGAAATATCCTAGTGCATATTTATGTGCGGAGTAGGTGCAGTGTATACATGTTATATGTGGTTTTTACTTCATATGTAAAGATATTTCATGAGTTTCATGAGAACATAATTATATTACATGTGTGCATGGGAATACAGATAAGGGAATACATTTTTTTCTGTGCACATAAATTGCAACAATTAAATGTTGTTATTTGCAGAGGTATGTGTGTGTGCATGTGCACATATGTGTGTGTACAGTACATGTCTCTAGTAGGTTGGCCTTGTGAGGACATTTTGGCTTTTAATGGGAGGATTAAGACTTTTTTAGAATTGGGTTATGGTTCGGGCAAGGGTTAGGGTTAGGAGGGGCTAGGGAATGCATTATGTCAAGGATGTGTCCTCACTAAAATGTAAAAACAGGTTTGTGTGTGAGTGTGTGTGTGTGAGAGAGAGAGAGAGAGAGAGAGAGAGGCAGGAAGAGAACAGAGGTTGTTAATTGACCTATTTTTCCGGGGGTGCAGGCAGTTGAATCTGATGATGAAGAGAAAGACAATTGGGTTTTTAATGAAACCACAGGGGAGCCGCGCTTCGCCTCTCCTCCTGACATGACTCCTACTATTGACACTTCCTCTGACATAACTCAGCTATCTGTAACCGCTCTGCATACTGTACTACACTCACACTGAATACCCAGTGCAGCACATTCATTTAGGTTCATGCTCTCATGATTCACTGTGGAAGTAAGTCCCAATTTGGGGGGGGGGGGCAACAGTGGCTCTTTGAGGGATTTCTACCAATATATTAAGGGATTTTCGTTTGACAGTTATGTGAGGAACGGGCAGATGAACATACTATCAGCACTGTTGGAAGGGAAGGTTGAGGTGAGTGGGTGAGGAATTGGAAGGGTGAGGTACAGCGTGTCTAAACTAGCACGAGCTAAACTAGCACCATGAGTCGACGGGGTGCAGAGATTTGTGGCCGGTGGTCACGACTAGTTTTTAACGGGTTGAAAAGAACTACCAACTGTAGGAGACAACATTACAAGGACTAAAATACACGGGCCTGCAGATGACATGGATGAAGACTTTGAGCAAAATACCTCTGCGAACAACATGCTGTACCTTTGTTTCTAAATGCTGTTTTGTTTGTGATGGCTTCATGCTTTAGTCTCACCTCCCTTTCTGTCCCCCACCTCTCCTTTGTCCTTCTTTTTTCCTTTCACCCCAACCTGTCTTGGCAGATGTTACTCAATTTTGAGTTTGTTGCTGTCAGAGTGTTTTTTTCCTCTTCACTGATGCCTAGTGTTTGCTCATTGTGTGAACTGTTGGGTTTCTCTGCTCTCCATGATGTTGTAAAGATTTCTGTCTCACTATGTATGTTGAGATTTGGTGCTATACAAATAAAATTGAATTAAACATGACACACAGTGGTCTGAGTCTCTCGCTATGTAAATGCTCGACTGCACTCAGTTGATGTACAGTGTTGTGGCAGGTTATCACATGAGTGTCCTTCAAAAACAGAAGAATAACAACCTTTGACTTTTCCTCCTCAAATTCTTTTCACGCACACATCTGTGGCCCACTCAATTTTGGTGCAGCAACCCACATGTGTGTTACCACCCACCATTTGAGAAGGACTGGGTTAGAGCTCTACATCGGTGAGCAGCTGTGGTACTTGGTAAACTGGTATTGGGTTTTTATTATGTTGTCCTTTCCCACAGCTGTCCCTTGAGATCAGCACTGGGGTTGTTATTATTGTATTAACAGTGTGTATGTGTGTATGTGCAGTTGCTGGTGTTTGTCAGTGCTGAACATTCTGGCCCCAAAGCATTAACATTTAAGTGAGGAGAGGCTGAAAATGGCTTGTAGCTTCTTGGTCTCTGTCCCTCCTCTTTCCCCTCTTCTCCGTCTTCGTCCCAAACCCAGACGTCAGTCCCTGTCCCAGCGAGTTTCATTTCCTTTCCTCTCCTCTATCTTGCCTCCTTCGTGCTAGCCCTGTAATGTCTTCCTCTTATCACACTTATGCATTTCGACATAGACCGAGACGCACAAACGTGCAGACACAGACAGGATTACATTAGAATTTCATATTCTTTTGAACTCTGTTTCACACACGCACACATTCACACTCTATCCCTCTGCCTGAGAAGTGGTGGTTGGTTTCCACAGCAACCATCTGTGTCTGTATCAGAGGGGTTTCCTTAAATGGACTAGAAAGGATGCCAAGCGAGGGGAGTCACAGAAACACACACACACACACACAGAGTGTGTGTGTGACTGTGATGATTAGCAATCAGCATGTCCTTCACACTGACGTTTTATTTTTAATGAGCAGAGAGAAAGCTGTTGATTGGTTGATTCCAGCAGGAATCAGCACGAGTATTTATCAAATTGGATATACAAGTCTAATGGATTTTCGTGGCAAATGATGTAATATGGAAGAAATCGGTGAGGGTGCCCTCAAGATTTTATTATTTTCAACTTCATACTGCACTGAACGGATGTCACTGAGCATGATATTATGATTACAATTAATTTAGTTGTGATTTTCAATTGTGGACTGATCAACAATCCCACCGAGCATTAATATTATTATTATGTAGGATGGATACAGTGCAATTTAGTGTCTTATATTTCCTAATCTGACAACGATGTGTGGAGGCTCATGTGACTCATTTGTGTCACACATGCAACAATGGTGTTTATTATTTCAGCATCCCTGTTTGGAGTTTCACTGTTTGTGCTGCTCACTCTCTGTCTGTCTCTCTGTCTATCCGTCTCTGTCTGTCTATCTGTCTCTGTCTCTGTCTGTGTGTCTCTCTCCAGAGGAATGTAGGTCAGGTGGACTGGACATATAAATTGCTTATTTCTTCACCCAAATGCAGGCACTGATAGAACTCAGCGTCCCCAAATACTAGATAGAAATGTGTGGGTAAAGAATATAAAGAACAATTAGAATGAGTGGGTGAATAAATAAATGAATGAAACAATATATACATACGTTCTATAGAGCTTTTGAGAAAGAATCAGTTTCCCAGCTGTGTTTAATTTGACAAACACTTGATTCTTCACAACAGTTGAGTGGCATATTAAGGGAACATATCTGTACATTCTGAGTCTCCTCTCCAATGCAAACAGTCCTTATTTGTTCCTTTAGAGGCTAACTTTCAATTAGCTATAGCAAACTCTGTGTTGTAACAGCTTGTGTTTACATTCTCTCTGTGCCGCCCTGTCTTTCTGCCCTCCACTTAGTTCCTTCCATCACTCTGACTCTACTCACTGCTTTGCTAAATTATAAAAAATTAAAAACAATAATGCACATAATGGGTGTCAATGAGGTGCCGATGGCTGGAAAATTGGGGGGGGGTTCACACCAGCTAAATGATGTTTAGACCTACAGGACTTCATCTGGATCTATTTCTCTACAGACATTCCTGTAGACCCTGCATCTCCATCACAGGGCCACATAGAGACAAACAACCATTCACTCTCACACTTAGGGTCAATTTAGAGTGTCCAATTTACCTAATCCCCAAATCTTCATGTTGTTGAACTGTGGGAGGAAACTGGAGAAAATGAACCAAAATGAATGCAGTCTCCTGTCAAACTTCATCACCTGAAAAAAGAGAGCCAATACTCGCGATGGTTGCAATACAGCAACACATGAATTTTAGTAGTTTGAACATTTCTTACAAATCATTCACACATTGATTGAACATAATAAAGCCCCAAATTATGAAGTTCATACTGTTTTTCTAAAAGCTTTATTTAAAAAATCCATAAAACAGTGACCGCAAATTCCTGCGAAATAAATCTTTGTACACCAAGGCTACACCTGATTGTATTCAGTTTAAGTGCATGGGGCATTATCATTTTTGTGCTTGTTATATATGATTATATTCAAAATCTATTCTTTTGATAGTGACTCTGAAGCAATGCAACAATTATTACTCTCTCTTTATGACTAGACAAACAGGACGCACCTCTTTGCAGTGGGAGAGCTGTTTGCAGCTTCAGTTTAAACTTTTATTTATGTATCACCTGTTTATTTTATCAATTCTTCTCTTGCTCTGCAGCTCTCTTCGATCACTGCCATGTAGAAGCTTTTAGGCCCACGGCTGCGGTTAACTAGGTTTGACCAACAGATTGTACAGGTTGATAACGTCACCTCCTCAACAGAGACTCCTCAAACTCCTCTTTATCTCCCTGGAAGTTATCTCAAGCATGGTGCTGACAGACACTCTTGCAGCAGGCAGACCATTTAAGCTACATGGTCAGAATAATTAATGAAGGACATGATCTCGGACCCAGGAATGATTAATCTCAAACTGTGGCAAACTGACATGACTGATTGTTTTTACCAGGTTGCCGAGCTTTTAACGCTCACGGCCATTCAGGAACCCCATCCATCACTGGCCCTCACTGTGTGTGAGTGTGTGTAGTATGTGTGACATTCAAAATGCTAATCACACGCTCTGCTTTGTCCTATCGGGCTGCCGTACGAACTTGACAGTTCATAATGGTGGCTTTCATTAAGTGAGACTTTAATCTTATTTTAAGGCTTTAAAGCAATCATACACTTATGTAAACACACCTACAGTATGTGTAGTATTTTTAATTTCTGCAGGGGAAAAAAAAGCCTAAACATTACATTGAGTGTCCTGGTAACATGGAGCCTCTAAAATGGGTTGTAACCAAACTCTTGTAGTTACCACTGATCATAGTATTTAAAGTTGTTCACACAAAGTTCTTGTTCCTGCGGACAGATGCAATCAGCTGTTCTCTGTGGCTCCTCTCAACTCAGGGCCCCAGTCAGCTGATTGAGAGAAAGGAAAATGGAAAAGAAGCACTGCTGTTAGATACTGAGTGGAAAAAAAGTTTTAGTGAAGGCTTTGATAAACTCTCTAAAATCTCCTGGAGATCTAACTTTGGAACATAAATCTGTCACAGCCAGCACGTGTTGTTCTCCTGTGTAGCAGAGGTGCAGTACCATCTGCCCTGTGCACCGTGCTCTCTGTGACAGCACACAGCGGATGTTGCTGCCCTCACATGTGGCACTTTTGCAACTCCTTCACACAGAAATATTTATTGGGTTTTTGAGTTTTCCAAACAGCAGAGACGACATCGACGTGACAAATACAGCAAATAGCAGGACAAAATGATCAAAAATAAAGAGGAGGACAATCATGTTCCAAAGTTAAGAGGTGCAATCAAACATTCCACACAGGTCAGTGTTTCTCAAGCCTGATAATCGACACACCTGATTCAAATGTGTATTTCTTTGTAATTTAAGAAAATGTATAACCTCACAAATTGACCTGCCAAAGGAAGGAAGGAAAGGAGGGGAAAGACCAAGGAAGAGGAATCAGTAATCCGACAAGCTACCTCAGAGTAAGCATCAGAATACTGTGAGATGTCCAAAATGTGTGTTACATGTTGGCAGGTGCTGCTCCACTGTGTGACCACTGTTAATCTTTCATTCAGAGCATGTGTGTGCAGATGTTGACTGACCGTCCACACTCAGACGAGACATTCGTTTTCCACTTGCTCTCCGCTGACTCATTTCTCTCTCTGAGCCTCTTTGCAGACAGAATCGGTCTCATCTCTGTCAAAAGAAATCATTTCTGTATATTTTGGTTTTCTTATGCTGAAAGTGTGGGCATCAATAAGTCTTTCTTTTACTTTGTCTATTGATTTTTAAACCTTGTGTTCAGACATTCATGAGTCCACAGAAACAGCAGTTTCCCAGTGGGTAAATGAACACGCACCATGTTCTGTCGGAGTCTCGTGAATCTGCCTGGTATGACCTCGTTTCCACTCCGCTGGTGTAATTATATCTGACAGGCTGAGACTTTACTGGCAACCCGATGTCAGCAGGTCAGACTCAGAGGTGGAACAGGCAACAATGCAATCACCTCATTGTTGTGTAATCAGGTGAGTTTTTGTGTTTTCTAGTCCGTGGAATTTTGGATTATTTTAGGTTTTTTAATTATTCATACCTTTTTCACTGAAAATTAGTCTCTGTCTAATAACACCACCATCAATCATGTAATAGAATATCATTAAAGAAATTAAGTTGCTACTTGTAGGGAACACCCTACAAGATAAATAATATGTCAGGACTCTCTTCCCTTGAACTTATTTGACTATAAATTGTTTTAGAATCTAAGAACTGTTTCACATAACTTAACATAACTTTTATATAAAAAAAAACCTACAGATAGGCTACAATTCTTTTAAAATTATATTTAACCAGTTGCTTAACACATCAACTATGAGTTTGTTTTCTTTTAATAATGCACTGTATTCTGCTTTTTGGTTGTTTTTATAACTTGTAGTCTGGGAAACATTTTCTACTTTTGTTATAAACAAAGTATCATTTTATTTAACATTATTTAGTAATCTGAATGCACTGTCATTTCACCATTTATGATTTATTCAGTAGTGAGGAGGCACACCAGAATGACATTTTTCCCAGATTTTATTTGTAAGCTGTATCAAATCATTAGACACACACAAGATGTCACTATAGCAAGAAGAAAGTTGTCACTAAATTTCCTCTCCTCACATAATGTCGTTAAGTATACAACTTCATGCTTTTAGACTGAAAATACCTGCATGCTCATAAGGCTTAAAGAGAAGTCAAATATAGATACACATTTATGTCAAGTATCTACACTTCTCTCAAGCTAGATACAGTTGTTTTTTGCAACTGAACATTATCGCCCCAAAAATCATTTTGCCAGGAAGTTCACAAGCATACATAAATGCATAATCTCAACGATCATTGTTTTGTCATTAAGTGTCACATCACTGTGTTTTACAAGCAGCAGAAAACACGGGAGCAAAGACTTTCCCTGAATAAAACCCCTCCTTCAGAGCAGGAGGCTCTGCACTGACACTGCAGGCACTGATCAAAAATCATAGTCTACTTAAAACGAAATGTTTACTTGACTGTGGAATTAACTTGGCAGACGTTTATGTTTTAGTCTGGATGTTATAGCAGCACTAACACAGAACACTTCCATACTTGATAAAACTCTGAGGCCTTAAATGACCTAAAATTTACAAGACAAACTTTGTCAAAACACAACTGGGTGACATGAACATGTGGGATATTTTGGATCAAAACAAAATAATCCCTGTTCATCAAGAGATTAAAATGAATTGTCATGTGTTATTGCTAGAGTCCAAACAAGGCCAAACATTTCAGTAGATAGAGATGATTTTAATCCCACTCTCCATTCTCTGATTGCTGCATCAGCTCCATGGCAGCATTAACTTGACGAACATCAAGTTTTACTCTCTCCTTCTCAGCGGCTGTCCAGCCAAGTCCGGTGCATTTAGTGCTGTTTCCTCCTGAATGAACACCCTACAGGAAAGATACAGAGACTCATCAATGAGGAATTTGAGATTGAGAATTGTGGCATTTGCTCATTTACAAAATAAGTAATACCAATTCATTTATATGGAAAATTAGATATTACATCTAAAAGGCCTTAAACATGTATGTGGCAGGTACACTGTACTAAACTGCATCCGTTTATTAACATATCCCTAACAAGCTGCCACTGGGATTTGGATTAACAG
Source organism: Solea senegalensis (assembly GCF_019176455.1). Lineage (NCBI taxonomy): Eukaryota > Metazoa > Chordata > Actinopteri > Pleuronectiformes > Soleidae > Solea > Solea senegalensis. The sequence continues at coordinate 19,639,779 of NC_058029.1, forward strand.
TACAGAGCCAGCAATTGTTGCAGGAAGGGTTTATACATTGACTCACTGGTGGAACATGGTTCTGTGCTGCTGTCTGCCTTTTCAAAGACTGATTCACCTAGAAACTGTGGTGTTGGGGCCAAAGGTCACAGCTGCACCCATAGTAACTCAGAGCACAACGTATTCAGAAGCCCTTGGTTACCACGGCAGCAGAGGACAGAGTGGGTGGTGCAGCGCTATGATCATTTCATCAATGTACTTACACTAGTGAAGTAATTCTCATATTCGATCAGAATTCTTATTAACAAGCTATTCTCCTGCAATTATTGTCTTGTGTACATGGCTCCAGTAAATGTTAAGAAATGTGGGTATAAATTAAAAGGCAAGTCTTATTTGTGCTTGCAGGTGATTGTGTAGAAATAGATCAGAGGCGATGTATTTCTGTCACAACCGCAAGAGTCAATGTATGCCTTAGTTGACACCCAGTTCACGAAGAAGTCAGTGAAAGGGCAACACAAAGGCAAATACCGGGGACAGAATCACACAAAATGGACAACAATTAACTGTTAATAATTTAATTAATACTGTCTGTATTAAACTTTTTCATCCATGTAACTACAGACGTTACACGCTGTTACAGATTGTAATGCAACATTAGTTTTCCTGTACCTTCTGTCAGACGAGCTTTCCCTCCCGTCGGCTGGCAGAGGACTGTGGAGCAGCCAACACACAGCACTACAGTCTGAGCGTGACTGAACACTGTGGTGATCTTGTAGCAGCCTGCAAACAGCACATAATCACACAAATTATTTTAAATGGCATCCCATTAAACCAGCAACAGAAAAATGTAAACAAAAACAACCAGCAGCTGAAAAATGTATGACCATTACATAATAAAAATGTGCTGAACATGTCCTTGCAGCCATTTGTGTCAAAGAGCCGTGTGAAACTCTTTTCACTGATGGAAACAAGTGTTGCTGTATGCCTTATTTGACACCCCAAACACTATGAAACAATGGAAGGGCAACACATAAAGGCAACAAAGTCACTTGGTTTGTACAGGTCCCCAAACAAGGTCTGTTTGGTAGGAAACCTTTACAAGCGCCGTCTGCTGGATGATAAGGGGTACTACTTCAAATGGTCCATGAGACTTCAGAAAAAGCATTTCCCAACATGTCATTACAGCTCAGACATGAACTTCCCACCCTATTCAAAATACTATCAAATTTCAAATGAAAAAAAAGCACCAGTCCTGCTTTGAACAGGTTAACACATGGAGAAGCTGACCTGGACATTTGACATCCATAAAATATGAATTTGGACTCTGCACGAGACGTTTCTTCTTGTGTCTTCTCTTTTCCTCCTCAGGGCTGGGGTGCACCAAATCCTTTGCAAGCTAAAAGCAAATAAGACAAGACATTAATTATGTTTAATACATATAAAGTACCTTGCAAGTCTTAGACCACCTTTAGACTTGTTTTACCAATTCTACAATGACCATATGGTACAAGTATTTCTCAACTACCTTATTAATGTGCAGCTTTAAAATACATTTTTAGGGAAAAACAAGCTTCTACAGGTTAAAGTGCCAAGTATTTAGTGGGACCTACCCTTACATTTTAATAGCAAAATGCTGGCTCTCTTATAAGTGTGAACCCTCAATTACCGTTACTATTTCATATCTATTATCTTCTGTGAAAAATGTCTATTGCACCAGAATTATTCAAGACAGTATGTCAGCATGAGCATTATATCCACATGCTAAACGCATCGACAACTATCAGTCACGTCATTACAATCCAACTGCAGATAATCGCTGACTTTGACAGACATAAAAACGTTGAATTCACATTTAATAATATGAACTCGTTAAACGTTAATTTTGCCATCAAATCTAAGACTTTCAATTCAATAGGTGCTAAAACACAAAACTATTGCTGGTAAAACATAATTTAAAAATCATATATAACATGGCTAAGTTGACACATACGACCAAATACAATGGTATTATTCAGAAAATAAACGTATGTTTATATATAAAAGGCTGCTGGTGAGAAATTGAAATGCAGTTGAAGAGTTACATAAATATATGATAGAAAACCAACTGTTTGTTGTTACACCTAGAAATAATAGCGATAATGACAGATGTAAAATCACTGATGTCGGTGTTCATATCGTTTTTATCAGTGAGTGTGAACACGGAGTTTTACTGCGCTGCCTGCTCGAGCACGTGGTCCTTCGCCATGTTGTCGAGTTTTTACGTTTTACAATATTCCGCCACATGGATTCCACTTTCCAACCCACGGAAACAAAACACAACTCTTCACCGCGTTAACTTCAACACTTTTAGACACAAATGAACGACAAATGACAACAGCAGAGAGCGAAGTGTTACTTACAGGCATGTCTGCGTATGTGGAGTATCAGCACCGGAAAGGAAGAGGGTTTTTTAGCAACGGACCGGAAACTGTGGAGTGACTGTAAAAACCGGAAGAAGTAGTAGAAGAAGAACTTTTAGTAGAAGACTTTTATTTATATATTTATTTAAATATACAAACAGTACCTATTATAAAATAACATCGACATATACAGTTGTACATTTATAAAAAAAATCACACCTCATACTTTGCCTTAAGTATTCAGGAAAATATTTCGATTATGTCAGTTTAACAAAGCACAGAGGGAACTACACAAACACAAGCAACGGGAACAACACATACAAATACATGCAATGAATATATATGAAGAAAAATATCTTCCATAAACAACAAGTCAAACAAAGGTAAAACATTAAATAAAAGTAAAGTGAACCACATACAAGGAGTTGTTGTATCTGATATGTTACCATAAGTCAATGTCATTTTCTAGCATACTTGTGTCCTACTGTGTTATGAAAAGAAAAGGAAAGAAGAAGAAAATAAATTGAAAATTCATATTTCTAAGAGATACTTCCATCTGAATATTTTATTTGAAAAGAGGGAAAATCTACATTTATGGATTTGGAAGACATCCACTACATATTAGTACATCAAATGAAAAATGTATCTGTGTTACAGTAATTTTCAGTGGACAGTGGACAAACTCAATGCAGCCAGTACTTTGATTATATATATATACATATACAATATCAGTCTTGCTTTAGAGCTATATGCTGTCATGTAAAAAAAAAAACTTTGCAAAATGTGCTGCAAAAATGTCAAGAAATATTGAAAAATGTGTGCTTCCTTGACCTCAATATGACAACATCCATATATTTTACATTACATTACATGTCATTTAGCAGACGCTTTTATCCAAAGCGACTTACAATGGAATTAAGTACAATCAGCCAGGGGTGGGATCGAACTTGCGACCATGATGTCTTTCGCACACAGGGCAGGGTCTTAACCACTGAGCCACTCCACCCCATATATATGTCATATATGTCTCATATTATTATTATTTTGTGGAGAGGTGAGAAACCTTGAAAATATTAACATTTAGGGAGCTGAAAATCAGAGAACCTGTTTGTTTTTGTTTTTTTTGTTTGAAATACTCAAAGTATTTCTCGATCGCTTGTGGGCATTTTGTCATTGACAATAACAAATCACTCATCACTCCATACACAGGTGGACAGTGAAGCACTTTGATTGACTCAACGGAATTTGAACTTTTACAGTTTTTTCATTTGCATTTCTTTTATCTATTCTCACTTTCATCTACACAAATGTCAGCATTGTTTTGGGGGGGTTTTGTGCTAATTGTGGGTGTCTATGAAAACTGTTTTTCTGACTAAGCCTATTGTTTCATAAATGTTTGCAGTCAAATGGCGCCATCTAGTGTCGATGCCGTGTAAGTGCAGGTGTGAGCCACTGAAGCACTCCCTCACTACGTAGCACTGGAGCGGATCTGGGCCGTCAGCGAAGTTGGAGCCTGGACATACACGTATCCACCCCGGTCTGTTTGTAAATGGAGTGACTGTGACTCCGTTAAAGTGAACGTGGAGAAGATTCACGGATGAAAGCTGTGCTACATTAGATGCTCCAACTTTTGTTTTTGTGTGTGTTTATCTAAACAGATCACAGAAGCAGTGAGGGGGATCGGAATTTACCGGTGACAAAATCTGAGAGGGAAAAAGGGAAAAGAAGTTCCACTCGATACAGCAACACTTTTTTCTTTTCTTTTCTTTTTATAATTTTTGTTTAACACTGAAAACAGTTTTTGCTTTTTGTCGCAACAAAGGAACGTACGATTTAACGCCTGGCGTCGATGAAGAGGATCTCCTTTAAAGGGACAATTCCAACTTTTCCCCCCTTTGGGTCACGCTTTAACTTTGAGAAACAGTTGCTGCCATGGCGAAAAAGTACGATTTCCTTTTCAAACTGCTGCTGATCGGGGACAGCGGAGTGGGGAAAACATGTCTCATCATCCGATTTGCTGAGGACAATTTCAACTCCACTTATATTTCAACCATCGGTAAGTTATTACTGTGTGTGTGTGTGTGTGTGTGTGTGTGTGTGTGTGTGTGACATTGCTGCACCAGCAGCTGATGAGTGGCCACTCTCGCTCTCTCTCTCTCTCTCTCTCAAACTTGGTTCATGATCAAATCAAATGTTTGCTGACATTTCTCGTCTGTCTCTATTTGATGCTTGACACTGCACTAACTGGTTTCTGAGTCTGTTTTCATGTCTGAACTAGTCTGTCCTCTCTCTCTTTGCTTCTTTCTCGTCTGTTTTCATTTTGTCGCTCATCTTTTTTTCTTTTCTCCTTCTCCATGTTGAATGTGTGTTCTCTCTCTCTCTCTCGCTCTCTCTCTCTATCCTGACCCTCTCTCCCTGATCTCTCCTCAGATCTCATTTCTCCCTCTATGCTCTCAGAAGGTCCACCCACCCTCATTCCTATCTCTTTTGCTATCTCCGTGTTCCCAGAAGAATAGTTTTCTTTCTAGCATGCAGAGTTTCTGCAAAGGACACCCCTCTTTTTGTCCCTCACTGTCTATCTGTCTGTCTGTCCATCCATCTGCATCCAGCAGGAAAGAAAATGTCCGGTCGGCCTGTTTATGTCTTTCCTTTAGGTCTATGTGTTGCTGTGAATGCAGTGCATCGAGGGGGGTCACCATCAACCATGAATCAGTCCCCACCCCACAGTTAGGGTGACCTATATATTCTGCTATGTGTGTGAGTGTGGGTGGGTGTGTGTTTAGTTGTTTAGTTCATGTCTGAGGTATTTAACTCATTTTCTGCCCCCTCCTCTTTCCTGTTCTCGTCTTATCTCCCAGGCATTGACTTTAAAGTAAAAACCATTGAAGTGGATGGAAAGAAAGTGAAACTCCAAGTCTGGTAAGAAATAATGTCCGGCTGCTTTCTGGGACAGTTTTTAGTTTTTCTTGGTGCTGATTCAACCTTATTTGTCTGAGAAGAAAGAGGAGCCCCCCCTCTCTCTTGTTCTCCAAATCTGGGACTTTATGACAGGGTTTATTGTCCAAGTATTCACATCACACATGGCCACCACAGAGAACCACCCCATGACATTTTAAAAGGATAGTTCAGGGTTTTTTTTTGTGTGGTTTTATGAGGCATTGACACATTATCAACACTGACTAGCTCACCACTGAACCGCCCTGTGACCAGGACTCTTGTTCTCACTGAAAACATGGCTGCTCACAGGGACATAAGTAAAAACAGACGTTAGCCAACTAACTAAAGGCTCACCTAATAAAACGTACACTGTAAGTCTGCAAGATCTTATATACTATATATTATATACTTATCTACTAATATGTTTGCCTTAATGTCGCTGTTATAGTGAACATCATATTCTTGCTATTCTTGCACTTAAGTCCATCTAGAAATCAGTGTTTTTAGCGTGCAGAGACACAGGTCATGCTGGTCTATGGCTAACTCCATCAGAAAATGTATATCATTTATTTAAGTCAGAACAAAGGATTCCATATACAAAAGTGACAAAATAGCACATTAAAATTACTAATGGAACAACCAGAGGATTGACAGCTGTGTTTTTTTGGACTTTGGTGCAGGGAGTGAGCCGTTCACAAACCTCAGTTTGGCAAGAAAAAGCAGCAAACACATTCTTAAGATATCATAGACTTAAACAGTCATATGTTGTATTAACTGAACTTTTTTGTTAAGTGGCCAAAATCTGTTTTCTCTTCTCTCCCTGTTGACAGCCATGTTCATTCAGAGCAAATCGCTGGGTCCAAAACAAGTCCATGGATTTGGACTTGGTGAAGTTAGTTAGTTAGTTGCTAATGTTTCAGTACCTCAGACACTTACACTTCAAGAAAAACCTGAACTAACCCTTTGATGGTGTTGATACAGTAATTTAAAGGTGCTGTGTTTTGAGAAAAATACAACAGTCACGTCCTGTCCCCTCCCATCAGTCCTCTGGTGAAAGCCATGCCCCCACAATCATGGCCACATTCATATGAATAAGGAAGCTACATAAGTGAAATACTACTTAACTTACTAATTACTACTAAGGGTGGGAATCACCATACAATATTACACATGATACATGGTCCACAACACCAATACTATCACTATACAGCGTATAAAGTGTATAAAGTCTGTGTATTGAACTTGGATGGAGCATCTCTTAACGTAGCTTTCTGTCCGCTATCGTGCTGTTAACTCCCTCTTCTTCAGCCAGGTAACTTCCACCCAAGTTTCCCTCATTCATTTGAGCAGTGACACCCGGCAAGTGAAACAGGCAGGGAGTGTTTACTTTAGAGTGCCTTCATTTGTTAATTAAAATATCGATATTTGTCCCGGTGCATTGATTAAGGAAGGACGACAATATATCACCAAATCGATATTTTGACCCATCCCTAATTACTACATTACTATGTAATTACTACATTCTGGTGTAATATCATGTGAGTATACATGCATCAGTGCTCATTGTTTGACTGCGAGTGTGTGTGCTTTGTGTAGGGACACAGCAGGGCAGGAGAGGTTCAAGACCATTACAACGGCCTACTACAGAGGAGCCATGGTGAGCACAGGACGCCTGTAGAACAATCAGCCTGGCATCATTGCCAATTTGTTCTAGCTCCGTACCTTTGACTAACTCTCCTCCTCCTCCTCCTCTGTGGCAGGGCATCATCCTCGTCTATGACATCACAGACGAGAAGTCCTACGAAAACATTCAGAACTGGATGAAGAGCATCAGAGAAGTGAGACTGCTTCTTCTTAGCCATGGCAAAGACAACCAGGAAATGCGTAACATTGACTGCATAGTCAGGTGGTTTCATAGTCATACGAGTCTTCACTCAGTGTAGCAAGAGACAAAATCAAAACAGCCATAGTCATCTCCTTCCTTCCTCCCTTCATGCAGTATAAGTCACTTATTTTACTACCTCGTCCAAGGAGGCCATGTTTTCACTTACTCTGTCTCTGTTTGTTGTAAACAGGATTATGTAACAGCTACTGAAACAAGTTTTATGAAATTTCTGACTCAAGGAAGAATCCATTATATTTCATAGCAGATCTGATTAAGGGGGATGTGTACAGGGTATATGCACTTTGTTGTTAATGTTGGTTCATTCAGGTAAAATTTGTTTGACCTGATAATCTGATGATTGTCTCACTCACTCACTCACTCACTCAATCACTCACCGCTTTATTCTCCACATGAGGGTCGTGGGGGCCGCTGGTGCCAATCACAGCTGACAGTGGGGATCACCAGTCCATCACAGGGCCACATAGAGACAAACAACCCTACTGTCAAACCAGTCACACCTTAACACAAGATAATAAACTGGGAACAAAACATGCTTAAGGCTTTATAACTCATAAAGAGTCAGCGTCCGCATACACTAAATACACTACTTTTATTTTGATTTAATAAAAAAAACTTCTCAGAGAGCGCCCTCCTGCCAAACAGCTGCTTTATTGCCTCTCAAGATATGATCTCATGTTTAAGTCCCTCCTCCTCGTCCCCTTTAATCTCTTTATCCATGTGTCTGCCTCTAAGCCGACACCTCTGAATCACCTGCACGCGTGCAAAGTCAATCAAATCTTGTGCTAATCAAGTAATTGTATTCCCTCTTTCCCAGAATGCATCGGCCGGGGTCAGTCGAATGTTGCTAGGTAATAAGTGTGACATCGAGGCAAAGCGCAAGGTTTCCAAGGAGACGGGAGAAAAGGTGAGGCGACTCCAAGAGGAACCTTATTTACAGCGCATGTATTGTGTCATTCAGAGAAGAATAATGTCAAAGCAGGAAGTTATTATTGCTCATATCCTGACTTACTATAAGTACGTGTCTGTTGTCAACAGCTGGCTAAAGATCACGGCATCATGTTCTTTGAGACGAGTGCAAAGTCCAGCATTAATGTTGAGGAGGTGAGTCACGACAAAATCACATCTGCTCCAAAGCTCATTCATTAATGAACTGCTTTTCTTTGTTATTGTGCTGCAGAGTTGAACTTTAACTGTTAATCTCACTCACTCCTTTTTCTCCATCTTTAGTCTTTTCTGTCTTTGGCTCGTGACATACTACAGAAAAACAGCAAGAAATCAGTGAGTGGGAAAATACACAAAATATGCCCAAACTGAATCCTTAGTTTCTTCATGAACGTGGAATAACTCATGCATGTATTCACGTGTACACCTGTAATGCTGCTCTTTGTCTCTTTCTCCTCCTTCGACAGGGACCCACGGGCCGAGAAGTGAAAATCACCAGCAGTACAGAGAAGAAGTCTTCCAAGTGTGCTCTCCTCTAGATGTGACACTGGTGCATACACAGAGCAAAGTGCAACACAGATTTAAGAGAACATCAGCATTGCAGAAGGAACACAGTACAACATGGTTTCTGTCTCCATCTGGTGGGCTCCGTGTCAAATACATGCATCTGCAAAAAAAAAAACAAAAAAAAAAACAAGTGTTATATCTTAAGTGTTGACACTTTTGTTTCCCAAGAAAATGCCAGGAGAAATATAATTTATGGATTATTCTTGTGGGATAGTGTATTTCACAATGAATATGTTTTCTGCAACATCTACTGTGTTCGCATTAATGTTACAAGAGCTGGTCAGGTATGCAAATCTCCACCATGTTGAGTACAGTTTGTATTACTCCAGCTTATCACCACAGTATAAACCCTGCAGCAGCACTGTCTAGTGGTTTTTATAGAACCTTTGTAGAAAATCACACCTCTGCTTATAGTAGAGCCATTCCAGGCATTTCTAATGTGTGAGCATTTGCAGTATAATAGAGGAAGAGGTTGCCATAAAAAAACATTTCATATTAATTGTGCTCCCGGTTTGTGCATCGCAGTGATTCAGTAGACGGGGAATTCATTGAAGTCGAGTCATTACGTGTTTTGGTGAGGAACGCACTCTCATTTCCTGCAGTGACACATAACAAACCGTGCAACGTCACAGAGAGGTCATATGTCGATAGACATATATAAATGTATCCCTGTGAAAACCGATCATACTGTATATGTTTTAATAGTGTGCGTCATCAAAATGCATTCCACAGAATATACAGTAGATACCGTGACAGGTTACCACCATGACATAAACGTTCCCTTTGTGCCGAATATGAGAAAATGGAAACCTGCTCTTTGTGTTAATGACTTGCTGTTTGTTCAAACCGAAACAAACAGGCGTTTCCTTTTAATAGATGGATGATTGACAATGTGGACGATGGTCAGTGAGATAAGTGCAATATGAGAGGGTGAGTGGAGAGATAAAAGAATGATGGACAAAGCAAGTGAATGGACAGGATGTGGGGGCCTGGGAGGCGGCACTGCTCCCATGTCCCTCATTTTGAATTGATTTAGTGGCTCTTGCCTTTTATCTGAAGTGCCTGTTATATCTCTTACAAACACCACCGCACGACATCTGACTTGACAGTGTCCCTGTGTTCAGGCATTGTTGTTTTTGTTTTTTTCAGGGCACTGACGACGACTGTGATTACTTGTGCTCCTCTAATCCTGACAGTTTCTGCTCCGACACACTGTTACTCTCACATTCTGTGTCTTTTTAACGCTGCCATTAGACTTTGTATGGAGACTGCAGACGTGCTGCTTGCTGAATTAAAATGCAAAATTGTAGACCATGGAAAGTCTGATGACGTTTGAAAACGCATGTTGACGCAATGATATAATTGGTGTGTATGCCTAGACTATGTCACTTGTTAATGTTTAGTCATATAATTCTCTTACTATCTCTGTGAAAAGGATCAAACCTGTAACAGAGAGGGGGTTAATCATTCAGGACAACCTGCCATGCACCAATTACACATACAATCTAATTTGAAACAAAGGATGAAGAACTGAGCCAAATATTTTTTATATTTGGCTCAAGTGTTTATAATGAACAAATATCTGATCTGTACTAGAAAAAACTTTTATACTACTTTTTTGGAAAGTCTTCTTAGTTGGCTGTTCAGTTCAAGCCACATGTGGAGGGTGACAGAGGTTCTCATTTAATGAGTGAGATAAAGAAAGTCATATTCTGTGACTATTGATAGAATATTCTTAAAGGTTTCTACATGAATGTGAAAAGAGGCTGGTTATCGTTTGATGTCCTGCTGACTGGAAGATAAGTGGTCATGTTTTATCCATTGAAAGGCACGAGCTAATGAATTAAAACCAAAGATTGCAGAAATGTTATACAACAAGCGGAGTCTTCATTTGCACTCGGCTGAAAATTGATCCTTAAAGCAGTGATAAATTATGTATTGGCTCATAATACGGCCATATAATTACAGAAGCCTATAAGCCCTTAAGCTAGTTGTTCCAGTATGTCTGTTGACAGAGTCAATATACTGTAATAAGATTACAGGCATGTGTGAGACACACACTTCCACATTTAGGTCCACAGGTCACCGTGTTTTAACGACTCTCCTCTCAGTGCAGCAGTCAGTCTCTCATTTCTATCATTATAATCTGCCATTATTAACAGGGACTGGGAGGAGTTTCCACATATCTCCTGTTTCTGACTCACTACACTGGTTACATCTAATGTTCCTGATCAAGTTCACGGCCCAAAGACTTGCTATACTGCACAAAGCAGTGTTGTAATGTAACAAAGTACAAATACTTATACTGTTCTTAAGTACAACATTCACGTATCTGTACTTCACTTTGTTATTTATATTTCTAGCAAATTTTACTTTTACACCACTACATTTCCTCTAACTATCTTTGTTACTACAAAATAAAATCAGAAGAAGAGTTGGTATTATGGTCTGTATTTATATAGAGTTTTTCTAGTCTTGATGAGCTGCTTTACGCTTATAGTTTCACCCATTCACACAACTTTCATATTCATGAAACACGATGCAGGGCGTTAAGTGTCTTGCTCAAGGACACATATAGACTAGCTAAAACTTAAGTATATTTCATATTAGAAAATGTCTTTTGATACTTAAATACAGTAAATGTCATAAACTTTTTCTTCTTCTACTATTTTTACTAAGTATCGTCACTTTTTTTATTAAAAAAAAAGTGACAATACTTGTACTTTTACTGAAGTATCCCTTTTAGGTATTTTATACAATACTGATACAAAGCTCAGAACCAAAAGAAGACAAGTGTCTTTGTAATCAATCATTTTCTCCCTCTTGCAAACGAGATGAATGATTCAAAAAGTTCTTAAAGCTCCAGTGTGTAACTTATGTCACCAACACACTGCATCAGTGAATCAAAGTTTCTCAGTTTCTCACACTTCATGTGTTTTGAGCAACATATCACGAGTTTCTGTGTAACTCGTGTTAAACAGAGTCATATATAAATAAAAATCTGGTTATTTGCTTAGTTTAATTGTTGCCGCAGCAGGGGCTGGAATCCGTCGCTAGGCAACCGTCCCTCCTTCCCAGCATCAGCACCGCGACGGTGTGCGCACGCTCTGCCGCAACCTCCATGTTGCCCGCACGTTCTGCGTGCTTTGTCATCACGTAGCAGGGCAGTTTTCGCTTTTTGCAAACATGATACTCCGCTCTCTCTGCCAGAGTCAGAGCTGAGGAACAGAGACGAGGCGTGGGAGCAGCAGAAGGGCGGGGCGAGGAAAGGAGAAGGATTCATTCAATCATTCATTCATTCATTCATCATCCTTGAGGGATTTCAGCATGTCATCGCGGGCACCCGGCGTATGTGGACCGTGTTGTTTTGCTCATGTGACGTTTGATGGAAGGCAGTGAGGTAAGCAGCATCCGGGATGCACACACGCAAACACACGGTCTGAGCGGGATGCCCGCGTGACTGCAGGGAGGAACGAGGCGGAGGAAGAGGAGAAGGAGGAGGAGGAGGAGGGGATGATGCTGCTGGTGGTGATGGTGGCGCGGGGGGTTTAGGTGCGTGTGGACCACCACAAACCCCCGCTGAGTTGGAGCTGTCAAAGATCGAAACCCAGGGGGGAGAGGTTTTATTGCAGAAGGGCTCTGATATTTTTGGTGCAGTTTGATAATCGATAGAGGATTTTTCTTTCTTTCTTTTTCTCGGTGTAATTAGTCTCGCGTTTTTCCGACACGCACCGATGTGATATTGATGGGGGTTTGATCTCCACGCCGTGACAGGATGGACCTGACATAAGGAGGAGGAGGAGGTGCGAGGGGCCGGGTTTGGCTCGGACACTGAGTGGACACTAGCGCCGGCTCCTGTCCTCATCGCTGCTGCTGCTGCTGCTGCTGGTGGTGAAAAATCAGCTGGTGTTCTATTGGATGCTTGAGAATTTGCGGCCTGCTCTGGTCTCCAGTTACCGCAATGCCACTGGCGAGAGGAGGGAGAGGTGGAAGGCTGTCCTGATGACAGGAGCGAGCAGCAAAAAGCATATGATTAAAACACTATTAAGAAAATTGCAAGTAAACTAATGCAGTTGTGTGTGAATATGTCAGAATGACTTGATAGGATGCAGCTCTATATGCTGTGCAGTGAATAGACTAGTGGTCATAATAGACTGTAAACTGCATTGACTGAATCAACCTCAGTATCATGGCTGAAATGTCAAAATCAGACAAATAAGGCTGCGAGTGTGTAGTGGCTGCTCAATTCTCAACTTTCTGCTGACAAAGTTCTTGGACTGTAGTGTGCACCACCGTGGGCCACTGCGCAGCACCTATGGCACCTGCCAGTGGAGATTTTGGTGCATAATTGTGAGAGTGGAGCTCTGAAGCCAGCATTGGTGTCTCCCTCTTCAACGCTCTTGCGCCTACACCACAACAACTTAACGTTGCTTTATCAAACCAGAGTGAGTGTGAACTGTTTCCCAGCCTCCTCCTGCACTCACGGATGAGCCTGCCATGCCTTCACCGTCAGACTCCAGCAGTGTGGCTTCGGCCTCGGGGTCTCGGGGCTGGTCAGACAGCCGTAGAGGGATGTCAGGCCGGGGGCCCGGAGGAGCACGGCTGCTCCTCTACCTGGGGTTGTGCCACCTGGGTCTAGGGGCCATGGTCCTGGCCTTCTCTTTTACCAGCATGGCCTTCACCTCTTCAGCTCGTGTGAGGCAGTCCTGTCCATTTTGGGCTGGTTTCTTTGTAAGTGTAAATCTGACCAAACCATATTGCACCTTTAAAAATGAAACAGTAAATATTGGTAATTACCTGTGTTATATTATATGTGCTCTCTGTTACCAGGTGGTGGCATCTGGAATAGTTGGGATAATCTCCTGGAAGAGACCTTTGACACTGGTGGTATGTGTGTAACATTATCTGATAACATTAAGGTTGTTTATCACAAATAATCTGGTGCTTAGACCAATACAGGGATACAGAGCAAGGCAATATGCAACTTCCAAAGATATTCTATTTCATTAAAAACTGTAATATGTATAAACAATGTACAGATTATCTAGTGAGAGGGGAGGGTTAGTGAGGGGGGAGAGTTAAATGGCTGAAAGTCTGCTGGCATTCAGCCACAGGAGAATTAAACCACTGTAAAGATTATTTCCATATCAATACAGCATCTCAATGGATCAATACAGTCCCACACTGACATACTGTAACATTTCAGTTTATCAATATTTAATTGCAGCCCTAAATAACATGACATTTCAAGTAATAAATGTAGGACAATGTGCCACAGAGGAAGACTGTATTACCAGGAGGGCAAAGACTTCCCAACAAACAGTCCAGGTTCACTGTGTTTCTATAAAGTTGTGATGATTTGACACATTCACCAATGATTACCTCTGCCTAGTGGGTTCTAGTTTTGCTGTGAGCAGCATAACTCAGAAAGAGAAGAGTAGATTTGGATTTTCTGGTGATGTAGAACTGATTAGATTATGGTTGTGATCCAGTTATGAAACTTTGTTGTCTTAATGGTATTTGTGATCACCACAAATTCCATTTAGTAGCTTATCTTCATCGGCAGATGTTTAAATGAGATCTTTAAGGATTTGTCTTAGTCTTAGTCTTTGATTCTAGAGGTCCTTCATTATTAATAATCCTTGTAATGTGTTTTTAATGCCATTTTAAGTGAAATGTGTCATGTTTGTGAGACAATAAACCACATCTGTCTGCCTATCTCTTATCACTGCATAGCTGTGAAAACAGAGGGTTTAGTTTGTCGGGAGTAAAACTCTTGGCACTGTGTGGCACTCTTTTCTAACGCCCCGCACTTGGCTGTGTGCTTGTCCACAGGTGTCACTGTTCATGCTGCTGTCTGCAGTGTGTGTGATCCTCAGTCTGGCTGGTTCAATGCTCTCCTGTCAGAACGCACAGATGGTCAAGTCCATGCTCACCTGCCAGGTACACAGCATTGTTTTCTGCTCTCATGCTGTAATACCCTTCAAACCAGCTGCATGTGGAAAGCGTTACAATATGGATGTTATTTTCAGTGTGGAAATACGTTTTTCACGAAAATCCTCTGTGTGTGTAATTGTTTGTAGGTGGAGAACGGCCTGTGTGTGTGTTGTGCGCCCACTCACTCCTGCTCCATCACAGAGGAGGAGACCCTGGTCCTGTACCTGAATGCTGACTGCCATTCAGTCAGACACCAGTTGAAGGTGAGTATTTATACCCAGGTTATCGATTAAATATGACTTTCTACAAATAAAAAGCCAGTTTACTGTATAGTCTTGGTTTTCCTTAATGTACATTTGTCTGCAGGACCTTTTGTTCAGTGCCTGCGGTCTCAGCATTCTCTCCACCATCATCTGTACTTTGTCCACTGTGACCTGCAGTATTCACATATTCTCCCTGGACCTTGTGCACCTGGTAAGTGCAAACGCAGCACATTTTTCATTTATCAGACTCGCTTTTGTTTTACCAATGTCCCAAATGATGTTCCTGCAAAACCAGGAGCTGCACTTCAAGGACTGATCTTCTTGGACCGTAGAGGTTATTCCACCCAAATGCTTAGGGTTAATCTAGATACTAATTTGTCTAAGCATAGTTTAAATTGCCATTAC
Source organism: Solea senegalensis (assembly GCF_019176455.1). Taxonomy (NCBI): domain Eukaryota; kingdom Metazoa; phylum Chordata; class Actinopteri; order Pleuronectiformes; family Soleidae; genus Solea; species Solea senegalensis. Next base: position 19,655,114 of record NC_058029.1, read on the forward strand.
ATCTAAATATTTATCTAATTAATTCATTTCAAACAGTTTTTCCATCGGAATATTACTTGAACTAATGCACCACTTTCTGTCTCACAATTCAAGTTGCATGTTGGACAATTTGTGTATTTCGTGTACATTGTGTTACAAAGAAGTCGGGTTGTAAAGTAAGAAGAGTGCTTTTTTCCTAACAATTCTGGCTCGTTTTTCCACCACTGTTTCAACAATCACCAGTAATTCATCACATAAGACTTTGAATGAAATGCATTTTTAAAAAAATGAAATCACTACATTTTTGAGTGGAGTTTGGTTGGTTTGGTGAGGACACTTTCTTTCTTCTCTCTTTCCTAACCCTCCTTTTTTTCACAAAATAGACCAGCTAATTGTTGACTTTGTGGTGAAATTCAGGACCACATAATTGTTTAATTGTCGTCAAACAAATAAAACTACGTGCAGCCTCCAGTATTACATGAACCTCACACTTACAATGACAAGCACTGTGCAATATCTGAAAAAAAACAAAACCCATTTAATTAGACTATACAAATAACCTATAATCGTCTTTTTGTGGTATAACTCTGCCTCTGTGTGTCCAGCTGGCTCCCCATCGCTCCCGTTCAGTCAACCCAGAGTGCACCACTCCTCAGGACGCGTTCCTGACCAACATCATGGACTTTGAGGAGTTTGTGCCACCCATCCCTCCACCTCCGTACTATCCTCCTGAATACACCTGCAGCTCTGAGACAGACGCTCAGAGGTAACAAGGACATTCAATGCTTTACTCTACATCAACTGAATGGTGTGCAGTTTTTCATGTACGTGATGTATGAAAATTATTTTTCGACATTTTGTATTCACACTTAGCATCACCTACAATGGCTCCATGGAGAGTCCTGTTCCCCTGTATCCCACTGACTGTCCCCCTCCTTATGAAGCAGTGATGGGACAGAGAGCTTGCAGCCAAGTAAGTACGCGTGTGTGTGTGTGTGTGTGTGTGCACGCATGTGTGTGTGCCCATGCTGATTAGTCTCTGTTGTCACCGTTAAAGGCGACAGTGTTTGACCCCCACGGCACTGAGCTGTCTGGAGAGAGAGGAACTTCTACTGCCTTCAGTGGAGAAGGTGAGAAAACATTACATCAATGACAAATTCACCTGTGCTAGTTGAAAGTAGTATCACTAATAAGAGATGAACTGTTAAAATGTGAAAATTACAATTAAAGGTCCAATCTGTGTTTACTGGCAGAAATGCACGTTTACATTTAGGTTACAAAGTAAGATGGGGCAAGTGTTATGACATTTGTATTATTTCATTAATGGTGAGTTTAATTTTCAAGTGTTGTTAAAAAAAAAGAAAGACAATAATTTGAATATACTACACACGTAGGTATACATTTTAAATAACAATTGCTAAAATAAAAAGGCCTCCATCTCGCACTGCCATTTCTACTGCAGACCAAACAGACAAACCAGCCAGAGCCTAATACACAAACAGACAAGAATATGTGGAGGCCATATTTCCTTGAAGCACTTATTAAAGGGAGGACTAAGTGGATCATTAATTCTGTAGATTTAAACAAATAATACTATATTATGTGAAAGGAATATAGAAAGTTACATAAGGAAACATTTAGTTTACCAGCTTTTCAGTGGAATATATTATTGATAACAAGTTCCCACATAGATTCTAGTCTTGTTATTAAAAGATCTAATTTGTTTTTACTTAATTTTCAAGTGTCCATGGACAGTGGATCTCTGTTGATGTCAGAGATTGTGGACATCCCTGATGATTCCTCCCCATCAGAGGACTCCTGCCTGATGGAGGTTGGACTGAGGCACCAGGGGGAGAGAGGGAACAGGACCGCCAGTGAGGTGGGAGATGGAGGGGAGCTCTTCAACTACCGTGGTCCTCCATCTCAAACACCAGAGAGTCCTCTGGCAGGAGGACCGAGAGCCAGACGCTTCCTCAGAGGAGAGAGGTCCAACTCTTGCTCATCTCCCAGCACTGCCACCACCACATACAGGTGAAGACTTACACACAGTTTTAGTACCAAATGATGGTTATCATAATCGCTTTGGATAAAAGTGTGTGAATGTAATATAATGTAATGTTCAGAAACAGGAATTTCCCTGTGTTGTCCTCTAGGTCTCCAGTGCTGCGTCGCCAGGCAATGCTAGCAAGTAGCTGCTCCCAGCTGGAAACAATACGAGGCTCCAGCTGTCAACAGCAATCCTCCATCCCAGAGATTCGAGTACACTCCGCACAAGGAGCTGCTGTGGCCTCCTTAGTTCCATCCCCCTCGGTTGCCGGTGCACCGGGCAGTAATGGGGCACCACTCCCTCACCAACCGCTGTATCTGCGACGTAGGGCGGGGAGGACTGAGAAGGATGGAGAGAGAGGAAGGAGGGAAACTGAGGGGCTGCCTCCCCTCGTGAGGTCACACAGCGAGCCAGGACTTGGCTCCTCGACTGATACAGGTGATTTAAACACACACACGAGCACTTTTGCTTCGCTGGTTTTATAGTTTCTATAACCTGTTCTGTTTTCTGCAGTTGACTATGGAAGCAGAGCTCTGGAGGACTCTGGAGACAGCAAGACATCCATAGATACAGGTAAGACCTTGTGATCTTTAGGTGTCTCCCTGGTCTAAAGATTAACATGTGTTATTGAAATGTGACTCAGAACCTCCACTGCAAACTGCCACTGCCTCTCTTTTCTTTGCTGTCTGCATTTACGTTCAAATTACATTACATTACATTACATGTCATTTAGCAGACGCTTTTATCCAAAGCGACTTACAATGGAATCAAGTACAATTAGCCAGGGGTGGAATCGAACTTGCGACCATGATGTCTTTGGTACACAAGGTAGGGTCTTAACCACTGAGCCACTCCACCCCACAAATTAAAGTGGGAAAAGCCCAAAAGAAAACACATTTAAGTCATTTTGATGAGATAAAACTCAGCAGCTAACAAGCGTCATTAATCAAACTCTCTTAGGCCAGAGGAGACCGATATGCAAAACTATCCCCATGTGAAAGTGATTTATGAAACTCGTCCACGACATTTAAATTAACAGTGATGTGATTACAGATTGATATATTAGATTCCGGTGTGGAAACTATCATGTGGTTCACCAGCTTCTCATTAACAATATTTTCAGATGATACACTTTATTATTTATGACTGTCGACACAAATCATGGAAAAGATCACAAAGCGGAGGCTGCGTACGCGATGTGACACGCAGTAATTAGAGGACATAACTGAAGATAAGCCATGACAACTGGGCTGCGCTACGGGAAACGCACTACAAATCTCTGATTATCTGATCTGTCATTATGTGTAATATCACTATGCATATGTGTGGTGTGAATTTCTGAGCAAATCCTTGTAAAAACTGGCAGGAAACCCATCGGGGGTTGGTGCCTTCTAACTTCGCTTAGATTAATTACACAATATCATTGGCTGAAAAAGAGTTTGATTCCGTGCACACTGTGGGAATATTCAGATAAATACACAGCATACATGCTCTACAGCTGTGACAAATATAGAAATGGTATGGCATTTCTGTTCAAGTCTGGTTTTCTTTGGGTTTTATTAAATACTGACAAAATGAATGAACTGACTTGAGTCATAACAGAATTATAACTGTTTTTTTTTTCACATTTTTTCTGACTCAAAAGGTCAGTCTTCTGATGTGTGTCTGCTGCCCCGCACTTCTCTGCCTCCAGCGGCAGCCTTACCGAGCAAAGGCAGCATTAAATCAGCAGCTGTAGGGGTGCAGGTGCCTGCCAAACCTCCACCCACATCGCCACTACGTTTACCTAAAGATTGCCACCGTTCCCTCGGAGACCTTAAGGCAAGTCTGAAAAAATAACATTGAAAATTCTCATGCAAGCTGTGTCACTTCTTGTCTTATCCTAACTGATGTTTTTGGTTTTTTTCTTCAGGTGACACGGGTTCTCATGGCTCGTTTCCTGCAACGCTCCAAACGCAACCTAGCTCCTTCCTCTGAGCATGCTGGGAGCACAGGGCAGGGACCTAAGAGGAGGACTGGAGCTGAGGGTGCTGCCACCAACCACCTGCCGCTGGAGCATGTATGACAATGATTCACCTCATAATTTCATGTATTTCCCTTGGCCTTTCTGCATGGGGTTTGCATGTTCTCCCTATGTGTGCAAAGGTTATCTCCACATTCTCCAGGTTCTCTGGTTTCCCTCCACAGTCCAAAAACATCCAGATTAGGCAAATTGGACACTCTAAATTGGCCGTAGGTGTGAAAGTGAATGGTTGTTTGTATGTGTCCCTGTGTGGAGGATAAAATGGTAGAAGATGGATGGATGGATATTCTTCCTCTACCTTCTTTCAATGAGCCATGTGCATCTCCAGTTATCTTGATTAATTCCTTTTCAGGTTTTGCTTACACCTTGGAACACAGGCCGAGGGCAGCCCAGCCGCAATGCTCACCATCCACCTCATCACCGTGGACACCACCATTCCCACAGTGACAGTCGACACAACCGACGCTACAGTGGACGGGTGCCAGAGGGGATCCACCTGCGCAGCTGTGGAGATTTAAGCTCCTCCTCCTCGGCGTCACTTCATCGACTGGTGACGCCTTGTCCACCCCATGGGTCATCGGGAGCTCTCTACTCAGAGTCTGCACTGTGAAGACAGGAGAAGGCTGGAGGAGGGATTGATGAGGAAAACCCCGGAATGACACGAGGAGTGGACGGCAGGTTTAAAGAAATATTTAATCAAGACAAAAGTGGTTTTGCAACTTTTAAAAGTCTGTTCTCCCGTTTGTTCCTGTCACTACTGTATTCGTGAAGTCATCTGAGCAAATGGCCTTATTCAGAGGTGCTCTTTATCACCCAGAACATTGACCCAGAGCTCACACATTCAACAACAGTGAAACAGCTCGTGTTTGGCTGCTGTGGTCTTCTAACTTACTGAGACCAACCAGAAGCATCTGTGCTGCTGAATTCTTCCTCCCTCACTATAGTCAACTGGAAACGTCTTTTCCTCAACAATGGAGACAGAACTCCATTGACAGAACAACCACTTACTCACGTGTACAGACAGTCTATTACATAATTATGGGTTGCAATATGCATCTGGCCCTTTTGTACATTGCTATATATAGCCACAGAATCACTTATGTAAAGTGATTATGGAATTATTCTTACTTTGTCTTCCATTGACTTCAATTGTTTGTTTGTTTTTGTTTTTTTTAAAAAATCTATCTCAATAAATATAATTAGCTTGTTTAGAGTAAGATTAACAGATGAGGACAAATGCTCTAATGTGAAAATATTTTTTCAAAATTCAGGTTCCTAATTTCCCCCCAAACTCTCACAGCTCTGCACTGGCCTTCAAAAGAAAAGCAACTAGCATTTCTAACACAGACACACTTCAGCCTTTCAAAGGTATTTTCTGTGCATAGCTCCTGGACACTGTGGTTTGATTTGCATATGTGCATGTTTTGCTAAAGCATACAGCAGGAAACCTTGTGCATCAGATCCTGACTGTCTGTGTAACTCAGTAACATGTCCTCAGAATGTCTTTATGTCTGCATGTTTGGAAAATGTTTATTACTTTTTTTCTTCCTCTTGCACCCAAGACCTATGATATTAGCTATATTTGAAATGTGTTTGTGGTGATAGGTAGCTGAGGACAAAGGTCAGAGTCAAAGGAGTGCAGTGTTTCCAGAGTTTTCTGTCAGATGACTCCAGACATGTCACTGCATCCTAATTTTATTTTGGGGAGACATATATCTATGATAATAGGCAAAGGCAGCCTGATCCTGTAAGATAAAGAGGTGTAAAGTGCACTGTGACTCGGATTAAACGAGTCTCTTGCAATAAATATACAGACATTCTGTATGAGGTTGGGTTTCACACTATGTCTCAGCATGGTTTCCACTTGCAAAGGGTCGTGAGTGTGTAGTCAAATGAGGACAAAAAAACGGACCCACCAGAGACACTGAACATACGGTGAGTGTGGACAACCGGATTCTGTTGATACATATTGAGCCCATATCAGTAAAGACTCGTTTCTGAGGCATTCATAATTATGTAACTACTTTTAAAAATGTAAACACATACACATACATGCTCTCATGCTCTCTTATCAAGGCACTGAGCTGTGGTGTTTCTACCTCCTGTCTTGCATAAAACATTATTTATTTGAAGAATTGCATATCTGTATGGCAGGCTTAACAGGACGTAGCCTTGAAAGCAGAATTATAAATGTATCTAAATACGACACCTATTCCAGATTTTAAATGAAAACTTTAAATGCAAGTTATGTATTTCAGCATATGAAATAAATGATAGAACTAAAATAAAAAATAAACACTTTTGTTGATGTTTTGTGCATAACAAACATGGATAATATGAATATGAACTACGGTTAAGCTGATCCTCCTTTTTCTCTCTCTTGCATTGTTTAAGCTTTATATTTTCTACAGGAAACAAAATTATTGGACAAGATGTATGTGACTACAGAGCGGTGCTGTTGAACTTAAATGTAGCAGAGTGATAGGAAAAATGGGAGTCACAAACAGCTGCTTCTGTGGACTTAATTTACATGTAACTTTGAAATAGTAGTCTTAATGTTTTTTAGCTTATGGAGGGAGGGTATAAACATGAACAGCATAATTAATATAGATGATTTAAAATAGAAACACAATGTAGGAGAAAAATTATTTACAAAAAAGAAATAGGTACATTGTATATATACTCTATACACATGTTCACATAGACATTCTACATTCAACACAACTACATTTGTTTGTTTAACTGTTTGGGCCTGGCAAAGTTTTGCCTCACTTGTATTTATCTTCTCAAGGATTTACCATGTTTATAATATTCTTCAAAATTTGTTTCTAACTCAAATTTAATTATATTGTACTATAAGAAGTGAAGCGTTAATTTGCCTTTATATGGCTGTGATTTAACTAGTTAATTTTATTTTTATGAAAAAAGTTTTGAAGCCTCTCAACCTGCTTTTTTTGTTTTTTCTTCCTTTCAGTCAGTAAAACTGATTATCAAGACTCACCAGACTCACCACTCCACTTTAAACCCCGCCTCTTCTCAAATTCTATTGGCCATTCCATATGAAAGCCCATCCTGGTTCGATGTCACCAGCCAATGAAAACACTTAATGTCAAATGGAGCCTTTGAAATCCACGCCCACGCGCGCCTCTCGCAAGGTAATCTGGGAAACTTAGTTCTGCTGCTATATAATAAAAAGCACTGCGGCGCGAACTCAAACTACAATCTACACATCCTGGGTTTGGGAATTACAGACTTTAGTTTTGCTGAATTAAACGCAACAGTTTGTGACAAGAACGCTGACACTATGGTATGTAAATGGTTTTGTACGAATAAATATATATATGTTGTTACGCTATGCGATAGCTACCCTATGTCTCTGACTGGAAACTCGATATTCACGAAGACTAAACATCAGCTAGCGCTTCCTCATGTCAACGGAACTTACGGACGATAATTCTCTTGACCCCGTCTTTGCTTCGTGTTTACATGAAGCATTGTGTACCAATGGGGCTAACGTGGTTAGCTTGGCGTTTTGTCTCACCCGGGATACATTGCTAAGGTTACGTGTTTACCTGGTGTGTACAGTAGTAACGCAGATGCTTGTTGCCGGTGTGGAAGACACTCACGCTGCTGTTTGAGGATGAAACGACTGCTTAGTTTGGTCACTAATGTCCCTAAGACGTGGCCGACAGTGTGTCAGGTTAAGTTAAAAAACACATGTCTTCTGCTGTGCACCTCGTCTCTCCAGGGAGACAGTATCTGCAATGGGACTCACGGCAAAAAGGCTCTGCTGTCCGACCCTCAGCTGTTTGATGTTCAGTTTGAGGAGCTGGTGGCGGAGCTCACAGAGAGAGACCTCACTGATCCTGCGCTGGCTGATGCTCTGAGGAGGCTCAAAGAGGTCAATATGAACACTGTGTATGCTTGTTTTTGCTCAGTTTCCAGCTTAACTGTTCTTACATGTAAGTGTGCTGTGCACCCTTTTTTTGCATGTAGGTTTTAGAGTACAATGCTCCTGGAGGCAAGAAGAACCGAGGCCTCTCTGTGATTGGCTCACTGAGGGAACTTCTCCCTCCCTCTCAGCTCACACAGGACACTGTACAGAGGGCTCTCATTGTGGGATGGTGCATTGAGTTGGTGAGTAGATGTTGTCACACCTTCACAAGCACCCTCACCTTTCCCAGGTATTACAATATGAACTCACTCAGGTGTATGTTCATAACACAGTGCAACACTCTATACACATTGCCCATCCAACAATGTTACATATTTGACTCACAACAAGGTTTTATTATGGTAATCATTTTATAATAGAATGCCTGAAAATATCATGTCTTTTCTTATACAGGTTCTGGCTTGTTAATAACAATGCTATTAGTTTTGTAATAAAGAGATAATATTTAAGTAATACCATGTTATTTCCAAAGTAATATCCATATTATACAATGAGAATTACTACAGGCTAGCATCAGTGTCATATCTTTACATGAAAATTACTATAAATTATTATAAAGTTGCAATTGGTCCTCCCTTATCTGTTTTCTTTAACCCTCCGTCATGAGCGAAATTCAGTCTTTATTTGTCTGACATTTGTTGTGATAATTATCAATATTGACAGATTTGAAAATGTTATCATGATACTTTTCAAAACACATTTTGAAATCTGTTAATATTGTTGTTGTTTTTTATAAAAAAGCAAAATCTACTTTCTTAAATGTGAATATTTTCCAAAGTTTTTGCTCCTCTGAAACAAAAAAAAGTCTGTTAGGAGGATGTCATCGTTTTGACACCGATCAACCTTTTTTATGACATTTTATAAAACAATGTCTATAAAGTTCTAACATTTCTGTATTTACCATCACTTTTGAATATTTTATCTTGTGCAGGAATGTTTAGGCTCGGTAACAGGTTGGTTATAATCTTGGTATTTTGTAATTGGCAATAATATAATGTAAAATTAGAGCCACAGAAAGCTAAAGCCATAGTAGAATATTAAAGTAAAGGTGCAAATGAGAATAGTAATAAAGATTATATCAGCGAGGGTGTTACCTTCTCAGTCCTTAGTGAAACAACTGTGCCTCTGTTGCTTTCAGCTTCAGGCATTTTTCCTTGTGGCAGATGATATCATGGATTCGTCTGTGACTCGGAGAGGACAGCCCTGCTGGTACAGGAAGGTGAGACTGAAATGGATTCTCTGTAGTGTGCTAGTCTACTTTTCACTCTTCACAGTGCTCCCAGGTTTTTATGTAAATGTGTCTGTTTGTTTTTAAGGAAGCAATAGGTCTGGACGCCATCAATGATTCTTTTCTGTTGGAAGCATCAATCTACAGGCTTCTTCGCAAACATTGCAGGGATCAGCCGCACTACATCCATCTACTGGAGCTGTTTACTGAGGTATTATTATTATCATTATTATTATTATTATTAGTCCTGATTGACCACGCAGGAAGACATACATTAGCTTAGGATTCATAATGCACCTCTGTGTATTTCAGACATCTTTCCAGACAATGCTTGGCCAGGCTCTGGACCTCATGACAGCACCCCCGGGTCAGATTGACCTCAACAGATTCACCATGGAGAGGTAATGAAGGGAAATATGTAAAATAATTTGCAAAGGAGAGTTTTGTTTACCACAGCAAATAACTGTAATGTTTTTTCCCCCCACCTTGTCTCTCAGATATAAAGCTATCGTAAAATACAAGACCGCCTACTACTCTTTTTACCTTCCTGTGGCAGCTGCAATGTACATGGTGAGTGTGTTGCCAACACATCACAGAAAGAAATCATAGACATGATGGCGATGACACAAAGAGGTGGCTGTAAAAATAAGTTCACAAACTGGGTTTATGGTAGATTTATGATGCTGATTATCTTTGCCTATTTTACTATATATAATAATAACAAAATGACACACAAAACTAAATTTAACTTAATGCATAACTGTATCTGCAATCTGGATTTTGTGTCTGCATTGCAGTCCACTTTTTGTGACTTTGCAGTATTTATATCATTTTCATCGTCAACAAAAATGTGTGAATCACATAAATTAGTAGTTATTAGCTGATGCCAAATATCAAAAGTAGCTAGTGGATAAGAAGAAGGGAATTGGGCTTGTAACCATTGGTTTGCCGATTCAAATCCAGAGACAGGTCAAAGGGCTAGGTACTGAGCCCCCTTTCCTCCCGGAGTGCAGATTTATTATGTGTGCGTGTTCACTAATGGTGTCTAATAAGGATATAAGTAATAAGTTACATTCACTATCACTTATGGGTGTGTGCCAAATATAAAAACTTTGTCAGAATGAGAACATTCAAGGTGCAACTCTATACCTCATAATGATTTTACTGTACTTTTTTTAGGCTGGAATCGAAAGTGAAGAGGAGCATAACAATGCCAAACACATCTTACTTGAGATGGGAGAATTCTTCCAAATACAGGTAATTACGTCATACACACCATGTCCAATTCCGTGCTAAATATTGGGCAATAATGTGCTGCAGACTTTATGGTGTTAATAATCAATGAATGTCACTTGCAGGACGACTATTTGGACTGTTACGGTGACCCTGCTGTTACAGGAAAGATTGGCACAGACATCCAGGATAACAAATGTAGCTGGCTGGTCGTGAAGGCTCTGGAGGTCATGACGCCTGAACAGAGAGCAGAGCTGGAGGTGAGACTAACAATCCCTTCTACTTAAACACTGTAATATACTTTTATAATGTGGCTGCAACACAGAGTCGTATGCAAAGGTTATTACATTCAAATTTGGCTCAAGAAGAGTGGGTATAGTGTCCAATATACTGTACTTACATTTTTACAATTGCACCACTGGTGGAAGTGCAGAATTGTATGAAAACGTGCTGCCCTTTGTCATAATCCTTAGATTTGTTGTCACTACCCTGTAATCTAATCCCACTTTAGGGAAAGAACACTGTCAGGTAGAGTTAAGGGATTTGGGTAAAGTATCTTATTCTTATTCTTGTGGTAAAACTTTGTTCAGAAAGCTTCAGTCCAATATTTATTATGTTATAGAATTTAACACCACATGAGGTACCATCCAAATATCAGTTACTGTACTCAAATGCAAGAATGAAAACGTACAGATAAGAACAGTTTTCAACATTTATGTATTGCACAAAGAACATATAGTGGACTAATGAAAGAACAGAATGAGTAAATTGCTCACTTTTTGATTTGCCAATCGCTCTGTTTCAAAGTGCGATGATGTGATTTGAAAATGAAGAAATGTTGAGCCCACTCACTGGTATGTCAGCAAATGCTGATTCCGTTTTCATTCCGTCCTCAGGCATGTTACGGACGCCACGATGAAGCAAGTATAGAGGAGGTCAAAACACTGTACAACACCCTGCAAATGTCAACACTGTACCAGAACTATGAGGAGGAGAGCTACCAGCGGCTACAGAAACTCATCGCTTGTCACGCACAAAACCTTCCTCACTCGGTCTTCCTCAACTTCGCCAAGAAAATCTACAAGAGGAACAAGTGAGAGGGGAATGACGATGTGATCTGTGCAGGAATATCAGGTGCATCATCCAGCTCCTCTGGCAGACGCAGAGCTCTCACTCCAGCAGCATGACCCAAAGCAGAGTGTGATGTATTTTTTTAAATCCTGGCGGCAGTTTCTGAACTTTTCAGTGATTTGTAAATATTTGGATGTGGATGACGATACATTACAAGTCTCTTCAGTTCTATTTATTGAACCCAGCGCAACACTGTACAGTGTAAGCAGTACTCTGTGAAGGATGATCTAGCTTTTTCATTTTTATCCGCCGTGAGGCTGAGTGAAGATTCATCTAAAATGATTTCAGTTTTGTGAGAATAGCTTTATTCATTTTTAATACATTAAATGGAGATTGTGTAAGATTCCTGAGGATAGATGGTCAAACCGAATTAGTTGTGTTAATTACAAATAAAAATTCTTATGATACTGTCTGGTTTTTTTTTCCTGTGTGTGTGTGTGTGTGTGTGTGTGTGTAAACACATCACCTTCCCCATTCTGATGCTTGGTTTGAAGTACAGAAGGAATATTCCAATACTAAAAATTTGTATGATTAATGTATGATAATAAAACAGACTTGTAATCTAATTGCTATAATATAACATAGGGGACACAATTCATGCGTACGAGGTTAGTTATTGAACATAATATCCAACAGAAAGCCAATAAAGATCATTAAAATTCAACAAAATATATTATGACTCACCAAGCACAGTAGTCAAGTAGACAAGAGCGCTAGTATTGGATTATTGGTCTGTGAAATTAATTTCATTACACTACAACATGTACAAGAGTCACAAACGGCACGAATGAAGTGCATATATTGATATTTTAATTCTTAAAATTAGGCTTTATGGTGATATGAAGGTTTGTTGAACATATGTTTATGTTTGAGGACTTACAAATAAGTACTTATAGTGTCCATTTGGTGTATTTCCCAAATTAATCGACTAAATCAATTGGTGGTTTCAAAAAAGTAACCAGCAGATTAATCACTGAGGAAAGTTCATGTTCATTTCCCTGAAGGCTGATAAGAGGACATAAATTATGTGAGAGAAATCACAGGAAATCACACTCTCCTTGACACTTAAATTTTTTTTTGTTGAAGAAAATGAGGTTAAGCTGATATTGTAGCGTGATGATAAGGGAAGAGAAAAGGGGTGTGGTTTGCTCGGGTTCGTCGGACGCTCGCGAGAGGACGGCGCTGAGGCTGCAAACGTCAGAGAGTCTCTGTGCTTTCACACGGACGGAGGATGTGAGAGAGACAGACCTGCACGATGGAGACCTTCATCCATCTTTACCTGAACCCGATCGTGAGTCGAGTTGTTATTTCACAGGCTGTTTTATTTTGTACGTGTTTCAGTTTTGATTGGTGTGAATGGACGTGCTCGGCGAGGTCCAGCAGAAATCTCTGCGTCGACGTCGAGACATATGAAATTCCTCTCCTCACACTGATTATACTTAAACGCTGTTTGTCTTTAAATGACATTTAATCATACTTATCATCATTATTGTATGGAGATGTGAATATAGGGTTAGTGTAATAGGGGAATCAGGGTGGATGGGCCTGTGTATCAGGGCGATGCGGTTGGAGGTGGTACCCCCTCCTCCTCTCCTCCTCCTCCTCCTCCTCCCATCCTCCCCGTCTACATCAGCTCAGTGGATCAATAAATGCAGGGGTAAATAATACTGTACTCAGGACGGGTTAAATTACATGTGATGCCATTTTTTGTGTGTGTGTTTTATTCCATGGCTTCCTTGTCTTAAATGGTTATTGTGACAAAGGCCTGCTGTAGTCAAGCACTTGATGTGATTTATATTCCTCAGTGATGTGAAGGGCACTGTGGAGGAATATATGAGCAGCAGCAGCCTTTCGGTGGATGGGATGTACAAAAAAAAAAAGATAAAGATAGAGTTTGTATTGTCCAGTGCTGCTGTGTGATTATTTCACGCTCCAGTTAAATGTTCAGTCATTTCTCCCTGGAGCTAAGATGTTTTTAATGTCATTTTAGTTTCAATCTGGACCTTGCTGCTGCTTATCTGGTGGGTAAAAAAAATAAAAGGACTTGCACAGATGGAGAGCTCAGTGAAGCTGAACAGATGAATATGATGAGTGACAAGTTAGGCTACAAATTAGCTGACAGTGATTATCATAAAGGACCGTTCGCTGAGATAGGCCTATGTGTGTGGGTGGGTGGGTGCTTGGTTATTATTTTAATTCTGGGACAACATTAAAAATTCAAATGGGGAATACACGAGCATTTCAAGCCACTTCTTTGCTCGGGCTGCAAATCAAAAGACACCGCAATGTTTTGGGTAAAGATAAAAATGTGTGACAAAGCAGCTGATGAAATGCTGCAGGGCTGCAGGAATCCACCGATCCTAAATTCCTGCTCTTGAGATTCTAAAATATGTAGTCAGAGAAGAAGAAGATGACCAAAGCACACTAATAAATCTTCAGCCCTTTAAAGTGCAATCTGACTAATGTCTTGACTCTGCTGTGTCTTTATCAGAGTCAGAGCAAACAAAGACTTGAGGCAGGTAATTAAGGCGGAATATTTATCAGTGTGCTCCAGTCCTCTTCCTTTTTTGTGAAAGTTTGTTGTTTTCAAGCTGAGAGGCATCTGAATCAGCTGCATTTGGCTGGAAGATTTTTCTAGAAAATATGTTTTGTTTGTTGACAGACTCCCTAAAATGTTAAATCATCATAATGTTCATATTTTCTCCCCCAACAAAAGTGATATTCAAGATGCAGAAATGTTTTTTTCGTCTAAGGTTTAGTGCTCGACACAACATTTTTGAGAGCTGCAACTAAATCTTAATTTCAGTTTCTTTCTTTTAAGTTCCTCTCGACAACATAGCAGTCAAAATCCCAGCAAGAAATTGAGTTTACAATCATAAAAATGCTAAGAAAATTCACATTCACTTAGTGAATAAATCGATGATCAAAATGCTTCTGCATCTCCTTTGATGATCGACCTCAGGGACGAGCTGGAGTAGTCCTAGTCGACAGTGACACTGGGTGAAAGGCAGTTTACATCTTGATTAATAATTTAGATTTATTATAATTTATTAATTATATAATTATTTCCCTTAAGTGCTGATATTTGATACTGTGGGGTTTTGTTTCTTTTCTTGTAGCAAGACTATGTTTGAGGCTGTGTGTGTGTTCTGTGTTAATATCATTGCTGTGATAATTATATTATAAAAAGCCCAAAAACTGGGTTTTCACATGATCCAGATGAGTGTGATTTTGTTATAGTCTAAACCTGTAGTGATGCAGAGCGGGAAATAGTCTTTGCTGTTGCAGAGTTTGCCCGTAGTCCTATTCACTGTGTTTTCTTTTGATGTTCCAGGACGGAAGTGAAGCCAAAATGTGACCGTCACGGAGCGTCATTGTTTGGATCGCTCCAGCCTTAGCAACTCTTGTTTCTATAGCAACAGAAATATCAGTTTATCCTAAAAAGTCCCATCCCTACAATGCAGTCCTCTAGCTGCTCCTCCCAGGCTTCAAAGCCACGACGCTTTGACGTCAGCAGACGGACCAGTACCTTAGCTGGACCAAAGTCTCACGGTCCTGGTGTTCAGAAAGAGGATAAAAACATGAACAAAATCAAGACATCATCCCCACGCCGGGTTGTTAAAGTTACCCCTGCTCCCACCAGGACCAGGGTGGGGGTGCAACCACGAGTTCCAGTCAACCAATCCAGGTTTGGCCCTCAAAAACAGGCTTCCACCATCTCCAAATCAGTTAAACCCAAGCCCAAGATTTCGCGTGCATCAGCAGCAACCAAAATTGCACCTGCAGCCGTTCCTTCTCCTCCTCTTCCATCTGTTCTCCCTCTTGACCCAAACTGCAATGAGCCGAGCCTCCCGTGCCTATGCTGTGATGGACGCTCCCCTCAAGACAACAACAGTATGTTCAACCATAACCACAACAACAACAACACCATCTCTCTCAGACAGCAGCTCCGGCTTCCTCCTCCTCCGGGCCCGTTGCCGAAGAGGCAGAATGGGACAGGGCCAAAAGCGCAACCTCAACCTCCATCGCAAGCTCAGTCCCAGGTGGAGTTACCGGTTTGCCCCGCTGCCAGCGCGGAGAACAAAGACAAGAGCGGAGATAAAAACTCTGATCTGGACAACAAGAAAAATGTAAAGATAGAGGAAGAAGATGACGAAGATGAGAGCAGTGGGGAAATTGATGACGACGACGATGACGACGATGACGACGATGATGACGACACTCTTGTCCCTTCATGCTGTGACGGTCCCCCATCTCTCCTGGAGTTCTCTCTCACCTCATCTACCTCTTCGTCCTCCACTTCCATCAGCTCCTGCTCTGATCTGGAGTCTGACTGCACTGATCAATGCACCTCCATCTGCTCTTCTCATGACCAAGATCGTGTTTCTGTCGCTCTGTCCCCAAAAGAGCGTTTTCTTCCTGAAGCCCTTGAATGCCAGCCGTTTGCACCGCCATCCCTTTCTCTTAGCCGTAATCCCTTTTTCTTGCCATCACATACCCCTGTTTCCCCATGTTCCCCAGATGAAGGCTACCCCTCTGCCCTCGACTCCCCGTCCCCTGATTATTTAGGAGACAAAGATGATTCTGAGGTCACCAAACTAGGTTTGCTTGACTTTCTAGAATCAGTGGGTGAGTTTGGGAAAATGGAGCGATTCAGCCAGGTGATCCAAGTAGCTCGTTGGGATCTGGAGGGGGAACAGCACTGGGATGTTTTAAGGGATCGGTTAGATCACCTTGATCGCTTGGAGAAGGTGAACAGGGAGGTAAAACTGGCTTACATCGCCAGACTCCACGAGAAGGGATTTGATCTTGGAGATCTGGAGGAGCACGATCTCTCGGACATCATGGATGAAATGGGCAACATTGACATTCCCTGGAAGTTGTATAAATGCCCCGGGGAATCAATGGGAGACTCTCAGGAGTTTTCAGATGCTGGGGTCGACCTCACTGCTCCATCAGACTGCGATGATCCTCTTGTTCCAGATTCACTCACTCCTTCCCCTGTTGAGCCACCACCAAGACCCCCTAAACCTCCTGCCCGACACGCCAGTGTCAACTCTTACCTCCATGACTACATCAATATCAGCAGAGAGACCACCTCCATGGCCGTCTCCACCTCTCCCACATTGTCTACTTTCTCCCCGAACTCATCATCCCCAACATTCACCACTTTTAGATGCGAGAAACCTCTTCCTCCATCTCCACCATCAGTTCCTCCTCTCCCTGCCTCTAAAGCAGTCCCTTACCTCACCCTCTATACTACTCCCTCTCCACCTAGACCCATCCCCACCCCAACTCCCCCCATCCCCCCCCCTCGGAAACGCCACCTTGCCAGGAAGGAGGCACAGCGACTTGCTGCTCTTAAAGCTGAGGAAGAAAAGACCCCGCTGTCTCTCCCACCTCCTACGTCGCGTCCACCACCTCTTCCCCCTCCACCTGTTATCTCCATATCCTCCGCATCTCCTCCTGCCGTACCACCTGCCCTGCCTCCTCCACCCTCCTTCCATGCACTGGATGTCGAGATCCGCAAGCTTCTAATGCTTGCAGGATTGACCCAGGCTGAACTACTCAAACTCAGTCCAGAGCTTGGCGTCTGTGTCGGAGGGCTAGACGATGAGGTAGATGGAGTAGATCTTCCTCCATCCAGATCCGTGGAATCACATGAGTTTAGACTAAAAAACAGGGAGGAGGAGAAGGAGTGTGACTCCCAATTCATGGAAAAAGACGGATGCAGCAGCAGAAGCAAGCTAGACGGAGATGAAAGGGTAGCTATAGTTGAAGAAGTTAAAAGAAAGGAGGAGAGCAAAGACACACAAAAGACCACCACATTCACCGAGATGGCAAGAAGAAGGAAGAGGAACAGTGGCACTGGTCTTAGCAATACACATGATACCAAAGCAAATGACATGAGCTTTGAGACTTTCCATTACTCCACTGAGTTGCTAGAGTCACCTCCTCCTCCTCCTCCTCGCCCCTTACCACCGATCCCGCCATCTTTGTCACACCCTAAAGTCAGCACTCTTTCTGCCAACTCTGCACAACCCGATCGCTTTGACTGGCTAATAGCATTCACACCCGACAACGACGCCCCACCACAACCTCCGCCCCCTGAAATGAGAAAATCTCCTCTGGAGAGTCAAAAGAAGACTGGTTCATCCGGTTCCGCTCCAAACGTCACAACCTTCAAAGAGCTGCGCTTCCGTAACAAGAGCAACTCCCCACTGACGAGGGTGATCACTGACCCAGAGCCTGACCCCACAGTCATCACCCCGGACCCAGATATACTGTACAACCTGAAGTGGAGAAGGGAGAAGGTCGGAAGCGATGGTATCCAGTGGGAATACACCTCTCAGGCTCAGGCGCTGTTCATGCAGCCACCACCTGCTCTCACCTCCATGGCTGCTCTGAAGGAGATGCTCCAGAGGGCTGACGAGGAGGGTGGACAGCCAGAGCTGTGCCCATCACAGAAGATTGGCTGCTCCGTCAGCGAAAACAGTCTGTGGACCGTGGGCAGAGAGTGGCAGAGTGAGGAAGTTCAGAGGGAGGAAAAAGAAGGAAAGGAGGAAGAAAAAAAGGAGGAGGTGGAGGTGAGAGGACAAGCAGATGGAGGGCGGACTTTGCAATCAAGAACTACAGGTGAGTATGGATTTCATGATCATTCAGCAATGATAGAGGAGTGTGTGTATGAGTATTTGTGTAGAAAATTAACACGACACAGTAGCTCAGCGTAAATTGGGTGACGTAACAAATCTGAGCTGGGGCGATGATGGAGAGAAACAGATGGAGAATGATAGACTAACGGTCGGCTGGTTTCTCAGTATTGCACAAATAATATCTTTGGACTGAACAATAAACCGAGGGAGATGGAAAGAGAGCAGAGACAGATTGTGAACATGAGTCACAGAAAAGGATGATGATGGATAAATTATGTCGATGGAGATTTTGGTGATTTCGGTTGGAGGAGGACAGAAACATGACAGAAAGAGCTGGAAAGAGAAGATGAGGGAAAGTGAGGGATAGAGGGATAAAGAAAGAGGGAGGAGTGGAGATAATGTGGAGAGAAAGTGGAGGCTGGAAACTTTCCAGCCAGTATTTCCTCCTCTGTTTATCTCAGTGTGATGTCACCACTGCCTTATTCAATTATTCATCCACTTTTCAGACTGAGGAGTGAAGGATAATGGAGGGCCCACTGAGTTCACCACCTTTTTCTACCTCTTTCTCTCCCTTAAACTCTCAGCTTACACCTCTTTTATTTTGTGCTTCCCTCCTTTATTAGTGCTAAATCTCATCAGCTTAGGATGCTTGTGTGCTTTTCTGCTCTCGCTGTCTCTCCTGCCTCCTCACCCTCATCCCTGCTCCCTAGAGTGGCACAGACAGCTCAGATCAAGTTACTCATCGCACGCAGTGCTGCAGTAGCCCGCACCGAAACTGAGCATTAGATTGACAATGTCCAGCTACAGCAGTGTGTAACTTCGTTTAAAAAAATGGTTTGACTTCTCCCAGTCGCCATCTGCCTCTAATTTCTCAGTTTAACCATTTATATTAAAAATTATAGCATAACTTTGGCGTTATTTCACACGTTTACACTGGCTTTGTAATCATGACAAAATGAGTTTGAGCACTCCATTTATGGTATGTGCTGTGTGTGTTTCCAAAGAAATCAGTGCAAGAAGGTTCAGTGGCCGTGGAGTTAGAAGGTGTGTACACCTTTAAGATCTCAAGAGGTGGTGCTCAGTTCATTGGCCAATGGCTGACAGCCAGTGTAGGAAAAATAGGAAGTGTCATGTGTTGGTTCCCCTGTCGGATACTGCACAGTCAGACCACGGTATGGTTGCTTTCCAGCTCATTTTGTAGATCACAGCTTATCAGTAAGTCATTGGGTCTAATGGACATTGTTGCCAAAGTTTTAGACAGTCACAGTGACTGAGCGCGAGCCGACAGAAGACAAGAGTCTGTTGACTGACTCAGCATTACACTGTACTGCTGCTGTGCTGCTGGTAAGGGGAGGGGAGGCAGAGACGGAGGTGTAGAGAGACAGAAAACAAAGGCAGAGAACAGCAGGGAGAGACAGGAGAGAAGGTGATCCAGAGGTGATCCGTCCAAGATCTGCATTGAAGTACGAAAGCTTTGGCTTCGAGACTGGCATTCGTACTCAATACTCATATCTGTGAAGGAAAATGTGAAAGAAAAAGTGAAACTGTGTATAAAAATGTGATCAATCTTTATGACTGATGGTGACGTTTTAGGTATGGATCAAGGGCCGATCGTGTATTTTAAACACGTAGCTGAGAGACGGGCTGTTCACCAGATGTTATCATTTCCTGTTGTGTCAAACTGTTCTAAGTGGAAGAGTGTCATTATTGCCCTTCATAAATCAGCTCCATTGACTCTCACACACTGTTAGTTTGTACCTGTCAATCAACTATTAGACTTCTTAAGATGCTGCATTACTGCATGATGTTACATGATGACAATATCTGCTGGAGAGCATGCATTAATGTGCATTTTTCTCTCAACTGACACTAACATTTTCTTCATCTCTCTCTCTCTCTCTCTCTCTCTCTCTCCTTCCAATTTCGTTACCTGATTTCTTTCCTGTTTTTCCAACTTCCCGTGGCGTTGTGTTGTTTTCATTGTCTGTCCATGGCTCTGCTTTGCTCCCTATGCTCATGCTATTGCTCCTCTCCATCTGGTCTCCTGCACCTTACAATTTTGCGTTCTTCATAAGAAGTTTCCTCACCCCCACTCTCCCTTGCCCAGTCTCCCCAACCTTACTTCCTCCACGCTGCCGTGCCTTCCTATCGCCCTGGCTACTCTAACTCACAGCACCATGCAGATCCAAGGCCCCACACCCATGTAGGCAGAGAGTCCACAGACAAACACTGCAACACAGAGCGGGTTTCTGCAGCCAGCTCCTCCTGCATCTACAGAGACGATTCCACCACTGATATAAGTTCTGGCTTTAATTACGATTCCCTGGCTGATGCAGGTGTAGATCTCCCTCCCGATTATGAGAACGTCTTAAAGCAAACCACACGCGCTAATGACAGGAAGTTTGTGTCTGACTCTGTTTGCAATTTTGACTCTCTTTACTGCAGTGAGTCAGGGAAGAATAATGACACACACACTGAGTCGGACCCGCCACTTAGTGGCACCACTGAGGCACCAGGTTGCACTACTCCATATAAGAACATAGATGTCATGATGACGTATTCAAACAGCATTAATGCAATGGATTCACTGTGTGCAGAAAAGCACACACACTCACACGTAGACATCCGCAGCAGCAGCAGCAGCAATAAGGCCAGGACATTCAAAGAACTTCCTCCGCTGCCTACCTACTACCTATACCACCCTAAGAACTGCCCTCTGCACAGGGGTGCACCTCCTCGCCTCTCCCCCATTGGAGCCTTGTCTCCTCCCCAGCGCCCTGGAGCTCCCCCTCCAGCCGTTGCGGGCTCCTCAGGCCTCAGCTCCCCGCTTTTTCCCCGCTCGCACACCTTGCCTGCCCTCGCTGCTCCCCTCTACTATCCAAACCTCTACCCTCCTATACCAACCAGGGCTCCCCC
The DNA here is from genome assembly GCF_019176455.1 of Solea senegalensis. Lineage (NCBI taxonomy): Eukaryota > Metazoa > Chordata > Actinopteri > Pleuronectiformes > Soleidae > Solea > Solea senegalensis. The sequence continues at coordinate 19,676,279 of NC_058029.1, forward strand.
CCTACCCCCAAAACTCTACCAGGCTCCTCCGCAGTCACGTTTGGCGAGTAAGATTTCTTTCTCTCTTCCCTTCTCTTCCCCTACACCCTACACACTTCCTCTCTCTCTCTTTCTCTGTGGGTCTCTGACATCTTGCTTTCATGTACGTCTGTCTTCTACTGCCTTTGTACCTGGCTCTGGACACGGTGGCCCTCACCCTTTTTCCCAGAGGATTTTGCAGATTTGGAAGAACGGGGTCAACGGGGGGAGCTGTTTTTATGTATCATGAGGCAGCTTCCTGCAGGTCATCTGATAACCTCTTTTCTACACTGTCCTTTCAAATCTGCAAAAGGCATCCAGAAGAATAACAGCTGCTCCCGTCAGTGGGTGTCAAGAGCCACTCTAATCACTCCCCCTCTCTCTGTGTCCTCCTCTGTCCGTCTGTATTTGTGTTGGTATTGTCTTCTCCGTCTCCATGTTTGTTTTGTTCTTGTTGTTTGTGCTCACTGTATTAAAATGGACACATGCATTTCATGCAAAGCACACATTGTTGTTGTTATACTGTTAAAGTCCTAGCTTTTTATTAGTGCGTGCAATAAGGCAAACTAAAGGCTCACAGCGTCCCATTCGTCATTTCTGGTAAATGTAAACATCTAAACAACCCTTCACACGTGTGTTAATTTAACTTTAATGACTCTTGTGGTAGGTCACGCAGTTTCACTCCTGTGTATGATTCTGCTCTCATTAGGTCTGTGTGAGTCAAGGTTTATGCACAGGATCCGGTTAATCCCTGATGCAGACATGAAGTTATTGTCGTAGTTCCAGATGCTGAATGCTCGCCACGTCGAAGCAGTATTTACAGAATGTACTCGCACACTAATTATTGTCAGTAGCACCATCTGCTTCTAACTTCCTTTATCCGATGCTTCACCATCGCTTAATTGCTCTTACTAACACGGATATTTCAGTTTTTTTGTCTGGTGATTCATTTTGCTTTTGTTGAGTTTGTCTTTTTTTTTTCCGTACTTGTGCCGTAAGTAATTGCACTTTTCTTTTGTCAGCTGTTCGTAGTGTCTCATACGCTGGCTCCGTACAGAGGGGAGACTCATCCTGGATGGGCGAAGATGTCAAGTTTTCAATGAGAGGTCTTGGCCTGTCCTCGCTGTGCCTGCAGGAGAAGAAAGGTGAGTGTTTGTCTCCTGCACAGCGGTGTGTCAGTGACTTTCTGTGTTTAACTACAGACCATTGTTCTCCCTCCAGCTCTGGTCAGTGCAGTCAATGTGGCAGTGGAAACCATTTTGGCCCATTTCAGTTCATCTCGGACTGTGGTTCAGAAGGTCAGTCATTGCTTAATGTACATCATTATTATTTCCCTTAGAGTAGTAGTTGTTTGTTTCACACACACACACACACACACACACTGTTCTTTAGAGCTGAATGATTTGGTGGAAAATACCTAATTGTTAGTTTTTCAGATAGATATTGAAATTGCGATTCAAGATGATGTATACATTGCCATTCAGTATACACTGTGTTAATGGATTTAAAACATGATGGAGCATTAGCACAAGACACACCATTAATGTGTGAAAAATCTTTGTTTCACAAAAGTTGTGCTTATGTTAAATGAATAATAAATAAAATGTCCAATAATATAATAACAGGACTTTGCTGAAAGTAATCTCACTTTAAAGTAGTTGTGTCATTCATTTGTGGCCCAATTACCAAGTTTGTGGTCTCCTAAGACCAGTTAATCATTCAGCCCTAATGTTATTTCTCCCAACAGATAAAAAAAACATGATCAGTCTCCTGTATATATAGAAAAGTGATAAATGCATTGTTTGTCTGAAAATGATTTCCCTCCCTTTCTTCTTGTTCTGACTCTACACATTTGGTTCCATCTCTCCTCAGTCTCTCTCAGTTAACAAGGTACTAGAATATTCTTAGATAACCCAGATTCATAGTTGCAATATATCTTTTTAATCTGACTCCCCCAAACCTCTGGCCCAAATCATCGCTCACCCTCATCACCCTGTTTACTCCACCCACCCCGCCGCCCCTCCCTGGCTTGATTCACCCTGTCTGATTTCTTCCCCTGTCTCTCCTGATCACTGAGCATCATTTCCTCTTCCGTTTACCCCTTTACTCCCACCACATGTTCCTCTCACACTCCTCATTCCTCTCCTCTCCTCTCCTCTCCTCTCCTCTCTCTCTCCTCTCCTCTCTCTCTCCTCTCCTCTCCTCTCAGGCCTTATCAGGCGACAGCTCTGTAAATCCATCTCTGGGCCGCCTGGTGCTGCAGTGCCTCTGCCCTGCGCTGCACAGCTTGCTGACCGATGGCTTGAAACCCCACCAGAGTGACCTGATTGCAGGCAGGAGGCCAAACTCTGCCTGGGGCTTAGTGCAGGCCTCAACCAAACCAGGTAGGGTACCAGAAAATGACCTGTTAAGAGTTGTTTTTTTTTAGGATTTTGATTTATAGGCTGGTATTTATTTGGGTTTTATTCCCCGTAGGATACAATCGTAAAGCTGCGGATTTGTCTGTCTCGTATTTTCCCTCACATACGCGTTTGTCAATGCGTGTTGATTTTCATGCCAAAAATACTGAATAAAGTGAACAGCAGGATGCAGATATTGATTTGCCTCTAAGAGCAAGCTTCACTGCAGTTTTTCACTGAATCCCTTTCTCTGTCTGACTCTCTTTAAGTGTATTTATGTGCGCTTTCTTTTCTCCTCATCAACCCACTTTTCCAGGTCCTAAAACACAAGCTTTGTTCAACCTACACGTTCGAGTCGGGGAGCTGGGCCAGCTTAGGCGTAACAAACACCGGTTCAATGCATTCCTCCTTGGTCTCCTGAAGTAAGTATTTCTATGTAGTCGCCACTTGTGCCATGAAAACGGACAAAATTGGTTCTGCACATGTTCTCTGTGTATATTCACTTTTCTTCTCCTCTCTGTTTTTCCCTTTAAGTACCAAGCTTCTGGATTTCTGGCTGTCTCACCTTCAGTCGTGTTGTGGTAAGTTTCCATCACTTGCGTGTCCATGTGTCCTCTTCTAAAATCATGCAGACATGTGACAGCCTTTTGTCTTTTCTCAGATGTGTTGGAAACATTCTACCATCCCTCGTCCTTCATGCTTCTGTCTCTGACCACCTGCCAGCCTCTGTTTGAGGAGCTGCTCCTTGTGTTGCAGCCTCTCAGTCTCCTCACCTTCAACCTTGACCTGCTCTTCCAGCACCACCACTTAGAGCCAGACAGTCACGTCCCAGAGATCCCTCGTCCGCCCGGTCCGGGAGCAGGGATCCAGCTGTCGACGAAGGAGTCTCAATCCAAAATCCCAACCGGCAAATATATTAGAAGCCTGTCAGAAGTAGACTTTGGAAGCCCAGAACATCAGGCAGCTAAAGAAAAATGGTCACCAGTGACTGATCCAAAGAGTTCAGGCGAGGCGACCGATTTCAGTGCTGCGACTTTAAACGTTTCGAACACTCTCAGTCAAACAAGTCCACAGCTTTTGTGGGTACAGGAGAAGGAAATTGAAGCGTTACCTCCTCCAAACATGGAGGACGACAGCCTTGCTCAGCAGGCAGGACAGGTAGCTTTCTTCTTTTGTAACTGTTCAATATTTTTCAATCATTAATGAGGGTGAGGTCACACAGGACTGACATTTCTTTTAATCGTAGGTGATCCAGCAGGGATGGGGTGCTGTAATGCGCTGGGGAGGCAGACTGAGCCAGAACCTGAATGAGCTGAGCCTGTCCGCAGGTAAAAGGGAGGAAATGAGGGCAGACTTGCCGGACCTCCACACTCAGGCAGGAAGTGACTACGCTCCGGTTAGCAGCGGTGCTCAGGTTCCCTGGGGTCTGGGCCGGCTGTTTGGAGCTTCGAAAAGCCCCATCAGCCCCACAAATCACTCACTGCCCACCAGGTTTGCCTTTTGTCTTGAGACATTGAATACATAATAAATGAATGAATGACATCAGCGACTGCAGCTGCTGCTGATGTCATTGTTAAGTCTGGGTCACACAAACAATCGATAAACGCTCATTGACCTCGTCAGGACAGTGTATGCAACACCGTTGACCCTTGTTGGAGTCGGCATCACTGTTGATGAGAGAGATCACTGTGATTGGCTGATTGTTCCAGTCAATACAAATATGAGTAATGAAGACGCAAGCAAAGGACTTGCAGCCAAAGGGACACACAAAGGCTCTTATACGATACATTCTACCATATCCTCTTTATTTAATTAAAAAATCGGTATCGGTCAGTATCGGTCCGATACTGGTCAAAATCACTGGATCAGATATCGGACAGATAAAAATGTAGAATCCGATACAATCCAAAAATCCTATATATTGCATGCTTCACTTTATATCAGCAAAACATTTTGGCTGAGTCATGTTTTGAGCTGTTTATGTCTTCTTTTTGGGAGAGCAATATTTGTTAGGCATCTGGAGAATGATGTCTTTGACATGACTCAGCACACGTGCTGTTAACAGCTTCATACGTTCATAAATGGTCTAAAATGATATTGTATCGTTATCGGACACAAATAAGTGGTATCGTCCCATCGCTATGGCAAACATACGTGCTGGTTGCTCATTGGCTGTCGTCGATGTGGGTTGTACGCGGTCGTGGTGAAATAAACTGCATGACTATGCAACTGTCTTTGGTTAGTGACTCTTCTGTCTCTCTTCAGGCGTCCCTCTCAGTGGTTGGCTCCTGGTGTCACGGCATTGACCCGAATGGTGAGCAGCACCTCCGCTCCGATGTTAAAGAGGGCCCCGGAGCCTCAGCGAGAAAGCGAGCCAAAGTCAGAGAGAGAGACTGAGTCACTGGAGATGAAGGACAAACCCCGACCACTCAGGTATGAGGACGTGTGACGGTAAAAGCGTGTGAGTCATTACATTGGTTGGGAAGTGATAGATCAGACTTTCTCTGTCCTGCGATGCATAAAGTCATCTTGTCTTGATGTAATATAATTAGTGACTCACCAGGGTGACTTCATCCTGCCACTGTGACTCATGCGAGACTGGGACACATGATGTTCTGGTTTGTGGTGGTGGTGGTGGTGGTTGTTGTTGTTGTTTATTGTCGGCCATTTTGGCTCAGGCGGTCTCTGCTGTGTGTTCTCAGGTCAGTGCGAACACTGTGCGACCACAACGGAACAGGTTCGGAGCTCAGCTTCTGCAAAGGTGAGGAACTCCAGGTGTTGGGAGGCGTCGATCAAGACTGGATCCGTTGTCGTCAGGGAGACAAAGAGGGACTGGTACCTATCGGATACACGTCCCTGATCATGTGACTTTGGCGCCATAACTGCTGCACTACATAAAAAAATATATATATATTTTAGGCAGTTATGGAAACGTTATGGTGAGGCCCCCTCTACTCTGAAAGGGATATTTCACACTTGCTTGGTTAGAGTTCGAGTTGAGTGCACAACACCATCTGTTCTGCTATGCGTTCACTGTGAGCCGTCTGCAGCTCTCTTCCTTTATGAGCATAAGGGTTTTTCCCCATAACAATTCATCCAGTTTGGCAGCATGAAACTAATGGGTTTTAGCAGCAGAAATGCAGCAGATGGTGTGAAATAATCACTCAAATCAAATTTTGACCACTTCATACTGGAAGCCTTTTGGATCTTAAGAGTGAAGTATCCCTTTTTAAAAAGTCTCTCTCTCAGTCTCTGCTTTACTCGCTCTTAGCCGCTGGTCTGAAAACGACCACAGCGGACGATCAGTGCTGTCGAAACCAATCGTGCGTTTTCAGATCAGTGGCTCTTGTACCTGTGTTCATCAGCGGTGCAGAGCCGTGGTTCACAGGTTGTTGAGTGGAGAAAGCACCGGGGCCCAAAGCCCCTGATGCAAACTGCGTAGTAATGTCGTGAATTGTAGCCGTGTACATCCGTGTTCGATTGACCTCTCACCTCTATCGCCTGGTTTCATGTGAGTTTGTCATGTTTCCGAAACTATATGCGACTGTAAAGTATACATAAAAAATATATATAAATAGATATATAAATATATATAGGTATATAAATTCAGATTATTACCGAGGTAGATGGGAAGATAGATGAACAAGAGAAAGGCAGCGAAACATGAGCAGCTCGATGCGGTGGCCTCGCCGAGGAGGGCGATGATTAATAATGGATGGATTCATTCTTTATCTTAACATCTGTGACTTTTCACACACATCCGATGGCCGCCAGTCGCACTGGAGAAAAAAGAACGGTGTGTGTGTTTCCTTTAGGTATGAAATGCAGCGACTTCCCCACTTTTATGTATCACCACTGTCTTGTTATAATGTCATATTAATGAAATAATTAGACATGTAATATTATTCAGAACTTAAAAAAACAAAACAAAAAAAAAAACACGTATGCATTGTAGTGTGCCATGAATGCTTTGGAATAATGCCAGAAGAATATCCATCGGTCCCACACATTTAAGTTAATAATATCATACAACAGCAGTCTGTAGCTTCTCTCTCTCCATCCATGGAAAACCTCACAGGGCCAATGTGAGCGAACACCTCACTAAACTATGCTCAGCTCTTGTTCCTCTCTATCTAGACTTAAAAATATGAAGAAGCCCGTTGATTCATGTAAATCCCAACAGCTACAGTAAAGTCTGCAAGGTTTGGTGGCTGGTTTTCACCGTGTACCTCAGCTTTCATATTTAACTTCCTGCCATATTTCATAATCATTGATATTATTAATGATAGTGGTAGTAGAAGTGGTCGTGGTGGAAATGATATGTTGACCCTAAAGTTGCTCACCTGAAATATGTTGCTTTTGTGTCATAATTATTCTCTAGATTCTGTATTTATGACTATGCATAATAGTTCAATGTACAAAGTCATAATTATAATTTTAATGTTACTGTGCACGTGAAGATAAAAGTACTCGCTTAAATGGTTACAAGTTAAAAACAAAAAAAAAAAAAGCTGGTCCAAAATAAAGAAATAAAAAAGAAATAAAGAAAGGACCTGCCTCCAAATGACCTCATCGTAATTCAGCAGGAACATTTCAGTGATGTCAATCAGGGAAAAGTTCAGTCCTTCAAAGTTTCTCCATCTTTTTTGTGTTGATGCCATGTAGCATGAGTTCACTGTCACTACAGCAAAAGTCCAGTAGCATAAAACTCAGCCAGTGCTCATAATGTGTAACGAATGATCCTAGCAAAATGCCATCAAATGGAAATTACCTAGGTGTTTTACAAGAAATCAAGACATAATATAAAACTGAAGTGATATAAAATCAGTTCACTCTTTGACACATGGTGTTGATTCATTTTTTTTTTATAATGTGAGATTATATTCTAAATGCATTTTGTTTTGAAAAGCTCTTAATTTATTAGATGTATTTATTGATCTTGAGGTTTTGGAGAGGAATAACTAAATGTCCCATCTAATGTCTCTCTCCCTCTCTATCTGGGTTGAGTGCGTGTTTATGCACATATGAGGCAGTGAAAGCAGTGACGAGTGTGAGCACAAATGAGTATCTGCACATTCTGCACTTCAACTTGTGTGTGTGTGTGTGTGTGTGTGTGTGTGTTCTCCTTTTTATCTCACTGGTGTCATGTAGCCTGTAGACGGCCCCCAGTATCCCACTATTGCATTTAGTTGAGTGCCCCCCTAGTGTCAGTCACTGTCCACCTCCTGCATGTGCTTGTTTGTAAATACACCAAATAAAAAGGATCAGTATAAACCAATCTTGTTCCGCTGTGTGACTCAACTATTTGCACTGATGGGTAAAACGACTTAAGAGAAAGGTCGAGAGAGTGTTCACCACATGAAGTACGTATCCTCTTAAATGTGACAGGAGTTCCCCTGAGTGTTCCAGACGATTTTCCTGTAAAGACCTGTCCAAACACTGCTGACCCTACTATGTTTCAATGGGAACGCTTCAGGAGATTCCTCTCACTTCTGCTTCGCTTGATCCAAATATTTCAGGACGCCCTGGGATGAGTCGCACGAAGGGCAAAAAGAGGAGAATAAATCTCCAGTGTGAGCCGCAGCCCTCCCCCATCTTGTTACCATGTTCTTTTGATAGTGTCCTCCATTGTGGGTCATTATGGAGGACAACACAGGGTGAGATGTACAATGAAACACCACTAGATAGCACTGTTAGCTCAAGCTGATTAGCATCACTGCAGCACTCTCACAAACACACATTAAGCAGAAGGCTTTGTAACTGACGCAGTTTTCGGAGTTTAGTACTAGTGGACATAAAATGCTTTTTTTATTATTATTATTATTATTACTATTGTTGTTATTATTATGGATATAGAGGCAAAACATCTGAGCAGACATTCTATGGCAATGAGTTTCAACAGTTTTTGATGTTTTGTTTGCAGATGCACATCTTTAGAGGCAACAGGCGAAGGTTACATGTCATGCAAACTAGTGAATAACTCTTAATGGGTACCTTTGCTATAAACGTAATCATCCACTGGCAAAAACATAGTGCTCTTAGTTAAAAAAAAAAAAAGAGAGAGAAATGAAAAGAGGAAAAATATACGTACAGTATGTAAACAGTCAAAGAAATTGCACTTTCTTGGCTTGGTATTAGAAGCCACACTACTGAAAGAGAGCAAAAATGTAACACTGCAAACAAACTAATTCACTGTCACTGATTGTCTGACCAATTTAAGAAAAAAAAAGGGATTACGTTCATCTAAAAAAGAGACAAATTATATAATTCTACAAAAATTACATACAATCATCATCAAGGAGAAATGTGTGATATATTGGTCAGCTGTATATCTGGTTAAAAACATCTTAGTAAATGAAAGATATAGTTATTATCCTTTATGTATAATCCCAATAATATTGTCATGTATGATAATAGATTTACACGCTACTGCTGATAGAAGGAAAACAGGTGTCTCTCTCTCTCTCTATGTACATTCACGTGAAACTAAATGCTTACGGTGACTTCCACAAAGCGGATTAGCCCAAGCACAAACTACTCTGCATCTGTACAGAAGAAAATGACGTCCAAACCGCAAATATTCACAACTTTAAAAAAGAAAATAGTAATCAAAACAACAAAGGAAGTCCTTATATAGTTGTTACCAGAGGAGATATTGCTTTTAAAGACTGCATGAGAGCGCTTAGTAAGGTACACAAGACAACATGGCACTTCTACAGAGCATTTGGGGCAAATCACTTTTCATTCCCTTTCCTCTCTTGTGTCTTTCTCCCCTTCTGACAGCATTCTGATTGTCAATGCTCCAGAGCAAAGAGCGTAACATTCTCAAAGGCAGTCTGAAGTAAACAGAAACACTTTTTTTTTTTTTTACACCCTCCCTCCCTTCCAACGGAAGCAATACTGAAAACAGTCAACAATAAACATTCCTATCGTGAACATATTTTGTCCATTTCTTTAGCAGACAGTACTCAAGCTGCCTCTTTTTTTTTTTTCTCAAAAATAACTTCTTTCTTAAAACCTCATTAGAAATTCTCTTGCAGCGTTGCCAAAATTCCTATCACTAAGCCCAGCCCCCTCCCCCTGCCTTTTCACTGGTACATAGCAGACACTATGTGAAGAAAAACCCTAACACTATCTCAACAGATTTTTTTTCTTTTACTGGCTTACTTTCCCCGTGTGCCATTTTCCCAAAGGTGCAGTGTGACTTTGAAAGTCTTACAAGGAAATTAGGGTTCAAATTTGACCTACTTAGGGCCTGGGCTACATTTTTGTTCCTCCAGGCAGTTTGTGAGCTCCTTGTCTCATGGAAACTTCAGAACCCAAATGCTCAAAGAGTATTATGTACATCCACTTTCAAACTCTGTCTTTCCCAGTTTGCTTAAGGTGCTGAAGTAAGAGCAGTCAAAGTGTATGTGTGTGCATTTATAGTGTGTCCACTCAGCATACATACAGTCTTTAGTGTGCTTGTTCATCCAGCACTAGTGCAAATTCATTTCAGCTGGTCTGTTTCTGTCTTCCATCTGGGACAGTCTATCTGATTCTTTCATCCCTCGCCGCTTGGACAAAAGGTGCGTTGCCATGGTTTCATCCTTGGTGTGATGCCCTTCAGAGTGCTGGGTTCAACACACTCGTCTGTCAGTGTGTGAGATGTCTTTCTTGCAGTTTTAGCCTCTATAATTCTGCATCTTTTTTTCTCGCTTGTTCTCTGCGGCACTGCTACTGTTAATAGCAGTGCCTTGTGACATCAGTTTGTGTCCATATGTCCAGTGGTGGGCCTGGTCCCTTTTCAGAGTGCTCCCACCTACATGAAGGTGAAATACTGTTAACAAAACAATACATGAACCTCACTGGCCTCATTCACACCTAGTGTCAACATCCGTCGTATGCAGGCAGTACCAAGTATTCACACCTGGCATTAAATGCATCCTAGATGCGTCTTCAGTGACCAAATATGAACAGATCTAGAGTCTGTGCAAATGTCTCCGCTGTCAGCAGGTTTGTGTGCATCTGTGTGTGTGTGTGTGTGTGTGTGCCAGAGAGAGATGAAGAGCTTGAGTAAAACCAAAGCTGTACTCACGCTGTGAGAAGAAATTAATTACAGGACGATCAAGTGTGGCTGCAAATAAATGAATGTATGAAGCTACCGCTGGTCAGAGGACAGACTGTGTTCATGCAGCTGAAAAATGTGGAACACATAAGTCCTCAAATCAACTCTGAATGTGGTTTGTCTACTTAAATTTGAGTATGGATTCAGATTCAGACAAGCGTGATCTGGATGTGAACGGATCACTAAGAACGGATGTTAATACCAGGCCTGAACATGCTCTTTTTCTGTACCTGATGATCTACTTACCTCTCTGTGTTAGCTTATGAGTGCTGCAGGGTCAAAAGTAAATCATTAAGCCGCCTCCTCCTCTGTTCTCTGCTGCAGGCCTCTTCTTCCCCTGGTTTTTCATTCTCTCTCTCCTCCTCTCTGCTCTGGGTTCTGGTGGGCTGTGGTGAACCAACATGCAGGAATAATTGCAAAAACAGATTTTTATTCATGGGGAAATTTGCATTCCGAAAAGAAAAGTTTTGTTTTAACGTGGGAAGTGGTTTTAACTCACAAAGGGGCTGGCAGTGTGCAAGCTGGAGGTGTCCTGACTCTGATGGAGGGGGTCACTGCTGATAACCGTCACCTCCACCCCCACTTGCTGATCTGAGGGTCAGACGTCAAACAGTACAGTATGTCAGTGAAGGCTTTAAAGAAAGAAAAGGAAAAAAAAAAAGCACATTGCTTTTTAACAGATATTTATCTGTATTTATGCTAATGTCCTCCTTGGTTCTTATCCTGAATCAGTCAGGGAGCTTTTGATGGAAACTGTGTGGTTTCACTGCTAATGGGGAAAGTTGATGCCTGCTGGGTTTTTGGACACCAGCAGTGGATGACAGAAATGGGGAAACATTTCTGCAGGCTGAAATTCTGTGGTTGGAAAACTGCTTAGTTTGTGCTGCTGAGTGCGATATGGAGACACAAGCCAAATATGAAGATGACGAGCTGTAAGCAGAGCACACACAAACACACACACACACACACACACACTCACACAAAGTTAAAGACATACACGGGACACAAAAGATGGTTACACAGTACAAATGAGTTCGACCTCAAACACAAATGCATACACAGACACCTACAGAAACAAAAACTAACACACACACTTGCTTCATGGACCTGACTTGATGTGGCTGTCGTCCCCATTGGCTCCATCACAGGACGGAGCTATTGAGTCCCTCTCCTCCCCCTCTGCGTCTCTCTCTCTGTCCCTCTGTATCCTCAGTCGGATCTGTCTGTCTCTCATGAGCTCCCAGTTCCTCACGAGGAACACGTGGTGCTTCACCACAAAGCTCCTGGCCCAACACACACACACACACACACATGCACAGAAAAGTTAGCTGTCTGCGCCGGAGTAACAAGCAGTTTATCCTGCGGTCTGTCCATACCTCTCGCTGCTGGTCAGAGGATCCATGTCAAGATGAGGGAACAGGCTGGTAATGTCACTGGAACTCTCCTCCTGCACAGGAAACAGAAAATGGAGGGATGGTGGTAAGTTTTAGAGAACAAAAGATGCAAAGTTAGGTTCTTTACTCGTCCTAAAAAACTCACTGTTGTCTGGTGAGGAGATATGGTCCTTTCCTTCAGTCGGCCTGGGAAAACAGACACAGAGACATTTTACACTGATCAAGACTTGTAACTGAACCAGAGGTTTTTGTCACCATTCCTTAACATTGCGATTCTGATAGTATCGATAACTGCAATATTCTTTTCCAACTAAATTTCTTGAGACAATAGCTAACGGATCATATTTCCAAAGTCAATGTGGCAGTTCCATACACATTTATCTAAATTGAGTGGAACAGTGGTAAGAAATAAAATCAAATGCTTGCCAAGAAGAACAGAGCCTCTCAAAACAGGAGACAGCACAAATGTGAGCCTTCAGAAAAAAATGTCATTTCGAAACCATGGATTGGAGAAAACGCTGATAAACAGAACTTCCAGTTCTTTTTGTGGTGAATTGGCAACTGCTACTTTTAGCTGTTTCAATTCTGGGAAAGAAAACTTTCTTTTAAATTTTTTTTCACATAATGTTAAAAATTAAAAAAACAAGAAAGCACATCTAATAGTGGCAACTCACAGTAACGACGCTTCCTCTTCAGTGGAACAGCGGGCTGTCTCTGAAGCTGTAAGCAAAGAAGATGAGAATTAATTACATCCCTGAATGTTTGTAAGTCTTTTCTCTCTGTGCCATGAAGCACTACTATACCTGGTTGTGCTGCCACAGCCACATAACATCATAAGGTAATTGGAAATGAATCCGCTTCAGCCTCAGGTATTTCCCTAGTGGACACAAAGGCAGTTTATACACATTCACAACCACAAAAAACTTCAGTGAAATATTAAACAATATTGTTTTTTTTTAATCCACTCACCAACATGTATGGGAGCAGGTAAAAGTGTGTACTCGTGCTCCCCTGGTGTATACTCCAAACTCTCTCTGCACTTCTGCTTGGCTTTAGAGGGAGGGCTAGGAAAGACAAGAACAACTATCGATTAACACAAAAACTGAAAACAGTCAAACTGTTATCACTGCTTGTTTATGGAATCGCTCGACTCACTCTGTGGTCTTGTAATCATCGGAATAAAGACCAGCTCTCAAAAACCTCTTCTTGGGATGACTGTCAGCTCTCTCCTCTTCTTGGATGGTTACTGGTTGGGACGGAGCCTGATCCACATCCGGTTGGCCAAAACATTCAGGGAGGGTGTCACACTCGGGCAAATCCACAGCAACACTAAAAGTAAAGCATGAAGAGAGAGAGATAGAATGATAGAGAGGGAAAAGGAGAAAGGAAGAAAAGGCACTGGTTTAGCACACAGTGCTGAAAACAATAGGTTAATATGGCAGTAGTGAGTGGTTGTATTGAATTTTCAAATCAACCAGCTCAGGTGCTTTTTAATGCAACTGGGAGTGTTTACCTCTGATGACAGGGAGAGTCACCATGTTTTCTTTTCCTCCCTCTCTTCTTCCTGGCCTGCAGCTCCAACTCTGTCACCTGCTGCACCGTGACACCTCCTCCATCTCTCTCTAACGCTCTTTCCTCTTTTCTCCCGCCCACCTCTCTTGCGTCTGTGTTGTGGTTTTGTCCCGACACGAGGTCGAGCGATGACATGGAGGGAGCTGTGGATAAGTGTGTGGGGGAGGATGCAGTGAAGGGCAGTGGGTTCTTCCTGGGCCGTCCTGGCCTTCTTTTGCTTTTCACCGTCACACTGTCAGGCGCTGGCACACTTTTCTGCTGCCCCCGGCTTCTTGAGTCACCTTGTAAACCTGCAGTTGTTGAAACAGAAACAGGGAAGGAGGGGTTGAGGCGGGGGTTGGTGGGGTGTAAGTGGTGGAGAGGAAATGAGACAGATGTGGATCAGTGATTGAGGTGTGAGGTGAGGCCCGTTTGGGCTGAGTCATGTGGATGGGCCACATATTATGTGAGTCACAACATTTCCTCTGACCAGATCACTTCTGGGAAATGCATTAACAAGTGATTTATGTATGCACACACACACACACACACGCACACACACGCACGCACACACACACACACACACACACACACACACAATAGACCACAACACTATGCAGCGACATGTATAATTCTTTGTTGTGAGCCTGCACACGTATGCATTTTTGTATACAGTTAGTTAATGTGACACACAATCTCAACGGACTGAGCAGACAGAAAAAGAAAAGTCCCTCTACTAGCATACTGTATTTTAAACATGTGTGTGTGTGTTTAGCTGGATGATGAACTCATGTTTCCTTTGTCTGACCCTCATGCTGTTCCACCATCAATCACTCCAGTGGTCATCTATCTTTTTGGTCAAATTTCCACGCTCCCTGACAACTATGACCACTCTTTCCTGATTTGATTTTTCCAAGTCAAACAGGTTCTGTTGGCCAGCAGTGAGGGACAGGCCAGGCTTTAAATAGCCAATTTGGTGGTTAACTAATGATTGTGTTCACTTGGTTGCCCTAGGCAGTAACAGTGTGTGGTTCACTTCAGACTGGGAAGATTTCAAAGATTTTCTGGCAGATTCCCACCAAGATGCTGCCTTTCTGTTATAACACTACATAAAAATTCTATCAGCGAGTGGTGGTTGCTGAGTGGTTGCATTTGTCTGTGTGCGTGTGTCAGGTGCGCCTCCTGCACAGCAGAAGGAGTCTAAAATTGGCTGTAAAAAGAACAGAGTCTTGTTTCCTCTTACACACCCTACAGGCTTTGATGTGAAGCTCAATACCACCTGAGAAAAAGCTGTGCTGCCAGTCTGCCACTATGTTGGGCAAACTCTCAACGCCACAGTCTCTTTGCTACATTGTGCAAATATAAAGATCTGTCAAAATGGGCACATGAAAAGATGCCCTTGAAATAAATCCTATTACTGTAGTTAAATTTCAGTTTGAAGGCACCGTTGCATCTAGATTACTACTGGCAATCTACATATTCATGTTTTCTGAAAAAAATAATAACATCATACAACTGAGCTGTCAGATAACTTAAGACACATTTATCAGCACAGTGAAATACAAACAAATGCTACTGTGTTCCAAGTATTTGATGCAATTTTAGCTCTAATGCCAACATAACATAATCTTGTGCCATCAGGCAGAAGCACAGATGTTGCTGATTGTTTTACCCACATATTTATATATTTGAGTCGTCCACCTCACCTGAATCTCTCCTCTCTCTCCAAGCTGGCTCATCTCTCCTCCATGACCTATCTTCATTTCCTGAAATTCTCCTGGACAATCCACTCCTTGGACCCCTCCCTCCTGTTGCCATGGCAGCAGATGTGAACAGGTTAGTATGTGTTGGGGACGGTGATGTCCTGTACAGGTGCGACTCTTCAGCATCGTCGCCATCTTCGTCCTCTAAGTCTGATGCAACCAGTCTGCCTGTGTGTTGCTCCCCAGTGAAGCCTCTCCAGCTGGGGTTTGGGTTTCCAAACGCCAAGCCCCCCAGGCTGCCAAATTTCATCCGGCTCTGGTCCAGCCCACCCCAGCCTCCTCCAAATGAAGACAGGTGAGAGGAACCCAGCCCCAGTGAGGTGAGAGACATGTGTTTGTGCCTCTCAGCAGTGGACAGTGATGATGATGATGACGTGGCAGCAGCAGCAGCAGAGAAAGAATTATTTTCATTCTCACGTAACCAAGGCGATTCTTTGGACAGCATGTTCCCCATTCCTCTTGTCCCTTTCCTTCCTTCATCTCCTTGCCCCAAAATGAACCCAGGCCTGTGCTTTGAGCTGGTCAATCTCTCCCTCTCCATGCTGTCTTCCTCCTCGTCCCCATGCAACTCCTCATCATCATCCATGTCTCGGTCGCAGTGCCGGTGACGGTGTTTATGTTTGTGTTTGTGTTCGCTCCTCCCACAGCCACAGGAAAGGCTGGATGTGAACCCTGAGCTGAGATGTGGGCCTCCTCCACTGCCTCCTCCTACATCTCCATCAACCTCTCCGCCCAATGCTCCCTCTCTCAGCAACCTGCTCCTGCGTCTGTGGAATCTGGCGGGGTTGAGGAGGAAATGGGCATGATGGAGCTGATGGGGGCCAAACTGGTGGGGAGATGGAAGTGAGTAGGAGCTGGGGAGGTGATGGTAAAGTGCAGTGGCTGGGGGATAGCTGCTGTAAAAGCCCATATTTTCAATGGACTCCTGGAACTTTGAGGGGCAGCCACACTGCCTGCGGTCTGGCTTTCTGTTACAATGAACCGGCTGGCAGGGGTAGAAAGGCTGTGGGGAGAAGGAAGGATTCGTAGGGTAAGATGAAGGATGAGGTGAGTAGAAACCATTCAGATTGATCCTGAAGATGTTGGAGCGGAGCGGATGAGAGGAGGGATGATGGCGCCTTCCTCCAGCTGCAGACCCACTCCCATCAAAACCTTGTCCCAATTCTGTCCTCATCCAACTTCGTCTTCCAATATGGACCTCACTGAACTGAACAATCAGATCTTCAAGTTCAGCCAGAAAGTCTGGATCCTGTGTGTGTAGCTGCTGGTGCTTCTTTTTATGTTTGTTTTTCTGTCTCTTCAGTGCATTGTGCCCAAGGCAAGGATAAAAGTCTGAATGAGTGCACTTATTGTGTCCTGGGCAGGGGCACAAGCAAGTACAAGGAGAGGAACAGTCGTAATCCCTCCTCCTGTGCCGATGTCTGTCTCTGTGCCGCTCCACATTACTTGAGTTACTGATTAGGTTTGTGTGCCTGGGGATATGAGAGGGAGGTGAGGAAACTGGAGAGGGACGGTCAACAAGAGAGGGGTGTCTCTGACTCCCAAGCATCACTCCTGACCCCTGGCCCAGTGTGAGAATGCCTCGTGCTCTCCTCATCTCCCCTCGCTCAGACACACTGTTGTTATCTGTTCCAATTCCGCTATCACTAGGCAGTGTTTCCTCACTATGTGATTCACTCCTTGGGGAGGGGGTGGCATCTTTGATGTGGCCAGGAGAGCCAGGTGTGTGGTGTAGTGGAGTGGTAGGAAAGGAGAGCTTACATGATGACTGGTGAAAGGGGAAGTGGTGCCTTCCCTGGCATGGACAACACTTCTTCACAAATGGAGAGATAGAACAGGAGGAGGGAGGACGCGGGGAGGTGCAGGATGATGATGGGGAAGGGAGGGAGAAGTGGTGAGGAAAATGTAGGTTAGATGTTGGTTCGGTGACGCTTCCCTCACTGTAAGGACTCTGAGCCCCACTGGAGTGTGTAAGAGATGGGGACGGAAAAGGGTGAGAGGGAGGAGGAGGCTGAGGTTGGGTAGATGAGAAGAGAGATGTTTCAGTGGGATTGGTAAACAGAGACGACTGAGTGGAGCTCTGGGCATTGGAATTTACATTCGCTGTTTGGACTTTAGGCTTGCGTCCTCGCCTCTTGCCCATGTAGATGGTCCCTCTCTTGCTCACATTGATCTGTGGGCCCAGCTTACTCCCAAAAGAGGAGGACAGGGCTGAGAGTGTCTGTACTGTTGTAGACTCTATTGATTTACACATTCTTAAAGTGGTCTCACCATCTGCTGCCTCAACACCCCTTCCCTCCTTTCCCACATAACTGGACAGCATTACTTTGTGAAGTCTCCTCTTCTTTCTTTTCTTCATCTCGTTAATAATCCTCCTGATCTTAAGCTGCCTGTTCCCCTTGTCAGAAGTATGAAAATCTTTACTCCTGTCTGTATTATCAGCATGATTCAGTGCATCTTCACTCTGGTCCTCTGGGAGGGGTCGCTTGGGAGGACGGCCACGCTTCTTGGGGCTGGATTTAGACTGAGCTGCAAGTACCGGCTTTGGCTCCAGCACAGGGGCTTTCTGAATGTCGTTACACCCAAGAAGAGGCTCCTCAGCTGGAACAGCATTTGCTGAAAGTCTAGGTGGAGGCTCATTTAAACTAGAACTGTGGGATTGAGGGCGGCCCCTTTTTCGAGTAGGAGTTATGGGGCATCTGGACACAGGGGGACTAGGGTCTGACATGGGTTGCTTTGGGGATGGAGGTTTGGTTGCAGAGGAGAGTGCGGATAAGTTGCTGCTTAATGCGCTAGTTACCGTATGTGTGTCGTCTGTATGCTGAAAACTGGCCTTGGCAGGAAGAGAAATCTTGGGGTTCTGGGGAAAACTTAGTAAAGGATTATGTTGGGAATCTGAAGGGTTTTCATGATTTTCTGCTCTATGAGCGCGGTGCACCAGCTTGGTCCAGCTGGGCCGTCTCGCTTTACGTTTCTTTAGTGGGCGGCTGTCTTGCTCTTGGGGGAAAGAGGGGGGAGAAACTGGGGCACGGGCAGACAGAGTTGGCAGAGTGGGAGGAGCAGAACAAGAGGGATGGCTTAGAGGCACAGCTGAATGTCTTGAGCTGTCTTGTTCTTTTGATTTACTAGTTTCACCTGTTGTTATTGGCTCAGCTAGTTTAACTGACCCGCAACTGTCAACTGTCTCATTCTTCTCTTCTGGTCTGCCTGGATCCAGTACTTTACAGGTTTTATCTAGTTTACCACAATCAAATGTTTCACCACATTTCTGATTATTGTCTTCTGTTCTTTGTCTGTCTGGACTAAGTTTGTCCCTCTTTCTCTCAGCCTTTCCTCTTTCAGTCTTCAGATTATCTCTCCACCTATCGTCAGTCCTTTGTCTTTCAGCTTTTTGTTTACCATGCCTTGGTTTTCCATCTTTCCCGTTCTCCTTTTTCTTCTTCTTGCCCTCCTCGTCACCACTCTTTGCTCTTTCAGCTTCCAACCTATCTCGTTTAGATTTTTTGTCTTTCCGTTTCTCTTTCTTTGCCTTCCTCTCTTTCTCTCTCTTTTTCTCCAGTGAGGTCTGTTCAGAGGGATTCTGATCTTGAGATTGGGCAGAGAGATCCACAGAGGGGGCAGACTGTGGTTTAGGGGTGGCTGAGGGAGAGGAAGGTGAGTCTGGATTACTCTTATTGGACAGGCTAAGTTCTCTATGGGAGCTGGTGGAGACTGGAGGTCTTGATGAGGAGTCCATGGAAGAAATAGAGGAAGAACTGCTGTTTTTTCCAACTTTGATTTTCGAGGAGGTGCCAAGATTGTTGGCACAGACTTTTCCATTTGATAGTCCCTTCTGTCTCGCTGTCCGTACCAAACCGTTATGTTTCTTGGTGGTGTTTCTTTCATTTCTGGTCTCAGATGCAGACTGGATGCATGTTGTGGAAGGAGTAGTTGAGGCAGCCTGGTCTGTTGTGGGTGAGCAGGATTTGTGTCCTGCAGGAACGGGCTGACCATTGATACTAGGAAGCCTCTCTTTCTTCGCTCTCTCAGATGAACCATTTGAATTCACCTCTGTTTTATCGGCCAGCTTGACAGGAACCTGAGGAACGCAAGCACATAATGTTTGTCATAAACAGCAAAGGCTGTGACATCTATAGTTTGTACTTGACAACAGTCTCTCAATGGGGAAGTAACAATAACTAAAATGCTTTTGTTTTTGTCTAAACAATGAAACAGAGTGTGAGGAGTAAATTACTCAATCAGGCAGAAAAAGAGGGCACAATGTGGAGAAGAAGAGAGTGAAGTGATGAAAACACGAATGGGGTTGACACAGAATAGAGAAATACAAAGGCTATAAAGGCAAAGAAACAGAGAAGCGGGAGTGGGACAAAGAAAGAGGGGCAGAGAAAGATAAATGTGAGCAGGTAGAGAAGAGGGGATGTAAAAATAGAAGAGAGGGACAGATATAGTGTGCCTGGCAGAGACAGAAAGAGAGAGAGAAAGCTGTGCTATTGGTAGCTATAAATTGCCACTAATACAGATGAGAAGGCTTGACATTTCATACTTGTCCTGTAATTTTGGTACACTGCAGTTTGAGTGGTGTTTGAGCAGCTAAAGCAATAAGATCCCCCTGAGGTGATTGTCTTAAGGACCGATGGACCAATGTCTGTAATTGCTCAAAAGGATTGCAGTGACATTGTCCTATTTATAGGTGTGTTTATTTAAAAGTGCTGCTTAAGCTTCAGCATTGAGACAATACCTTATTTGATCTTATTACAACTGAGCACAAAGTCATGATATTTTTCTCCACATATCCCTTTCTGGTGGATGTTTGCCTGCAGAAACAAATCAAAGCTATAGCACTGATACCCTATTGGTTACAAGGTGACGAGCTGACGCGATACAGGAAAAAGAAAAACATTACATCTGATTCACTGGATTAAGCACAGACTGTAAAAATGTAAACCAAAAGCAGCAACAGCTTTTTAAGGAGTCACGGTGTGGCGAAGTAGTAGATGTACCAAATGTGTTATTTACAGTTTAGTATTTTAAAATATGTAAAACGTCTGCATCAGTATCAGTAGATATTGAAAGTTGCAATATATGCATTGTATTTGACTCAAATAAGTGGTATTGAAATATCCTTATTGATTATTGTACATCTGAATAACGTCAGTCACTGTGACGGTTTTACTTTTTAAGATAATAATAATTGGCGGCTGACTGTATGTTGGTGAGGATTGTCCTTAACTTACCTGTTTGGCAGACTTTGACCCTTGGTTGGCTATGGTGGGGACTGAGGCTGGAGTGGATGGTAATGGCAGTTGCTGTGATGACGACGAAGATGATAGTGATGAAATAACATCCAAGCCTGAGTGTTGCTCTCTGGTTGTCTCATCTGGAATAGAGCTGCTTTTACTCTGCTGCCCCAATCCTTCAGTGTCCCCCCTCAGCAGCCCTCCCCTGCCCTGCCTCTGATAGGTCCTAATGGTGGGCTTGCAGACATAGCTCTCCAAGATCTTGGGTGGCTTCTTGGTGCGTTTTGCTTGAATTCCCACCCGGAGTCGTACATTGCCCTCAGGGCAACTGGTCTCTTTGCCAGAGATCTGAAGCTGTTCCTGCCCTGAGCTTCCACAGCGCCCCTCTATGAGCAACTCCAGTACTGCCCCCTTGTCTCCTTCTCTCTTCCTTCCTGTTCCTTTTTTCTCCAGCTCCTTTTTCCCCACATCTGTGTTCTCCCCATCACACCGTCTCTTCTTATCTGCCACTTGATCCTGTTCTGAGTCCTCCAGTGCAGCTGTGGGGCTCAGAGTGGAGTTTGTGGCCGGAGGGGTCCCCCCCTTCACTCTCTGGTCCATCAGAGACAGGGGGAGACGCAGGATGCTGTGGGATGCCCAGTATAAGACTTTCAAATGTACCTGGTGGTGGTAATGGGGTCAAGGACAATGAGCTGAATGCAGGTCTAGGTCAGACGATTTCCAAAAGAATATCCTATAATAATAGCCGCAGTTGGGTGCCTTCATTCAGTCAAGGTCTCTCTCTTCTCTTTTCGGCTCAATCTGAAAGGGGATTTAAGCAGAGACAGAAAGAGAAAGAGAGAGAGAGAGGGAAGGGAAAGACAGACAAACAAAGACAGACAGAAAGATAGAGAGGCCAGTGATTAGTCATTTCAGTGAGCTCAGATGCAGAGCAGCAGCGGCACAGGAATTGAAGGGAAAGTCCCCTTCCTGCAGGCAGCCGTAGAGAGGTGCTAACGTCTGTGTCCACAGAGATGATCTCATCATACAGAAAACCCAGGGGGCCAATCCATGCTGCCGATTCCCAGAATGTCGCAAGTAACTGGAAGAAAGACCTACTCACATTCTTCAAAAACACGACCAGCTACTTTTCAGTGACAATCTGTAAATAACAGCAGCCCTGAAAGACATAAAATACTCTTTAAACCTGGACACATTTGCTTATGTTTTAATCCTTGCTCTGCCTCCTCTTTCCAAAATCAATATATCAATCAATCAGCTCCTGACTAATTCAAACACTTGATCCAGTCTCCTCCTCTCCCCACTGTCTTTGCGCCTTCTGTTCTCAGCTACTCCCACAAGCACTTCTCCTCCCACCCTTCCCTCTGCTGTACTGTCTTTTCTCTCCGAAACTCCCCTTTTCATGTTTGGCAGAAAGCTCTTGCATGCATTCTCTATTAGCCCCATCCACTCTCTTTCTCTTTCCCTCTCTCCCTCTCTCTCTGTAGACCACACAGTAAAATGGTCAACTCATACACTACATCCAAGTTAATCAGAACCATATTTCCTCCTCCACTTCGTTCTTTTCTCCTCTCCAACCTAAATCCCTCCATTCACAGTCCTACCATTCCCCTCCTCCCCTTTCAGTAGTGGTAACACAAATCCGTAGGAAAGGGTAAAACTTATTTTTGGAAAGGAGTGCAAATTCCTCCTCCTCCCATTGCTTCCTCCAAGTTAAGTAAGCTTTTCATTGACCCCATTGTAAATGGACTTTTAATGTGACATTACAGCAAAGCAACACACCCTAAAATAACATTCCACTTAGCAGAAAAACTTTCACTCTCACTCGTTCCATGCTCAGCCCACTTTTGAACCTAACGCATCGCATCTTCTGTCATGCTTCTTTCATTAGACTCCCTCTGCCTCATTAAGAGAGACACTCGTCAGTTTTCTAATGAAACACACCCTGCTTTCTCCTGAGAGCCTCTTATGAAATAGCTAATTTGTCTCTCAACGCAATGAACTGCCCCCTGAAACTTACAAATGCATCTAAGATAATATTTTACTCAGGACCTCAGTGGGCCATCTCTCCTGCCTCTTGGTCCCTCCACACCCAAACTCTTTTCTTGAGTCATACCGAGCTCAAATCAACATCTGTTCCAGTAACTGCTGTTATGCAACCATATTGGAAAGCATTTCCAAGGACAAAACCTCCTCAGAATAAAATAAAATGAGCACAGCGATGGACAGTGGTTCTTTTAAATCACACCAGACACTTCTATTATGATTCTCTATTCTACTCCAAGAAGCCAGAGCTGGAGGAAGAAGAGGAGTTTGTGCAAAGTGTAAGCAGAGAACAAGAGGTAGATTTTCAAACATAAAAGGGACAATTCCATTCAACTGGAGACAGAAGAAGTACATATTTATAGCTTTTTATAATCTCCAGAGCTATACCTCTCAAACATAACTCTAGATTATTCTAACATTAGACCACAAGCTATTCCAAGTGACAGGATGATGAGTGGACTTGACACTGTAGTCAGTGTGGTTCCTTGGCTGTGCCGAGGCGACGATTAAATCACAATAATGGCCACCCATACTTCCAGCTACCATCAACATCCCATGATGGTATTATCATCAATTACTACAATACCGATGCCATCTGCCCGACAACAGCATGAGCACAGCAGCAGTGCTGCCCCCAGGAAATTGGGATCCTGTAGTGTATCGGCATCTAACATATTGTATATTGAACTGTGAAGTAGTGTTGTAGTACTCAAGATTAGTCTTGGTCTCAAAACCATTTTTCAAAGGTCTTGGTCTCATCCCGTCTCAGACTGACACATTTTTACTCAGTCTTGTCACAGTCAAAAAAGAATTTGCCAGAGAATGGAAACAGTTGCATTGAGAACTGTCCAGACGTCACTAAACAAGGCTATTTGAGACCACAACTAACTTATTTGACAATTATTGGATGGAAAATTTCAATCATCAAATGAAATCAGTAACATAAGTAGTTAAGTTAGAATGTTTGATGTCAGAAATCAGATGATGCAAAATCATTGTGGTTTTGACAGAAAAGTATGTATAAAAATGTGTGTAGTAACTTTTTGCATGACATTTACTGTTAATTACTGATCCACAACTTTGCAGCTACTGCCAATTCTGATCTTGGGAAGCAAAAAATGGTTAATTTGATATTAAATTACAATATATTAGATTTGATTTAACTGATTCCACACCGGGGAATTAACCCACATTTATATGGTGCACTGGTTTTGGTTTACAATCTGTCAAGCACCATTTTGGTATTGGTCTAGACTTGGTCTTGGTCCTTTTGTCTTGGTCTAGCTAAGCTCTGGTTACGATAAAGAGGTTATGTTTCTAGCATTGTCATAGGGATGAGTCGATGTGATAGTCGGCATCATTCTCAGTTTTGATACTGACCAAAATCACTGGATTGTACTGCGTATTGGAATAAGAAAAAAGTAAAATTTGCTGCTATTCATAAACCCTAAATATGAATGGACCTAAATGAGAGCAGCTAATGTCTGGTACACAGTTGGAACATTATGTTTTTGAAACGCCTGGTTGCAGCTGCAGAGGTCAACTAAGCTATGCGCGACGTAAATGTTGTAATATGGCCATTTCTGCCAAGGTCTATGCGGACCCTTCATGGATGATTGTGTCCAGTTTGAGTCAGTGCGGACCATATGGGGCAACCTCGCATGCTCCATGTGGCACTACACTTTCCAGCACAGTTGGTGGCACGCTCTTGATTTAGTCAAGGAAGAAGATGGTAATCACAAACATTAAGCCAGAAGGTTTGGTGGTACCCACGCATGTGCAACTCAGCACTCAACGTATACAAGGACACACAAAAGAGGGAAAACTCCTGGTGAGAAATTGCCACTCCTGGAATGGAATGTGAGATCAAGCATGTTTGTGTGCAATGCTAGACTGACAAAGACACTCTTTTAAATATGAGCCGGGTTGTTCAAAATATGTAAAAGACTGGATCTGACTAATGTTGGCATTGATAGATACTCTTGGTCTAGGTTAGAACATTTTCATTAATGTGTTGGTTTTCCGGTCTGAGTGTTAAGGTTAGGATGAGCCTAACAGTGTTGTTCCAAAATAATCGCAATCCAGAAAAGCATCATTGACCAACACGACCACATCCTGACCACCAAATTTAAAATGATGCCATCAGGTTGGTGTTTTATAGCTCCACCCACAAGAACTATCCACTAAAATCCTTAAATCCTTCATCCTAGTGGCCATCTGAGTGTTAAACCAAGCACCTTTTTAGTGCTTGGTTTACCTATTTTTACCTATTTAGTTGGACTAAGACAATAATTCATATTTCTTAATGTCATATAAATACATTAGTCAAAATCAAGCTAGTCTTAGTCAGACTAACATACCTGGTCAATGCTATTCATAGTCCGACTACTCCTGCATGTATACGCTTAGTTGGACTGGAGTGGGACTTGGAGTTCTGTGCATGCACCAAAATGACCTCCCTTGTGCATACACAGGCCACCAGGGAGACATCTCTTGTCCTGTCCTCTCTGTTGCTTGTTTACTTTGTAATTAATGTGTATGCATGGTTTTGGGGTCTGTTTTAATTGAATTGTCCTTTGGGACGGACACATTTGTCTCATCTGATATAGGTATCATATCAGAAACAAAAAAATTGGTATCTAGTCATATCATTAGTCTGTCTGTTTGGGAACTGCAAACCCCAAAAAAGTAAAGAATGGATTTGGATAACATTTTATGGGGTTATAGGTTATGGCCCTACTAGGTGATGCTTGCTCCACATAAACAGGGAAGTTTCTTATGTGAGTCTACCTCCTCCTCCTCCCACACACACACACACACACACATTAGCTGATGTATTAAAACATTGTGCGCCCAGATCGCAGCTGCGTAGGCTGACTGATGTGGCTACTGTAGATACAGTACGGGCAGTGGGGGTGTTAACCGCACTCGGCAGCCTATCACTGGTTTACTGAGGACGTCAACAGGAGCTTCCTTCTCGACAATGACTTTGCGCACCCCTGAAAATCACCAACTGCCGCTGTCGCACTTAGAAAAGATACACACATGCACGTGTTGTTGGTGTCGTCACTCACATTTCCATAATGAAATCTGTCGAAGCTCCTAAAACACGCAGTTGCACGCTGAAAGTCAACATACGTATGTGAGAGTGGATGGCACGAAAATGTGCTTGCTGCTGGTGTTTGTGCTGTGGATTAATCCCCAGATACCTTTTTTCTCTTCTATGTGTCCTCTGCTGGCCCTTCTGCTGGTGTCAGCAACATTGAAATAAGAAATATCACCACGCACGGAGAGAACAGAACAGAGCAGGGGGGGAGAGACACACACACACACACACTCAGCAACAAGGGATAAAATTAGCGCAAAGCGGATGCACAAAATTCTCTCCAGCCCTCAGTTATCTGAGCTGGTTGTTGATGACAGGCCTGCGCACATTAATACACACTGCCATTACAGTCTCTAATAAGGCTACGTAGGCTACTTACCCGAGAGCGCGTCCCGGAGCCAACTGCGTTTAGGCAGGAGGTGAAGGTGTTGCTGTCCTGCTCCCCTCTTCTTCTTCTTCTTCTTCTTCTTCACACCGACAGCGATCCAGTCTTTGGTGCATTAGATGTTGCTTTGATTACATAACTGAGGCCAGCGGAGGTTAAAACACCTCCTAACACCGAGTTTCAGTCCCATCCGAGCGCGGAGCCTGCTGTGCAACAACATTGGCGCGGGTGTTTTCATAATCATACAGTCGACACATCTCCGTCGTCGGCGCGTCTCCGCAGCTAGGTGGCGGACTGGTTACACTGGATGTGATTTCTCTCCCACTTCTCTCGGGGAAAGTTGTGTCGCTCCCGCCTGCGATAATAATAATGGCTCAGACTGTGTGCTGCTCTCGTATATGCGCACGCACAGGCTGTGTTAACGTGTCAGGAGGACTGAGGGCTGCTGCAGCAGTGTGTGTGTGTGTGTGTGTGTGTGTGTGTGCTACAGAGCAGAGGTTGAGGATGTGCGGGAATGCAACTGCGTGGCCATTTGCATGTGGTCAGAGGATCAGAGAGGAGGGGATAAAACTGTGAACACAGCACTGGATCTCTGTGTGGTTCTTAATAGGCGATAGGGGAGGAGGAGGGCTATTTAGACGCTTAATAAAATGGCGACGACTTGGCTAAAATGGGCCGTTGTTGGTAGTGATTTTAAGAGCAGCTTCGAAAAGTTGCAGCGCGTCCTGTGAACGCGGATTTACTTTACATTTGTGTGTCAGAGAGGGAGGAGAGTGGCAGGCAGCACTGAGCACTTATTCAAAAGTTCATTTTAGGGACGGGGGATCGTGTTTAACAAAAAATACTGATCAGAACTACACGTTTTTAACCCCGCAGGATTAACACATGTTGTATTCATGTGTATTTTAAACATAGGCCCATGTTTTAGACATTAAACAAAAGAAGGTCAAAACAATTATTTCACAACTTTAAAAATTACCATTATCTATCTATCTATCTATCTATCTATCTGTGTGTATATATATGTATATGTATATATATATATATATATATATATATATATATATATATATATATATATATATATATATATAATATAAAGTAGTTCTTAGATTTATGTTAGTGCAGCTTCACCTGTCCAGATTTGTTTTTCCTTTACTTTTGTAAAAGGGTCTTGAAACACTTTCACTTGGTGGAGTTTTAGATGACACACATCAATAATCTCATAATAATACAAGGGCTGCATGAGGCAATACGATAAATTTACAGTTTAATGTAAATTAAATGATCTGAGAGAGATAATGTCACCCCTCCTCTGGTCTCTGTTTACAGCTTATGTAATATGAATCCAGTTATGACCAATCACAAGACAGTTCACAGAGAGCGTTAGTGATCTTTTTGGCTACTACAACCCTGCAAACAGGTCCCTTCAGTGGAAAGATCACTACTCCAGACAACAACTACTGCAAACAAAAATCTAAAAAAGAAAAAGGAAAAAAGGTAAACAGTCTTTAAGAGAGTCAGATGATAAGTGAAAGGAGGGTAGGATATTACGCAATCCCAACACTATTTTCTATTGATCCTCCTTCCAACTGGAGCAGCTGGGAATACAGAGCTGAAAATAGATCTTACTACAATCATCCTATTGGTCCTTGATATTGATTTAAAAAGTCAAAGTGGGCAAAATCTCGTAGGGTTCCCATCAAAACAGCCACATTCGGTGCCTTTAAACAGTTATTTTAAAACCTGAAAAGGTTTTTTCCTCTTTATACCACTTTCATCACAATGACAATTGTTAAGCAAACAAACAACGAGAACAAACAATGCATATGTAAATTCAAAATAGGTTAAAAATGGAAGTATTTATGTCTCGTTAACATTCATGTTCCGAAGAGTTATTGGATTTGACTCTCCATTTAATGTTTCAAACATAAAGTCTCATTTTATTTTGAAAACTGATCTATAGTGTGTAATTTTTTAAAACAATTTACAATTACGGACGTGAAACGTTCCATATACAATAAGATGTAAGAAGAAAAGATAAGAATACAAGGACATACAACAGTACAAACTCCTGGTCAGAAATTGCCAATACTGGAATGGAACTTCGTTAATTATCCTCATTTGGAGATATCTACATTGTCCTTTTTAGATATCTTCAATTAAGTTTCACATAGTCACAATTACGTTGTAGATATCTGGAGTTAACTGGAAACTGGAATTAGCGATACACTCCATACACATGAACGCATGTGTGACGTCATTTTGACAAGTAAAAACTGAATTGCAGATATCTTTAAACTGTAGTTTTGGCTAGTAAGAACTACGTCACATATATCTACAAATACAATTCATACTAGTCACGATGAAATTACGACTAGTCAAAACGACGTCACATGTATTTGTACTGGTAATATCCAAACTTGGCGATTAAATGTTAAAAAAAAGGCTTGTCATGGAGACTGACGCGGACCCTCGTTTAAATGTGTACTAGGTTGTTTAAAATATGTTAAAGAGAGGAGCTGACTAATGTTGGCAGTGATAGATACTCTTGGTCTAGGTTTTAACATTTTCAAATGTTCGTGTACTGGTTTAATGTCCTGAGTGTGAAGAATTTGTCAACCTGACCAAACTCCATTTTCCTCTGTTGTTGTTGTCGTCGCCGTCGTCTGGCTCCTGTCACCTGATTGGCCGATATGAATTGTGCTAATGCTGCGTCATTTCCTGCTGTAAGCTGCATGATGGCGGTGCCCATGGCTGCTCTGGCACATTGACGTCGCCGGCAGGTGTGCGCTTTGTCCTATCGCTTAAACTCTAAACACTGGTTGTGTCTCTTCATAACAGTAGCCGAAGTCATCGCCAGTGAACATTGATGAAGTGAACTGAAGGTAAACGGCTGTATGTGCTCTCACCACTCCGCGCCGCTGTTAGCTGTTAGCTAAGAGCTTACTACACAAGGTTAGAGGACTAATTGTGTGAAAAAGCACATGAGTTGCTGTTTTGGATTCTTGAAATTAATTTAACTCTCCTTGTCCTCTGTGTTTTAGATCATGGCGCTCCACAGACTGTCCTTCAGACTACGGCAAACGGTGAGGTCAATTTGAAAGGGAATGAAATGTAGAAGAATCTGCTTCAGGGTTGCCAGGTCTGCGCATCAAAACCATTTCAATGGCCAATTGCATCAAAGTCAGCTCAATATCAGTATTCAAAATAAACTATTACCACACTGCATTCAAGTGCAGCATCTTTACTGTGTTGTAACATCTACAAATGCAGCACACTAACATGCATGTTTAGGTGGTAGACTTTTACTGTTATAATCATTGACCTATTGACGACCTTGCATAATTACACAGTACACTATAGATGATGAGTAAGTTGCACATATGCAAGTCTCAAGCAAGTCATTGTAAGAATCAAGCACATCAAGTCGTATCATAGCTTGATGCAAGATGAAGATGATTTCCCAGAAGTCCACACTCTTCCAACATAAAACTTTCTGCTCATATTTTCATTGCAATTTATCAAGAAACCAAAGACAACCAAAATCAAAGTAACCTATGTTAGATATTATTAATAACATGAGTTAACCTGGGAACTGCAGACTATATTGCTGGGACATTATTCACAACAGTCAGATACAGAAGCACTTATCCTACCAGAGAGATTAAAACCAGCCAAAATTAAAGTTAACTTAAAGCTAACATTATTACATTATTATAACATCATTTCAAAACAATTTGAAGCCAGTTCTAATATCACATGATCATACTCACACTTGATGTTAGCTCTCATATCATAACCAGAGCTCCAAGTAGTCCTGGTACGCGGCACTGACTTATTATCTTTGTCTTATTATTTTATGAATAAATCTTATTATTTTTGGAATAGCACCTTCCATGTCTGTAGTCTCACTCATCAATCTCTGGTGTTACATCCTTTGGTAGGTTGTCAGGTTTTTACAGAAGCCTGCGAAATTGCAGCATTAAGTCCTCAATATTTCACGTCGCATAACAATAGTCCCCCACCTCTGCAGTCTACTGTATGTTTACGTCAATGCCGTAGCTTGATTTGATCATTATTAGCTGATAATTGCATTGTACTTTTTAAAAATTTGAATTGGATTATAGTTCTGTTTTGTTTTCTTCCTTCATGTATCATATTGTAAAAAAAATGTGTGTCTCATTCAAATTTTTGCAGGTAACACATGTCAGGACCCTTCATACCACTAAATGCAGGCAGCAGCAGGAGTCTGTGGCTGTAGAGTCAGAACCTGAGCCTTTCTCCGTTTTCAGAACGCGGGAAAACGATCCGGTGAGCAAAGTGTTCATATAGCACCAAGAGACAGAGTGAACATGTTGTTCACCTGTCTGGCTGAATCAGATTTGTGTTCATAGTCACTGTGATTTTTAGTTGACAAGCTCACTGTATCTTTCCAGGCAATTCAGTGTGAGAAAAACATTGGGCAGTATTACACTCTTCCTTCTGCACACATCCGCACTGTGTTCCCTCATGGCCTCCCCTGGCGCTATCAACAACAGGTGAGCTCTTGTTGGTGTCATTGCATGTGCACACCGGTTTTATTTTACTGGGTAAAACCTGTGGTGAATTTGTTTGACAATTTCAAATACTAATATATCTGCAATTAAGACAAATTTGACATTGTTGTTTTATAGATGAAGACGTTCAATGAAGCCTGTATTATGGTGAGGCAGCCTGCTCTGGAGGTCATGTCTTATCTGAAGAAAACAGACTACAGCAAACCTGTGATGCGATATGTAATGTGTATCCTTCAAAACACACAGGCAGAACAATGAACATGCTCCTATTGTCTTAAATATCTTGATTTGCTGAATGCTGTTGGCCTTATCCAGTTGTTCAGATGGGGGGAGGGGGAGTGGGAAGACAATGTCCCTCTGTCACACAGTCCACTACTGCTACACGCAGGGTTGGCTGGTGCTGCACCTTTCTGATGGTGAGACAAGCAATCACACTTGACAGATGGTTGAACATTTCAGTAGTTACTCCTCTACATCTTCTGTGTTTGTTTGTTTTCAAACAGCTTTTCGCTGGGTAAAGAATTGTAAGGAGCTGCTGCCATCGTCGTTTAACACCTCTCGCTTTGACCAACCATTACAAGCTACAGAATGGCTGCGCAATTTTAAGATTACCAATGAGCCGTTCCTTTCAAAGGTAAGGAATTTTTAGCCAGAGGGCCTTTTAAGAATCAGAATCAGCCATCAGATAATATAAATTTAAGATTAATTTAAATGTACATCCATCAAATTAAGGCAGGGAGGAATGGATAGATTAATTTTCATTGCACAAAAAACTACAAAGAAATTAGTAGCAATCCTAAGGTGCACTCAAACATGACATTAAGCTATTATTTAATGTGCAAGGATATTAATACTAAAAAGCATGCTGTGTGTGTGTGTGCATATACATATATATGTATATATATATATATATATATACATATATATATATATATATATATATAATGTGACTAAATTTTTCACATTATTAATAAGCGCTTTGGCATTAATGGACTGTAAATGAGCCTTGACTGCCTCTCCACAGCAGTTGCGATCACATGCTGATCCATGTAAAGCAGATTAACTGCTTGATAATACAACCTGAATGTGCCCATGAACTGAGTTAAATGCAGTTTTTCTGCACAGTGCAATAGAAACAACGGCATGAGGGAAAAGTCGGATGTTTTAATGGAATCAGTAAAAAGTCAAGCCCTGCATGTAAACATGAATGTATGTGAAATGGGTTTGCATCCTATATCATTTATAATATTTTTAGAGCTTTTTAGAACATTAACTCAAGCCTTTTGAAAGACTTGCACGTTGTTCACAATCTTGAACATACAAACACTCCTATCTACATAGATCATTTCTAAATGATTCTGGGTGGTAATATCAGTTATCATGGAACTAAATAAAAATAATAATTCACATCATCTTTATATTACTTACTTTCCATGTTTCTTGTCTGACGCCTTGTACAGGAACTCCAGTGAGAAGCATGTCCATATAAAAGAGTCAGTAAAATTGTTGTGCTTCTTTCTCAGATAAAGACAAAGCAGCGCTACGTGTGGACAAAGAGGGAGTTCACTGAGGAGGGAAGTCTATTAGGACAGCTGGTGGATCAGGTTAGTATTTATTTGTCTGTGTTGGAGTTGTGGTTTTTCTCACCTACAAAGACTTTTTCATCTCTTTGTTTTATTTCTGTCAGTTATCAGCTATTTTTCCTGCTGCCGTAGCAACTGCCCCACAGGGGTCATTAAAGTTTCATCTTTCTCCTCGCCTGTGCTTAGTGCTGATCGATAGCCGATGAACTGAGCATGGTGATGGATCAGCACAATGGGGTTTTTTTTGTACTATAAACTATCAAAGGCTGAATCCAGCAGTAAATGTATGTGCAGCCCTGGGAATTTCTCTTTTTTGCTCTGCTGCTGTTTAACTAATCATTGGACCCAAGCACTGCTGTACTGTGTATGGCCTGTCAGTTAATCTCTGTTGATATTACCATGAGCTTTTTTTTAGGAGATTTTAATGTTTGATTTAATGTTTTCTATTGTAATAAATTATTAATAAATAGTGGTTTGATTAATTGGCCATACAGATGAATTGGTTTACCTCTATAATGTTGTGTCCTGTGCTGTAGGGTATATCCCGTGTGAAGAGCAGCAGCGATGTAGTGGGGGCCGTGATGAAAGAACTGAAGCTGCAAAGCGGGCAACCAGAGTCAAACTTTCGCTTAGCTGTGGCGGTGGATGGTGTCAATGCCCTTTGGGGACGATCCACCATCAAGAAGGAGGATAAGAGCACTGTATGGAAACACACTGACAGACATGTCATTTGTCACACTTGTCTTCTTAACCTCTCAGTTTCCACAGAACAGAAGTCTTATCTGTTTCTCTTTCTCACCATCATCAGGTGGACCCAGATGAGCTCACTTTAGTTCATAACATGAGGAAGCTGATAAAGAACGACTGGGTGAGAAGAGCAAACCAACAGTGTCAAACATAGAGATATTAGAGATTTAGACATTTCTTCCTTTTAACACTCAATCTCTTGTCTCAGACTGGAGGAGCCATCATCACCACTGTGGCTCAGAATGGGTCTCTCTACATGTCAAAGTCTGCCTATTTGCCTCAAGAGCTGCTTGGAGAGGTCAGAGGTTATTTATTTGTACTACTTTTACATGAAGCAGCTGTAATAGCAGCTTGGTCTTTCTGTGCCTGGCTACATTTGATTATTTGTCGGGAAATTGTGATGTTTAACCTTCAGACTGGACCATTCTGTATATCAGGTGTTAGTGGCAACAGCTGTTGAAAACTAGTAGAGGTTGAGTTCATTGTTACATTACCTGTAGTCCCCATTTCCAAAGAAAAGAACCATCAGAAATGGTAGAAAAGCTCAGTCAGTGTCATGATATTCCAAGAAAAATATCCAATAGAAAAACCAATAATATTAAAAAGACACAAAACCTCAAACCATTGCGTGGTTAAAAATGTTTCTGATCTTCTCCAGTGACCAAGTAGTTGCCTAAGTAATAGAAATACATGTATTTCCGCAAGGTGGCAGCAGCAGCAGCAAGCTCGCATTTGAACGCAACTGCATTCACACTCTAAGCTCAACACACTGTGGACCCTGCATTACTCACACTAGTTCTCAGTCGCTGGGGTTTGTTGTTGTTTGTTTCCCGGGAGTGAATAATTGCCCTAAAACAGTGGTTTGGGTTATTAATCATCAGGAGAAATCATGGATACACATTTCCAGCAAAAGTGGCCGTTTAAAGAGCAAATACAGTCATTAACTCCACTCAGACGGGTTGAGGCAGAGCACCCATCAAGGACTATGAGAGCCAGTGTTTGCCAATACCAACAGGTTGTAAAATGTCATGTCAGAGACGAGACAAATAATTGGTCGACCTCTAAAATCTAAATACAGAAGGATATGTTGTTGGTATTTGAAAAGTATTTAAATTTGTCGTCCTTTTGTTAAGCCTATATA
Organism: Solea senegalensis; assembly: GCF_019176455.1. Lineage (NCBI taxonomy): Eukaryota > Metazoa > Chordata > Actinopteri > Pleuronectiformes > Soleidae > Solea > Solea senegalensis. The sequence continues at coordinate 19,710,315 of NC_058029.1, forward strand.
TGCCCTCCTCTTTACTTAGTGAGTTATTTTATACAGAAGAGAGAAAAGCTTTGTGGAAGAGAAACATAAACATACCGATTCCAAGAATGTGTCAGAACTGTCCCCTTCCTGTCTGCATTGTGCTGTTTGTTTGCCTGGAAGCTGCACCTGCTGGCAGTGTGACACTGCATCGTTTTTTTGTTGCACTGCGTTATTGTATTATTTATTGCAGTCATATTCGTCTGCTCCGTGTAACTCGATCAATTTCCTAATGGAAGAATAAATCCTTCCTTGTCAACCACCTCTTCCATTTATGGTCGACATGGATTGAACAATAAAACTCAAAGAAGGGTTTTATAACATTTCACAAAATGAAAAATGTCGCTGTTGTAATTGTACAATATTAATCATTTAGACGTCTGTTCATGATTCCTCTCCTCTGTCTGGATTATATAAAAAAAAAGCATAATCTGTATTAGTTTGTATGTTGTGGCAGTCTCTGTAAGCATATTGTTATATTGAATTAAATTAATTGTGACCCAGGCAGCTTTGTGATGATGCATTGACAGGTTTGATGTCCTCATGTCTGTGTTTTGCTCATCAGAAGGGTTTTGACTACATGGACCCGTTTATCCCGGTGTCCGTTGCAAACTATAGCGAGAAGGAGTTTGAGAGCTGTTACCTTTACTATATGGACCATCAATGGCTGCAGCATCCACAGTGTAAGTGAAAATGGCAATTATCCTCTAATGAAATTATTCAAGTGATTCTGATGAACTAACTTGGATTTTTTTTTCATCAGGCCGAACAGAGGAAGGAAAGAAAGAACTCGTCTTTTTGAGCAACAGAAATCCCAAAGTAATGGAAAGAATTTGTTCTTCCCTATGAAGTTGCCGAAAGACTTAACTCATCACACGCATAAAAACCCAAACGTCACACAGATGATATCAATGTCCTGCAAATATTATACACAAAAAACATTCAAATGTCTTTGTCTACAAAGTGTAAATTATAATGTATGTGTGTTTACTTTGATAATAAAATGTTAAAGAAACCACAGAAGCTCTTTAAAACTGATTCACTCTCTTGTCAGGTCAATACAACTGTGATGGATGTTTCTTTTCTGTTTGACAGTGATATTGCATAATATTCATGAGAGAGAGCGATTTTTCTATCGGGAATGCTGATTCAGCATTTCCAACTTTTTTCCTGTTAGCTTTATAATATTCTCTTCTGGGTTTTTTTTTTAATGTCGCTGTGATGTATTTCAATCAAAAATGTCCGACTCTTAGGACATTACCATGACTATTTCATTTATTTTCCTGATTTTCTAACCCTTTTTAAACTCTTAATGTTTAATAAGTTAAGAGGGTAGATGCGTGCGCACACACACACACTCACAAAGGGTGAGATGACTCGGCATTCTCTACTGTATTTTCTTGGGAAATGTATATGATGTCTACTGAGCATTTGTATTCTCAGACAGCTGGGAGACATAAAGGAAACACAAAGCAAGAAGCTGATAAATGATGCAATATAATTATAACATTTTCCCAAGCTATGTTTTTTTTTTTATTATTGGACCACAAATGTAAAGTTTAAAAAACCCACACTAAACTACATATTCACATAGGAAATAATATATTAATAAAATATCCGTAATATTTTAAAAATAACAGGAATCGTCGATAAACAGTTATTAATTATTTTCTCTTGAACTGTTTTTCCACAACCTCATTAAAAGGGACAGCGCCCTCTGTCTGCCAGCACTGGTTGTTGCATGGGAGTTCACGTCACCTGACAGTGTGCAAAGTCACATGACATGACAGCCAAAAGTTCCGTTCAAGGAAGTAGTGGAACAGAGAGCAGACAAGTGATGACTGAGTGCAGATATCTTTAAATGAACTCTCTGGAAATGTCAGAGTTTGTGTCAGGATCCTACAAGGTGAGGTCATCTACTATAACAATGCAGTGTTTATGTGTGTGTGTGTCAACTAAATAAATAGATATATAAACAGCAGCTGAGTCATTGTTAACAGGCAGTTTTACCCCATGTTGAACTCATTTAAACATTGTTTTTCAGGTAGAATGGCGCTGTCACTGCCACCAGCTGTTCTTCTGATTCTTGTTTACCTGACAACACGAGTGACTCTCTCTGCAGGTAACCGACATGCCAATTAACCTTCTGTGTTTCACTAAAACAACGTGTCACTCACTGCAGGGTTTCTACAGATGCTTGAAATCCTTGAGAATGCTTGAGTTTTAATGCTGGGCTTTCAAGGTTTGAAAAGTGCTTGAATTTTTGGATACAAAGCTTGAAATTGTAAATATTTATTTCACCACAAATAGCTTTCTGACTGAAGAGACCTTAAAATGAGAAAGTGCTCACTCGGTTTACTTATTAAACGCAGTTCTGGTTGTTTATAGTAGCACAACACCATTATGAGTATACAGGGTGCCCGTGCAGGTCTTGAACGTCTTAAAAAGTATGGAACTTTAAAACGCTGTTTTCCAGACTTTTAGAGTCTGCACAAAAGCATTTTAAAATACGTAATATAGGAAGAAAATCAAATCAAATCCTGATATGATTTTGCTTGCTGGTCACATAAATGTGCTGTAGTGATCAATCAAAAGAAAACTCCTGTAACGTGTTCCGGTGTCTGAATGTCTCTTCTTTTATTCATGCATCCATCCATCTATTAATTAATTAATTCATGCTTTCATGCATGACTGTTTTTAAAACCTTTATTGTCTGTAAAACATAATTTACTGTGAATTCTGTGTTCATTCATCCATGCTTTCATCAAAACTAACCTTTCTACTAAACACAACAGGTACAATCTCAACAAGAAAGTATTCAAGTATAAATCTTCATGGCCAATAAGGTCTTTTTGCCTCAACAACAGTGAAAGCAAAGAAGATTTTTTAAATTTGTCACCACTGAAAGTGGTTGAATGTAAAGAACCTTTAGGATCTCCTAAATCAACAACTATCACCTTATTGATATCTAAGCAGTTTCTGTGCTTTTGGCTTGTGATTAATTCTTTGATTTTATACAAGATTTTATCACAAGCAAAAGAAACAAACAAACAAAACTGTGGTGCTGGAGAGGGAGAAGCCAAAAGAAAACATAAATAAATCTCTTAATGGGTCTGGCTCACAATAAATAACAGAAACACTGATGCAAAACACTCACTGACCTCTGAGGCAGAGCGGAACAATTCCCTGTGTTCACGTTGACATCACAGCTTTAAATTAAACAGTGCAATTAGCAAATTACAAAGGGTGCAATTTAATCATTCTACTTTTGATTGTTCTATGTCAGTGTCTGAAACAGTTCATGTTAAGTGAGCTAATGCTCCACCACATTTACATTTTTTTTTTATATCGCAACTCGTCATATTTGCAATATATGTCAGAAATAATTAGATATTTGGTCTGAGGTCAGTGTGGAGTCTATTCATTACGTGTGTTTCCCAACACTGGTCCTCAGGGAACGCTGCCCTGCTCCAACACACCTGATTCAGATGAACAGCTCGTTATCAGGCTTCTGCAGAGCTTGATGACGAGCAGGTGTGTTGGAGCGGGACCGTGTTCCCTGAGGACCAGGGAATGTAAAACTTAACAAGTAGAAGTAACCTTTAGTTACTTTGTGGTAAAAACACTGGAACCAGCAGCCTGAATGTTTATATATATCTATATATGTATATGTATATACATATATATATATATATTTTTTTTTTTTTAAGTAAACTGTTTCACAGGTAATACTTATTTATTTTATTTATATATTTATTTGTTTTACCTGAGATTGGCACAGCACCCCCCGTGACCCTCCTGTGGTAGAAAATGGATGGATGGCTTTTCTTTGTTCTTCTTTATCTTCCAAAAGGATAACATTTTTGAGGCACTAAACGTTAGTGAAAATGAAAAAAAAATTGGCACTGGCGAAAAATGTTATAAAATAAGGGTAATGTGTAAAAGTGGTCCAACAGGAAGTCATCCATTTTGAGTTTGGCGTTCATCTTGGCGATTTGCACGTTTCGTAAATGAACAAACTCGTCTGAGCACATTAATCATACCAACATTTAAAAAGGCATTCATTTGTACTAAACACATAAAAGATTAAAATTTGCCACAAAACACGAAGTGCCCTGTAATTTTGCCATGCATTGACCCATTGGTCAATGTACACAAGTCAAGGAAATAGCGCCACATGCTTGCAGCATGGCAGCTGTGAGTGCCCTCACAATGCTGCTTGCAGCTTTCATATCTATCTATCTATCTGTCTGTCTGTCTGTCTGTCTTATCTGTCTATGTATATCTGTATATCTATATGTATATCAATATGTATATCTATCTATATATATATATATATATTGTGTATATATGTGTATATGTATATATTTTTTTTACGTAATTCTATACTTTAGTTAAAAAAGTTTAATGTATTTCAACTTTTTAATCATTTTAACTCTTTTATTCATCCTAATCTTGTGAACCTGTGATTAAAAAGTGTTTTATAGATGAAACTGCTTTGCCTTTTATCAACAGGCAGCAACAAATGTGTTGCCAGAAACTTTGGTCATGACTCTGTGGTGTGTGAGTGTAATGCCACTTACTGTGACAGCGTTGGTTCAGCCTCCCTTCCTCCACCGGGACAGTTCTCCTCCTACCTGAGCAGCATGGCAGGCAGCAGACTGGAACCAGACCCGGGTCGGGTGCAGGTGAACAGCAGCGGCGCAGGTGAGTGAGGTGGGCTTTGTGTGGGGTTGTCAGTGGAGTCGGTGCAAGTACAGAGCATGTCTTTCATCTGTGTCTCTTGCTGTCAGGCCTCAGGTTGACTATCGTTCCCTACCAGAAGTACCAGAAAATCAGGGGATTTGGTGGAGCCATGACTGACGCAGCAGCTGTCAACATCCTGTCCCTCTCTGCTGCTGCTCAGGACCAGCTGTTAAGACAGTATTTTTCCAGTGAAGGTAAAATACATGAGCAAAAGTATGTGGTCTGCAGAGGTCATTTAGTGTCTTCTGTAGTGAAATGAACATAATATTGTTCATACTCACTGTGCAACAGATGTGGATATAAAATATGTTCATTATGCAAAATAAATAGGCATCAATAAAGTAATAGCTGTAGGGGGCGCTAGCATAGAAGTCCAGGAGGAAGCAGCTTTTTCATCCTATTATTTTAAGCATTTGTAATATCAGCAGATCTTGGTGTGTTTGCTGATATCCAGTAATACATTTTAAAGCTGATATCATGCCCATAGTATTGTGCATCCCTAATTAAACTATTCATTTTTAAACATGATTTTTTTTCCCCTAAAGTGCAAACAATCACAAACCTTTATATCATATCATATTTATATACCTCTATATGTGTGTATGTATATATGTATATGTATATATATGTATATATATATATATATATATATACACATAAATGTGTATATATATAATTATTAATGTTGTGACGAATAGACTCTATGTATGACACATACTTGTGAACAGAGAGTAAACAGCAGCAGCCAGTCTCTATGTGACAGAGATAAAACCTTATCATCGTACAGAGATACTTTGTGTCCATTGTTATCTGTTGCCATCAGTCTAGCTGTGGCTGGAAAGAACCTGCTATGAAAACCTGTCATAAAAACATGCTTTGTGTGCGATCACACTGTTATGTGTGCAGTGCAGACTTCAAAGCATCAGGAAAAAGTATGCAAAATACACATAACATGAATACAGCTGCATTATTAATGTATTATAAATGTTTCATATACAAACACGTAGCAGAAAGTGTAATAAAATGCAATTTAAAAATAGTTAGTTAAGTCTGTAAAACTGGTTACGTTAATCATCATGCAAATACACAAATGTTTTTTAAATATATAGATCACTATGTTCAGGGTAGTAAACACTAATAGTCCCCAGCTTCAGTATCTGACTCAGAAAATCTTTGGCCTCTCACTTTTAGCATTAACACTATTAATATTCAATAAACGGATCATTACGCACAGTAATGTATCTGTATGCAATTATGACGGAATGTCAAAGGTACAGTACCACTTCTCCAGTGAAGAAATATTTCACAGAATTGTCAATTTCATTGTTATAAATACAAAATAGAAGGGGTCACAATAAAGATTTACTTAATTCAATCACAAAATTAGTAATGTATTCTTTATAAACATTGAAACATATTGTGAAGGCATATAAACAGAAAATCTGAAGACATAAAAGAAAAAAGCCTTGTGAAATGTTAATACTCAGTGTTTGAATGTGAAACAGGCTGATGCTGTGTCTCTGGCAGGTATCGGCTACAGCGTTGTGCGTGTCCCCATCGCCAGCTGTGACTTCTCCACCCGTTTGTATACCTACGCTGACACACCTGGAGACTACAACCTTCATAACTTCTCTCTGGCCCTGGAGGACACTAACATGAAGGTGCCTCTCCGTCTTGGACTTTTAAAGTTGTGTGGACCAGCCAAAATGTCCTCACAAGGTCAAAATGTCCTCACAAAGATAGGTTCGCTTGACATTTGGTCCACACACACACACACACACACACACAATCTTGTATTTCTATCTTCGTGATCAAAATTCACAGACATTATTCACAGACAGCTCCTTAGCCTAACCATAACCATCACAACCAAGTACCTAACCCTGACATTAACCTAAACATAATTGTAACCCTAACCCTAAAACCATGTCTGAGGTACCTCTTCAGAGATAACTAAGATGAGTATACACCCACAAAAACACATCCTTCAGTCTCTACTTTTCCTCTCCTCAGATCCCTCTCCTGCAGAAAGCTCAGGCCATGTCTCCTCGCCCTCTGTCTCTGTTGGCCAGTGCCTGGAGCGCCCCCGCCTGGATGAAGACTAATGGTGCACTCATAGGGAAGGGCTCCCTGAAGGGTCGGCCTGGTGGCAAGGAGTATAAAACCTGGGCTCAGTACTACATCAGGTGATATGACGTCACATGCTAGTAATGCTTGATATCATAAAAGTGTTTATTCTGATGGTGCTTAAATCAATCCTCTCAGGTTCCTCGAGGAATATGCTAAATATAACCTGACCTTCTGGGCTGTGACCACGGGGAATGAGCCCTCTGCAGGAATGATGACAAACTACAGGTCCCTCCTCGAATAGTTTTGTGATTGATTTTATATGAAATTATATTAATCACCCTCATGGCTTCACAGCAAGCTGACAAGTAAGTTGGTGTCGATGCAGTTTCCAGGCCCTGGGCTTCAAGCCTGAGGAGCAGCGGGACTGGGTGGCCCTGGACCTGGGCCCGGCCCTGCATGCTTCGTCATTCCCAAGCACTCATGTCCTCATACTGGATGACAACCGTGTGCTGTTGCCTCACTGGGCTAAAGTGGTGAGTCTTAGGTCAGAGGTAGTGGGGGGAAAAACCATGGAAAAGTAGTTTTAAACATGAGGCTGCACTAGTGATGCACAAACCAACGCAGGACTCTTCAGCATAGCAACAACAAAAGAAGACCGATCTTAAAGAATATGTTTTTAAAAACATGGATCTCTTCTGATTTTGTGACCCCCACAGAAGAACGCAGTAATATCCACATTGCCAAATTTGAACGATTTGAATGAAAAGTGTTTAAAAATTAGAATTGACTTCACGTAAAATGCAGCTGCTCTGAGACAATGGGGCTTTTATATTGTTACAGAGTTTGAGGACGAGGTGGTGTGTCATTGAGACATATTTTTAGACATGCATAACTAATCCTTGACACAAGGAAACGCTTTTTCAATCCATAATTCTTTACTACTTGGTACATATAAGAGTGTGAAGAGAAGAAAATTTGTCTGATTTTAGCTTCCTAACTGTGAATATTTTCTGGTTACTTTGCTTCTTTATGACAATAAACTGAATATATTTGGCTTGTCATCACTTTGGGGTTTAGGAAACAGTAATTAAATACTTAACTGTCATCAGTGCCATTTAGTGGCTTGTAAGTGGAAACACGGTTTTCATGGACACCTTACCTTGTCTCTGCAGGTCCTAAGTGATATTCATGCAGGAAGGTACATTCATGGTGTGGCAGTCCACTGGTACATGGACAAACTCATCCCAGCAGAGATAAGCCTGGGAGCCACCCATCATCTATATCCAGAGTATTACCTGTTTGGCACAGAGGCATGTGCTGGTTGGAGCCCGCTAGACCGAGGGGTGAAGCTGGGCAGCTGGGCCAGAGCTGAGCAGTACGCACATGACATTTTAGAGGTGAGATCATCTCACGCATGAGGGTTTTACGTGTTCAGTCAGATCTGTGGTAACTGATGTGAGATTTGACATGCTGTGAGCTGTACCAGAAAGGTGAGTCATCTCGCTGGATACTGCAGTACGGGTTTACACAGTGCTCTCCAGAAACAGCCTGCAGGCCTTGACAGCAAGCTGGAACTAGTGTTCTCTCTTTCTTCTGTCTACCCTCTTGAACCCCCTTGAACTCCAGCCATTCCATTTTGCATGGATGCATTCGGCCTCCAGACATCTTACCAGTCAGGAGGGATTTGTTTATGTAGATGTGTTGTCCATCAAAACGCCAAACTCCACTCCTACACAACTACAAACTAAACTGTGGATGTTTGCTCCACGGCAGGACCTGAATCATTATGTGGTGGGCTGGACTGACTGGAACCTGGCTTTGGACCAGACTGGTGGGCCAAACTGGGTTAAAAACTTTGTGGACAGCCCCGTCATAGTGGACGCAAAGCGCGACGTCTTCTACAAGCAGCCAACTTTCTATAGCATGGCCCATTTCAGGTTGTACATGATTTGTTTTGTACGCTCTGCATGTCCTGTTTTACCTCTTCATCCTCACGAGGCACATGTTGAATGAGAGGTTCCTCTGTTTTCAAACAGCAAGTTCCTGTGGGAGGGGTCTCAGAGAGTGGGGGTGTCTGCAAGTCACAAAACAGACCTGGAATACTCTGCCTTCATTAGACCTGATGGATCCGTAGTTCTGATCGTACTCAACAGGTACTGTTCCTGTGTGAATGTGTGGGCATTTTGAGCATGAATAGCAAACTAGTCAGTATGAATCAAGATCTAGAATTCGACCAAACTACACACAATATATTGTAACATACAATAAGTCCATATGAGGAAATATTACATTTACTTTTCATTAATGAAAATGTCAAAAACAATCTCACAAGGTAAATTATTTTATACCTTATCCAAGATCACCAACATCTTATTACTTCTTCCTTGGGCTAAAAACATACATTCTGGAGAAGAAATCAAGAAAAAGTCTTAAAAAAAAAATCAGGCTAAAGGACAATATTGCGTCAGTTACATGATAATAGATTGTACCAACGTGTGTGTGTGTGTGTGTGTGTGTGTTTTGTAGGTCATCGTCAGTGATCCAGTTTGATGTCTGGGATCCTGCCGTGGGTTTCATCACCTCCACTGCTCCGGCTCATTCGTTGCTCACACTTGCATGGAATACGCACTGATAATAAATTCAAGGTCAGATTTTAATTAGCATTTCACGACCCATAAGTCACCTTATAAGGACTGAACATGCATTTAAACAGTTCTTTACTGACAGAGTAACTACACGACTGCTCTGTTGACACCAGTCTGCTCAAATGAACTCTTTTATTCCAAATTAACGACTGTAATTGTTTTTTGAGCTGCTTTGCTTTTAAGATTTTATCGTTTTTGTTTGTTAATTATTTCAAATAACCACAATTCATTTCATGTACATGTCTCAAGTGTTTTCTGTGCACCAGTTCATATGAAACTGATCACCTGAACTGATGCGTTGATGTCCTGGTAATAAGATGCTTAAATGTCCTCATGTCAAATCACTGAAGTTGTGTTGATTTATAGTTTGTAACTACCTTCTGTTGATGCTATTAAATATTAAAATTTGAAAGCACGTCTTGTATATAAAAAAATATTTCCTGTCATATGGAGGTTGCATGTTCCCGTGCAATCTGTTCCACGGGTTCCCATGCCCGTGACCCTCATGTGGAGGATAAAGCAGTAGAAGATGGCTGGAAGATGCTTTATCTGTGGGTGCAGAGGAATGGATATAAAATGAGGCAATTAAAGTCAGAACCAAAACAGTTTTCTGTCATTTATTAATACCTCATAGACATTTTTTCCCCATATATATATAATATACAGTTTCAATAACCAGATAGTTCACATTTGTGTCTCCATTCTCATTGGTTTTTTTTTGTTTTTTTTCTTTTTCTTCCTTTGCAAACCGTAAGTAGTTGGACTAAAATTATTTACATCAAAAAGTGATAAAAATGTGAAACAAAAGACGGTCATAAACAAAAGGAATAAAATGAAAGTGATGCCATCCATCTGTGATATATACACTGGGAGGATTATGACTAAAGCATTAATTAATGGGTTGGGCTCCAAAAATATTTAATGTCATTCCCTTACTAGCTTTTTTTTTTTTTAACCTGATGTAGAAACATCTCAAATGGTGTCAGGAATCCTAAGCTTTAATGCCAATTCTTACACATTTGTTGCCATTTAACAGCAGCAACTTAATGTGATTTCGAATAAATACTCTTGAGTTTTAAATAGCATTACAGAGGATGGACACAATAACATCAACCTCACTATGCAATCCAATGAAACACCTCCAGATAAACAGCTCAATCAACATCTTTATCTTATAACGGTTATTGCAGGTGTCCATGTTGTTAGGTCCAGTCTCTGTTGATGCCAAGAGTGCATGTAAAATCTAATGTATTCCTGTTTGCCGTACATGGCTCAGTTGCAGGTTTCAGTGAATCATCAGGCAAATAAAAAGAGGGAACGGTTCATGAGATTAATTCTAGCATTTCCCCATAATCGTGTATTGTAGCAGTGCCTTTTAGGAGAAAATGAAAATGAGTTTGCCCGTAAAGACATGGGCTTGATATTGTTATCAGGCAAAAAAAGAAGAGACACCTAGCAGATGTCAACCGACTGTTAAGACGTCTGTTTGGAAATCTGTACAAGGTCGAGGAGAAAGTCATTGAAATAGAAAATAAAAATACAAAAGAAATTAGACTGAGATGATTATGACTGCAAAAGAGATGAAAAGAGGGAAGCAGTGAAGTGTTTTTGTCTTCTTGGGTGCGGTGTTGAATGTAGGCAGGGAGAATTGAGGGCTGAAACAGGTGGGTGTCTCAGAAGGACCATCTGTCCTGTGTGCGAGGGTCCATGGAGAGGGAGGGGGACTCTGATGGAGGCTGGCTGCTGCTGCTGTCTTCACCGTTCAAACTCTTCCTACACACTGGACACGTGTCATGCTGCATGGCCAAAGAAAAAAAATGTAAATAACAACATTAGCTGAAGACAGTTTGCCCACACAAGTCGCCTCCTTATGTTTGTCTTTTTTTTATTATGGATGACTTGCTTGTATTTGTTAGCGCCTGGTCAACCAAACATACGTCAGTGAATGTCACCATTTGTTAACAAATAGTAAGCTTTGTAAGTAAGCAAGGGTAAAGCCCTCGTTCAGGCTTGCATTTTGATAGAAAACAGTACGTTTACTTGGTAGGTGGGGTGAGCACGGTGCCTGATGGCCGCATCAGCGAGATTCGTAGTGTGATAATGTTGTACCGGTGCGCCGACAACGGACAACAACATCAAACGCGACAAAACAGACAACAGAGGACATCCAGCAGTTTGTTTGTGGCCGTTTGTCTCAACAAGACGTCAAGCTTTGAGAGAAAATACATTGACGTTAAAGACACACTGGTCGCACGGGAACGATGCTTTTCTGTTGCCCAATCAGCTTACTTTCGTGTGTCAAGCTCCACCCGTACATACCGTACCATTCTTCTGGTAGCCCAAGGGAAGGGTACTATAAAATGGAATGGTTGGGGCCAGTGCTACTATTCCTAATAGAAACGCAAAACAAATATGTACCGTAACGAACCAAACAGTTCCACTAGTAAAGAAACCTGAAACCAGTTTGCTGAAATCTGCAGTGCAGTTATAAAAAAAATTATTATTGAATTTACATTTCTCCTTAATGTCACAGACAGGGGACGGTGGAGTTTAACATACAATAACAGAAATATAGAACATAGTCAGTATCATCCCTTAAATGTTTACTTATGTTTCCATGTGAATTACCAGGTAAACAACTTTCTGTCAATCCTGCCATGAGCACTGCATGTATCAACACATACTGTACATGTAGTATCTTCTTGCATGTTTTTCCTTCTTTGTTTTGACTCACCATTTCCAGCCATGGCACTATACAGTCTGAATGAAAGAAGTGGTTACAGGGTAACTGTCTGACTGGCTCGCCCACTGTGAAGTCCTCTTTGCACACTGGACACTCCATACAGCAGTCTACAGGAGGAAACAATGCACATGATTGTTTGACTGTTTAATCATTAACTATGTCATTTCAAAAAGTAATCATCTTTCTTCTGGAAACACGGAATCATCAGCCATTTTGCAGCTTAATATTTCTGAGCAGAGATTGAAGACAAAATAAGCATACAGAGGTTAGCCTAGCTGATGAATAAAAAGAATTGGAGAAAACCTCACTGTCTTTCCTTAATCCTAATATGTCACCGATCAACAAGCCTGCAAAACTGACAGCACAGTTACAGCTCAATGGAAAAATAGGACACACAAGACAAAGTCATGATTCAAAGTAGACTTGGGAAAAATAAACCACAGGAGGCGAAAGACCGAAGGACATCATCTGAAAGTTATTTATAGAACAAACAGGTTGATCCTCTCAAGGTTAATGAACATTTTCGTCTTCTCTTTGCAGCAGCATATAAACACAAGAGACCGGTGATGCTGTATCCTAATGCTGCAGTTTTGGCATCCAGGCTCTGACTTAATCACTCCCCACACAGATATGTTTACGTTGATATCGGGGAGTGATGAGCAAACATCTTAGACGCCCCAGTTGGAGCCTGCAGGTGGATGTTGGGGTGGAGGTGGGGCTTAAAGCACAGGGGAGCAGTAGCAGAGATTAAGAGGGAGTGTATGTGAGGCTTGCGTCATCTATTTACATATTAACAAATGTGACTAGCCAAATTTAATGAGCGAGCACACAGCTTTGTATATGTCAACCTATAATATATATATACCAAACTTGACTTTATTTTTGACAGGATTTTTCAGGAGGTTGTGTGACTTTTGTCTTGACATTGTTGCTATGCGACACAGTTTACAACGCTAACAGCTTTAAGATACCTACTTACTGTAATGCTATCTAATTTAAATGTTGTTTATAACTAGTCGTTTCATTTTAATACACAAAAGCTAACAGGTTTATTAAGAGAACTTAACCAATTCTCTCACTACAGCCACAAGAAATATTGAAATGTGTTCTTACCTGCTTGTTCCTGAGATATATTGACAGTTGGGAGAGAAGAGATCTTCTCTTTCTCTGCTGGAGGAGGTCCTGTGTTTTCCAGCTGACCCAGTAACTTCACAAACACACACAAGCAAAGTGAATACAAATTCAAAGGTGACAGATCACAAAAATAAGATGTTATATTCAATTTGGTTTACCTGTGTTATGACGGCGTCTAACCCTCCTTGTCCCCAGGCGTAATCCCCTGGGTTAGAGTGCAGCATCCCTGTCCTAAAAAGACACAGATGACCGAAGTTGATAAGAAACAGCACCGATACTGTGACTGTGACACTGAGATGCTACTGTAAAGTCACCTTACCATGACAGCGGAGGAGAGCCAGAGACTCCAGAGTTGGCAAAGAGCCCAGCGAGAAACTGTTGCACAATCCTAGCAGGTGGAGAAAAAGAGAGAATAGACAAGAGTTAATGTCATCACCGAAAATAACACTCGGGATTGTAGGAGCATAAATAGCACTGTCGTTATAAGTGGGAGTATGCAAGGCAGATAGGGAAGCCAAGAAAATGTTGAAGAAGACAGTTACTCACCCTTCCACAGCAGGCGAGCGGTCTGGCCTGCTGCTGCCTCTGGATCGGTATCTTCTCTGGCTGTGTAGGCGAGGAGGACGTCCCGGTCCCCAGTGATCCCCGGCTCCTAGTAGACCCCCCATAGGTCCGCCTAAGCCTGCTGGGACTGACCCCCCGATTGGTCCCCCCCCCAAACTCCCCAGGTCATTGAGACTTCCCAGGCGTCCTCCAGGGAGCCGAGGTTCTGAGTCAGGGGTGTCATTCTCTGTTGTAAATGGCCGCTCCAGTAACAACAGGTGCCATAGCTATGGGGATGTTGAGATAGGACAGGGGACAGGTACAGGTTTGAGGAAAGATGGGTTTTGGGTAAAAGGAAAGGAGACGGCATGACGGGAAATTATAGAAAGCAAAAGTTAAGCAAAGACCAGGGATGAAATGGAAAGTAAAGGAGCGAAATGGGTAGGGGAGGGGAAAAAAAAGACTGTTAGGAAAACATATAGAATTTTTTTTCCCTTTACCCTCATCCCGACCCTGTTCTCCAAAAAACCCTCAGATCAACTCGTACCTCTGCAAACTGTGTGGCTGTGTCATCCAGCCCGTTTGATCCACCCTCTAAAAGACTGAGGGGACAAAAGACACACTATTAACATCCACTGAACCATCAACATGGCTGGGCGATATGGCCAAAAGCCTTATCACAATACAAACATTTCAAATCAGTTGATATCAATGACTCTCACTTAAAAATACCAGATAATTTAAGGTTCAATTTTCCTCCCGAGTAAAAGTTGAAAATACCAGTTAGCTGTAGTTTTACAATTTTTTTATGGACAAAAACATTCTTGTTTACAAGAAATACTTCACAAATCTGAGGCAGCACATTCAACAGCAATTATGTGTTGACACATGAAGTGTGTTTGCACAGTGTACAAACACTATACCAATATATATTACATTTTTATTATACTGACACTTTAGGAACATTATATCATGATAGATGTTGTTATTGAATTACTGCCCAGTTTAGTCTGGCACAACATTTGTAACTCAAGAGAACATCTAACAGTCCGCCAGCCAGACTATGAACTAGACATAGGCATGACTAAATATCAAGAAAATTATCTTACCTTGAGTCTTCTGTTAATTCTTCTATGAACCCTGAATCACATCGTGGACAGATGTACTCCTAGAAAAGAGTCACATGACACAAAAAATATAAAAAATATATTGTACATTTTCTTTTGCAAGGGAGTGTCTTTTGAATTCTTATTCTGTTTGACAAGTTGTCCAAAACGCAAAGCATATTTTCACTCTGGATAATCAGGAACTATTCTTAAAAAGTGACTGGAACAAATAAGTGCTGATCAATTTGGAAGCAGATTACTTTTCTGATGATCAATTCATTTATTTCAGAATTTAAGCTCTACTTAATAAAATATCTGCTTGGTGACATAGTCTCTCATTATTATAAGTGTACTGTGCAAATAAAAAATACAGAAACACTGAGGATACGGCAACAAATCATATTTTTTACACTATGACTAGGTGTCTTCAAAAGGTTATCAACATAAATGTGTATGGCTGCCCTTGTTTTTATGAATGTAACCCAGGAGGAAGAGCTGGTCTACCAACCACACCTAGCAGTGTTTTAGATACAACTGTGATAGAAAAACAAAAACATCAAAACACTGCTTTGTTCAGCTGGTTCATATGTTGTCACTTAATAAACAGAGATGAGACCAATATCTGTTTTATAACATACATTACAAAAAAGTAGGTCACAAACATTTTAGCTTCTATTGATATATTATGCATGTTATTGTGTGTTATATTCTATTCAGAGCAGATCATTATTATTAAAACACTTTATGATTGAACACATTCTGACACACTGGTTTAGAAAAGGTATTGTATGTAGGTCCAGAGTCACACAAAAAAGGATTGTTGTGAAAAATGGCAGGCGAGTGTAATCTACACTGAGGTTATCCTTTATGTTGTATAAATGAATACAGGACTGAGAGATGATCCATGTAATATAATGTTGTCGTGTGAAGTGTTAAACTTGGTGTTGCAGTCAGTAGGCTCATTCCACAGGACTGAATGAGCCTAAGACAAGAAGGCCAGTTAAGTCAGTGACAGAGCAGGCAGGAATTTCCCTCAGCTGTACCATAAAAAAATCAAAACAAACTAGTGGACTGATGGTCTCACTTTTTCTTTCTGTCACTTTTAGAAACTGTATACAACACACGGCTTATAAATAATAGCTTGATATTTACAGGCTATGTCCCAATATCTTGATATAAAGTTGGACACACAAGACAATATATTGTAAATACTGTAATATATAATAAGAAATTAAACAAAAAGCACACAGAATTTTCTGTATTTGAGCCGTTTATGATTGATTTGTGTTACATAGTTGTAATACAGTCACCACCTTTTATTTTAGATTATATCTAGTGAATTGAAGGAGTTGTTGTGAGTTGTCTTGTATACTTAAATGTTGAATAATTTTTATTTACCATTGATTGATTGGTAAATATTAACTTCAGTAAAATGACAAGACATTAGCATTAATATTAAGTGAGCCTAAAAACGACAATGCTCCCAAGTGTCTTAATTAATCACTTTGAGTGATTAGCGACTAATTAGCGACTAAGAATACATTAATTGATTACAGGTAGCAGCTCTGATAAATGATGATGGAATTGAAAAACAATAAATCTTTACATGTGAAAAGTAGAAATTTTGTAAACAAATAGGGTACAGTCAAAATTGTAGCAGATTAACAGCCCATAATTAAAAGATTAATCAATTTATCACACACGGAGATGACGACAGTTTTATTAAACAACTGTCTTCTACTGTTCTAGCTGTTGAAAGTAAAATCTAAGCTTCCAAAGTTATTAAAAATCTGGGTACAGACCAGTCATGTCAATCACCAGACATCACGTTTGCTCTCACTTTTGACTTTAGAACTGAAACTAAACAAAAATTATTCCCGAAAATTCCCCAACTCCACTTTCCAACAATGCATTTTTCCTGAGACAAACTGAAAACGAAAACATCCTGGTGTCAATCGGCTAGTAATGAAGAGATATACAAGAATAAATGACAAAGTCCAACAGATCTTCTTTCTCTGAGCTGGTTGTGTTGTTCTGTGTAAATTAACATCAACCTCGAGTTGCTGTTAAATGTCCAGTGTTTTGACTAAATCGACATACACGTGTAATCTGAAACATGCCTTAATTTGGTGTGAATGACTTACGTTATTGACATAGAGACATTCATCTGTGTAAGGAGTTTATTTAGTAAGTAAACGATAACAAACGCTGCTAGATGCTAACAGGCTAGCTAGGATTTAGCTGTAGCAACCAAGCGAAACAAACGCTATTTCGGACAAATGTTGACTTGTCAGCGGCACGTATGAAACAAGACAGTGTCACAGTAAAGAAGAGAAATGCGTCTGCCTTACCGGGAGTTTGGGATTTACTTCTCCTTTACAACAGTGACAGAAAAATCGATGCGGTGAAACAGCCGCAGCCTCCGCCATCTTCCACCAGAGCAGCACTAACACTCTGACGTCGGTCCTCCACAAACCGACGACAGCTGTCCGCCTCCAGTCCGGCATGCACCGCGCCTGTACCGGGGAAACCCGAGCGAGCGGAGCGAGAGGAGCCGGGGAGCGGAAGTGCTGTGCTGTGTGTGTTGACAACGAGAAGTCGCATGTGTCCAGTGGAGGCTTAAAAACCTCTGCCGAGAAAGGTTTGTGAAACATTTACATTGTGTTCAGCGGTATCAGTAATTCTCCAGTGTGATGCTTTTTTGTTTATTTGTAGAAAGGCGACCATAAAACTGACCTAACTGGCTGTTTATTATTGTATTAAACTAGCTGCGTTGATGATTCGGTATGGCAAGCTATTTACTTGCTATTTACATTTCTGCACTAGCAAGACAAGTTTGGTATAATTTAATAGAAGAATACAATAAATATTAAAGGCACTAATGTAGAAACAAGTGATGAAAAGAGTTTGACTGAGAAATGCTAGTTATTCCTTTTCTTATATTTGCAAATTACCCTATAATTGGACATTTTCATTAGGACCTACCATTATGTTAAACGATATCCCATTGAAAGCAGGAGTGAGTTGAAATGTGACCTAAAGTTATTTATGTAAGTTACTAAAGCTTAAAAGAACTTGCTGTGAATTTTGGGTTTTCAAACACCATGTTGGGCATTACTTTACCTGTGTGTTATAATGATTAGTCCTGTTTTTACAGTTCCACATTGAATTTCATTATTTATTTATGTATTTGCTTGCTTGCTTTGTGGGTTTCTAATGGTCGATTGCAATGGTAGCTGCAGGGTGTGATTGGAATATTTCAATCGCCAGGTGTTTCCCAAACTCTTTTATGTTGAGCCACTTTTTTGACATTGACAACAATTTTGACTAATTTCGCAATTTGAATAATGGTGAGCAAACTCTGCATAATATATCATATCTGGCTACTTTTGCTGCCATTTCCAAATGCCAAATATTATTTTGAATAGAAAAAAACTGAAAAACACTCACACAAATCCCGATCCAGACTCTGGGAATTGCATTACACAATGTGTTTTTGGGACATCTCACTTATACAACTAGGTAAAGCAAGGGAATAAGGTTTAACTTAGGTTTAGTCCTGTCGTCCATCACACTTCAGATCTTCAGATAGCCTCAGATATAGGAGTCTACACTACTATACCTGCAGTGTCCACATTAGTTAGAGAGCTAAAATGAATAAGCCATAACACACTTGCAATTGTACTGGGAGGTACAGGTTCCAGCTGTCTCAAAGTGTACATTAAAAATAGGCCTGAAAACTTGCACTGAGTCTAAATGTAAGCTCTTAAATCACTTGTGTGTGTTTGTGTCCATGCAGATGACAGCCCAGGAGGTGCGTCTGTGTGGTCTGCTGCTGCAGGAGCACTTTGGAGAGGTTGTGGAGAAAGTGGGAACACACCTGCTTAAAAATGGAGCACAGAATTTAAGAACCATCATTCATGAGACTGACACCTCACTGGACCTGGTACTATTTTACTTCTTAGCTATCTCTAGGTTTTTACTATCTCTGCTTCACGCCATATGAATATCATAATACATCATATAATTAATAATATTATTATGTACACTGTTGACAGTTGACCCATTCTACATTGTAGTTGCATGATAACTCAAGTCATTGATCAATTGGTGCTCCAGAAACGTGTTAGATAAATGTTAGATTGTTTTAGCACAATATGAGTGCTGCCAAAATGCTATGTCAAGGATAGAAATGCATTTTCAGCCTGAATGTGATTAGTGATCTGGTTTTGTGTGTCTCCCTCTTCTGTCTCAATGCAGGTAAAGAAGTCTCTGTGTGTGCTTGTGCAGCATGGCACCTGCGTGTTCAGCTCAGGCCGTAAAGGACCCGGGAGTCCCACAGAGTATCAGACATGCTCTAATTGGATTCTGAGAATTCTACGTTACCCACGTTACATCTACGCCGCAAAAACCCTGTATGGAGACACTGGAGAGCTAATCATAGAGGAGTTACTGCAGAGAGGTCACATGACCCTGAGCAGCACGGTTAAGACAGTCGCTGACCGCCTCACACAAAACATGGAGGGTCAGTATTTCAGTGTCTTTTTAAAATATTGACTGTAGAAAAACATAGATGTCATTCAAAGTGTTCTGATGTTCTGATCCACATTTGGTCAAAAGAGTGTACTTTTGATGTTCCCGAAAGTATTGTTTTACTAAGTCTTTGAAGTCACCTCTAAGATTCACATTAGTAATGATTTAAAAACTGTAGTGTGTAACAACAGCGCGCTAGTAAAGCAAATTGGCTGCAAAGAGGTTGAAGTATTACTGAAAACACAAAGAAAACAAAAGGTTTCAACCCTACTGCTTCAGAAAAAGTGCTTATTCAGCAGTTTGACAGAATAAACGCTTCCTGTGTTGTTCACACCCTCAGTAAGGTCTGACAATATTGCATGGCAGAGCCTGTTTTCACTTGAAGGATATAAAACATGTTGCCTTGTTTCTGTTCACAGTGACCAAAGCCAGAATAATAACATGAAGGACAACAAGAAATGTTTAAAAACTGTTTGTGGCTTTTTGTACAACTTAATTATGTTTGATAATGTAATTATGATGCAATGTCATTTCTTGAGATTTGTATAATTTCCTGGTGTTGTAGAGGGACACAGCATGGATTACGGTGAAGTGTCTAATACCTTCTCCAAACTGGTGGAGACTCATTTTCTTCAGCGATGCCCTCCACCACCTAGAGCGGGAACAAAAGACAGTAGTACTCCAGCTACACCAGCTACTCCAGCAACACCTGCTACTCCTGCTAGCACCGCCGTGCCCACACCAGAGAGCTTTCCTGACTGCTACAAGATACCACATGTGACACTCGCAGGGCGAGGCAAGCGCCAGCTCTCCGCTGAGGATGGAGAGGACCAAAGGAATGCAAAGAAACCCAAATTAGACTCACAGGTGAGTGTTTTAAGTTTACTCAATCTCATTGTTCTCCTTCCTCTCCCACTTTTATAATGTGTTTTCTCCCGTTCACATGTTGTCTGGTCCTCTTGTTCAGACACATGGTGACGAGGGGATTTACTGGCAGGTGAATTTTGAGAGGTTCCACCTTCACTTCAGAGATCAGGCCATCGTCACTGCAGTGGCCAACAAACTGGACCAGGTTTGGAGGCTGAATTTTGTGCCTTTAGAAGTTTGACCTGTTTATTTGTCATAAAACCATGAATACAATTATACTGATGAGGTTTTTATTCTGGAAAGTTTGAATACATGCTATACCATCAGTTTAATTTTTATATATTCAATGCAGTTATACACAAACAACAGGCTTTATCTTTTTCTGTTCACAATGGAATTATGGTTTTGATAACAATGTTAAAGCGTCTTTATTTTTTTAGACAAGCAGTGAGATTGTGAGGACTATGTTGAGGATGAGTGAGGTGACTACCTCGCCCACAGCCGCCTGCACAAAACCTCTCTCAGCCAACGAGATCTTCCGGTCGCTCCCAGGCAGCTACAACATTTCTAGACCCATCTTAGACCAGTACCTCACTCTGCTGGTGGATGACCCGGTATGACCTCTGCATCCGCACAAAACATTTTCAACACTTCCACAGCTATTGTTGTTTTATTTCTTCTTTTCATTTTTCCAGATGGAGTTTGTGGGGAAGGCTGGTGAAAGTGGAGGAGGGATGTATGTTGTCAGTATCCTCTTTATTAAAAGCCAGAGACGTCACAGTGGTTTCTTAAATTTAATTCATGACACACAAAGATGTGGAAGTTTTTTTTTTAACTCATCACTCAGATCTTCACAAAGCACTGGCCAATCTGGCACGAGCCACAATCGAGTCTGTGGTTCAGGAGAGGTAAGTGTGAGTCAGTGGGTGTGTGCATTGAATTTTGTTGGTGTGTTTATTTATGTCATTGAAAACGTATTGTCTTAACTGTCATCAGGTTTGGCTCCCGGTCAGCACGTATTTTCCGCCTGTTGCTAAGGAAGCGTCATTTGGAGCAGAAGCAAGTAGAGGATTTTGCCATGGTTCCAGCCAAGGAAGCCAAAGACATGCTCTACACGCTGCTTTCACAGAACCTGGTCCAACTGCAGGTATATGTGCTTCACGTTTGATTGCTCCTACTGAGCTCTTACCAGAGAGAAAAAAAATGTAGTCTGAAACCTACTGTATATTTCATTTAACGACCACCAGGGGGCAATTCCATTGATCACAAGAACAGGTCCATTTATATGCAAGTGTGTGAGAAAATTACCTCTAGTGCTTGAAAATATCTCTCTGAACGATTGTTCGAGTTATCCTTCTAAACATCTACAGAACACCCAAATACTGTGATGCCTTTTTTGACCACTCTGCTGAATTGCTTTCTGAAATCTGTGTTGACTTTGACAGCGTTGTTATTGAGATTTTTAAAATCCATGTTGACAACCCTGCAGACAGAAGGTCTGATGAACTGTGTTGGCCTGACTCAGCACATGAAAGGACCAACCCACAACAAGGAGCACACTCTGGATTTGATTATCTCCTAGATTTAAGATTTATTAAATATTACCTATTGCAAAATAATATTTAGTGTTAGTGCTAATAATTATAGTCAGAAATGCACAAATAGAGTAAAATGGACGGCATTTATGTGGACATGGATGACAGCTAGTGTTGCAGGTAGAGGTGAACATGCAGTGTATGTCCTCTCGCACAGGCCCACATCTGCTCTTCCAAATATGGTTTCAAAAAAACAAAATGGTACTGGCCAGAACACTGAAGTCAAGCCTTCAAAACAGCAGTTCCCAAACCCGTAGGTGACAGCACGGTGGGTTGCCTTTTGGCTGTTACCCAATTCAGACCCATGACTCAGCAGTTTGATATGAGGAAGGAAGAAAGGATAATGGTTTTTGGTTTGTTTCCAAAGTGTACTAAAGATTTTAGAGATGACATCCCCCTCCTTTCAGTCTCTCAGGCACTTGAACACAGCAGGAACTGTCTGTTATTAGTTTCAAAGCTCCTCAAGCTTATTTTCAAAAAACATCTGATCCAAAAACTTACTTTGGTAATTATTTGGCGCACTTTTTTAAGACATACTAAGTGGATGAGACTTTTTTTCTTTACAATGTTGTAGCATAATCTTTTATTACTGGTTGTGTTTTGAAAAATGTTGTAGGGAAATTTTAATAAAAAAGAATGAACATCTGGCCACTACACATTCTTGATGAATATTTGTTTTTTATTTTTATTTTTATTGCACAGGAAGTCCCCAAAACCCCTGACTACGCACCCTCTCGTACCTTTTATCTTTACACCGTCAATCAACTGCCAACTGCTAGGATGCTGCTGCAGAACTGCTACAAGGTAAAATAGTAATGAACGTAAGTGAATCTGTTGTGTGCATGCTGCTTGCTGTTTCATTTATTTGTACATTTGTCCGTGCAGACGGTGGCAAACCTCATAGAGAGACGCCTGTTTGAGACCAAAGAGAGCAAGTGAGTGTCTCATATCCTCATGTTTCCTGTTTATTTAGTGCATGTGCAAACCAGAGGATCAGCTTTAAAAGTTGCACAGCTCATACACCGTGATACAGATCAATAGTCTTAATTGCGTCGCTTCTGTATTTGACTGACAGACGTCTACTGGAGAAATCCCAGCGAATTGAGGCCATCCTGGCATCACTGCAGGCCGGCGGGGCGGAGCCTGAACAGCTGACAGAGGTTGAGGAAATGATAACCACTACTGAAAAGCAACAGCTGGAGGCCTTACGACTTCACATCAACAAGTAGGGACAATTCAGTATAATGCAGATGTTCGTCATCTCTCTGATGTGGTGATTGTCACTATTCTCATTTCCCCTTTTTTTCCTTCCAGGTTAGATTCAGCGGAAAACCAAGTAGATGAAACCATCTTCCTTCTGGAGTCTTACGTGATCTCCACTGCCACATCCACCAGCTGAGTCACATGTTTGAGCATTGAAACTCACCCATAGCAAACATGAACATTTGCCCTCACTATTTGTATATAAATGGTTTCAAGTACAATTGTTTTATAGTTTAATGCTGGAATATTTGGAGTAGAATAAAATCATAAATATATCGGGTTTTATACTTTTTGTTGCATCAGCAAATGAATGAACTTGGAACCGAAATACTTTCCAACACTTTTAATTTCATTAAAGAACACAAAACTGGAAGACAAACATAGAACAAAGTGATTGCTTGCAATGTAAAACCATGAAGTTTCTGAATATTAAATAAAAGTATTGAATACACATTGGCGTCACTTAAAATAAAATAAAATAAAATAAGATTATTTACACAAGTGCTCCCGACCCTGGAAACAGCGGGTAGTGCATTTTAGTTTGACCCTTGTGATGCTCTCTTTGGTCCTGAAGTGTCCCAGTTGCATCTGAGTCATGAGTCCAGTCCCAGGATCTGTTATCTGTGGACACGGCTCATCGCTGACTAGTTGTTATGGCACATGACTGTTGTCATGGCAGCTTAAGTTGGACTCAGTCCTCATGGTTTTCCTCTTCTCTTTGTTTGCGCGTGAAGAATCCCAACTGATGAGAGGTGAGATCAAGATTAATGTGCATTCTGGTATTTTTACGTCATGTCATTTAAATTTTAAATCACTGCGACAAATACTTGCCAGGAACCAAACAGAGGGAAAACCAACAGGCTTAAGTACTGTCAAAATCCTTTTACAATAGTTCTTTGGCAGTGTTACTTGATACTGATTTAAGTGATGCATACAACTGAACGAGTGCCGCTTTAGTCTTGTTAGTGCATGTTATCCAGTAAACCTAAATAATGTTTGTTCATCAGTATATGTATTTTAATTCATTATTGTATATGAAATGATAATATGACAAATATAAAGGCTCGTCTAGGTTCTTTCTTCTCATACACAGTGTCTGTCAATGGACGCAAATCTTTATGATTTTTATCCAAATAATGTTTATATATGTATATATATATATTTGAAAACAGTATATAACACCATTTTACTTCATTTATCTCTTCTCGCTCATTAGTAAAAGCAATCTTAGTATATTTGAAGTGCTGTATATTAGTAAGTAACATACAGTATATAATGTATGTTTAAAACTCAACAGTGTAATTGTTTACTATCTGTACTGTTGTAACATGTAACATGAAAATACCTTCCATAGTACGAAAATGATCAGGGCCAGTAGCAGCAAACCTCCGATGATGCTGCCAATCAGAATCCAGAGTGAGATGGGAATGGCTCGGCCCTTTAACACTTCCAGCACAGTCTGAAATAAAAAAAGATGGAATGAGAAATAACAGAAAAGTAAATGTTCTGGGGTGCTGTTGTCTTCTTACCTCCCTCCAGAGAGTTTCTGTGTCCAGAGTGATGAGATTAGTCTCCTGTGCTGTGAGGCGATAGGCCCCCGTTATCCTCACTGACTTGTATTTGGCCTGCAGAGAGACACAGTGGTGATGACCAGTGTTTGAATGAGTTGGACTGAAATGAGCATGTGTCTGAGTTCATCTTACTTTTCTGAAGAAGTCATCGTGCACTCTGCGGCTGACGCGGACGACAGCAGCCTGACCTTTGAGAAGTTTCTGCACTTCACACACGACCTCTGTGCACCATGACCTGCTACAATTCTACACAAAAAGATACACACATATTTAAACATGCGCTGATGCTACACACTGCTCAGTAGCTGCTGTGTTGCCTCGGGCCTCACCAGTATGTCATTCTGCATCATGTCCTCAGGATGAAGAGGACGGACGTCCCTCTGTCTGACCTTGAGCTGAGTCACATCACTCACCACACTGCAGTTCACTCCTGTGGCCTGCAGAGCAAATTAAATATGTCAGATTCCATCTAAAGGAGAAATAGAAAGTCTCTGAAGGAAGGGCTACTCACGTTGTATGAGAAAACTTCTGTGACAGTCATGAACACTCTGTCTCCTGCAGCCACAGAAGGCAAAAGCAGCCTCAGCTCCAAGTTACTCACAGAGTAACAGCCGAGGTTCTGCAGCTACAAACAGAAACAAACAAGGCTCTGTTTTTTTGGTTCCTCTGGTTTTTAACAGTCTCACAACACCTGAAGCCACTGGTTGAATCGACGTTTTTAAATAAATGAGCACATGAGACATACCCTGAGGTGTGTATAGAACTCTGGTCCAATTGCCTCAGACACCGAACGAGTGGGGTGAACCTCATACCGGTTCAAATTAGAGTCACTGTAAAGAAAATAACAGCAAAGAATTAAAGTACATTAACACATGAAAAGAAAAGCTAAAATGTGTTTATGCCATGCACACATACCTGTTAACAAACAGGTCTGGTTCATACTGAACAAAACTCTGCAGCTGGACACTGTTGTCCCCTAAGGTGTCCTCTCTTTCCACACTGTCGCTGTAAAAGGAACAAATATTACATATTATACATAACATACTGCATATACGACTTGTATGATATATACTATCTATCTAAAATATATGAGGACCTTTAAACATTGCTGCTTGACTGAGTTACCTGGAAGCATTGAGCTTCATCTGGACTCGATTGTGCAGAGATGTGCAACTGAACTCAAACTCCAGCATGAAGTTAACCTGCAAACAAAGGAGAGAGCAGCTTGAGGTGACACATTTCGCCTGCAGTGAGGGAAGTATGAGCAAGCTCCACTGAGAGCGATGCTTCTTCAGCATGGACGTACTGTACAGTACCTTCGACTGGGAGCGAAACACCGGGTAGCTGACGTTACACGAGTGGCTGTTTGCACCAAGTGCTGTACACTCAATCTTAACGTGGGCGTCCTCCTACAAGGGGAAAAAAGACACGAAGAGAGCGATGTCATGTCAGGTAAAGCACGTTGCTAAGTGGGTATCGTTATTCATGTCTTTAGCTGTCTACCCGAATGCTGAGGCTGGAGAAGTGCAGGTTGCGTGAATAGTGCAGTATCAGGCTTGTGTTGTAGGCATTTTCAAGTCTGTTCTGCAGCTGCACCTCCACCGCCAGACGCCTACGAGGGCTGCGGATCACATACGGCTTCTGTCTGTGGAGAAAACACAGTGGGGACTCAGTGAAACCTAAACAAGTGAGAAAGTCAACAGGGAGGGATTTCTCTTCTTCAGATGTGTACCTTGTTCCAGCGATGTCCATATAAGCCTGCAGCACCAGGTCTGTGGTACACACATCGTCCTCCCCACAGTCCTTGAAGAATGGGATCTGGAGAGCAGGAACAAGAGTACACAGCATGGTTGATGGACACATGAGTTGGGTAAATGAGGAGCATTAAGAAGTCTGTCAATGTCATTTTGCCACTCACTGATTTCTTGACAGTGGTTGGCCAGCCCTCATCCAACACCGGTCCACTCTCAGTGTTGTTAATCTTAAACCGCAGTGAGAAGCTGATGGGACGAATGTAATCGGCTGTGTCCTACATCAGAGACGGAAATGCAAACATTTCAAATATTCAGTAAAAAGAAAATGCACATATTGGGAGTTAGTTCACCAAGATAAGCAGCAGGTGGTGCAAGTTGCATCACCAGCAGAAGAAGGATAAGACGGTGCAACTTCATGATGTAAATAAAACTCACCAAGGAGCTGTTGATACTTTAGTTTCCAGCACACAAGGCTGTAGTGAGGTTGCAGCCACATTATGTCTAAACATCATCCTTTATCTCACCTCCCTCAAGCACAAAAGTCTTTATACCAGATTTATTTTCCTTCTTTTTTTATTGCAAAAATGTGCATTAAAAAGAACCTGATGATGATGTTACTGTCACACAGTCTGTCCCGATTTTGTTTATAAAAGATGGCAAGTGCGTCACTGTGGCTGGTGTGTGTGTGTATGTGTGTGTACAGATACTCACGTAAACATGGAAGGGCAGTTTGTAGCAGACAGTTTGTCCTGTTTGAACTCGGACTGCCAGCTGCGTCTGTCTGTGGGAGCTGTCGTCAAACAGAGCTCGCGCAGACAACTTCCTGTCATCCAACATGGCTGACACCCACAGATCTGAGGGAAGAGCAGGTCATCGACACAGATGGTTAGTGTTGGAAGATTCCCATTTTAATAAACAATTTGAGTCCCTGGCCAAGTTCCAACTCTTGTGTTTCTTGTTCTAAGGATGACACAGGCATGCAAATTTGGGATTTATGAAAAAAAAAGTGATACCAAAGCTGTTGCTGTGTCGTCCTGGAGAGCGGGTAACAGCTGTGTAGCAGGCAGTGGCATTCAGACAGGCCGACTCTCTGCCGCCTCTCTGGCAGGTTTTCTGGATGACGTTGATGGAGTGCGGCTGGAAGGACAGAGTCACATTGACCTGGACGATGCTTCGAGAGCTGCAGACAGTGAGGACACTCATTACGTAAGCAGCATAGGACGATTTTGAACAATAGATGTAAATGTACATATAAATAAATATCTCTTTTGTACTGTTTGTTTTTTAAAGGTCCAGTGTGCAATAATTAGTGCCATCCAAGTGGCAACCGGTAGTGATGTCACCGATAACACTTAAAGCCTGAAGACTCGCGATATGGCCACTGTCAAGCTGTCAATCACACCGGTTGATGTGTCCACACATATGTACCGTACATTATCGTTTATTTTCTATGTTCTATTGAAGAAGACTAGGAAGAAAAAAAAAAGTGATTGAGACCATTAACTCCTCAGGAAAATGTTCACTGATGACGTTATGAATTCAATGAGAAGCTTATTTTTCCCTAGAGGTCTATTCAAACAGAGTTCTCTATATTTTTACTTTCCTATGGGAAACAGGAAGATTATGTCCACTATGTATACACAGTTTATGGTGCCCTCTAATGGTGAGACTGCAGATTGTGGCAAAAAGAGGACTTCTCCACTCACTACTCCCTTTCTCAAGTGCATCAGGGAACTACGGTGGCCTTTGCATACCAGAAAGTACATATTGTTCTTCTTCATTTACATCATAAGCTTCCACTTCAAAGTGTGAAATGCACACTTTGGCTGGTGTGTTGCTATAGAAACATGGTGACCTCCATGAAAAGTAAATATAAAAGGCTTACTCTCATTTTAATTTTAAAGCCGTTCTACACTTAAACACACCTACTCATGTGCAGTAGATTCAATTCCTTCCTATAAACCCTAATAAATGCTACACAGTGGACCTTTAAGTGTGTAAGTGATACATTTGTTGCATACAGATTTATTATTTATTATTATTATAAATAGACAGATAAATAAATAAATGATCTCCCAGTGTTTGCAGCTATAAAATGAAATCAGTCCTGGCACTGACTTTCCTCTCCTCCTCTATGTTTACTCACCTGAGCAGGACTGCGCTGCCCTGTGCTCCCACTGCCAAGTCTATTAGCTCATCTCCATCCAAGTCCAACTGAGCACTCAAACTGCGGCCAAAGTACTGCAGGGAGGAGGAAATCGATGACCCTGCAATACGCTGTCAGGAGAAGAGCCAAAGTTAGTTTAAATTGACTTCTGAAATAAAGCAGCCAGCTTGAAGTTGTAAGTAAATGGCAGGTACCTGTTTGTAACTGTGGTTGATGTAAATACCGTCTCCGTGGTAGACATAGATGGCTCCCTTGTGTTCGTCCTCCAACGGGGCTCCAACCAGCAGGTCAGTGAAGCCGTCATGGTTGAGGTCAGGAGCGGCCGCCAGTGCGTAACCAAACCTGGCATCCTGCGCTCTTTCCTCCGACTTCAGTGTGCCATTAGAAACAAACACCTCCTCCTGAGAGACACGCGAGAGGAGAACACACATGACATTACTGATACAGACATCACACTTTAACCTTCTCTGCCGCAGGTGCACTCATGGTAAATTGCCATCGGAATATTACACAACTCCTTATATGGACATCCTGGGGGTGTGTGTTTATATCATATTCAGCCTTTAATTTTTTTTTTTATCTTCTTATGTGTTGTTGAGTCAAAGTTATGATTTGTTTTATATTGCGTTTTTAGTAGTGATATAAAGTAGCATTAATTCTGCAGAAATCAGAATTTATTATTTTTTTGTTGTTGAAAAAAGGATATAAGACACTCTATATTGCACATTCTTATAGCCTCTGTATATACTGTACGTTTTAACATAGTAATGGAAAAAGCAGCTGAAATCTGTTCTGTGTTTTAAGGGTTAATAAGTGAGAAACACAGAATTAAAGCTGTCGTACATACATATTTAAATATAAACAAACGTCAATTACATTTGATTTAATGAGATCACAAAACTCTGATCAGCTCCACACAACTGTGTGTTTCTCAGTATGGCCGTGTTTGGATCTTGTGTTGCTCGGCAACATTCGCACACTGCAGGGTTGATGTGTAAAGCTTGATGGAATTTTCTTTTTCTTTTTTGTTGGTTGCTTTCAGTTATGTGTCAATTTCAGCTGACATAGGGTGACAGGTCACCAGTCCATCACAGGGACACATATAGAGACAAACAACCATCCACTTACACCTCAATACTGCAGGTGTCTTACCCCACTGAGCGTGTAGATGTAAACTCTCCCTGCTTCCTTGTTTCCCGAGCCGAGGTACATCGGTGCGGCAACCAGAAGGACGTCAGTGATGCCATCCTGGTCAATATCCAGCCCACACACCTCGCTGCCATAGTAAGACCCAATCTACAAAAGAGAAACATGTGATTTCAGTTTACTGCCACTAGGTGGAGTCCTTGCTTGAATCTATAATTATGGAGGTTCCTGCTGTTGGGTGTGTTGTGACTGAAAGGGATAAAAAGAGAGCTTTACCTGTTCTCCATTGAGGGCCTGCACTATGTTGACATCGCCGTCGTCACTCAGTTCAAACAGGATGACTTTGCCTTTGTGTTTGAAGCGAGGAGCCCCGGCGACATACAACCTCCTCCAGTCACCAACGATCACTGACGACACTGTGTAACCTGAAAACATCACACACACACACACACACACACACACACACTGCTCAGTCTTAAGCCATCGAGGATACAGGATAATATCACATATGCATTGTTTAAACTTTTTGGAAAGCTCTGACTCTTGTGATTTCAGAAGTGGCTTGAGAACAGAGGTGCATTGCAACGTTTGATATGGATGGATCAAGTCTATGTTTGTGTTGTATTGTAAAGAAAGAAGTGTCTGTGTCACAGAGAGTTAAAGAGAATTAAATCGTTCCGATGACCACGAGCCACAGGCTCACTGTTTGGCAAAAATACTGCAGGAATTGAATTAACTGTAAATTTGGAACTCTGAGTTAAAAGTACATTTTATTAATTATAATCTATTTTAGCTTATATTAAGCTTCCCTCATCGGCCACTTTTATTAAAATTTTTTATTTATCTATTAGGCCCACAGGACACCTGGTGGCAGGGGTGACACCCAGAGTGGTCATCGATGTTTGCATGTGTTGTACATTCAGAGATGATCTTCTGCAGACCTTATTTTTGCCTTTCTATCATTTTGTGTGGTCATTCTCTTACCACTGTAATCAACACAGAAATTTGCCCAGAGAAGTGTCGCTCACTGGATAGTTTCCATGAATTCTCTGTGAACCCTAGATAGTTGTGCAAAAACACAACAGCGTCAGTCAATATTTTCCCGAGGAATGAATGTCTCAATTGCTAGTTTGAAGTCCTCTTCAATAGCACATGATGTGAATAATTTAGTAAATGATGTTTCCATTTGGAGGAAAACCGATGATAAATGACTGCATCATATGTATCATCCAATAGGAGCCTGGTTGCAGGTGACATCTGTGAAGTTTTGTTTGCAAAACCTTAACACGAGGACACAAAATGGGACTGTGAAAATGTTCCCTCTAGGGCCGAACAGTTTTAATCTAATCTAATTGGAATTATTTTGACATGAATTGCGATTGTGATCTGATTGTCGATATCAGAGGGAATAGTGATTTTTACGTCATTATTCTCATTTTCATTCGAAAAACATATTTGAAATAATACCTGTGTGATATTTGTGCTGATCTGTGACAAACAAAGATGTTCTCTTCAGTCTGTAGAGTAAGATGTGTATAGATCAAGAAAATAATTCATCTAAAATGATATTTTGACACATTTTGGCTTTAACAAATATAGAAAATTGTAGTATATTTCAGATAAATTACTCAGCCCTAATTCCCTCCCACCTTTGCACCTGCCCATACTCAGGTAATCAGAGTAATCAGGCGCAGGGAAGCCACCTGTGACTGATTATCTGCGCCCAGAGTCACGCTGATTAGATGTGTGTGTGATTTCAATACTAAGACATTGGAATCATGTTTGTTCTTGACACTTCATGATTATTTCTCATACTATCTTTTACATCGTGGACATTTTACATGTTATTGAGTTCTGCCTGTTTTAGTTTTCCTGCTTTTACCTCCCGCTGTGGTCCAGTCCACTTAGGGTGGGGCTGTGAGGGACATCAGAAGGCACTCTGTGTGAGGGGAGAGACAGTTGCAGTTTGTTTACCTAAATAAGCAGCATGGTTTTTCAGCTCCAGTGGAAACTCGCTCTCAAAGGCTTCTCTGGGCGGCACGATGCGTCCACTCGTTCCCTCCTTCAACACTCCACCATCCCAGTCATAGGCTCCGACCATCCCAAACAAAATGCCATCCTGACCAATCAAGAGCACGGCACGGATGAGAAACACAGGTACAACATATTTACTTCTCACGCCAACGAGAGAGTGTACGGGACTCACATCCAGTGTGTGTGTGGAGAAGCCGATCTGAGACATCTCCATGTGGAACGAGCTCTCGTTGTAACCCAGTGTGCCTGCAGGTGCACAAAGACAACAAGTTAAGTCAGCGTTTTTTCATCTGCACGTCTCTTCTCACATCTCCACCTTTCCTTCCTGCCCTCCTCAGTATCTGATCTTAAATGGTGTCATGAACACTCACTCATCTGGAGGACCACAGGTGGCAGAAGTGCCTCACCCGTTTCCTCAGCTCCTCTGCCTTTTCCCTTCTGATTTCCTTAAATATTTAAGGGTAATATCACCTTTCATCAGCCTGCCTCTCATCTCAACTGTTGTGATAGCTGTACTCTACTCTGCTGTGTTTTTATTTTATTTCTATGACCCCACCCAACTTCTGACTCACATTCCTCTACGTCGAACTTTTCTTTCTCACACAGTGTAGTAGTCAATAAAATAATTTATTTTATTGACTTGTCTGACTAAAATTTAGGAATGACTTCTTGCCAAAATATTGGGAGTGCTCGGGCTGATAACCGATACCGATTCCTTTTGCCCAACTGCAGAGGTCATTTAGTCTCTTCTGTAGTGAAATTAACATAATATCTTCATCAGGGCAGATGTGGATGTAAAAGATCTTCATTATAATAGCTGTATGGTGCGCTTTTTAGTCAAGGAGGCAGCAGTTCTTTCATTCAACTATATTAGTCATTAGTCATATCGGCAGATTTGAGTGTGTTTGCTGATATTCGATAATACATTTTAAAGCAAATGTCTGCCGATGTTGTGCCGATAATGTCACACGTTCCTAATAAAATGATGTTAATTATTGGTTAAAATACATTTAAAGAGGAATCAGAGGAATTAACCACGTAACAACTGCTGTCAGTTGTTGGAATTGATCATTTCCTGGTATTAATGTCTAATATCAATGAAAAAAAGTGGTAATCACAGATATACGGTAAACTGGCAATTTTAAGAACTAAATTAATCTATAATTAATGTATTTATTAACCTTTATCGAACAGATGTATGGAAGACATAGAAGAGGAATGACTCCTTTATTTGTATGCTTTTGCTTGAGGTCACGAACAAGAAGAGTGCATGACATCATGTGACACCTAAGTATAAAACTTGATGGATTATAGACCAACTGATAAATCAGATGGTTGTAAACACAACAATCACTGTGTGTGAGTAACTTTGGTTCATCGCTCACCTTCCAGCGTAAAGATTCGGTCTCCCAGAGCGTCCACAATATCATTGAGTGCGGCTTCATCGGTCACATTAAAAAAGAATTTGTCATCAGGGTCACTCGCAATGTACTTGATCTCATTGATGAATGTCTCTGGATCCTGCTGCCGACGGATGTAGTGACCCAAAACCTGGAGGCCAGGAGAGGAGAAGAGAGAGAGAGGTAGTGAGGGTGAGAAAAAAGGAGCCTAAACAAACACTTAGGCATGTATCAAATATTACACTCCTCATGGTTTTATCCAAGTGACCTGGAACTGCAAGGTCCAAGTCTTTAACATAAAAATAAACACACACCATGGCTGGTTCACTGTCTGCATAATTTAGCAGTAATAAAGCAATACCTAAAGACAACAAACTGACTGGAAAACAAGACAAGAGGAAACAGCAGCCACCAGAGATCTGTAAATGAGGTGCACAGGCCGAGCTCGGAGGTGAAGAGACGACTGATGCACAAGATATACTGTGGCAGCAGTGGCCAATGGCCGAATGCCTGAAATATAAATGAGAAAATTCCATAAGAGAAACCAAACCCATGAATCTCCCAGTGTGACTCCAGCTGCCAAGCAAACTAAGGAAATCCTCTGTTTTCAAAGGGCAGAGGATGAAGTGTGGTACAGTGTGTAATGTACAGCGTCCACACATAAATTATGTACATTAAGCTGAGAAAGTCCACACAGACTGCCAACCATAGCAAGGTTTTATATAATTAACAACAGAAAAGAATAAATAAAAAGTCTCAATTTGAAGGTAAAGCACATTTCCTGCTATAGTACAGCTGTGGTTTAATGTGTCCAAGCACATTTTACACGGTTCTGCATGAACTAATGCCCCACAAACACACACATTCTAGCCCCTGACCTGCACTGATGTATAAAACACAGTCTGCACTTCCCAGGGTCTTTTTTAAAAAAAGCACAACCGTCCCGTGTGAGTCATTTTTACTGCACACAACCTGCACACACAGGAGAGCAACATCAAACTTTAACTGTCATCACTGAAACGTTTGGGCACACACTTGACCCACAAAACACACCTCGTTTTTCTTTCTGTCTCTACAATTCATCCGTTTATGATCCGCTCAGGGTGCATCGTAAAAACCGCGGCGATCCTCGGACTTTGTTACACGTGGCACCATCATTAGGTCAACAAATGTAGAAAAATGACGCACTGATGCAAGAATAGAGCATAAATTCAGCTTCATTTCCAAATATGTGATCCATTGTTTATACAGTTTATACAATTAGGAGATCATTTTTTTTAAATGGGATCCCACTCTGATCAGACTGGACCTGTTATTCCTAAGGCAGGACGAACACTGATCTTTAGCTTTGGTCCTGACTCGAGTTGTATTGTGAATCTGATTTATTGCGATTCGAAAGTATCGATAATTGCGTTTGTCTTTCTCTCCTTAACTCAAAATTGAATGATACTTTTAAAATAAAGTGCATTTTAGCTTTGTCTACTCAGTTCTCCTCTGTGGTTCTAGTGGAGTCTGAAGGTTCCCCAGTGTCTCCTGTGGGATAGGGAGGGGTCTGTAACCAGTCCTGCCACTAGAATCCGTCCAGTCCTCACATTCGAAAACCACTCGGAGTCTCTCTGTGTGTTGGGGGGGGTCGGGTGGGGCTGGAAAGGAAGAGTTTTTGTTCCCACTCTGCTATTTTAGTTCACTCAAGGGGTTCATTTGGTGCTGTTATTTCTTGGGGAGTGGTGGTGGTGGTATTGTGTGGCTGCCCAAGGGTGCACAGTTTGTGGTCAGTGTATCACGATCATACAATGCAAGAGGAATGTCAAGGATGCGCTCCACACCCCACTGATAATATACGTGATTCGTTGGTGTATTTTGCTAAATATCAAAGGGAGAGAGAGCTCTCCTGGGCTAACATTTGAACATCGTGAGGGAGTAGAACACTTGGGTTTCTGCATGGAGTTTGCATGTTCTCCCTGTGTGTGCATCGGTTTTCTGCGGGTTCTCCTGTTTCCTCCCACATTGCAAAAACATGGTGATTTGCGGATTAGGTAAATTGGACACTCAAAATTAACCGTGAGTGTGAGAGTGAATGGATGTGGCCCAGACCCCAATGTGGAGGATAAAGTGGTAGAAGATGAATGAATGAGGTAGTGGAATTTTTTTTTAACACTGAAGTGATGGGTCTTTTAAGATAGTATACATAGTATAGTATATATATAGTATATACTCACAGCGATGGCATATCTCGTGATGTTTCTCTTCTCACACTCCTCCAGAGCGTCCGGTAGCTCCTCCCCATCATGTGACTCTCCGTCCGTCACCACGATCATCACCTTGGTGGCTCCGTCTCTCGCACCGCGATCAGGGCTGAATGCCTCTGTGCTGAAAAAGGTAAAAGAAATAATTATTCTACGAGCCATTTAGCACAGCCGCCATTTTGACATGGTTTAGCGGGAGCAATACGGGTTTTACTGATTGAAACTGAAGAAGCTAAATGGAACTCAGATTTGCCGACTGTGGCCTGAATAAATGGCTGCCGTGCAAAGGGCCCATAGTGCTAATTATGCAAATGTGATTTGTGAGAGGGAGCGGGAGAGAAAAAGAAAGTCAAAATGAACCATAAAACAATAAAGGAATGAAAGGGCTGAAGGAAGAGAGAGGATAGCAAGGAGTAATCCAGTCATTTAGTAACCTATGTGATCTCAAATAAACTTCCTCCTTATATGATAACATACAATTTCAAGTGCTTCTCTACGAAAATGAGTAGCTAGTGAAGCAGTGAGACATTGGAATTGAGTGCCTTCCCATCAAGTATGTTATAAATGGTCCACAGCTATAATAGTCGCCCTCGACACACATGCATTTGCTGCCAGTTGACTCAAATTGGACATTGCGAGCAGCGTGCATGTGTCATCACACACACAGCGACCGCATCTGTGCATTCCCATCCGGCTGTGCCATGATACAGAGAGGAAACCTAAATGACAAACACATACGGACAGACCCAGGCCGCACCCTGTTTGTCTGCAGGAAACCTGTTCTCAGCAGGACCTGCTTCAAGTATTGAATAGGTCTGGTAAGCCTCAGACCAACACACACACACGCACACACTGGGGAGAGTAGTCACTGCTCGTGAACTCAGTCATTTTCAGGCCTAACTCCAGCCCTGGCCTAAATATAACATTGTGGTCGACCGCAAGAAACTCAGAGTCAAAAACAACAGTTTCCCCTATGCAGTCTGCAAATTACATAGGGTGCAGAGAAGGAGAGGAAAGGAGAAAACAGAAGGGAAGAGTGGAAGTCAAAGAAAGTAGAAGGACAAAGAGATTTATAGGAGTATTATACTAGGGGAAGATAATAAAAGAAGGTACAAACCTTGGCAGAGTGAAACGATAGCTGGAGAAAAAGAGAGATGAATACTGAAATGGAAAATAATTGGGTTTGGAGACCAAGTTAAAAGATACCAAAGATAGTAAAAATGAAACCAAACTTTAAAATTAAAACTAAAAAGAGCAAACACGGCTTTGATGTGGTGTTAAGAGTGTGTGACAAAATGCAATAAATCTGAGAAGAAACAAGAAGGAGGAGGAGCAAGGGTGGTCGAGGAAAGCCAGGGAAAGATTGTGAGACATGACGGACAAGAGGAGGTAAGACAAGAAGGTGGACACAAAATGGATGATGAAACAAACAGGTAGACAGGGATGAAAGAGGAGAGAAAGTGAGTGGCGCTAATTGGGAAGTGTGGTTTTATTTACAACACATTTTATGGAGTTGCAGTAGTATAGTAATGACACCGTGTGGTGGTCTGTGTGTGTACTTTTATGTCCGTGTGTGTGGGTGACTGAGTGTCTCAGACGGGTGGAGCAGTATAAAGTTTAGTAGCTAATTCAATTGTGGAGGGTAATTTGATGTTGCTGCATCAGTCAGTCAGTCATTGCTGTCATTTTGCACGTCGACATTACACTGACAAAACTTACTGGCTATTTTTGGCAAATGTGTCTATGGTTTAATGAAAAGACACATAAAAGTAGCTGTGATGTTTGTGGTGTTTAGTGTGTCCACATAGGGAAAATGTTCTGCCGCAAATGCACGCTATAATATACAAAAGATACGCTTTTTCTCCTTTTTTAAATAAATGAAATATTCCTAATACGTTGACCTCTTCTTCAGTTTGCAACCGAACTGAACATGCCATGTAAAATTTCTGACTTTTCTGACTTTTCTATGATTTATTGGTCTCTCCCCGTGTGTCTCACTCACTGACCATGGTGCACATGCTCATCAAAGTTCACTGATATGATTGGCTGAGAGGTGATTTACAACTGACTGGTCTGAATTTCCTGGACCTCTGCCTTTCAGGCTAGAAAAGCTGCACCAGATAAAATACAAATGCTCTGTCAAAACGTGTCATTTATCAACTATTGATCATGGATTATTGGACCGTGATCCACCATTTAGGGACTTCTACAGTAGCAGAGTCCTACAGTCCTACAGTGGAAATCCACGTCAGGCTACATAGGAAACATAAAAGTTAATGCAATGTATGTTACTATGCCATTATTTTTAATTAAAACATAAAATTAGAATATGATGAAAACTACATCGTAATTTTTAACTACAAAATATAAAATAGAATCTATATAACAAATATCACCATGATAATAAAGTGGTCAGGTTTTGTTTATAGTGCACAGAGCCTGCTGTTTCCTCATATTTCCATCTTTGTGCTCTACTAAACTCAGCTTGTGGCTGTAGCTTCATACCGTATATTACAGAGTGGCATCATAGCGAGCATATTTCCCACGTCATAATTTGAGGCTTTAATATCTTTTTGCTTTATAGTCTCAAGTCAATTAAAATCTTGTGTGCGCAGTTGTCAACTCGTTTCAGATCTTTTTTCTAAATTTAGCCAGTCTCGCTCGCAGTGTCTCCATGTGGTCCAATTTTCCCGACTGTGTCGCCCTCACGTTCACGCCCCCTCTGTCTGCTCCCTCCCTGTGTGCAAGCTGTTCTTGAGCTTTGTTTAGAGCTTTATTCTTTTTCCAATTATGTAATTCACTTTACCCAGCCATGTCTACATTTTTTAAACAATTGTAAATCTGCTTATACAGCATATAGTATCAAACCTCTGGAGAGAGAGAGAGACATGAAAGGAGACAGATTGGCGTGTCAACGGTTCTTTTGAGGGCTATTTTAGCTATGTGCCCAGGTTTAGGGTTAAGTTTATAATAAGGACCAGGTTAGGGGCAAAGGTTAAAAGTCAAACATGCTGTTAAAGTTCAGGTTAAACATGCCAAGGAGTGAATGCGGTCCATGCCTTTGTAGATCGAGAAAATGAAATTGTACGCCTGTGAATCTGAAGTGTGTGTTTGGTGTGTGTGTGTGTGTGTGTGTGTGTGTTCCTCCTGTAAGTGTCTGAGTGTGTATTTTTACAGCTGTAGGAGAAGCTCTCGGCCGGCCAGGCTCGGTCAGGTCGTGCCACACCTGCAGCTGAGTTGCTGACCCAGCAGACAGCCAGTCCAGCTCAGCTAATCTCCTTGTTTTTCTACCCTGTCACTTTCCTGCCCACTGCCAGCACCTCTATATGTCCATCTGTGAGAAGCTGCACATGTGTTTGGATAAGTCCTTTTTACACAAATTGCCATATTTTGATATGACACCTCCTCTTGATATCAAATTAAAATCTTTAGAAATTCCACAAACCGCAACATGGGCTGGATTTATTTAGCCTGGCACAGACACAATAAACTTTCAGTGCTTTAAGTAATAAGGGTCTCATACTGATTACTGACTCAGCATTTTCACCATATTCTATTGGATGGAAGGTGAAGACAGTGGGAGACAGAGTGGACAGAGTGTGTTGTAGTGTGACTGGTGTTTTCAGCCCACAGGTACACAATTTCCCTGGCTCCATGTCACAGTCGCTGCTTTTCAACTACCTTTTAAATATCCCTCCTAAACGCCTCCAACTTTTACTGACTAATGTACCAGAAAACAGGAAATCACCAATTACTCTCCTGTGTGTGTGTGTGTGCGCACATGTCCTTGAATTTTTTTATTTTTTTGAAAATAAATTTTTGGGACCTTTTCTGTTACAAACAGAAAAACCTTTTTCAGGACCAGTCGTCCTCACAGGAACCAAAACCTGACCCTAATGAGGCAGAACCTAATTTCTAACCAACTAGTTAAGGTTAGGACTGAGATGTGACTAGTGATTATAGGGTAAGACATTAACTGCTTCAGGATAAGGCTTTGAAGAAGAATAGCTATGTGTGTTTGTGTGCTTGCATGTTAGGAACTTTTCTGGTATGAACAATGCCCTTTTTCAGGACCCGGTAGTCCTAACAGCAACCAAAACCTGAACCTAATGAGGCAGAACCTCATTTCTAACCAACTGTGTGTGTGTGTAGAAGTACAGGCCTTCTCCAAGACACACATCCAAAAACGGATGTCGTGGCCACACGGCCACACATCAGGTCTGGGTGTGGTGCTCTATGTGGGTATGACTTTATTAAAGTAGGAATTTTATTTTGAAAAGAAAAATATATTTTAAGACGTAGAGATTGCGACTGATCCTGAGCCTGCGGAGCTGATTCTTTGGACTCGGGTTGCAAACTTAAACTCTTCCAATGTTTGTTATTTCTCATGGTAATATCATGAAGATGATGACAGACGTGGTTGTTTTGTGTTCAATGTGAGTAAACAGTTGTTTATTTACACATCAAGTGGACATTCCCGACAAAGTCCAATATTCATTTCTTTGGTCTCCTCCTGAAGGAAAAATGTGGCTCTTTACCAGCTAAATGGTCCACTATGTTTCTGCTCATGTTTGGTGCTTCACAGTGGGTTTGACAGTGCAAACAGCTGTTATGAAAGTTTGTTTCATAAAGCAGCATAAGGATAGTTACACACTACAAGCTATTCCTTTCATGAGACACTCAGTAATTCAATCCACTATTGGAATACAAATATTGACTGGAGGTGTTCTAAGTAGCCAGTCATGTTTAGTCTAAGCCCTCTGATAACTTGGTAAGGCATAAATGAAAAGCACACTGGAGCACATCATTCTAGAAATGAACAGACGAGAAGAAAAATAGACCTGATTGTCATTATAAACACAAATTATACTGTGATATATTTGGAGGAAAACCCCATAAGAATGTTTCACCAAAATGTAAACAGTCAGACAATTTCCACTTGGTTAGCCAAATGTGCAGTATGTTTTCATAGAGAAAGCTCAACCAATAAGGGCAACGTAGCAGTGATTGACAGGCCTACCAGGCCATGTGGATGGCGTATGCTGTGCGCGTCTCTCGTCCCTCCTGTCGGCTGATGTTCTTGGCAGCCTCCACCACGTCCTGTGTGGTCTGGTAGTCCTTCAGAGACCACTCATGGACTGCTACCTCTCCATACTGCAGTATACCAACCTACACACACACAAACATGTTAGCAGTTCAATAATGCCACATGCTCATGGTTGAGCCAGCACATATTTGTGGAGAGCAACATCTGACACTTGTGTTTCTAGGGTGAACTATCTCTTGAAGTGCCAGCCCTTTCTTTAGCAAAGTAAACAGCGCACTTGGGGAGTTTTTGAATTCATTCAAAAACCAGAGGTATTTCCTCTTTACCTCACATTGCCTGCTACTCTCTCCACCCCCACCCTTTTTTTTCTAAACCCAAACTGCTTCTCACCTCTCTCTCTCTCTCTCACTCTCTCTCCTCTTGTTGTTTAGCCCAATATAAAGTCCTCAGACCCCCACGGCCAACTTCCATTCCTCCTCAACCTCAAGCTAGCTCAGCTCATGTCCCTTTAGATTAACACAGCAATCCATTCTGGACAAATTTGCCAAACCAGTTCTTTATATGTATCACGATGTGCATGTTTTTACTCAAGGGACTAACCCGTCCTACTGCTCAGGGCAAAAAGCTAAGGGGTTCCAGAGATTTAAGTGGGAGACAAAGTCAAAATTTTCCATTACTAATGTAAATCATATTTACAGGCAATGAACATGTTGATTTGCACTTTTACCTGCATTTGGTCTGAGCTGATGTGAAACTTGCTGAGGATGTTACTGAGGAAGTTCTGGACCTCGTACCATGGGTAAATACTGTTGGAGCCATCCAGTACAATCACAATGTCCATGTATGTGGAGCATCCTGCCAAATGTGGGAATTCAGAAATATTTGGTTGGTTAAAGCAGCCCAGTGCAGCATGTCTCTCTGCCTCAGAGCGTGTGTGTCTGTGTGTGTGTATGCGTGCGTGTGCAAATGTGCGGTTACTTTGAGCCGTTGGAGCGATGGTCTCTCTTGGTTCCAGGTCATCGCTGACGGAGGCACAGATGCCGGTGCTGAACATAGACGTACCACACTCCTGAGACCACAGTGGAGCACAAGCCTGCCACAAACACACACACACACATACACACATACACACACACAATGGCATCTGTTTTACAGGTGAGCCAATTTAGGGGGGCATTTGCAGTCAATTTGAGCCGTTTATATTCTTAAGTATTTATGTTCCGCTCTCTAAATGTGTTTTTGTTGTTCATTATCAAAGGGTTCAAACACGTAGACAAATGTCACCGGGTGACCAGAGTGTAAACACGGAAAGAAACAGATAAATAAAGGGTGGATGAGGAACCAAAAAGAAAACAAGTCAAGGGAATAAGTCATGGAAAAAAAACTACAATGGTGTGGTTTTGGGACGAGAGAGAGAGAGAGGGAGAGAGAGAGAGAGAGAGAGAGAGAGAGAGAGAGAGGTTGTTGATGATATGTTGGCAGCCACTGTTGTCATGAGTGGTTTAACAGAGCTGGAACACCAGACCAGTAAAACAATTTAAATCTGATTGTGTTAAAAGTAAGCGGGTTACAGTGGGGTGGTGGTATCAAGTTTCAAATATTTCTGTCTTGAAAGCATGCCGTTTATTTGGCTTCTATGCCCGAAAGAGAGAAATGGGGGTGAAATAAAGGGAACGTGGCGAAAGGAGATAAAAGAGAAACTCATTCGTACAGCTGGGAGACAAAAGGGGCTAGACTGAAAGTGGGTTGATTTGGGGTAGAATGAGAAAAAGAGAAACATCCTGATATTGCCTTGCCCTGTCATTATGGATGGGATTTTCCTCAGAAACCTAGACAAGCAGGGAAGAAGGAAGAAGGGATGGAGCGAGGGAGGGATGAGAGAAAAGTATGGAGGAGAAAGATGGAGAAAAACAAGAGAGGTGCTATGGCTTTTGGTAGGTCTGTCATTAACAAAAGGGCCGGAGACGCATTCCAATCCTGTTATAGACCTGACCACTGGAGTGAAGGCACACACACACACACACACATTTAAGTGGGTTATGCTGGCGAGCATGAACTGTACACGACTCCAAACCCGATTCAGTAGTAAAAAGCTGGCAGACACCAAAACATGGAGCATGTTTGCTGATCATTCAAGCTGTATATGGACAAAATCATTGACATAGTAACGAATATGCAAAAGCACACACACACACACACACACACACACACACACACACACACACACACAGAGTGTTTCCTCATGTCCAGGCAGAGTTGTGTTTGTATGAAAGCCAGAAGCCTCAGTACTGGTGAAATCAGGATTGGAGCAGCCAAGACAGAGCTGCAGACTGTAGACACTCAGCACAGCAGGAAGTGATAATATTCCTCTTACAGGATGGTAGAGGCAAGAATGTGGATGCAACACTATATGAACTTGATTTTGTTTATCGTTGAAAGTTCAAAATGTAGCTATTTCATTAATAGATTAATTCTTCAAACAACAGTGAACATCTGCCGGGTGTTGTTTCTGGGACATTTAGCAGGTAAATTTAGCGACGATGGAGTCAAATAAAAAAACAGAAATGATTCATTCAAATAATTTTAAACAAACACAGCCTGCGTTCACCACATCCCTTCAGTCTGTCACAGATGATCCCAGTGACCATGCAGCAAACATAAAAAGATTTATTTCCCAGTGTTTAGACTACATACCAGGAAGCCATCAGGTGAGTCTGGAGTGAGAGTCATTCCCAGGTGAGAATTCCTCAGGTTTTTAGAGACGTTCTGAAGAGCAGTCTCACCTGCGAGACATGGACAGAACAGTTAAGCGCCAGG
This sequence comes from Solea senegalensis, assembly GCF_019176455.1. Lineage (NCBI taxonomy): Eukaryota > Metazoa > Chordata > Actinopteri > Pleuronectiformes > Soleidae > Solea > Solea senegalensis. Next base: position 19,753,760 of record NC_058029.1, read on the forward strand.
TAGCTTATGAGTCTCAACTTTTATGGAGATAGTGGATTTTGGTCTGGATATTTGCACCTCACCTAGATTCACCTTGCTGCAATTTGAATTCTTCTCCTCTCCCACAATGCATTTGTAAACATCTCCTTTCCTGTTGTTTGGTGGCCCATCCCAGGGAGCACCAACCAGCATTCTTCAACAGAAGTGATATAGTCCATTATCATTATCACAAAAGGTTTCAGTGTCTTCCCTTCCTTCTCCCTCATACACACTTACGATTTCTCTCCATCCGCTTCATGCTGTAAAACAGAGAAGCCAAACAGAGCGTCCTCTGGACCACTGAAGATGCGTGGATGCTTCACATCTATGTTGAAACACTGACAGAACTCTGAAAGACACAAAAATACAGTGACAAACTATTATGATGATTTATTAAATGGGATTTCTGTAGTGACCTTAAATGTAATGAGCAAACATGAACGTTATTACCATTCTCATTTACGAGCACATCTACCAAAATATCGGACTATTGCTCTTCAAAGCTTTAAAGGTACAGTGTCGCGGATTTAGCAACATCTACTGGTGAAGTTGTGTGTTGCAGTTGAATATTATCACATATTATCCTTGTCTTCCGAGCATGTAGGACAGGGGTGCCCGATCTTTTTTTTAATGAGGTCTAGATTTGATAATGGGAAGATTCCCAGGGGCCAATGGTAACAGTATAAGTTACATACAAATGCACGGTTTATAATCATTTTATTTTCCTTAAATGGCAATGTAAGCAAAGCTAAGCCACGCATGTGAGTGAGCACATGAAAAAATTCTGCCTTTCTTTCACATCTGGAGTTAGATATCATAACAGGAGGTGAATGCATGTATCTGTCTGTCACACTGGCCTCCAGTTCAAAGCACAACTCCTTACCAGCTGCACTAATGGGGACTACATGTGACCAGAGCCGATTTTCTTTCCCTAGCCATAAATAATACATTATAAAACGGAAGCTGCGGGCCGTACAAAATCTGACCGAGGGCCGTGATTGGCCTGCGGGCTGGAGAACCTCTGGTAGCTTTCAGAGATTTTTAAAATTAAGCTCTGTAGACCTGCTCCCAATATAAATATAAAGGATTCATTCTGTTATAATGAAACCAATAATTCATACATTCAGGTGATTTGACATGCTTTTTTTTTATTGCTTTTCTGCTAAACGGAAATGATTTCATCTAAATCTTACACACTGGACCTTTAACATAACATCATAAGCCATTTAAATGGTACATAACTGCAGTCACAGCTACAGTGCAGACTTGGATGATCATTTTCTTTCTTTTAGTGTTGAAGAGAAAGCTGAGGGAAAGAAGGAGGGGGGTGAAAATATGGATAAACAGAACGACCAATGCAACCTCTGAGGAAAAAGGAGTTCAGTTTGAGGGGAAAGGGAGGGAGAGGAGAGAGAGAGGGGGAGAGAAGAAGCAAAGCAGAGAAGGGTGTGGGTTAGAAAAACTATGGAGTATAGTAAGCCCCCTGTTATGACACACAAGTCCGCCCTTCATGCCCAGAGTGTGTGAAAGAGGTGAGGAAGGCAGCAGCATGATAGTTGTCAGGCAGTTCACTGAGTGTAAACTGAAGCAGGAAAACAAATTACAAACCAGGGAAACTCTAAATAATGTTTTAAGTAAATTCTAAAACAAGTGACATTAATATACAATTACATGATTGAAATGTTTCCTGAGTCCAATTAAAACTGAAACCATAAATACTGTCATTTTGGGAACTAGACTTATTCACTTCTCTTGTTTCATAGATGAGAAGATAATTTTGGCTTTGAAATTCAGAATAATTATTCTCAATAATTATCAAAAAGATCAGAAACCGGAGGAAGTAGTTTGTCTGCCCAAAATAAGAACATCACCGAACACATCAGACTATTGCTTTAAAGTTTTACAAGAAGGATATGACTATGATATGACACACCTGCATACGTTACTGTAATTAGAGTCAGTTCTAATACACTCATGCCGAGGCTATTATGTGTCACTGTTCCCTCCATCACTCCATCCTTCTCTTGACACACTGTTTTAACATTGGTTTAACCCTTCTGTCACTATCCTGTCGTCGCCGACAGGATTTGACAGGTGTACTTCTCATTACCGTAACTCCTAGACCGTTTGTGATATCTAGAAAATTAAAAACTATGGACTGGTGATCTTTCCAGGGTGTGATCCCGCTTTACAGCCTATGTCAGCTGAGATTGGCACAGCAGCCCGCACAACCATCATGTGGAGGGTAAAGCGGTAGACGATGGATGGACACTGGAAGGCAGAGAAATAGAGCTTTGTCACTGCCAGATATTGAATGTGAAAGTTATCTTCACTTTCAGAATGAATCGCTCATTGAACGTCCAAAGAAGCCAGGGAATCAAAATAAATCCAGGCGGCCTGATGGTCATGATGGTCATAAGAGGTGTGCATAACTTCTGGTCATCATTGCTGATGTTGTTATTCTACCTCTTCATGCACAAAAACAATATAGCATTATTGATTACTCTGTCAAGCAGTACTATCAGACCTGACTGAGGGACTGTTTGTGTGTTACACAGGGAACATTTATTTGGGGCTGTTTCATTGTGTTTTCAGTCAAACTCCAACCTGTGCCAGTGTCAATGTCAGTGTTGCCTCCATCTGTTTTGACTTAAAATAAATCACTTCCTGTGTGTAGTGTGGGAATGTCCCCGGTCAACATGACATCTGCTCGTCACTATTCTGACAAGCCTCAGAGCTGAAAGGCTTAATAAATAGACAATGGTGTTGTAGTTTTTGAATGTAACAGACATTTGTTTACTTCAAAGATACATATCGCAGTTTTAAATTGCTGTGTGATTTCTAAGGTAATTTATTCCTTAAGCTGAATAGTTTTGTTTTTTTTAAACCTGACTGTAATAAACCCCAGTAACTATTAACATTTAATGACTTTACATATGTCACTCTCAAAAACATTGTGCAGCTCTTGACTGTGATATTTATCTAACTCATCCCCCTTTTGTATGTTAGATGTGTTTTATTAATTTGACTTGACGTGTAATTTTGCCTCATCGGAGGGTACAGTAACTCTCACGCTCAACATAACTCAGTGATTGCACGACAGAGAGAGAAAAGTGGTGCAGGACGGGGAACGAGATCAGGAGACTGCTGCTGTCATTATACACTCACTCACTTATATACAAACTCTTCCTCACAAATACACACTGACACACACACACCAACATTTACCTCAGCCAGGCCAGTCAGAGGGGGATTCCACTTGGAAACTAGATATGTTCACTGCTTTTCTTCCATCTCTTATTCTGCACTCACATACTGTATCCTTCAACCTGATTCGACTTTTCTTCTTCTGTGTTGCAGATGTTTTGTTATAATATCGATGCATTGATATTGTCATTTTCTGCTTCTTCTTGTAACCTGATTTGTTGTTGGGTACCCAACCAGCATGGTCCTTTTTTAATCTTAATTTTAATTTTAATAAGAAACACACTGAGATTAGAATTTCTTTTATAGGTGAGACATAGACCTCGTTAATGCATGTGTGTGGACAGTGAGATGATGCCTGAGCACAGAGAGAACATGCAAATATGGAAAATAATAAGTGTTTCTTCCTCTTAAACCATGAGATCATCAGTGGCCGTGTCGTATTCTGGGTTATGAAGACGACAAGTAGAGGAAGTATGGAAATAAATAGCTGGTGTTCCTCGAGAGTGAGACAGAGTAACGTCCTCTGACTTTGGTTCCTCTTAAACTGGTGAGAACGTGGGCTGGTTCGCCAGAAAGCACCAATATTCTGATGCTCCGGAACGGCACCAGAGCCAGAACCAGAACTGTGTCTGTCTGAAAGCAGAAGGGCCCTCAGTTGAAACACCTACAAGTGCCAAGGCACAGTCATCGATTATTGGTTTTTGGTCTTTCCTGGAGCAAGTGCAACAACACTAACCATTATTTTGATCTATTGGTTGGTCCAACGATTGGAGCGACTGAAATATCTCAACAACAATTGCAATGTGAATCTTGTGGATGTGGATCATATTCATTATATTCAGGAGGTAATATAACTGGACTTACTTTAACCAAGTAAATTGCTTCTCCCTATCCTTCTCTATTACATATTTAAAATGGCAACCATAGTTAAGAAGTGTCCATTGTTTTAGACTCAACTTTATGATCATTTTGACCCATCTGTGTACTTATAGTCCATAACATGTTTTTATTCTTCCCAGTGTAAAGACATTTACACAATGTAAATATCATATCAGTATGCACATTGAGACACAGAAACAGCTTCACAGAGCCACTGGCATGACTATAGATTTATCTTGTGTGTATCTTAAAACTTCACAAAACTTCAATGTGTAAACCTCCCGTGATTTTGATATTCAGTCATCTTTCTGTGATACACAGATGTTTTAATACACTTCAGCAAAGGAAATAAGCGTAGGCAAGGACAGAATCATTCCTTCATACTAAATCTTTCTTTCTCTCTCACCATTTTGTCTTACACACAATGTTGTAAAATCTTTCTGTCTTCATTGCAGCGTCACCCACCCTCTCTGATTCCAAATTACTTTCCACAACAAACCAGGCCTCTGATAACAAGCCCTGCCACTGATTTTCTTCTTCATGCCCCAATAGCGCTCTCATTTTCTCATAACCCATAAATTACTCCCCGTTCTTACGCTCTCTCCTGTAACATACAGAAACATATACTCTGTACCTCACCGCAAGGCCCCACAGACTCCCACAAAACAGTACCATCATTCCCTTTTATTCCCTGTCCTGTCCTCTCTCCCTCTGGTTTTGTTTGCATGCGGGTTTATATATGACACTATACCACAGGCTGTCTGACCACCCATCGCCATGACAACTGGCGACAAACATTTATCAAGCCAAACTGAGTCCAGATTCTCTCAACCACACGCTTGGCTCTGGGCACTGCTGCTGCTCAGTGTGTGTGTGTGTGTGTGGCACATGCGAAGTGCACTGAACGTGTTGAGAAAAAGAAACTCGACACTACAGTGTTTTGGACCTGCCAGGACCTATTGCAGTATGCAAAGACATTGCTGTATGTTGTGTTAAATGAATTAACATGCTTAGTTTTCCCTCCTCCTTGTCCTATTGCCAATCTCTCCAATTTTCATCCATGACTTACAGCACCTCTGTGAAATGTCCTGCACTCGAGATGTTTGCCCGAGTGTCTGTTTCTACAATCTAATTGGCTCACGATGTTTCCCAAGCATCAGTCTCATTCCTCCACCTCATCTCGCCCTCTTTCACAGATTTTCTCTCCATTATCTCGATCGTGTTCTGTTCTCATGTCTGTCATGCTCTCGAGGGGGGAATAATGGGGGTGGACGAAAAGAAGGGGAGTATAAAAATGAAAGTCAGCAAATGATAGGAGAGTGGAAAAAACACAAGAAGATAGCTGGGAGAATAATATCAAGAATTTATGAATGGCCGGTGAAACAGAGTGAAACACACACACCTGTGTTTGACATCTAAGTAAAGCATAACAGAGTGTAAAAGACATGGGATGCCTGCGGCCTGCATCAGGCGAGCCCTGCTGAAACCATTAACATCACACACATGCTCACTCACCTACATGTTCCTGTATGGCAGCTAGAAAACATCACTCACCAGTGAGAACACAAAACACACACTGAAGTAACAAAAAAGTTGGAGGAACTACTTATGGAGGGTAACGTGTAAAACCTGACCTCATGCAACAGTTGGCAAGCATATAAGTATGTGTGTAGGCTACATACTGTATGCAGTGTGAAAAACCTCAGTGTTTGAAGCATTCTTACTGCTCCTGCACATCACATTAACACTGACCTTGTGAATACAACAAGCTCAATAGGCTGCGAAATGATGTTGTGCATGGCACGTTGTGGTCATATTAGCTCTGGATCACAAACACATTTTAAATCACAAAAACATCTTAAAGTGCTAGTTTGGGATTTACAAAGTGTGGTTGTATGAGGTACTGACACATAGTTAGCGCTGATGTCACCGGGTGCATTTGCCAGTGTGCTGCCATCGTTGGGAACCACCCTGAGACGCAGATGCTTGCCCACAGTAAAAAATATGGCTTCTAGTAAAATCACAAGGAAAAGCAGATTTTAACCATGTAACAAATGCTTAAATTGACGCCGGCTCAAATCCACAATATCTAAACCTTTTTCATTTTCCCCGCAAACTCTCTGTAAATGAAGCTGACTTCAACCGAGTCTCAGTGGCTCTCATCTGATTTGGGGACATCTGTAAATCATGTTACACATGCAACATGGTGCTGGGCTGTGATCGGCTGCAACATGAGTCACTCACTCTCTGCTCTTCAGGTCAGAGACGCTCACATTACTGGAACTGAACTGACAAAGTGCATCGCGATGTTGTTCGCCAAGTTAAAGCGACGCAAAGTTGACAAAGTTTGAATATTTATTTACTTTACCAGCAAGTACAAGCACCACACCAGTGTATTTAACTATATTTGACAATTTTTTTCTGTTGTGTGGCCCACAAAACACTGCAAACAAAAGTTTGTTGCGCTTTGTAAAATGCTCACTCGTCTGCACCCAAGTCCATAAAGAGAAAATCAACAAATTTATATCACGAAAATCAGGAGTAGTTGATTCATTGTTGCCTCCATTAAGTTCAGTTGTGTTATTTTGTGATGTTGATGCCCAAATTCCTTTGTTTGAACCAAATGAGGCAACAGCAGCCCAAGGTGCTTCCCACTGCTCCTGTGCCTGGCTTGTGTGTGTTCACTACTGGTGTGTAATAAGGATGGGTTAAATGAGGGCAAATTCACTATCACTAATTGGTGTGTCTGCAAAAAGGACTAATTCTAACAGCAGACCAGCAGGTTCTGTGTGGTAGAGTGAGCAGTATATAAACGTCCCTTTCCTGTCAGAAAAGGCTGGCTACAGACAAGATAGCAGAGTCAAAGATGGCAGAACTATCACTTCGAAATCTATAGACTGACTTCAGACACACTGTGTGTGTGATTCAGGGCTGATATGACTGCTACATGCCACGCACAATATCATTTCTCGGCCTATTGATCTTGTTTGCCTTAATGGTTGAATGCTATACGGCAGCACTTAAACTCCGGCTTATCAGCAGCATAAACGCTTAGTTTTGGTAGACGACAATGGTCTTTTTCTTCGGTTTCTTCCTGGTCAGCAGGAACGGCACAGTGAGGTCTAGGCGTCCTCTCTGCCACAGCAAACGTGACTAATGGTTGGGTGCTGATGTTGCATGCTTCACGGAGAAAACACTCATGGCATAGACGCCTTATTAGGGGAACCTAAGACATCGGGTCTAAGGGAAATGGAAATGGCTGATATGGCCCATGAGGTCGTGTTACACAGCTGCCAGGGTCAGAAGGTGCCAACTGTAAGAGGATATGAACCAGTTACCTTTTTAGCAAAGGATACACGCATATATCACTGATAGCTCCAAACATCTTCCGGTTCCCCAGCACTGATATCACTGAATGATTGACTAAAGGATCAGAATTTAAATCAGGAACTCTGTTGGACCATTTCCTATTCTTGTGATCTGTTTGGCAAATGGAATGTAGCCATATGTTTTAATATGCCTGCTGCTTCTCTACTCTTCTACACACAGTCATGTTAGGAATGCCTTCATGGTCAGTGCTCACTGTCACACAGAGAGAAGCTCTTTGGGACACCGTGGGTGAGAGCTGTGACTGCATGGTTCACATATGTTGTCAGTTGGAGAGCAAGAGTTGTGGTTGAAGTTAATGACCGTGTCACCCTGCAGACAGCACTGGACGTGAGTGTGACCTGGCAGTGAAGGGGCATCAATCATAGACCAGAGATTGCTTTTATACAGAGTTTATATCGAGTAAAGTAACTTGACAATCAATGAATGACTTGATCTAATTAAAAAACAAAAGAACAAAACGACATGTTATTCAAAATGCAACAACTGTGAAAATGAAGAAACTGTTTCTTACCTTTAAGAAGGAGGATGAACTCCAGGCACATCAGGTATTTATACAACTCCATTTATGAAACAAGTCTCTATCGTTTTAGTCCTCTTTGTACACAGTTCACTATTCTACCACGCACACACACATTCGCTTTAACACACACACAGGCGCGCGCTTTTCAGCGCTCTCTTTCCCCATAGATGCGTAAACTCCAGTGCTGCATGTCTGCCGTTCGTGCGTCAGGCTCACTTCAGGGCTCAGAACTTCAGGTTCTCAGATTGACTTTAAAATAAATGAAACCTCTTCCACTCGTCCGTGATTTTAGTGTCTCTCCGCTTTTTAAAGCCCGGAATAAGGAGTATTTGAGTGACAGCAGAGGAGATTAGATTGTACGGTCATAATCTCTGTGGCGGTGATTGAAGCGTTCTTGAGGATAAAGCAGAAAAACCTAACTGAGACCACAGTGAACCATGTTCTAGCCGTGAAAATCGTGGCACCTGTCCCATTCAAACAAGAGGCCTCACTTCAGAGTCATCAAACCATCACTAATGCGTAACACCTTCCCAAACAGTCAGTCAGCAGCGCGCCATCTCCCTGCGGACTCCGGAGCGCGTCTTTGAAGATCAAACTCTCCTGGAGACAAAGTGCGATCATCAAGCTCAACGTTTGATCTGAGTTGTTTCCTCTGATAACTTGTCCACGATCCAGGCTGCGTTTCTTATTCAGAAAATGTTGTTTTTCAGGTGCGTCTGTGTCGATGTAAACATGTGCCTCCACGCTTCACTTTGAAATGAAAGAGCACGTTTGTGCGCAGATGAGGTCCCCTCCCTCCACCGTCCTCCTCCATCCACCAGACTCCTCACTGAGCAACTGCTCCAGCAACCTCAAACCCACATCTCTCTCCTTCTCTGGCTCCATCTACACTTTTTTTCTTTTTCAAACTCACTCTGAAATACAGTTTTCCCTCTTTTACTTTTTAAGACGTTCTATAAGATCTGCAGCTTTGTGGAATATATAGACAGTTTGTTGGGATACAGGGTTACTCTCATTTAACTGATGAATGAATGGATGAATGAATGTTCATGGCTCATAGTTTAGGTTGCCAAATTGTGTTGACAAAAAATATGCATGGGGGTGCCTAACAAAATGTGTGGGATTGGGGGGTATGTGGCTGGAGGTCAATTGTCTGAAGGGACACTGTGAAAGGTTTGGTGTGAAAGGTTCATCCATCCATGAATGAATGAATGTATGAATCAATCAATCAATATATAGTACGTAAACAACAATCAGTCAAGTCTGACTTCAGTTGAGTTACTCTGTGTTGCTGCTCTTCTCTACGAGTTAAGCAAATAATGTTTGCTCCAACCTGGCAACCCACATTTCTTATTATTTCATAGGCAATAAAAACAATCTTAGTGACTGTACAGCTTATAAAAAGGGCTACAAATAATTCTGGTTGAATCAATGAATTACTATTAAGAAGTGTTGCCATTGCACAGGTATACAGAATTGTAAATGTTTCAGTGACTCAGTTATCAGTGTGGGAATGGATTGTAAATGCTGACATGTGAAACACAGCATAAAATGCTGCATTACATGACAACAGTTACTGGGAAAGAGTGACCCATCCATCATCTACCACTTTATCCTCCACATTAGGGTCACGGGAGGAGCTGTGCTAATCTTAGCTGACAGAGGGTGATAGGCAGGGTACACCCGGGACAGGACACCGGTCCATCACAGGGACACATATAGAGACAAACAACCATTCACTCTCACATCAATGGTCAATTTAGAGTGTCCAATTTGCCCAGTCCCCAAATCTGCATATGTCTTTGGACTGTGCGAGGAAACTGGAGAACCCGGAGACAACCCCCACACACACAGGGAGAACATGCAGACTCCATGCAGAAAGACCCTTGTTCTGTTGTGAACCCGGGTCTTTTTGCTGCAAAGGCAAAATCGCTAACCACTACACCAACCGTGTGGCCCGGAGAGAAGGATCATCAACTTTTATTAGTTCCACCTGTGTTTGAAAAGTCAACATGCTTGATACTGAAAAACATCCATGAAAACCAATACAGGAATGCCAAATGTCATTCCTTGATGACAACACCTCCATCTATGTTAATATGTCCAGCATGTTAAGCATTAAAACAACAGTGGTAATACAAAATAAGCTGTGATCATGTTTTTAAAGGGGTCAAGCTTGTTTGTCTATCTGTTTTTGTTTTGTTATGTTGTGTTTTTGTCATTACAATTGGGTCAGTGTTTTGTTGTTGTCCGTACTAACTTTGAAAAAATAGAAATATCATTTTATGAATAAGAAAAGAACATCTTTGTATCTTCGTAGTTCTCTAACTTTGCCTGAGCATCAGAATATATGAAGTAAATGACATGCAGTGGGACTGATGGTGTTTTCAGTTAAAAGTTGTGTGTAATTTTTTTTTATTTTTTAACATATATCTTTACTCATAGTCCACATAGTCATAGTCAGGTATTTGACATAACGGGTCAGGTTTACTGATGGAGAAAAGTGTCCTGGAGAATTATAGCATGTCAACACGTTTTACTAATGTATTATAATATGTACAATATAATATTTCATTATAAAGGTGACACTTTGAATATCCGTACATACTGCTACTCAACAGCCACGTTATATAAATAATGAACTGACCATGATCTGTCCTGCATGTTTTCGTAAAGCTCATGAGCGCCACTCTCAGGTCACTAGTGTTACTTCTCCTCCATGAACACTGTTGTCAAGAGCATCATCCAGTATTTACCACATTTATATGAAACATTCAAAAGAAATACGACTATTTTAGATGTAGGTTCACCTGACAAAGAATGAATTGGAAAACATATTATATGATGCATAAATATATGAACATACAACATAAAAGGGGCGTGCCCCACTGGGGACATACAGTCCAATGTTGGAATGTATTAGTTTACATGATATTTGGTGATGCACTGATTAATGAAAAATATAATATTGATGGAAATTTGAGGTTAACTGTAAAGTGAATAGTTTGAAATTTATCATTTGTATGTGAATATCCAGTTTGGTCCATTTAATGACTGAGCAAAGGCCCCCAAATAAGTAACTAAAAGCTATTAATAATCTTTAATAGGTTTGAATTAATTTGGAAGAACACGTGTAGTTTTCTTATTTATTGTATGTGATTGTATTGATATATTTGGTATTTTCATAAAGGTCTTAAGAATGTAAAAAGGTTAAAATTATAGTATTTTATCTGTTGTGTTTTTTTTGTTTTTTTATACGACATGTGGAACAACAGTTATTTGACTTTAACCTGACTTTGCTTTGCTCTGTTTGTTTGCATATGATCAATTTAAATAAAGTTTTTGTTCAAGATAAATTCTGCGAAGAGTGTGTGTCATCCATGGTGTGTATGTGCCATTTATGTGTGCGTGAGTGTATGCTGTGAGGTTGGCCTTTTTTCTGGTTCACACTCCAGAGCAGAAGGGGGCGGTAATGCACCCATAGATAGACGCCAACCGCCGTAAAACAAAAAGAAGAAGAAGAGAAGACGATAAATTCTGCGCCATCTTTGAGCTTCTAAATGTTCACCTGTCCATGATGTTATTAGTGACTTAACACTCCCTTAATGTCGACTTTTCAATTATAATCGCGGCTGCATTAACCATTAACATGAATTTAATTATCAACGGAATCTTTGAGATGTTCAGTTTCCACTGAAGTCCGACATTAATTCTTGGCTAGCTGTTTGCTACTTCCCTAGCATAAAGGTGAGTGACAGGTGTTTATTTTTCATGGCTAACAACTATGTTAAGCTAACAGCTCGATGGTTTTCTGAGCCAAGGACTCTCTACAAGATATAAAATATAGTCCAAGAACCCCTTACTTTATTCCCCTTAACTGGACAATACATTATCAGATGTTAGATTTGAAGGAAGTACAATTTTTACTTGTGTCACACAATGCATTCTGATGAATACATATGAAAGTACTCACAAGGAATTAGTTACTTACTGAATAAAGCCCCAAAACACCTGAGTCATTTGATAGTGAATTATATTCATGTGATGGAGAAACACACTGTTCTCTCTTCAACTAAGAAAGCTATGTATTTTTTGGTTTTGAACTATCACTCTGGAGACTGCACTGACCCCTTGACATGAACCCCCATCTGAGAACTGTTGGCCTAGAATAGATTAGCAGCAGATGTGTTACTTCGTGTTTGAATCACTATAAATCTTTTTCTTAAAAACACATTTTGCTGTACATAATTGGGTTACCATGTGGACAAAGTTTATCCCAGGTTAACTATGTATGGAGCCACACATTTGGTTCAATGCCTTTTTGTAAAATACATTTTTTGATTCTTAGTTGTTTGTCGTAAACTGACGTTTTACATTTTTCTAGTCAAGCAGCTGACATAGTGAAAACCTTGTGCAATGTATTACTATTCCATCAGTGCAATATGTACTGAAAGGCTGGAATGAAAAATTGTTTTCAATTACATTATTTACTTTTATTATATCTGTCTATCAATCATAACCCTTAAGCACATTTTCAAAACAACACTAAGAAATAAAGCCAAGCAAATATTCACCTTGTACAACTCAACCATATTACTTACATTCCAGTTAATTGGCTGATCAATTAGTAATATTCATTTTCAAAACAACAGTAAAAGAGAAATGTTGGTGGCTATTGCAGTTAGGGCATATCACCACTTGATGTCGCTCTTTTACAATTTTAAGTCACCACTTAATGTACAGGTGTTAAGTCACCATGTTAGGTACATCGATCAAAGTGTAAAGAGTGGCACACGATGTGCTCTCCTACAACCTGAGCCCGTCTGATTTGAGGTTTTACATATTGTGTGTTCAGACATGGTCTTCTGTAGACCTTCTGACACCAGCCCATATGGCACCAGCAACTATGCCAGGTCAAAGTCTCTAAAAATCTACTTTCTTGCTCCTTTTGATGCTCGGTTGATGCTTCAGCAGGTTGCCTAAATTCACTGTGTTGCTGCCATGTGATTAGATATGCTGATTAGAGACTTGCCCTAAGAAAGTTTGTCATTTGTACCTAATAAAGTGGCCAGTGAGTGTATTTTGCAAGCCTGTTTGAATCTGAGTAGCTTCATGTTGGACTTTTATTCTTTTTATTATGACCTTTTATAACTAATTGATTAAGATCGTCCAAGGCCAGTCAGTTACTCAATGATTAGATGATGTCAGATTCATATTATGCTGTATCCCTCCTCTCAGATGTGTGGTAATGTTGCATGTCGCATGAATGTCTTTTTCTGTCTCCTTTAAATTAGCTCTTCCAGTCGAGACTCATCATGTGGTCATGGATTTTAGCCAGGACTGAGACAGAGAATTCACTGCAGTTGGAGAGTAAACTCGTAAGTGACCAACGCATCTTGAAAAGGGAACTTAATTAGCTTTGATTTATGAATACACTTAAGCCACTTGTTGAAAAGATGATCAATACTGAATAATTGACCTTGATCTCTTCATCATTCCTGTTCCAGTTACTGCTAAGTTGACATTGGACTCCATCAATGTCCTTGTCATTATTGCTTTCCTCCTTTTCCTCCTATTATTATAGTTTCAGCTTTCATTTCACACTGCCTTCATCACAACCAAAGCCAATCTAATGAGAACATTTGTTTATATAAAGACAGTCTATTCAAATTTGAAAATTGATACTCACACCAAAAGACAGACATTGTCAATTTGGCACAGGTGGCTGTTGCTGTGGCTCGACTGGGAACATAGTCATGCTGACTGGCAGCTCTGTGTAAAGTCAGATGTTCTGGCTCACACGCAACCAAACCTCACTGTACTCAACCACAGATTCCTGCACTGAGGTGGAACTGGTGAGAAAGCCAAAACCCACACATGCGCACACACACACACACACACACACAGTCTGTTTCACACCAGCTGGAGCTATGCAGAAGTCCATTTACGTCAAACATATGAACCTACGAGCCAAACCTATGAAATCATTTATCAAGTGTGCTGCTCTAACAACACAACAGCACAATAGAGGGAATATTAAATAACGCTGGTTTCACTCTCTCTCTTTTTTTTAAACATTGGTTTGCCATTTGAAAACTTGAAAACTCAATATTTTTAATATAATCTTTAAAAATGCTTTTTTTAATGGTTCTCTGATTGATTGAAACGTGCATTTTTAAAAAGATCAGTTTCTTAATCCCTGTTCCTTTCTGATTCAGCAGCAGGGGTATTTATGTCTAATGCTTGTGTCCAAGTTTTTTTTCCTTTCAAGGCAAGTACGCATGATATGCGCCACAAAAGGAATGTCTACTGGGCGTTCGGCATTGGTTGGCATGTCCATGGGATATTTTGTCTGCTGGATGATCAGTAAATCATTGTCAGACTTAAAGCTTGGTTTTGTGGATGGATAGATGGAGGGCAGTAGGAGCCTACAGCACCACAATGTTACATATTCTCAGTGCAGTCTGGCGGCTGTGATTTGTTGGCAGGTTCGACTGTAGTGACAATGTAGTGTTAGAAGACAAGCCTGTTTTCTATCTGTCACCAGATTTTCCTGAGATGTCACTCCTGGGTTTGGCAGGAGCTGTGCCAACACTTTCCACCACTGATTATCGTAATAATTTTCTGTCAGTGTGATTAATCTATTCCCATGAAAAGTGCATTGATATTTGTTTATACATTTGAGGATACAGTGTCTTCTGGGTTTTTCCATGCACACAAAACAAGTTTTTCAGTATGTGTTGCACGTTTGTGCAGCAGGCATTTTTTAAATATTAGGTGTGCTTCCTCCACACACACAATGCTCTGCAGCCAACCTCATATATGCAGTAATCAGATGTTAGTTTTCCCTTTTTCTTGTCCTTTACCTCTCACTTGAAGCCATATGCAAACACTGTTTTGTGCAAGCAATTTGTTGATTCATGAAAAAGTGTGTGCACACAGTATGTATGAATGCACCTGTACCGCAAGCTAAAGAAGAATGAGTCATGGGTATATGACAGTTGATCTCACGTAATGACTGATAATCCTCTTGGGCGCCGCCCGTCACACCCCCTCTATGTTACTCTCTCTACATACTTTATCTAATATTATGTACATGCTAAATATGTAGGATTTTAGGGATTCTTTACTCTTCCAACATGATCGTGCACAAATAGAGGTCTTTAAAGAAACAGGTTCCTGGGTTTGGTGACAAATGACCTTGAACTGGTCTTTAAGTCCAAAAAATAGTGGCCAAACTAAACACGAGAATAGTACCACAGTGTTTTACAGACAACATTTTAGAAAGTGAGCTGTTTGAGCAGCATCAGAATGCACATGGTTTTGGAAAGAGAGGTTTTATATGGGTGTGCTTCTGGAACATTATAATCAACCACCCCAATGTAATTTTATGCATTTTTAACTAGGTCTGGGCAGTACGTCAGTAACAGTTTACGGCAATTACGGCAAGTTCAATTTAACAAAGGTTCAATATATATACAGTAAAAATTTTCATGACCATACAATATGACTATTCAAACACTTTCAACATTTTCAGGGGGAAAACACTGAAGTGTTAACCACAATTAAATGATTTGTGTGAACTTCCATTCAGGAAAAAAGATCACTATTCAATTACCTGACACCTTGACTTAGTCAGTTAATATTACAATTTAATTGTTTTTATCCTTTTTTATTGCCCAACCCTATTTTCAGCATTCAATGCCTTCATCAAACACTCATGTGAACAATTGGCAGGTTGCATACAAACAATGACAGTTATCTTAGGAGTCATTCACAAATGTGTACATACACACAGTAAATGTCTCCCTTTAGCAGCTTTTGCAATATAATATTATTCTACCATAAATTCTCCTGTATTTCCCTCCATAGTCCAAAAACATGCAGAGGTTAATTGGATTCTCTAAATTGACCATAGGTGTGAATGGTTCTTCACCTCTGTGTGTTGGCCCTGAAGTGGACTGGTGACCTGTCCGCGGTGTAACCTGCCTTTCACCCTATGTCAGCTGGGATTGGCTCCAGCTACCCACGACCCTCATGTGGAGGATAAAGTGGTAGACAGTGAAAGATGAAGTGATGAAGTGAAGTACTAGAAGTAAGCAAAGTGCCATTACTGCTATGCTATCTCTGTGAAATTTGAATGCAAACTCTCAAGAATGTACTTATTTTTTTATTTACTTGTATTTTTGGTAAGTGTAGTTTAGCAGAAGCTCTTTATATTCATAAAGAACCTTTGTCATTATTGACAGGTGTAATAGAATTCAACTCCATTAAAAAAAACTGACAGTTAAATACTCAAGCCTTTAATTTATGGAGTGTGTCTATGTACAGCTGGGAATGCAGAGGATCAACATTTTTGTTTTAATTACTGTATCTGCTCCAGAATCCAATGTATATTCTTCATAGGTTATGTTATTAAACTAATGGGTTACAGTTATGGCAGTATATTGCATATCTATTGCAAAAAAAGTGGCAGCATTGAAGTGTCCTTCTGGCTTTTTTCACAACAGTTGTCTGCCTGTCAGTAATGCTAGCTCCATGAAATGGCAAAACATGCAAATCATTAATTTTACAGTTTTTAATTGACACTAAAATAATCACTCTTTAACAGTACGACCAAATGCATTCTGGAGTAATGTTAAAGTAAATTCTGTTAGTGTTGAAATTATATCAAAATAGTTTTCAGAGTGTATTTAGCCCTGAAAGCCACTGGTAGTAAATTGACTCTTTTACTGTTACTTGTAACATGTATAATTAAGTGTACAGTTGATGAGCTTGTCTGTATGTTTTGGCACGAATATTGTTTTTAGTTAAGATAGTGTATCGACTGGAATTTCTTAGTCCTCCACCTTTAATCATGACCTCCTCCTGACTAATAACTATTCTGTCTCCAGACAGCGTCGCCCTTTGTCTGTCCATGAAGTCAACGTTAGAGTCAAACGTATTATTATTACATTCCTCATCACTACAAAGACTTCATTCAGCCTTGCTGTGTACTGTACAGCCAATGTTCCACAGTTGGAGGTCGAGGATGATAATGACGAAGATGCTCATGCCTGACCAGTGATATCAGGCTACTGGGTTGACTAAAGATCTGTAGAGACAGTAGAATACCAAAGCACATGAGTATCCTCTCGGCCTGTCTGTGAGACAGTAAATGAATCATCTCTTTTTAAAATTTGACTGATAACTTCAAAGGAAGCTTCAATCCTCACCTTGCCCCTCCTTTGACTTTCTGACTCAGTCTGTCCACGTCTTTGTGGTGCCTGTGGTGAACTGTAAGGAAGGAAGAGAGGTTTTAATGTCCTGTGTGGCTCAAAGATGCCAAACATGCAGTCTTGATTACCAGACTTCTCCCCGTAGACTTTACTACATGCCTTCTCAACTCTCTATGTCTTCCCTGCGTCTTATCACTGCTACAACTTTGTTTGTATAAAATCTGTCAGTTAAGTTGAAAAGATACGTTTAGTAGGACCTAACAACTTCAAAGGGCAAGGAGAGTTAACTCTTTGGTTTAGTATAAAATAAGGTAGAATAAAAACACGGGATAGATAGTTATATCAGTGTATATCACGATACAGAGGCCACAGTACCATACAGTTGTTTTGAATAATAACCATACTCCACACAAATGTTGTAATTATAATTAATTATAATTGAAATATATGTTGTGTCATGTCAGTTGACCTCTACTGCCACCCACTGGCAGCACGTTTAGTGATGTTTATGTCTCAAGACTTTATCACAGCTTTTGCTGCCGAATTATTAATGAATGTCCTCACAGCTATAGAGAGATAAGTGTGCGTGCGTGTGTGTGTGTGTGTGTGTGGGGTATGCCCTAATGTGTACTATTTTTGACCAGTCATTTTACAAGAGACCTCAAAGGTACCTGGGTGGTCTAATGTGTGTTTGCCACAGGAGATTGGTTGATTTTTACTGCTGTAAAGAGTGTGTGACTTTTGCGTGTGTGTATCACTTGCTTGCCGGTGTGTGAGAGTGTAAATCACTATCGTGAACAGAGACAGCACTGTATGTGAGTGTGTTTAAAAACTGTCATCGTGCTGTCACATGCTTTCACATGCTTTCACATGCTTGCTATTTCTCTGGATTTGTGTGTGCATACGCAATAATGTATTGTTACTTGCAAAGAACATGGGGGGCTTCGCCAGCTGCAGGGCATTGCCACTCCAAGGCCTCCTGTTTCTCAGAATGCATTTGACTTTCATAACACAAATTGTTTCAACTAGATCACAAATCACCCATTGTGCTGTTTGTGACATAAGCAAAAGTATGCGGACATGTGCACGCACTCCACTCCTCCTTGCGCATAAATCGTGCGTCAAACTGCACCTTGACACAGCCATGGCCTCAGGGCACCTAAAGCCATCAGCTTTAACACAAACGTTGGCTTTCTTTTCCAATACCCGCAGATTGTCTCGTTATCCAGATAGACGTTGTACAGGATCAGATTTCCTTACAGTTGATTGATGGATGAAGTGTATTATTAATGTGTAGGCGTATTCATTCATTCATTCATTCATACAGGTGTTTTTTTCTGTTGTTGGTATGCATGTGAATGTTTGTTCGGTATCCTCCCTGTTAACTTCTTGAATTACGTGAGTTTTGCTTATCCTGTTGTTGCTAAAACGATACACGGCTCCGGTTTCTTGTTTAATTTCTGCAAAGTCAACAACCTGCAGGGATGATAGTGTTGTCAGGATGTCGGCAGCACAGCTGGCACACTCCACATTTGAGGAGTTGTCACAGGTTTATGCATCAAACAGTTTGTCTTCTCACTTTTTTTTTGGTGAGCCTCAGCTTTGATTGGACACGAAGAGTTCCCATAATCTGTGTTTTTAGTTTGGTATGTTGGTATGTGAACGTGTGCGTGTATATGTATGTGTTGTCTATTTTACTGAGGTGTGTGCAGGCCAGGCGTTTTGAAGGGGGCCAGACAGCTGCCTTTTACTGCCCCAGGGGGTAATAAACAGAGAGGGAGGGGTAGTTATTTGCCCCCTTTTATTAGGGCAGGAGGCAGAGGAGGAGACTTTATTGGGGTCACACTGTAACTATGCACAGCTGCAGGGCAAGAAAAGAAATAAAGAAAAGATAGTTAGTTTAAAAGGGGCAGTTTTAGCATCTGTAAATCCATCTGAGAAATCCATCCCTGTCTAGTTTTTCCTTGTAACTGTGTGTGTGTCCGTGCGTGTGTATATTTGGTTGCATAAGTAAACTGTGGGTCATCCATCTTTCTCCCTAGCCCCTTTTCCATTTCCAGGTCCCTCAACAGCTCAGTCCTTGTTAAGCACATCTGCTGTCAATCAGAGTTGCTCTGTAATCCAGTTGGCATTTCCTGCTATTAGGGACACGCCCACTGATCCTTGGTGACTGACCATTTGGTAATAGGTCAGATGGTTTACTGTCCGCCTCTAAAAGGTCCCAGGTTTGCCACCTCTCTTTGCCTCATCACCCTACTTTGGTTACCCTAACAACAGATGCATTGTTGTGTAAGTTGACATTTTACATGAGCTAGTTCAAAGTTAAGTTCACAAGCTAGTTAAAATTAATTTCTACTGTTTTAAATTAGATAGTACTCATGTTTTGGTAGAAAAATACTAAGTGGTCATTGTCATTTCCCAAAATGAATTGCTGTATACTGAATCACAGATGGAGATTAGATTTTAGGAACAAGGATTTAAAGTTACTTAAATTTGGTAAATTGGACAACAACAAATGCATTTCAGCTCAATATTGTTTTTATTATGCATAAAATGAAAAAAAAAGAGGTGTAGCCTGCAAGATCCCAATCATACTGCATTTCAAAAATGCATTGGAAAGAAATATGTTAACATCTGGCTTTCTATTTTGCTGTCAATCTGGTAGATTTTTAGTATTTTTAGTGATATTCATACAGCTGGCTGTATGTGTGTCACTTCACAGGCCAGGGGAAATCACTGGAAGACCAGATTCACATGAAAATAATGAGAAAAATGATGATGTGAAAACATTGAAGCGGATTGACAGAGGACTAACAAGGGCATGTAGCACAGAGATGAATGACAGAGTGAGACGAAAGGGACGGATAGGATAGACAGAAAAACTGAGAAGGAGTCCGGTACAGAGGGCGGGGATAGACAAGTTATTCTAGTTGCAGACAGCTGACAGAAAGCCTAAAATAAGAGGGAGCCTTCTAATGTGCACATATTATGCAGCTGTACTCACAAACCATAAAATATACACACTGTAATCTGTGATCTTAATTGTTTTGAACCAAGAGTCGAAGCCAAGCCAAGTTGATGTCATGCTTTATTGTTTTCCCATAGAAAGTGATGTTTGCTGTGATCACATTTCATATAAAAGAGACAAAAGTAAAAAACCTTAGCAATACTGTTTCAGACGCTGGTGTAGTGATAATAAATATAAAATGGCAACATGAGGAAGGATTAAAGTTGAGGGACAGAGAGAGACACATCAAAACTGACCTGGAACTGGAAGAGCTCATAGATTGGTTTACATCTACAAATAGTCTTGCATCTTTTCTGCTGCCATACACGCACACGCACACGCACACACACACACACCATATACCAAATACCAAATACATGAGCTGTCATTTAGCAAATCAGGCACACAACACAGCATGCAACATTTTCATGTCTAAAAACAAGCTGGTCATGTTTGATGGAGCTGGAAAGACAGATAAACCAGAGGCCAAGACTATTATGTAGATGCGTGACATACAAGATACAATTACCACACATTGTCATCTGTCTTGTGGAGCTAACAGAGATACAGGAATGAAACTAAACACTACTATCTTCCAGTGCTGCATTGATATAGAAAGGAGCTGTGACACAAGTGGTGATGCAGGTGATGGTCTTGGGGGGTCAGGAAGGACGAAAAGTGAGAAGTGCTTTAGTTCAGTGTCGTTCATAGACTCTGGTGCAAATCACATCATCAGCTCTCATGGTCTGAAAAGAAAGGAAGAGAATGTGGATGTTACACCCATGTTTCAATCAAAAGTTTTAAAAAACAAGAACACAAGCCATTGGTGTTGATGCACTATAACCATCCCAACTGAGCTATGTGTAATGTTAGTCCATGGGCCAGATGCATTCATTTAATATTTGTACAACCCACTCGCATATAGTTATAAAAAGTACTTGAGTTGGATTACTGTAGTTGGATTACTTCTAATTTATACCTCACAACAATGTGTCACAATGTAATGTTATGGGAATGTGACAAATATCCTGAATCCTTTGAGTCCTGTGCATTTTGTCTCTGAGTGATCTACGTGTTACGGGGTAAACATATTGTGTCAGTGACTGTGTGCAGGGAACTTGTACTGAGATTAGACCATCGTGAGACATCGTGAGTTTTACCCTACTGATAATGTGTTGTTGCAATAGTAATCCTCATTGTCTTCTTGACACAATATGGCTTCAATGAGAGTCGAGAAGCTTCTCTTTGAAATGATATGAAACACAATAAGTCATTTAAAAGTGTAAACCAGGATATGCACCAGCATCTAACATGCAATTTACTTTAGGGTTGTTTCACATCATGACCTAGTTACTGTGACACAGCTGCCACTCAGGAATGTCTATCATCTACAGACATGGACATTTTAAAAACATTTTTAAAGTCGAGTCCCCAAACTGAGTGTGTAATTTGTTTCCAACATTTACAGTATGTATTTGTGTAGAACAGTGGCATTAGAACGCGATTAGAGCGTGTCACTAGTGCGTTCAGAATTAGCTGTTTATCACAGATGACGGATCATCATCTGACTTTTATAAACCGCTTGAAGCTAGGCTTCAACTATTCTTTAATGGACGGCACAGAAAAGGTTTTTTCACTGCAGTGAGGTCGACGGTGATTGGACAAATGTGGCAAAAAGTCACTCCCAGGGAAGCTGGGCTTCCACGACAGTGGACGATGGGGAGGTTTCTGCGTGGTGATTGGAGGAACTCTCTGAAAGGTACACACTCTAAATTGACCGTGAGTGTTAGAGTGAAGTAATGTATAACATTAAACCAGCATTGAACCAGTTTATTGACAGAAACATACACAACAGTGGAGCCTCAGTCCTGTGTGGATTGGATGAGAGAAGTTTGAGACAAATAGCTGGTTGTTGTGTTATTTTCTCGGCGGTCGTGGTCGCCAATTTTAATTGCATCAATTAAATAAAAATGATTAGTAGTTAAACTCTGCATGTTCTATTTATTTTGTTTGTTGGCAGAGGACTGTAGAAAATGTGAGTTATCTCTGATCAGACTGTTTACTGACTTCAGTCAAATAAAGTTTGTCTTAATCAACCTGTAGTGTTGACTGTGATTAATACAGTTCTGGGCAGACATGTTGTCCTCTGAGATGAGTGTTTTTGTTGCTGTCAGCAGCAGAACAAAAGCTTCCAAACAAGAAAGAATTTACATTGAAATCATTTTAAAATCCATTTGCAACCTTTTCATCAATTATGACATTACTATGTTATTATTATTATTATTGATTATCAATTGTTTTGTTTTAATTTTTGATCAGATAATGTTTGCACAGTCACATTTGTGATCTTTTCACGCTTTCTTTTTCAATTTCAGCATGTGCTCTTTCATCCTCTGCCAGGAGAATAATTAGATATGGTAGAACAATTACATGATTATAAATCTAAAGCAAACAATTTTGTCCTATAGCCTGCAAATGTTAGGGTAATCTTGTTTTACAAATTGGCTACTTCTGAAATGCATACCAGTGTGAACAGAAGAAAGAAGGTTTCTGGAAATTAAAATTAAATAATGTATAGCATTAAAAAAATAAAATACACTTCTAGCATTTTAAATGATGATCGATGAATATGAGTAGCAAGATTTGATGTCATCATATGGGATAAAGTCTACAATTTTTTTTGCAGTGTTGCACCTTAAAGATATTTATATATTTTTAATATCATTTATATTAAACATATGACTACACAGCGTTGATACATTTTGGTTAATGTAAGTATGCTACTCGGCAAAAATCAGGGTGTTAAATAGCTACAGGGAACATTTATTTTGTTAGTATGTGAGCTATGGATGAAAGACAATATAATAGTCTGTGTTTTTGTTCGGGGAGGATTCAAATTATTTTCAGTAAAATCCAAAATATTGGTTTCTGGATAAAAACTCTGGCTCTGGGTCTTTTATGTGCCGTACCAAGATCAGCTTTCCATCATTGGTGAGCTCTCGGGTCCAGGACGTCTTAGGCCCGTCTCCTTTCTGCAGAGTCTGCTCACAGCTGATCTTACTGTCTGTTTCCCACCGTGGGAAACTCTGAGGACAGAGAAAATGAAAGAGGAAAAATACATTAGACCTTTTTGTAAACCCAATTGTTGCATGTATGGATGCTAAAATGAATGCTGCAGTATTCATAAGGGAGGGGGAGATATTGAGGTAGTGGCCAATGGCTATAAAGCAAGTATGGTGGAGCGGAGCCATCACTGAGAGGTGATAACTTGTGATGCACTCATCGTGAGTACAGCAAAGTGCTGGCTGGTCGCATGTGTTTGCTTTGGAGACGGCCAAACAGAGGCCATCTATGGGAAAACGAGGAGAGCAAGGAGGAGACACAGGGAGGGACAGAGGGCAGTAAAGGGCAAGGAGGGGGAACAGAGGGAAGACGGGAAGCTGAAAGGGGTCGTAAAGAGTGTGAAGGAGCGAAGTGTAGCATGATAGGCCTTCAGAGACCAAGGGAGGGGTAAAGATATGCTATCAGTCCAAATATGATAAAAAGCCAAATTACACAGTTGACTGATGTAATCTGGACAGCTCCTTCCACATACGCCCATTACTGCTGTGTCTGTGTTTAGTTAGGTGTTTTTTGTGGGTGCATATGTAGGGAAAGACAAACTGAAGACATTTAGGACTGTGTTGTTGTGTTAGGCTTGTATGGAGTACCGTGCAGGGACGTCCATCCACCGTGCTCTCATTGAACTCCTGCCCCACAGTGAATGTGATGTGGGTGGTGCGGACCGTGGTGGACGTTTTTATCGACAGAGTCTCTCCATCCTGTGTGATGTCCACCTGCGGCCTGGAGGCTGCCTTCACGGCAATCTTTCGAAGCATCACATTCACATCTAAAACACATATAAGAGAATTAGAGGACAAATGAAAATGACTGTGTCAGTAAAGATATGGGGTTCATATGAAGGACAACGCTCACACAGAAGGAAACAAGTAAAATGCTTGTCTTGTGCCCAGGAAGATTCCCAGGCAAACAAGACACACTAGGAAGTGAACTCCGTCGAGGAGTACAGATCTCTTTTGTTTCACACACATGTACAGAGCCTCAAGGAGCCAACACTAAACCTGCAGTTACCAAATTATGCAAAACAACAGGCAATTTTGTGTGTGTGCGTGTGCGTTTGTGTGTGTGTGTTCTGCATTCTCAGGGTTAAAGGAGCAGTCAACATTGAACTGCTCTGTCCAATAATGATGGTCGAAAAAAGAATGAGGTCATATGACAAAGCCCAGCACATGTGCATTCGTTAGTCTCTCAATCATCTTTGCAATCACACACACGCAAAACTCACAATGTCTATGTATGTGTGTATGTACTATCATGTATATTCACAGAATATTGAGCCACCTAAACTGTAATTATGTTTCCCACACTTTTATTTATATCATTAGTGTTTAAGCAATTGCATGTCTTTTAAAAAGAAATTGACAAAACATTTTATTTCTTAATTTACAGATGTTCTTTATAGTTTCCATGGATAGCAAATGCCACCTGCTATGGACCTTTATTTATTTATTTTTTACAATAACATGAATGTTATATTCTGTGCGTAAAAATGAGAATGAAGCAGCATTGTCAAATATCTATACAGAGAAGGAAGGAAAGCGATGATACAGCGTGGGAACATAAATGAGCAAGGAGCAGTGCTGGTGTGGAAGGAGGCGCAGAGGGAGGAGAGAGGAGGGGGGAGCCAGACAGATGAGGGGCAGTGGTCTGTGTGTGGAGTGTGTGAAGATTTCTGCCCAAGTGTGAGGGGAAGTGTGTACGGTTGTCCAGTGCGTATCTGCCGTCGAGTTGGGTTTCGCACTTCTCACCTCTCATACATTCCCACCTGTCACCAAGGGTAAATATATACACAGTCAGAAATGCATAGTCATTCAGCCTGCATCATGTCCAGGCTGCTCTGTGTGTGTGTGTGTGTGTGTGTGTGCGCGCGTGTGCGTGCACTGTATGTACTGAACATAAACAGTTCAACACTGTATGTGCATAGTTGCGGTCTAGTGTGATTTTCCTTTTGCAAATTGAATAAAATGTAAGAGCATCATGCAGTAAACACTTTGTATTGTTGCTTTGCTACTGTTTGTCTGCAGATAAGTGAAATTAAAAAGTACTTTTCCTTTACGTTTAATGGGGCAATACTGCACTGTATATTCACCTACTTTTACCCAACTGCAATAGAAACATTCAGAAAACAAATCTTAAATGTGATGCATTTCTATAAATTGAACTACTTGGTTGTAAAGAAAGTAACCTATAAATGTTGGATATCATCATAAAGACAATCCAAATATTCTGTACAATGAGTAATGTTATTTAAGTACTGACACACACTTGGCTGACAATAATCAAACACTTTTATAATAGTATTATAAAGAAGTAAAAGCAGTTTAATCCACTCACTCACTCATCTTCTACCACTTTATCCTCCATGCTGGTGCCATTCCCAGCTGACATAGGATAAAAGGCGTGGTACACCCTGTACAGATCACCAGTCCATCACGGGGACACTGATCATTTAAATCAAGTAAATATATGAAACATCCTGTTTCTACCATTGTGTGATATTTTAGATTGAATGATTCAGCAATCAGCAGTAAGTAATAATATTAAAAACGCTAATTCATGATGGAAATTTGAATTAGTTGCAGCCTTGTACATAAGTAAAACTTTGAGAAAGGTGAGAAATATGGATCTGGAGTTTACCACAGTGCTACAGAAATGCCTTAAAAGCTACCTTTGTTGACCATGTACTGTATCTCAGCTTGAGGAGTCCTTCCTAAAATTGTAAATTATTTCAGTCTGCAGACAGTAACTGACCACAGTCTGTTGGCTTGGTCACAGAAGTTGGACACTGCAAGCCCCAAAGGAGGCTGAAGCCTATCAACTCACTGCCATTTGTGAAAAGTTAACAATTGCCTGAGCAGACGTTTGCCAACCTGAGACCATGAAATGATTAGATTCACACAGACCTACCCACACCAGGACACACACACTCTGATAGACAGACAGTCAGTGTCACAGGTCAAAGAGCAGAGGGCAGAGGAAGCATTTGGGACACAGGGAGCTGGTGAGAACAGGGGAGGAGAGCAGGAGTGAGGAAAGGAAGAGAGCATGGAGGGAAGAAGGAGGAGGGCAAGTGCTGACAATCTGTGTCCAGCTGTGCTCTGCCCCCAATGAAACCAGGGGGGCCACTCCTCTGTCAGTCATACCAATGCTGAGTGACATAGGAATGAGTGTGCGTGTGTGTGCGCGTGTGTGTGTGCCTAGTGTGAAAGTGAGTGCCAATACAATACACTACTGTTCAACATGCATTGCTGCAAGGACACACTTTTGATCTATCTCTCTTTCTCTCTGACACTCACACAAATGGAGATGAACATAGACTCTAATTTACAGAAAGATTAAATAATAATTTTAATTGTATGGATAATTGGTATTTGTGCTCTGGCTCTGTGTCAATCTGTCTATTTTAGGAATACTGTTGCATTTTACTAGGGATGGCTCAATAGCACTTTTTGGTCTGATAGTGATACTGATACTTTTAAAAACTAATTTGTCTATAAACAGACAAAACATGTGATCACATGACAGGGGCAGCCCATGGCTCTTTTTACAGCACGTCACGTATTGTTACTGAAGCATTTCCCTGTTATGTAGGGGTGTATGGATTTATAGGATTGTTACTTATTTCTATTTCTGTAACTATGAACCACCCACAGTCGTGTGTTCATGCCATATTCATTAATACTAATATTGATATTATTATTAATGCCAGTGGATGATGTGGTTATTGTAACCATCTGCCTCTCTTCTGTTAGCTTCTGTTACAATTCCCGCTATTTTTCTACATTTTACATTTCTGTGTTTTAGGTTTCCACTCTTTCTTCTTTCCTTCCTGAGGTTTCTCCCATTTTTTTCCCTTGTACAAAGGTTTTTGTGGAGTTTTCTCTCTCTTGATGTGAGGATCCAAGGATAGAGGGTGTCACATGCTGTACGGACTGTAAAGCCCTTTGAGGAAAATTGTATTTGTGATGTTGGGCTGTATAAATAAAATTGACTTGACTCTGTATAATAAGAGCTGTATATCGGCAAAAACTTGGTGATGCAATGCATGGAACAAAGGTGACGATACTGTGATACAGTGGAATACTATAAGCAAGGTTTGCAATTGCTATGTACCCCCCAAAATAGTACATTTTAAGAAAAACTCTCTAATGTATAAACAATATACTTTTCTTTGCCTAGTAAGAGTGGAATCAAATAGGCTAAAATATAACAAAAATCACTTAAAATAACTGATGCAGGAATCATCATGAAATATACCAATATTTTAGTGTATTTTGTCATATTTATTTATATCGGTAGTGATGATATGTCTTCCAGGTGCACTGGCAAGTTACCAAGTGGGAATTAACTAATAGTGACAGATTATTCTCTCTCTCTCTCTCTCTCTCTCTCTCCCTCCCCGTCTATGTATGTGTGTGTGTGTATTGTAGAGCGGGAGAGAGAGTCAAGACGCCAAGCCAGACAATTGTATGAATGATGGGACGCAGCCCACAGTGTGGATCTCAGCAGCAGGTGTTTGACTGTCCTGCACTGTATCGCGTCACTACGGTCTTCTTCAACACACACACACACACACTGAGGCTGTGAGCGGACAGATGCGCCGCCGCTTGTTTCTATTGTGTCAGCAAACAGCGGTGAGTCTGGCAAAGGGCCAAGCAGTGAGTTTTGGGTTGTGCAGAATGACAAAGAGCCCCCTCACCCGTGCAGGACAGAGGGTGAGCCACACACGGACACAAAGCAGAATTTGACCCGCAGTGTGCTGAGAGGGTTTGAGCACACTGACACATCTGATCTGTCATCATGCACAAATAGAAGCTTCATTAAAAATAAACCCTTGCGCAACAAAAGAGAGTAATCATTTCCATCACTTACTCAGTGCTTTCAAAAGTTCTTCAAAGTTTTCAGAACTCTTCATCTCCCAGCTTCCGGCGAAATCAGGAATCTTTCGCTCCATGTTCGGCTGCAGGTAAAGTGAGTGAGTGAATGGAGTGAAACTGTCAGGTGTGCGTCTGGCTCTTGGCTTCTTGCGCTGCTGCAAGTGCGAGTCTGTGCGTCAAAGGCGCTTCAGTTTCAAATGTTCCAGTATTGGGCCGCACCGGATGGTTGGACTCTGCCTGTCCACTTACATGTGCTGTCCTCCCGGGATGAGTGGTTGACTGTCAGAGCTCCTTTCTCATCTATGAGCCAGTGCACGTTATAAACGCCCACGCTCCCAAAAATCGGCACCGAGACCGACTCGTGTTGGGGTGGGGGGGACATACGCCCCCTTGCGCGAGGACACGCCCTGGAGGCCTCACAGATACAGGCACATCACAACCTGACCACGCCCCTGCAGGCGACATGGGCACAGCACAGCGCTGCCCCCTCTCCTCCAAGCGTGCACCTGGAATCAGCCAAAGTGATGTGCGCGCTGTAGAGAAGCCGCTGCAGGATTCATGTGATGATGTGATATCACATATTCAGGTGTATGATGTGTGTTTTTGCTGTTGAGTCAATGAAGCTTGAGTTCAGTGCAACACAGAGAGGATGTAGTCAGGCTGGTCTGTTGGCAGAGCACGTCGTCTTGGCAGCGTGGTGTGAAGGAAGAACCAGTCATCCCGCAGACTGTGTGTGTGTGTGTGTGAGAGAGAGAGAGAGGCCAAGTTCACCCCTCCTCCTCCCCCTGAGCGCCACAGCGCTTCATAAAAATAAAAGCTGTGGTAATGGGATACAGCTTCTGGTCCCCACCGATGGACTATCCATTTAATGGGGCCTGCGTCAGAGGAAAAAACACAGTGAACCCACCAGGGAGGTGAGCGCAGAGCCGGGGAATTAAATAAGGGGTGTGATTGGCGCAGGTCGGCGGTGTCTCTCCACAGCTTTTTTTTCGACCTCCTCCTGTTCGGACGGAAGAGAGGAGGAGGAGGAGACGCAGGGGCATTTGGCGCAGCGCGTCATCAGACAGGCCAGGGTCAGGGGCCCGCGGGGTCGGAGGTAGACCCATAAAGAACACACACAGACACACTGCATGTATGCGCACACGCACGCACGCGCTGATGATTGATGGTAACGGACAAAGCCGACGTTAACTATTGACTCTTGATGGATGATCCCATCCGCTTCACTCCATGGAGATACTTGGGCGAGGTAACCCGGGCGACATGGAGGAGGGGGGGGGGTGCATCACAAGAAAGGTCCCTCATAGCAAAACCGGGCTCCACTAGCACACACACTGATCAGTTAAAGCTTACAATGACAAGGGTGACGTACAAGGCTGCAAAAGTGTCTGATTGATATACAGTAACATGATATGCGCTTTAGTGGCTTTTACGCACATATTTGTATCCAAATCCAGCAGCTCCCATCAGGACTGTTTAATGTGAACAAAGCTTGCTCACATTGTTTCCTTTATTCACACACACATGCACACACACGCACGCACACACACGATCATGGCATGCCCTCACACGTTCCTCCTGGTCCAAACAGCAGAGGTGAGTCTTTAGAATCACAAAGTAATCTGTCAGATTAAAGCAGAGAAGTGTCATTTCCAGGTCAAATGGGTCAAGGTATGTTAAAGTGATAGTTCAGGTTTTTTTTTTTGATGTATGATTGTATGAGGTTCTGACACATTTTCAGCAATGATTTAGCAAAGCACACTGCCATCAATGGGAACCCCCTGGAGACATGTGCTGTCACTGACACTCCCAGAAGGGAAACAAGGAAAACAGATTTTAGTCACTTAACTTCAAGGTTCAACTAATAAAATGTAGGCATTCTTAAGAGTAATGATATCTTTTCCACTTTTTCTCGCCATTAGGCAATCTTTTCCAACTGGAAACAGAAGTTTGAGTAACTTTGTAAACTACTCACTCTCATGCACCAAAGGCCAATTTTATGTCACAGCACATTATAGAGTTGCTTCTTCTCTTAGCACGTTCAAATGACTTAATAATGGCGCTTTTCCACTATTTAGTCCCAGCACTCCTCACCTCGGCACAGCATGGCATGGCTCTGCACAGTTTTCCATTAATATGCTATACACACACACACACAAACAAGTGACTAGTGACTTGTAAAGCAGTTGTTTTCAGTGTACCTGAATCATTAGAATCAGTTAATTTAAAAGATTAGCTCAGTACTTCCTGAATGACTCCATCTGACACAGTCACTGAAGTGAAATAGGACGGCAGGGTTTGTGATGCGGCAGTGCTGTCACATCAGACTCCTCTTTTCAGTGTTCAGATTTGAGATATTTCCTCGCTAAATGTTGGAAATTAGCGCATGTTTTCAGGGATTATTGTGTTGGACGTCATGCTCAGTGAAGACACTGACCAATCAGTGGATGGTAGTCTACTATGTTACATATAGTATCAGCTCAGCTTGCTTGGAACCTCACCAGAGCAGGTACTAAAATATCCCCAATGGAAAACCAACAAGAATGTGTTGAGTCAAGCCATGCCTGGACTATGTAGGGGAAAAAAAGCACCATAAGTGACACAAACCTACCAAAAAAAGGTCAAAAATGCTTTTTGCTGTGGTCATGAGTTGAAGAGCAAGTGGTTTTATTAACTTAAAGATAAAGTGAGGGTTTGCGAACACAAGTTCAGAGTCGTCACCTGCAACTTGGCTTCTATTGGACAGCAGCAGATGTCAATCATCCTGGTGTCCACTCATATGTGCCATACTTAGTCATCAACTTTTCTCTAAATGTGAACATAATTCACAAAACTGACTTCATGTTTTACTAAAGAAGAGCTGATTAAGACCATTAACTCCTCAGGAAAATGTTTACTGATGTTATTAATCAAGTGAGAAGTATAGGCTCATTTTTCAAACACAACAGAGTTGCCCCCTGGTTGCTATGCAGTATATTTGGTGTCCTCCAGAAAGCTGTCCACTTTTTAGCTACAGTATGGTCTATAGATGAGTCTATAGTTGGGTGTTCAAAATGCGTTTTTCCTTGTGTCCCTGCTGGCAGCCATGTTTTCAGTAAGAGCAAGCTCAGGCTGAATCTTTCTGCTAGCAGAGCACTCAACAATGTACTTGAAGTCATGTGTCAGAACCTTATACATCCATGGCTTTAAAAACAACTGAACTATCCCTTTAATCCAGTCTATGTATGTTAAAAATGAGTCTGATTTAGTGCTGCTACGGTGGTCTGTTGAATACAGTCTGTTCAGAGCCAAGGGAATTGATCATGGCCCCAGTTTGAGAGTGACTGATGCAAACACAAAGGTTACAAAGGAGAGCTGTCTAGGTTTGGGAAATTAATCTTCAGCCTCACCGCAGGCGTTTAGCATATTACCATGACATAACGAGAAAGGCATCAAAGGCCACTGAATCAAACGGGCAGCATAGCACGGTGACAGCCTCACCCATCGTGTGTGTGTGTGTGTGTGTGTGTGTGTGTGTGTGTGTGCTTTTCAGAGGGAACTCTTGATAAAGAGGTCCAAAATGTGTGTGATGCTCTGTGTCAGCACGTGATGACAAAGCACTGCTCAACATTCAGATCCATTCAACCGTGCTCTGCTCCTCTCATCCTTTCTGCCTCTCCTTTACCTCACTCAACTTTCTCCCCTTCGCCTTTTCTTCCTTCTCCTCAAGCTTTTGTTCTTTTGTGCTTCTCTGACACATTCCTCAAGCATGTTGAACTGAGGGAGACAGGGGGAAAAACAGAAGGGGAGAGGATGGAAAGGAGAAGAAAGAAAAGGAGGGAAGTTAGTGAGAAAGTTAGAGACTGGAGTGCAGGTCATTTTTTATCCCATTGTTGTAAAGAAAGGGATAGGGAGAGTGAGTCAGCAGAGACGGAGAGGCAGTGTAAGAGATCAAAGGCAAACAGATAGTGACAGAGATGGAGAGGTTGAGAAACAGAGAAAGAATGAAGGCAACCAATATGTAAAGAGAGACTCCTCTGTCTTTTGAGGTATCACAAGTATTATTTTGCTCCTCTGGTGCCAACTTTGCTTCACTCATCTCCATTTCCTCATGTTCCCTTCCAACTATTTTCCACACATATACTATTCACTTCTTTTGTTTAGTTATGTTCAGCTTTCTGTCCTCTATCATGCCAAAAGCGTCGCTGGTAAGTGATATTGCCGACTCACAGGCTGTGCCTCGCGTGAAAGTGAAAGTTGTTTACAGCAAAGATTGTCACTTGACGTGTGAGCCACGACTAAGGCTCACACAGGTTATGGACAGAATTTAAGGAGTAAACAGCAGAAATATGAAGAATAAAAGAGTTTAGAGATTAGCCTTTTAGGAATCTCGTTATTTAAAAATAGATTATTTAAAATATTTGAATAAATGCAAAGTGATCATTAATCACACTGCATTCCAGCCTCTGCACTGTGTGGGTGACGTGGGCAATTCTCACTATTTTTCTGACATTGTCTGGTATGATTACAGTGAACTGGGGAGACCTACTTTGTGTCCGTGCATTGTTTTGTTTCCTGTTTCCTCCCTTCATTCAAATGTTGCAGATTTAAATCATATCTGTGGATCATCCAGACTCTTTATTACCCCAAAGAGGCCCTGCTGCTGGGTGTGTAAGGAAAAACAAACTAAGTGCTCCATTTTACACCAAATGCTTCTTGTCCAGCATGATCAGCACCGCGGTGTCTCGTTACAAACGTGGCCCTTATCAAAGTCATAGTGCAGTGAATCACAGTTTTTTAGTAAGGAAGGAGCATGTCTGCACATGTTTGAGGTTGGCACATGTGAACATGAGTGGGTTCTGCCTGAAGTTAAGTCACACTTTAGTGGCATTCTTCTCTTTATCATCTTGATGACCTCTGGTAAAAACTGCTCACCCCAATAACCCTGGTAATCCCAGATGTGAACTTGACTCTTTCCCCTTCCTATCAGCAAACTCCTGGAAGTCATTATCATTGGCCTTAGCCCTCAGAGGAAGCCACAGGATAAAAAGTGCAAATGCATGCAGGCAAAATATCTTCTGATTTAACTGTGTGTCAGTGTAATGGTCCTGACCTCCCCAAATGGTTGTACACTGAATCTGACAGGTCGAGGGGAAATTAACTGGACAGGAAAGACGGAAAAACACTTCAGGGACTTCATATGTTGTACTTTTCTGTAATCTTTGCACGTTCCATGTGAGTTATAGGACACCGTTGCCTCTTAGGGGCTCTAAAGATTACAGCTCACAGACATAAACAACATGTGACACATAAGATGATTTTTTTTCGTTTTAAAAGGTCACAAGCCCAAAGGTTTTGGAGCCACCGTTCTGTGTGGCATGCACAGCTATTAAAGCCACACTGACTCACACTTCCACAACTAAAACTGTGTGCAGTACTGTGGGGCTGCTGGCACGCCGATCAGCCACACCATGTGGATTTGTTTAGGGCTGCGGAGATGCCAGCATTTAACCACGTACGTGAAAATGAGAGTCACAGCATGGGGAGAGAGCAGCAGGCAGACAGGGGAAAAGATGAGAGAGGAGAGTGAAATATCAGTGTGCACACAGGAGTTTGTTTGCATGTTGAATGTGTTATATTGTTGTCGCTCGCACGTGTGTGTGTGTGTGCGTCTGTCACACCTTTTCAAAACATCCAGACAAAATAGTGCTAAATGACTTTGATTCAGGGCAAGATGAGGTCAGTCTCAGGAGAATGCTGTAAATGCATGACGCTTTATTCCGATAAACCCGTGCATGCTCATGCAGGCTCTACCTGGTTGTTGTCATATCTTACAGGAATCTTAATCAAATTAGCTTCCCCCACTCTCACCATGTCATATTATCCACATTTTGCTTTAAGTGTGTCCATGACTGAGTTGAGTTTTTTTTGTACATGAGACTAAACCTCCAGATGCCTGGACAGTTGCACCCAGACGCCCGTATTACTCACACGCTATTCCTTTTGTCCTTCAGCCCCCTGTCCTCTCCAACAACTCCTAAAATCTCTCTGCCCTCCCCGTCGAGTCTTTGTGGTTCTAATTATCACGCTCATTTGTTATGAGTTGGTCTGGACAGTGGGAGAGCAGGAGCTGAGAGAGAAGTTACATTAGGAAGGAGAAGAAAAAATCTAATCGTGATTCTTTTAATTTTTAAATTTTGGCACAGAATTGTGTTTGATTTTCTTACAGCACTAGCTCAGAGCTGACAAAGCTAAAAAACACTTTGTTTTCTATTGGCCTGATTGTATTTATTTTATTATTAGCAGAGACAGCTAAATGTAGCAGTTAACTTAATAAAACAACAACATTCTCAAGTCAATTTTAGATAAATGTCAGACTGAGTGATGCAAATATGACTCTTGGATTATTACATTTTGGTTTAAATATCAATTATCAATACTATCATTACAAATAGAGTCAGTACCCAAGTATCCTGATACTATTAAATAATGTCTCAGGCCTCCTGGGAATATTGTATGCTCTGTATCAACATAGAAAGTTAAATTTGTGCCAGGTTGAATTTGATCTTTTGTGTGTGTGTGTGTGTGCACGTGCGTTTCTTCCAAACGTCCCCTTTGTTTTGGCAGTTTGTCCAGTGCCACCTGCAGTTTAATGATCCTGCGGGCTCCTCTGAGGCGCTGTATGTGACAACAGCACTGTAAAACAGCTTTGTAAGTCCTAAATGATGCTAAATTACTTTACACTCGACAGGAAGACGGAGGACAACAGGAGGGAAGGATTTAGAAAAAGAGAGGAAGCAAAGTAGATATATGCGCGTGGGGATGGTTGGGTGAAGTGTCATGAGGCAAAGTGGATGGAAGAAGATGGGGAACAAGAGAAAGCTGAGAAGAAAAACAAGCGCTGGTTCCCATACTTTTCCTGCTTTCCACTTTATTTTATGTCCACGTGGAGTTTTTTTTCTTAGAAAAAAAAGTTCAATTAAAGTGCAGCTTTGGTTTTTATCGTGTCACCCCTCCTTCTTACACCTCTGCCCTCTCCACCCTCACGCTACCTCTCACTCTGCACTCATTCTTTTATTCTCCTGTTGCCTTTCCTCCTCAACCCCAGTCAACGATTGTTGTTCACTTTGGCTTTTCCCCTCTCTCTGTGTGTGTATGCATGTGTGCACTTTTTAAAGGACATTTTCAGGTATCAACACTTGAATTGCAGTTAGGTTTGGATTTAGGGTTAGGCATTAACTGGTGTGCTGACAGAAGTTCCTTGTATATTATTGTGTATCAGTGTACAGTAGGTGCATTTGTTCATGTGACAATGTCATCTCTCTCTCTCTCCCTCCCTGAGTGTGTGTGTGTGTGTTTTCCCTATGATGTCATGCATCAGATATGGTAATAGTTTACTTCAGTGGAGGTCAACCTCTGGTCACTGTTACTCTGAATGTGACCGGTGTGGGTCCCTCCAGTCTCAGAGGTACCCAATAAACTTCTGTGACATTTGTGTGTTATTGTTGTTCATTGTCTTGAACAGCACTCAGCAGTCTTACCATTTGGCTCTGGGCAGAAAATACGTTCAAGTGCATCCTGTGATTTCTTCATGAGCTTGTGGCCTGAGAGAAAGTAGGAGCATGAGAGAAGTAAGTCAGCAAGCTGAAATGAACGTGAATTTCCCAATGTCACTGCATGAGGCAGAAAATAGAAGCCAATTACAAAGAAAAGAAGTGGATATAAAATAATGTGCACTGGCAGCATGGAAAGTTGTGGAAGTTTTACCGGGATCATCTATAAACATCAACGCCAGCTCAGACACATATACAGCTGATGTTCATCAGAAACATCTTTTGCATCACATTTTAAACATATGGCAACTATTTTTGCCATTAACCTGCAACTCTGCACTAAAAGCCTGCAACGAAAATAAGTTGTGTTTCACATTGTAAGTGTAATCCACTTTGCATGTGAGGTGTGATGCCTCATGAAAAGCAGGTAATGTGTTTTTTAGTTTGTTGTATAATTACTGTGTAGGATTTTGTCCATTAGTCAGTTTGACTGTCCATTCGAGTCCTGTGTCTCCTATGATGGGTGATATGTATCTCTGCTGCCATCTTGTGGTGGCAAATAGGCAATGTAAAATCTTTCATAGACAAAGGTATTCGGACGCCAAACCATTGCAGGAACAGGGACTGTAATGATGTATTAAAATACATGTACAGTATTTTTATATAGAGTTGGTTCCCCTTTTGCAGCTTTTACAGCCTCCACACTTCTCGGAAGTCTTTTCTCAAGATTTTTAAGTGTTTCTATGACAATTTGTGCCAATTCATTCTGTAGAGCATTTATGAGGTCAGGCACTGATGATGGACGAGTAGTTCCCGGTTCAGTCAAGTTCTTCCACACCAAACTCACCATGTCTTTATAGTCTTTGCCTTAATCTTCCACAAACTGTTGCCACAAACGGCGTTTTCCGTTGACCTACTGCCGACCACTGATTGGCAGTGTTGGCACTGAAAGAGTTGTGAGCACTATGTCCGAAACAAGAATCAAACCAAACAATAAGAAACTGTAGATCAGTTAAAATCCTGAAGACATTGGTTAATCCTCAACATTTTCCAAGGAAATGTACCAGCACCAATCTTGGTAAGGGGTATGTCACTGGGGATGAGGGGCCTAGCCCAAAGCCTGATTGAATCACCTCAATGACATGCTTAACAGGTGTGGCCAAATACTTTTGGCCATATAGCATAGGTGTATGAGTGTGCAATTACAAAGGAATCCAATTTTTTTTTTTTTTTATAAAAACCCTGAAAATTAATGCAATCAAGTCATTTGTAAGCCAACACTGTATTGCAGGAAGTAGTTCTGTATAGTGCCATCAGAATGGTGAGAAAAATATGAATAAGATAAAGTGCTTAGTCAGGGTTTCCTACAACAAAATATTAATCAAACGTCTTTTTATTAAAGTATCCATTTTAACATACATTCCACTTGTACATTCTGAGGCTTTTTTTGAGGCTTTTTTTATAAACAATACGAAAGTCAAGTAAAGAATAAACTTTTTAGAATATTAAAACAAGGTCAGTGGCATTTATCACACAAAGGTGACACATCTGGGTATATTTTTATGCAGTTTTTCCTTCGAGTAATGAAGCCTATGTATAATTTTAAATTGGACAAGACAGTGTCTTGTGTTATCTGAACAATTATGTATATTTTCAAGACTCTCCTTCCATAAATCGTCTGGAATTGATTCACCTAGTTCCTCTTCCCACTTATGTTTACACTTTTCAGTTAAGGGGAAGCTTATTAATAAGAGATTATTATAGATGTGGGATATCAATTTACTGTCATTAGGAGACAGTTTCAGACAGTCATCTATTGTAGATTGCGTTATTGTCTCAAAATCTCTTAAATATTTCCGAATGTAGTCCCTGACTTGTAGGTAACGAAAGAAGCTATTATTCACCAGTTCATACTTCCCCTGCATCTATGTGAATGAAGCAAAGACGCCTCCCATGTATAAGTCACCAATACATCGGACACCCCTCTCCTACAACAAAATATTGATCAACCACATTTATAAAAAAAAAAGAGCTGGACTACAGCGGAGCAACACAGTCTATAGACCGATCCTATTGTGCTTGTTTTTTTGATGATCAAAGTTCAGTGTTTTGTATGGAAGATAACACACAGTTGTGAACCAATCCATAATATAACACAACAGCAACTTTGTCCATATTATGTTTATTTTTTACAGCCATTTCAATATAAAAAAAAATTTATTTGGCAACTGCCAAATCAGGTGCCAATCAGTCAAGTTGAAGACTGACTAATCAAGATAGAAGGTGAAAACAAGAGCAACATGGACTCAAGAATTTTTAAAATATATATCTTATTCACTTTATAAAAACATCTTTAGTAAATACAATCCCTTAAGTATAGTAATATAATTTCTGCCCTTTAACTGTGCTGTAAACTCTCTGCTTATACTGAAATGATTGCTGGACAGCTATAAAAGAAAAACCTCCCTTATACACACACACACACAAGCATAACATGAATTATAAAAGTTAAACAAACATTTTTTAAACCTGTACACAATGTGATTCATTGATAGATTGTTGTTTGATATTTTCAAATGTCATTTTAATACTTTAAACACATTGTTTGCTCAAGTGTGATCCAGAAAGTGAAATGTCCCTTGAACCATTTAAAATGTGATTAGACTAAAATAACAAGCACAACAACAAACAACAATGGAAGCCATGTCATTTTAAAGCTGGGTGCATGGCCTCTAATATCAGTGTCCTGGCAGCCTTTTGCGTTGTTATTAGGTCCATGACTTTCAGGATTTCCCTCAAAATGTACAGGCAGGCACTGATTCTCCAACACTTCACAGGCCAGAATCAGATGTTTGGTTTCCTCACGGATGTTCCTGATCCCACAGGTTTCCGGTTCACTCCTCACTGTGACAAAAGTGAAAGGCTGCTGGCTGATGCACAGGTTCTCCTTGTATGTCTTACCTCCTGCACTTGTGCACACAGACTTCACCCTGTCCAGGTCTGCCGGGTGAAGGAAAGACTGTGTTGGTCTGTCACAGCCCCCGTTGTTTTTGATGTACGCCTTCCAATCATCTCTGTTGAGAGTAGCGGGCAATCCATCGCGGATGTGGCGTCTGACAAAGGTGTTGTAGCCGTTGTTCCACTTGGACTTCTGGCAGGGTGCCTCATTTTTAGCAAATGTTTGACTAGCCAACAGAAGACAGATGGCAAGTGTGGAAAAAACCTTGAACGCCCCCATTACTCAGCAGACCGACCTATGGCGGAACAACAATGATTCAGTCATGACAAAATGGATAAAGAGCTTTTACAGCCCTTTAACCTTGACTCCTTAGTCACATTTTACTTCATTGTTTCTTAGTTACATGACACACAATCAAGTAAAACATGAGGCTGGACAAAGCAACAGAGCAGTTTGTTTCTCTGTGTACGCTCTTCATACATGAAAGCAGAAGAGGTTTTAGAAAGCTAGCTAGCTAGACTATCTTACCTTATACTTATAGCAGGAGTGGCAACGTCTTTGAGGGGTGAGTTACGGTGAATTCCTGCTGTTTTTATTGCACTTCCTGTTGGAGGGAGTGGCCTAACCTGCATTTGTGCAGCAGCATGACATAACTCTGTCCACATGGTTGTGCTTTAGAGCAACATTCGGAATGAAAGGTGATCAGTTACAGCTATAAATACACACTGTGTTAAAGTTCAGTCAGCTATAATTAGATGTGCAGTGTCCATGTGCTGTCTGTGGCACATGGACACTGGCATCTTACTGATTTGTAAAAATGTGGCACAAGTTTTTGGTTGTGCAGTCTTGTTTGCAAGCTGGAGGTTTAATCTTGATGTGCTTGTAGAGAAGCATCTTGTTTGTCCGATATAGATTTTATCTGAGTGTGAGTGAGTGTGAATATCACACTCACACACACACACACACACACACAAAACAAACCGTGATAGACATGATTGTAGATCTAAAACAAATGTCAGTCTGACTTTTTTTCTCTTATTCAGTTTATTAAAACATTATGTGTTTCATTAAATGTAATTCCTTTAGAATAGCAGTATAATGTGTCCTTTAAATGTACAACACATTGCACAACAAAGTAAATTACTAATCCTCCTCCATCAATGCCAAAAGTGTACCTTTAAATGAAAAGCCAGTAGAGCTTTTTTACCCTCTTATTATTTCCATCTTACTGGACATTGGATAATAAAGTCTACGATTCTATTCTAGGATAGATGCAAGGTCAGTAAAAGCAAAGCTTCATATAAAACAAGCATATCGTAGTATGAACTGCAAAAGTTATGAAAACATTTTAAACATCATAAAAAAATATGTCTCATCGATGGGTTTATCTAATTTTAATAATACTTTGATACTTTGAACAGATTCTGCATGAATTTAAATGCAAGAAGTGCGACATTTGTCAATGTAAAATTGTTCTTCTTTTAATTCCTAATACAATATTATCCCCTTTTATTCCCAACCTTTTTTGATGCAGAAATTTTCTTGTGTGGGTCCTGGCAGCCTCTGGCATCGTTCCTTGGCTTTTCATTATTAGCGTTTCCCTGAAAATGTACAGGCCGGCACTTTTTGCCCAATTTATCGCAGGCCAGAATTAGATGTTTGGTGAACAAATGCTGAGAACATTACAGGTTTCTGCCTCGATCCTCACTGTGAGGAAAGTGAAAGGTTCACGACTGATGCACAGGTTCCTTTCCCAAACTTTCCCTCCTTTATCTGTGCACACAGACTCCACACTGGCCTGGACGTTTTTGTCAAGGAAAGACTGTGTGTATCTCTCACAGTCGTTGTTCTTTTGGATGTACGTCTTCCATTTATCTTTGTTAAGACCATTGGGCAAATCAGAGCAAATATGGCGTCTGACAAAGGTGTTGTAGCTGTTGTTGTTTGTGGACTCCTGGCAGGGTTTCTCATTTATAGCAAATGCCTTATTTATAGCAAATGCCTGACGACCCAACAGAAGACTGATGGCAAGAGTGCAACAAACTCTGAAAGCAGCCATTACTCAGCAGACCTATGGTGGAACAAAAATGATTAAGTCATAACAAAATGCACACAAAAAACCCTAAAGCAGTACTTTATTTATGCATTTATAAAAGTTTTATTTATTAGGTATAACAGTGGCTCAGACAGTAGGAAAGAGTGCTGAGAACTTGTGGGTTAATCCATGTCATCATAGCAAAATACTTAGTCACATCTTCCTTTTTCTGCATAACATGCAATAAACAGTGATGTTGGACAAAGCCACTGAGCTGCCCATATCTCTCTCTCTCTCTGTCTGTCTCTCTCTGTCTCTTTCTCCTTTTTACATGAACGCAGAGAGGTTTTAGAGAACAGCTGCTCAAAAGAAGAGTTTATTGTGTCATAAATGGGTGGAATACCCTTCTAATAGACCAAACTACATGTGCAAACCGAATAAAACTTTTCATGCCAGACAAAATACTGAATATTGTCACAGCAAGCATTTACACATTTCTGAACTAACTAATTATTGCGTCTAGGTGGGGTGGGATAAGGCCATGATAATGTTTGCAAGACTTTAGCTGTCTCTATTCTGTTCACATTATTAATTCATTGTTTCACCCACCTGCACCAGGACTACAGGTAGAACATATTGTTTTTGCTAAAAACAATTACAATGCATCTTTAATCCAAGGTTATTGTTTGATTGTGCACTGACCCTTTTGTTTTAAATTACAAATTATACAACACTAACTTACCTTATCTTTTAGCAGCAGTAGTAGGAGTAGCGACCTCTTTGAGCCACGATCTCAGTTGTGAGATCTTTCTTCTTCCGTTTTCCACTCCACATTGTACTTCCTGTGAGAGGGTTTGGCCTACACCTCTTTTGTGTAGCAGATTCACACTTGTTATGTCCAGACCAAGGGGGAAAAATTGTTGAACATGAAGAAGGAGAATCCATCCATCTATCCATCTGTCTTCTACCGCTTTATCCTCCACATGAGGGTCACGGGGGGGCACTGTGCCGATCTCAGCTGACATAGGGTAAAAGGCGGGGTACACCCTGGACAGGTCGCCAGTCCATCACAGGGCCACATATAGCCATTCTACTAAAATAACTTATGGCAACACAGTATACAAACCACTTTAATGGCTTAGTTTTTTATAAGTGTGACAGTGATCAAGCACAGTAAGAATCAGAGATTAAGAACGAACACTCTCACTCATCTTCTACTGCTTTATTATTGTGCCAATCCCAGATGACAGCGTGAAAGCTGGGGTGCACCCTGGACGAGGCTAGAGGCTAACCACTACACCGACTGTGTGGCCCAATATTAAAAACAATAATGTCAAAAATAAATAAGGAAATGTTGTCAGTAAAACCCAGAAAAACACAATACTTAAAATTCTGCCCAACTACTCCGTGTTCCGCAGTTTAATAGCTGAGGGAACAAATTATCCTGTAAAACGGTTTGTCTTGCTGAGAGGTTGCAGGTAGCGTCCCATATTGCATGTTCTTGGACTGTGAGAGGAAACCAGAGAACCCGGAGAAAACCCACGCACACACGTGGAGAACATGCAAACTCCATGTAGAAAGGCGCTTGTCCTGACTGGGCCGTGGACCCCAGCCTTTTTGCTGCCTGCAAATTTATTCAAAAATGTATTTAATATACTGCTGCACCATTGTTGTCAGTGATGCCAGTATTTCATGTTTCCTTAAGCTCCGATGCCACATTGTTGCCACTGCATGTCAATAAGATGAATTTCTTGCATTTATCACCTTTAAATCTCATGTTTTAATGTCACATTGTCCACTTTGTGTTAATTATCAACTCTCAAGGCGAAATAACATGATATTACATTGATTATTAATAAAACAACAAACAAGTCTATTACATTTAAAAAAAACACAGTGTGCTCATGTTTCAATGCAGGATGAACATGATGAAAGTATGGCCAAACGTGAAAAGAAAACACTCTACTGCATACATGTATATTATTTACATTGACCAAATCATGCAACTCAGAGTCAGCAAACTGACTTATTTACACACAGTGCTTCACATGCAAACAGGAAATGTCAGATACTGATAAGACTGCCAACATCTCTGGATTCAGATGGGGGAGAAAATAACAGAGATCATTTAAGTCACCGGGTCAGCAGGTGATTTGTCCTGTGTTCAGTTCATCCTTCGCTGTTTTGTTTTTTAAAAAATTTAAATTAAAAAAATTCCCACTGCATATTTACAAGTGCTGGGTGTGCACATGTTTGTTTTCTGTCCCCTAGACCAATGATGATGGCATCAGAGAGGAGAACATTTGTCACTGAGCACCTGAACGGGGCCTGAAGTGAACAGTCAGCTAAGGCTCAGTCTGAAGAAATGATGAGGACTCTTCTGTCTTTTG
Source organism: Solea senegalensis (assembly GCF_019176455.1). Lineage (NCBI taxonomy): Eukaryota > Metazoa > Chordata > Actinopteri > Pleuronectiformes > Soleidae > Solea > Solea senegalensis. Next base: position 19,796,912 of record NC_058029.1, read on the forward strand.
TCCTTCAGTGGTTGAGTTCAGTACCACGTCTTGTTGTTTCTCTTTTGCTGTCTCTGGCTCCTTTGTTCTGAAACATCATGAAAGAGTCACTCTTATTAAGTTGTAACTGACAGTGTTGGAGTAGTTGTTTATACTGACACCAAGAGCAGGATGTTTGTGGTAAAATACTTTTAGACACAGCAGTTTAGACCTTTACAATGAAACGCGTACTTTACCTGAATAATAACATTTTGAAACAAAATTAGACTAAAATTTAAAAGTACAAAAAAAGGGTAGGTTTGGCATCAATTTGATAAATTCTGACTATAATGAGTGAGGTTTGGAAAGGGATCGCCACTGGATCACCACATCTCTTTTTATACAGCAGACATTTTGACACATGCTAACACTAATGATAACAATGATACACTACTAGTGATAACACTAATGATGGTGGACTGTAAGTCAGGTGTGACAGTGAGGAAGCCTAATGATGGAGTCCATAATTAGATTATTTTTTACTCTTGTGCTTTGTGCTTTTCTCACTGTGACCTGTCAAAATGTCTGCCATGGAAAAAGGACTTTTGCTGAATGACATTTCAAATATCCTTCTTCAGCAGCCATATATCCAGCGTAGTTTTGATAATAGTGATTTAGTGATACAAACATGCGATCTTATATCTGTATTTCCTGAATATAGTTAGAAGCACAAAAACACATGAAGGAAACAGCTGTCTCATCTGCATCAGGGTTAAAGACTGATGCAGATGAGACAGATTCTTTGTTAGATCTGAAAAGCACAGGCAACACTACAGGCTAGAAGTGTGTTAATGTTTCTAGAGCGATTTCCCTCAGTCTGTGGAATTTCTTCAGACACTAATACTCACTAATAACTTGTTAGGGTCATAGGTAAGAGGATAACACGCAGTGAATGGATGGTTAAGCAAAGGGGTGTGTTTTGGGAGTATAACTGAGATGTTAGGGTAATGTTTTATGGGTTGTAGGTCATAATTATGAAAGGTGACCTTGGTGTGGGAGCAGGCCGGTTACTGGGCAGGATGTCCCAGCTAGAGGTAGAGCTGTCACAAAATCAAAACAGAATCACATGACCAGAGATAATCTGAGATTTGAGTGTTAAATATTTGAAACCCCATCCCCTTACCCTCTTCCATTCTTTTTAGAGGACATTACCGCACACTGATGATTGACGTTATTAAAACCAGCGGTGCCCAAAGTAAGTCATAAGGTCACAGGGTTTCTGGTAACCTCAGGGAAAATGAAGGAGGTAATCCCTTCACTGTAATCACATTTAAAGACCTGTTGCGATCAGTGAACTAATCTTTTTGAGGAACAAAATGTCCAGTCATTAAACTCATATTTTTGTCAATCAGAGAAAGTTCTTTGGACACAAATATGGGAGCTTTGGGAGCTGCTGGTCACTGCAGTGGAGTGGTGAAGTAACACAGGGAGGAAATTATGATTAGAAAGTAGTCACAGTACATTAAAACAGTAAAAAAAAAAAAAAAAACAGTAAAACAGCCATGATGTTGCAGCAGAAGTTAGAGGATCAGACTATCCCAAATGCTAATTTAACATTACTGTACAAACCTTATAACTATGATTATGCTTTTAGAGACATTTCCACAAGAACCCAACTAACATGGTTTCAAGACCGTTACCTCAACATAGCTTTTATATTCATGTTTTATTAATGCTGCTGACAATTTACATCAAAATGGCTCCTCACATTATTACACTGTTATGCTGTTACTGTTTGTTTTTTGATAACTAAACAAAGTGTCCTGATTGAACGTCTACCAATCTCACAAACTGTGTGGATACATTAGCTTAAAGCTTATTGCTGTTTCACTGCTCCCTACTATGATTATGATTATGAACTAATGTAAAATAAATATTTGAACACAAAGCGCAAACTATTTAAAAAGATAGTTCATATTGTTCTTGTCTGACATAGTCACTGAACTGAAATACAGTGGCAGGGGTTGTGATTTGGCTCACTGCTCACCGCTTTCAGCAGTGCTGTCACTAAATACACCACACTCATCTTTTCAGTGTGAAGATTGTAGACATTTCATTGCTAAATGTTGGAGATTGACGCACGTTTTCAGGATTTTTAAGGTTTTTTTTAACTGATCTACAGTTTGGCATTGTTCGCAATGTAACAATGCCAATGTGGAAAAAAAATTATATTATTAAGCATCTGGTCATTAAAATGCTGCAATGTAAAATAGTCATTCTACAAAAAATAGATACAAAAAAAAGCTTTCTGGTGGACAAACACATCTAAATGACCTCAAATATATAATATCAGTATGTACTGCAATTTAATGCTACTAATTGACACCAGCATCAATATATCAGCTTCTTTGGGATTTTCAGGAAATGTCTCAAATATCCCTGCAGAGGACACACAGGTGACAGTTAGTATTAAATAATATTCCATCATGGATTAGATTGCAAATAATTCTGTCCTCCCAATTAGCTTTAGCACATTATTTGTTTGCACTGGTCTGAACTCTGCACTTAAGGACATCTGTCAAGCACCAAAAACAGTCAGTGCTAGTTGTCTTGGTCAGTACTGAGCTCAGTTAGGCCACCTGTTTACCGCAACTCTTTCATGGTGAAGGAGAGTAAAAAATCTGCCAAGAAAGAGAAGATAGGTGATGAGAAAAGTCTGGGTTTTTCCACAGTGTCAGAGGCCCAACAGCTGAGTGGTGGCAGTCGTCTGCTGCAGCCACTGAAAGCAGCAGAATAGCAAACAGGAAGCTGAAGCGACCCAGCCATGCTGCAGACATTCCTTACCGTATTGTCTTCACAATGAAGCGAACGATGACCGCCAGACCTACACAGCCACACATCACTCCTATCACGATGGCAGTGACTTCGCCTACAGGAGAGAACGCGAAAATAAAACACAGAGCATCATTTTCAATCACATCATATTGTTGGTTTTATGCTTTTACAAAAAAACATGCAAAAATAAATAATGTAGTCTCACCAGAAGTGAGCTCCTTCCTTGATTCTAAAACAAATGACAGACGGTACATCATTAGAAAGTCACTGTGCATGTTATTTTCCTGTCACACACCGTTTAGAACATGATTTATGGCTTTATCTAAACACAATCTGCTGTTCAGCCTGTTGAAAGTGTGTCTAGTCAGTTTGACTGCTGTACTGATACCACAGCCCTTCCAGTTCAGTCACTCACTACAATGAGCACTTCACACAAAATTCTTTCTCCTTTGTCTTTGTCGACCACCCTGTCTCCCTTGTTCACTGTGACATATTTTTTTCCCTCTCCCCTTTAATCAGTTAGACTGGCATCATAACAATGAAGGCAGTGTTTTGGGTTGGTTTTTTTAAATCCCTTTTTCTAATCAGCCTGCAAACAAACACTGAACCTATGTACTTCTCCATAATTTCCCCCTGTTTCTGTTACTCTCTCACCTCTCTTTCTGCTTCTCAGACAAAGTCAGCGGTAATCCCAACTCTTTCTCCACATTCTTTCTCCACATTCCACTCTTCATTCTACGCAGGGCTTGTGCTAATTGCTTGCTTTGGTCTACATGCCCACCCCCTATCTCATTGTAGGAGTGATTTTGTATTATGAGCAGGATGCACAATCCTGGAAAAGCAGTTTGTGGTCAAACAGTGGATTAAAAGCACCTCTAAATGAGTGTTAAACACAGAAAATGCCAGCTATCAGCATTAATTTTCATTAATTTTCACATCAGGACAATAACATGTCATTGTGCATGCTCTCTGTTTGTCTAACCTCCAGAGAAGGAAGTGAAGATGACCCTGCGGTTGAGTGGCTGTGTCACGCGGTAGTTGTCCTGCAGCAGCATCTTCTCGTGGTCTTCAGCTCTGCTGGCGTAAAGTATCGTCTCTAACTTTAGCAGCTGGAGTGGATAGACGAAAGGTAAAGCAGTTACATCCCTGTGGCAGTGAAACTGACTGATATTAAACTGAATAATCCAGCCAACTTTGATTAGATACTCAAAAAAGCACAACTCAGTCAATTAAATTGTGTTAAAGGTCTGGTGTTTAACTTTTAATTGCTTTTAAATTGAAATCATTTGGTTTTATTGTCTTAAAATCAGCCTTTTGGCCTTCTGGGGCTGTCCTCTCTGTAGAAGCATGAGCCAGAATGTGTGTTTTGCATGTTGAAGTGAAAGTTAGTGACAGCTGGCATCTCTGTATGGTATGTGAGGGCCACCGTAGTTCACTGATGTGCTTGGTAAAGGACATCAGAAGATCCCTCCGTTTGTTGAAATCTGAATTTATGAATGAGCTGCACTCCTGTTTTAAATGGGAATAATACACAACTCCTTGTATGGACATCCTGGGGGTGTGTATATAGGTCACATATTCAGAAATGTGTTTTTTCAGTGTTCTTATGTGTTGTTGAGTCAAAGTTATGTTCTGATTAGTTTTATATCATTTGTTTGTAGTGATATAAAGTAGTAATAATTGAACAGTAATCACAAAATAGAATTCTTTCATTTTTGTTCATAAAAATGAGCCATAATATGTGACATATTTCAGATCAGATTTGAAACATTTCGAGTACTGTTTGTATATAATTGATCAAACTATATATTTTTTTTTAATCAGATTCTCTAGACTGTGCTGAAAAAGGGGATATAAGACACTCTATATTGTACATTCTTATAGCCTCTGTATGTTTAGACACAGTAATGAAAAAGGGAGCTAAGGGTTGTTCTAAGGGTTAATATTCACACAGTTTATTTGTGTTTGTTTTTTGTGCTCCCTTTTAATTTGTCACCACAGTAAAGGATATTTACTCCATAGATGCTTTGGAAACTATACACAGTTTTGTGTGGTGACTTGATATACTTGAGTAATTTAAGAATATCATTTATGAGGCCAATCATTGTCAGTTTGAAGAGACAAATGATTTAAACCCTGTAGTTAAGGTATTAGCATTTCTATCCATTTCATTACAGTGGAGTTTGCTTAAAAACTCAGTTGTGATAAAACTAGGATCTGCTTCTTTATACTGCAGGTGAGTTGTGTCTGAGCCTCACCTGTGCTTTTGAGATCTGAACCATCTCGTGAAACAGCGTCCAGATCACGCCCTGATAACATGGTGGCGTCGTAAGGGAACCGTTGTAGCGGTAGTAGCTTCCCAGATCCTTCGGGAGCAGGGATTGGACGTCAAACGCTGGGATAAATGCTTTCTGGTCTGACCGTGCAAGAAAGGAGCAGAACATAGGTTATTTATGTTCTGAAAATCACGTAGAAAGAGTGGAATGGATCAACATCTAATAGAATAACAAATATTACAGTATTCATGTCCATGTAAGTTTTGTGTTTTCTGACAGCATTGTCGTGAGTGTTGGGAGTTTGGATTTACATGTAATTCAAAACTGCAAATGACAAAGTAAGAAGAAAACCCCATAATAACCATTCCCTCAAACTATAATTTAATTACCATGAATAAAGACACAGTAATCCAAACAAAAAAGACAGTGTGGCTCATTGTTTGCTGGTCTTACCTGCGTTTCTGATGCGGCTCAGGTAGCTGAGGATGTTGTTGAATGCCAGGTTGGTCTCCTCACCTGTCTGAAGATGAAAAACTTCACGTTACATTTGTCAAACATACTCCAGCTCAAGTGTAGAGTAACTGCCTTATTTCGTCTTTCAGCGTTTTCAAATCAGCATTGTTTTGTTACCACAATGAGAATTCCTAAAACAGCCAGGCCGTTTCTTTGTCTCATCGCTGCAGAAATGTTGGGGTAGAGTTCAGAGTTGTAGTGAACCACATGAAGCTGAAGAGAGAAGGAGAAGAAGCACAGTTTAGTCAAGGTGATGCGAAGGAGACACTGAGTTACAGATATCTAAACAGGTAAAGGAGGCAAGGAGAGGCTGCTTATAAGCTTTTTATAAACGAGCAATGAGGAAACACTCGTGTGAAAGAGACCCCTCATATTATGGCAGAACTGCAATGACAGATGGACAGGGACTTACCTTTTAACACATTCCCAAAACCTCAGCTGACTCAGATACAACAAATGTGTTTGTGAGACACGTGGGGTGAGATAAAAAAAAAAAACTGTCAGAAAGGAAGGAAGAAATCACACTAACCCAAAACAAAACCTTTGCTGTTTTTTGTTGTTGTTTTTTAAATCTGGCCCCTTATTTTTACTAAATTGCTAAATGTACAATAAATTATTCAATTTTTTGTGTAAGTTGTGTTTTTTTGTTGTTGTTTAATACAGAAAATTAAATAAAGACATAATAATGGGGGGCAGAAGCGGCTGTTTTAGCGATCTGTCACACTTGTACTGATATCTCTTGCATTTCTTATCCAAACGATGTCAAAGTCGGCACTGCACAGACTGAGGTTCTTAGTAAGTCACCAGTTTGAAGTTTGAATCAAGCAAACCGTTGGACAGTTATGCAATTACCAGGCAGATGCTCCTTGCATTTATAGAAACATCACACAGAACATTGATCAACTGAGCTGTAACAGACTCATAATGTGATTGTCATGTTCTCAGTGACATAAATTCTCCACAGTATAATAGAAATGTCTTCAGTTTACTTTTCTTTACTTCAGGTTTATTTTTAGGTCATTCAGTTTCAAACATTTTCAGACTAAACAGTACATGTACATGTGGCTGCTGTGTCCAAACGTGGTACCTCTGCATCTGCACTCAGACCGTTGATGGTGTGTTCACTGCTGCCATGGTCCGGGCCGCCATTGCCCCAGTGGAGGTGCATTTGTACAGCCGTAAAGAGCCAGGGCAGCCCCCCCAGTCCCATCCACTCTGGCAGCTCGATCACCACTGGACAGAGGAATGAAACAAACCTCCATGGTGAGTGAATGTGTCTTGAACTGAGTCTGCTTGTTTTGTTTTTAATTGTAACTAATCTGAATTACTCATTAATAAGCAGTAAAAGGTTTACAGCCAGGTCATGTTGAGGAAGGTGCAGTATAAACATAAAGCTGCTTGGATTGGTCACATTAGCAGCTGCTATAGTTACCTGTGTGTCCGTTATTGTGCAGAGTGAAGGGTTTGCTGCCGTGTTGATTGTAACCCAGTGGGGTCAGAGGACTCAGAGTGGGGTCATATTTAGTCTGGGTGGTTACCACATCAATAGGGGATTGAGATGTTCCACCACAGTCTGGGAAATACTCGGACCACTGCGACTGACCCACCGAGCCTTTGACCAGAGAATAAACAGAAAAGAAATGATGTCACCCAATCACACAGCTCACCGACTCTGAGTCCTGCAGTCGCTAATTGTGCAGGACAGTTATTCCTCAATGTTGTGTTTTGAGTCCCATTGTGCATTGTGTCGAGGATCTTTACCAACATTAAAACATTAGACACAGTCCAGAATAAAACCTTAATTCAAGAGACATTTGTCCCCCACGATTCAATTTCACTAAAAATATAAGTTATGATGACTAATGTCAGAATTTGGTGCTTTAATGAAATAAATAATGTCATCAAAGGACAACCACAACCTGGTGAAGCTCTGAAGTCAACAGGCTTGTGAGTAATGTAAAAATATAATAGTTTAGTCATTAGAACACATCCAAATAATAAAATGTTTTTGTAACCTGAAAAAGTCTGAAAAGATATTGAAACCTGTTTTCTTAAAAAACAACAACAGCATTGTGATACTGTTCCGTCCCTTTTTTCATGCTACTGCAGTTATTTATTTATTTTTTAAGATATTGAAACTAGTCTTAATTCCTGTAGCTAATTTGCAGTGGGGGAAAAGTAATTTGGGTACCACACATTTTAGGAACAATGATGTGTGTGTTTTTGTATCAAAAAAGTTTTAAATATATATTTGTTTTCCTGTGGATTGCATTATTCTTATTAACAACTGTGGGCCTGAAAACCAACCCTAAAATAAAGGTAATAATCGCAGAATTGACGGCTTTCAGGCTCCAAACAAGCGGAGTCTGGAGAACATCTTAACAAGAATATAGGGTATAAAGACATTGCTCTCTTGTGTGCGAGAATGCTGTGAGAGGAGAGCGAGAGTGTAAAGTGGGAGGATTTTACCAGCATCAGTGAACGCATCACAGCCGAGCAGATAGATCGCGGAAACGAGAGAGAGAGATGAGAGTGGGTTTTTAGGGCCAAACCTAAAGCACACAGGCAAATCTTTTTGTCTTCCCTGTTCTCTCTTGCCTGTAATACTTAGCACACATGTCATTTAGGTCCGTTTTCTCTACTCGTTTCTACTCGTTTTCTCTTATGCCACCAAAAAAGAGAGGCAAATCTGCTGTCAACATTAGAGGTTATGGACCCTAAGTGTTAGAAAAGATTTCCATTTGATTCTTCATCTTGTGTTGAACTTACACTTCACTGCTGTATAACCAGTAGATCCTCTCCTCTATTATGTGACCTGTTTGCATGCTTGAACAATTATCATGTGATGGGTAAGTATACTGTGTAAATGTGAGAATTAACTGTGGGGAAATAGACGTCCAGAGGGTTTATTATTGTCAGTGTTGGAGAGGAGGATAAAAGGAGACCGAACGCAGTAACCGCTCCATCTTACAGGATTAAAACTTTGTTAAACTTGAGATTCCATCTTCCGATCAATGGCTTTCTTTTCTTTTAACAGTAAGTGATCAAATGAAATTAGTTGAAGTCACTTTTTACTGGAAAATATGATGTCAGCTAATGTTAGTTCATCATTTTTGCTGTCAGGAAATCAGGAAAAACATGTATGTAAAGATGATGATGATATAGAACAGTCAGTCATTTTAACTTGTCACACAAATGTTCATGAGTGACTTCACCTCCCCATGTGCCTGCAAATCCCCAACCTCACACTTCTCACCCGTTCTCTCTAGCCCCAAACTCACTCTTTTCCACAGCAAAGCCCCCCACACTGTGACTCAACTTCAAAAGTCCTGTCCCGCTGCCCTACTATTGGTCGTCCTGGAGGTCTCCATGGCAACCGGAGGCCGAAAATTTTGACCCGGTGTGTACATGCCGTACCTCTAGCGTGCTGCTGACACACACATGCACACACTGATTCACTCACTCAGAGCATGAAGAGGACAATGATGGGAATGTTAGACCAACAATATGTTGTTGCAGATCAAAAAAAAAAGCTTTCCACTTGAGCTAACAGCTCAGTAGCTGCCACATCATGCAATGCCGTGTCACACGGCATGCCTCACGTACATGTACTCTCCCCCTCTGAAGCACTGTGTGGACTGACAACGTGTCGCACTTTTGCTTTGGAATTAGTCATCTTCATTTTACACATAATACAGATTATGTTTTTTTTAAAAGCGTGAGGCAAATATTATGCCATGTTTATAGGTCACATCTTCAGGCTTTACAAAATACTTTTTTTCTGTCTTGGTATGTGTTGTTGAGTCAAAGTTATGGGAGTAGCGGAAAGTTTAGAGATGTCACAAAGTAGACCGTTTTTATTTTATTTTTGTTCATAAATTCAATCAAATCAAAAGATTTTTGCTTGGTGTGTTTCTATAGAAACTCTTTTTCATCAGATTGCCTATAGATTGTGCTGAAAAAAAGGATATAAGACACTATATTGCACATTCTTATCGCCTCTGTATATGCCATTTGTCACAGTAATGGAAAAATGTTCTCAGGGTTAATACTGTGAACTAAATCATAGGGAAACCACAGGTTCAGCTCAGTGATGCTGCTCATCAGAAAAAAGCTCCTGACATGAATGATCTGTCTCATCCACTGCTCTAACTTAAACTTTTAGACTAAGAATGCACAACATGTCTACAAGAAATAATTTGTACCAAGTGCAGTTAAATTATTAAATCGTTAATTGATTCATTTATATTTTTGTAGCCTTTATTGAACCAGGCTAATCCCACTGAGCTCACATAACTCTTGGCCAAGAAAGCAGCAGCAGCGTGGTTATAGTAAAAGTCTGAGCACTTAAATCAGAGATCTCACCGCTTAATATCAAGTCATCATTTTTTTTTTTAATCAATAGATTCATTTTGCATCATAAATATGTTTATATTGTAAACTATTTGTCGTTCCATATCGAAACAAGAATTTAGTTTGGAATATCCTGATAAATTTTCCTATATGTCACCTACTGACCAAACTAGACACTCAGTGTCCCAGAGATCATTTGAGTTTGGGATCCCTGACTTAAATAAACATTAAAACTGGCTCGTATAAAACACTTGCACACAAACAACCTTGTATCCAAATTTGGCACCAGAGCGTCAAAGTTGTTCAGAGTTTGGACTTTACAAAACAACAAATCACACAATGTCACAATCACACAGAAAGGGAATTTGCCCAATGTGATTTTGTAGATAAACATATATACCCCTGACTGAGGTGATGAGCACGTAATGATGACACTCAGTCAGTTCCCTGTGGCACACACTACACACTATCCAGCGTGATGTCCACATTCAGCACGTCTGCAAAGTCAGTAACAGATGAAACGTTTCAAAAAAACAAGAAAATCAAGACTTGTTTGTGTTCAATTCTTTTTTTTTTTTTTTACAACACACTGAATGTGCACCTTCAAGTGCTATTTAAATGTAGACACCAGCTCGATCTGTTGAACATATCTCGTTACAGTTTTCTCCAACAATGCTGACCTTGCTGTTTCTGTGATAATGTGATAAAGGACGTCATTTCTGTCTGCATTTAGAAGAGGTTGCAAATGACTAAGCTGTTCCTCTATTCTATCAAAAGCATGGTGTGTAGGTGTTCAAAGGCCTCAGCAGGAGTGAGTGCAGAAGAGTAAATGACAGCGTCATCAGCATAGAAACGAAAGGCCGAGTTAGGGATATTCTGGCCATATTCTTGTCATATAAATAAATTATTAAAGTTAAATATTAACAATTGTATTTATCCTTTTTTTTTAGGTCCCATTGAGATACAATATCTCTTCTTCCAGGGGAGTCCTGATCAATTGTCTGTAAGTAGAACTCACTTTAAATTATTGTTAAAGTTGAACCTAACTTGACCTAAGTTGGCCACTCAAAGCACCAGAGATGACAATATTACAAATAACCACACAGAACAATCACAGCAAAAAGAGCGTAATCCTTTCACCATGTTTGTCTTTCATTGAGTTTAAGATGATAATGGTTCATATTCAGACTTTCAAACACAACAATAACACAGACACGTTGTTGTAGAGGTTCTGTAAAAGGAAGTCCTATGATTTTTGAGCTGATATTTATTTTGTAAAATACAATTTAGTGTTGAGAAAGAAAGAGAGAGGCATTTAGGACAAAGCGATCGCTCTGAGATCACACTCATACTGTATCACACTGTACACTTTCCTCTTGTCTATTATAGCATACATTCAAACAGACTGTGTATAGGATGGCGTTGGCTCCGGGCACAGCCTCTACAGTTTGCTGTGTATTTTCTGTATGTATATACTGCTGTACATTGGTGTTGGGCTCCTGAATACACGCAGAGTGGACGTCGTCTGTGTGGCCCATTCATTCACACAGTGTCATTGTCCATGGCAGAGGCAGCCAGTGTGCTTCCACGGAACAATAAACACACAGGTTTTTTTGTGCACTGCAACAATACAGGGCACAATTTGGTATGCTTTTGCTTCATCCCGTCCCATCTCCCTCTCTCTGTCCAGCAACGCTCAGCCTTCATCCTCATGCACCTGCCTCCCTCCGCTAAGCCTCTACCAAGCCTTCTTCCTCTCTGTCTCCCTCCAAACCATTCATCATCTCTTCTTTACTGCTGTGCTAATGTCAGCCTGCCGAACAGTAACTAGCACTGACAAAAGAGGGACGGAGAGGAGAATGAGGTACATGGGGAAAATGTACAGATCTTATCCATAAGTACAACTTCTCCTCTATTCCAGTGTTTCCCAAACGTTTTATACTAGGACCTCTAACCACAGCAACCTCACAAAAGAAGTCATGACATCAAGAGCAAACTTGGGCACAACTATAACATTTGACTACTTTTTTTTGCCATTTTGAACATGTAAACTAGCCATTTACAATAGATATATGTTGGTGAATCAATCAAAACTGCATTCTATGCATGTCATTTACTATGTCTCGTGTTAAAATTCAACCCACTCTCTGAAAATGACTGCTGTATTTAACTTAAGCTGCTCACACTGAATTGTAACAAGGAAAAACAATCCAATGTCATCACTCCACTGCTCAATTTTCTCCATGCATGTAGGATTTTTGATCATTTATCATTTGATATACCAACATATAACAACATGTAGAGTATTATTTTCCAAACTATTTCAAAATACAATAATATTACAATATATTAACTGAAGAGTTGAACTTACCAGTGTAGGTCCAGGGACTTTTGTCTGGGAAAAAATGAAAGAAAAAAAACTCCTTTTATCCACTTTTATGTTCATCCATAGTTCTTCGTGTGATCAAACACTAACTCATATTTCTCTTAACTCCACGTCTCCCTCTTTTCACATCTACAGTTGAAAACATGTAGTAAACTCATAACTTGTAGTCACTCATCAAATACTGCTTACATCGGATTATTTCTTTTTACTGCAGCTCACACTGAAGCACCCAAAACAGTCTGCTACACCAACATCCAAACATGTAAACTTGCATGATGCTGATTGTTATGTTAATAGAAATCTTACTGGCATCAGAAGCAGCTGTCCCCTGGAAACACAGAAGCAGCAGAAGGATGAAAAGACCCAAAGAGTCCATCTTAGTCCCCCTTGCCCATGCACAGGAATGAATAAAAGAGGACAGAGAAATGGGGAGAGAGAGAGAGAGAGAGCGAGAGCGAGAGAAGGTGGGAGCGAGAGAGAGAAGGTGGGGGCTGAAGTATGTCCCGCGTTCCCACCTGCCTCTGCTCTGGTCAACAGCCACAGTGTGGATGTAACGTGCTCCAGAGCATGAGACAGAGGAAGAGAAAAAAAAGAAGGTGTGAAAGGAAAAGAGAGAGACGAGATCAGAGAGGAGACGAGACTGCAAACAGACCAGTGAGTGAGAATTAATTCAGCGTTGGTTACCAAGTACAAATGTGGGATTCTGAAAAGAGGTGACAGACTCGCTAAACTTTCTAAAACAAGTGTGGCATTAGTCAGCTGGGTGAGAGAGGAGAGGAGAGGAGAAGAGAGGAGGCTGCATCAGTTTGACAGCGAACTTCATCTGATCTATTTTATCCTCAGGATGAAAAGAAGATGTTAAATACTGTGCATGTTTCCAAAAAACAAAATATGTAAAACATGTGTAAAATGCCACTAATAATATATAATAAAATAATATATCATATTTGCGTTAAAATCACAATTTGAAGAAAAGAAGAAAAAAAATGCGGTAATGATTCAGCTTTTTAATCTTAGGGCTGCAACAATTCATTGATTAGTCACTGAGTACTAGATTAAATGCAAAAAGGATTATAATATAACAAAAGACATTGGGGGTTTTTTGGAGTAAAAGGAGTAGGCAGAATTATAACCTATTACACACAAGCCAATAATATATATACTTACACCAAATATTTACATATTTACAGTAACAATGTTCTTAAAATTCTCAGTACAACACAATAATACGTCTGGCTTTAAATGACCGTTTCCATCACCGTCCTGGATAAATGGCTGTTCTTCACCCTTATACTTATTTTAAATGTGTAGTTTGTATATACTGTATATATAAGGATGCAAACCATGCTCTGCGATCTCAGCCTCAAATATGAATATGATTTGGTTGCTTTGCTGTTTCATGACAGTAAACTGAATATTTCTGGTCATTTTAGGTCATTGTAATTTAAAAAAAAAAACACTGATCATGATTTTAAAGCATTTTCTGTATTTTATGGGCAAAACAATAAAAATCATTTCATCAAGAATATGACATTGCAAGTAATTGTTAGTACAGTTTGGAAACTTTTATTTTATCAAGTTCTCATCCTTGCTTTTAGGAAGGCGTCTCATACTCAAATGACCTGGGAGCCACTGAGAGTCTAGTTTGCTCAGTAGGAGGCTGGAAAAAAGTAATTTTATGATGATATTTCACGTAATTTCTAAAGAAAACTGTTTCTTTCGATGTGGAACGCTAAATAGGTCACACTATCAATGTATTTATGATGCTAAATTAATCTATTAATAAAGAAAACATACAGAAATAACTTGATATTAAGTAGTGGGCCACATGACTATGATGTATAGTAAGAAATATTTTGATGGTGTCATGATAAATGTTTGAAAAATCACTATGAGTTATTTTTATCCAAAGCCTTCAGCCCTAATTTATAGTGTTGCACTTGTTCTTGTAACTGTGTGGCTTGTACTGTATATAAAAGTGTTGGTTAAGAAATATTAACACATTTGAATTGTTTCCAGCCATTGACTCATGATTAATTTCATATCTCATGCATATGGAACTGTATTGTTCAGCCTATTTAAAATAACATTAGAAATGACAGTAAGAAATGACAGAAACAGTCCATTATGCACACATTTGCATTGTGTGCATATGTTACATTTGCATATAAAAGGCTGATAAATCAGACGTTAACATTATAAGTTTTTATATTGTTATGTAAACATTTGCCGCAGCTTGTGATTTCATGTCCACATAAGTGACTTGTTGGGCGTGACCCTCAGGATGGGAAGCACAAATGATAGAGTCTGCAACAAGGTAATGTGTGGGCTTGTTTCTCTGTTTACATTCTTTATAGTCACGTCCCACAGAAAACAAATATGCAAACAAACACTAACAATGTTTTATTTTCCTTTTTAACCTACTCATGTATCTGCAGTGTTATATCCTACTGCCAAAAGAACAAGAATCAGCTGCAAGGTGTTGTTGACCTTGATTTGAAAATGAGTGGCCAAACACGAAGATCTCTTATGCGGCTTCAATCTGAACAGTTCCTCAGAAAGGCAGAAAGGCAAAGCCCCAGCCCCGACCCAAACCCTTGTCCAGGGCACGCACACAAAAAAGAATAAACTAAAAAGTTCATATGCAAAAATAAACAGCAGTTTAGTTTAGTAGGTTTGTGTTCCTATTCTCACAGTGTGTATAGATAAAAATGTCCTGTGCTTCCATTAAATCAAAACCAAGATATTGCCTTTTTTTCTTTTTTTGATCCTGGTGATTCTTCCGTACTTATCCAGTAGATTGTCTGATTGGGATGCACAAATATAATGACATTCACTGCACAAACTCAGAGCAGTCAAAGCTCTGCGCCCCCCCAAGTGATCTCTTGCACCCCACTAAGGGGGCTTGGACCCCAGGTTGGGAACCATGGTTGTAGATGATACTTATAGTACATTGTGTGACAGTAATACAGTAATATATTTCATGTGACACTACTACATGAACGATACCATAAATCGTAAAATGCCTAATCCGTTAATTGCTTTGTCTATAAATCTTTAGTTTTCAAGGCTCAACATTTAGGAGATTTTATTTGTCCTGGATAATGTGGCATGTAAACACCTCGTCCAGATTTCTGACAATTCTTCTGTTGGAAGAAGAGATGATAAAAGGGTTAGAGATGATAAAAAAAAAATATAAAAACATTTTTTTAAAAAGGCACGGCAGCACACACACAATCAGAAACCTGGATCATGCCACAGGAATATAAAGGATCAGCTTTATGATTGTACTGTAGGATTCAAACTTTGGTGCTCACTGTAGCATAAATAAATAATTATAAATTACTCTTTCATCAGTCCCGCAGGGGAGATTCCTTATCTGCATTTAACCCATCCTCTACGAGAAATCTACCCAGAATTAGGAGCAGTGGCCACTGAGCAAGGCCCGGGGAGCAATGAGGGTTGTGACCCTTTTTTTTTTTTGACCTGGTGGGAAACCGGCAACCCTCTAGTTACAAGCCAAGTTCCCTTTCCACTTGGCCATGGTTTTCCCAAATTTGAATACTTATAATGAATAATAAAAAGGTCTGTAATCTCTAGTTCTCCATATCACCCACACTGACTACACTCTCTGTGAGAGTTACATAAACTTACATCATTCTGTGTAAAGAGAATAATTTATTTTTATATATGTGTTTGTAGTCTGAGCCAAAGACTGAATATGTCTGCGTGTTTAAAATGTACAGCGTGTCTCTATTAAAGGGGCGAAGCAAACTGCTCACTGTGTTCACGCAATTCTTTTGACGTATTTCCTTTTGAACACAAGGGGGAGCCCTCCCTCCGTGACATGGTGTGGGCTGAATTCCACCCCACAGCATAAAATTCACAAGGAAACAAGCACGTGGATGTGGATGATAAATAACGGAATACATTTGATGAGAAAGTGTGGGTGACATGGTGAATAAATGTAATCATGATGGAGCAAATTAAAACAACACACAAGTCCATGAATATTTTTCCATCACTGCCAGATGAAGCCAGGATGATTGATGCATTTCCATTTTAAATCAATGATTTAATGATCTGAATTGTGTTTTCAGGGGGAAAAAAAAAATCAGTGAAAATCACTGCAGCCCGAAGCCTTTTGGTCTGGATTACACCACATCACATCACATCACATCATGGAGCCCAGGATCAAGTGGAAACAGTAAAATACAACTGCACACGTTACATCACGTACTGCACATGATGGAACATTCTAGAAGAGTTGTTTCCCTCACAGGAATAATACGCTACTCTTTTTATTACAAACATAAACGTCCTAAATTTGAATGTCCCTTTAATTATCAATTGGCTCTTGGGTGGTTACTGTTTCATGTGTAACCTTATTGTAAACATAATCTTCTTCCTCTGAATATATATAGCTTCAGTTGTGGTAAACATGTAACGTTAACATTCTCTCACTTTAGCGACACAAAAGTTGTCTCTGTGTGTCTCCATCTTCTCTCTCTCTGTCTCTCTCTCTGCTTCTGTGTGAAAATCTTCCAGCGCAGCGCAAACGTGAAGCTCTTCAGCCAAATTATGCAACAGCAGTAACTCTGGCCGGTTTGTCATTGGTCTGCCGGCGTTCAGCTCGGGGGCGTGGTTATGGTGTTTCCCACACGCCATAGGCTGTGCGTCCCCCTGGAGCCGTGTCTTTGGATTTCATTCACAAATCTCGCAGTGCAGCGTCTCCCCAGCATGTGGAGATTTATACCGATGTACACATGTCTGAGCAGGGAGGGACCGCTGCTGCTGCTGCTGCTGCTGCCGATGCTGCAGCTGCCGTGGAAACAATACATCATTGTTATTTAATGTCTCATTACATTGTGTAGTATTATCCGATGTATCATATTTAATATCGACAATGACAAACTGCAAAGGCTTCAATTTGGGAAATAACTGATGCAGCGTCCAGGTTTTATGCCTGGATGATCCTCTGCATACCTTCCATAGATGACCCTCTGCATACCTTAGTGTTAATGAGTGTGGGGTCTCTCTCTCACAGTCTAAAAATATATGCAGATCAGGTTAATTGAACATGGGCAACAGTAGCCCAGTGGTAGAGTGAGGTTGTGGGTTAGATTCCCGGCTCTGCTAGTCTACATGCTGGTGTGTCCTTGGACAAGACACTTAACCCCACTTTGCTCCTGACATATGAAAAGTATGAAAAGATGAGTGATAGAAAATGTGCTGCACATAGACGTGCTGTATGAAAGTGTGAGTGAAAAAACTGTAGTGTAAAGCAGTTGAGTGGTCAACAAGACTAAATCAATTAGCTGCAGGTGTGAATGGCTGTTTGTCTCTGTGTTGGTCATGTGATGGACTGGTGACCTGTCCAGAGTGTTCCCCACCTTTCACCATATGTCAGCTGGGATTTGCTCGAGCTCACCTGTGACCCTCATGTGGAGGATAAAGCAGGAGAGATTGCTTTATCTGTAAAGAAAAAGAAAGAAGAGATGGTTGTGTATAAATACTCCACTAGATCTAGTTTATGTAATACCCAGAACGGCTCGTCTGGCACAACGATAGTTAAACCACCTTTCTTCCTCGTTCTAAAGCTCGGTTTAAGCTTCCACAGATCTTGATTATGTCTGTATACGTTGAGCTGCAGCCATGTGACTGGATGATTAGATATTTGACTTAACAGGCAGTTAAACAGGTTTACCTAATCAAGCAGGCCATGGGTGTAGAGTCGGTTATATATTTTTAATAGTATCTCATGTAAGTGTAAAGTGATTATGGAACTGAAGCTTGACTTAAAAGACATATCTAATGAAATTGCAATATTAAAATTGCAGTAAGCTCTCGATCAGCACTAGTCAGTTACATCATGAGGTCTGCTAAAAATAAAAAAGACTGTTATGAAAGTGCAGTTTTTTGTGCTTTGCATTTGAAACCAAATGTAATACTTTAGTATTGTAGGCCCTTCTTTTCATGAGCTCAAGCATTGCTGCTTATAAGCACTGAAATGAATATGTCAATACCAGGGTGGCGTTGCAACAGGCAAAGCAGACGACTGACTGCCATGTTGGGGCCCCTGAAAACTGCTGAGTGAGTACCTGAAGCATAGGGCTACATCCTGACTACTTCAGTCTCGTTTCACATAAATTCTGCTCCAGATACAGCTGCGGTCCACATTACCCTTGTTTTTGAGGCCAAAAACTGTGAAGTTGCATTTGAGTCTAGCTGGACAGAAACAGAGACCTCTGTTTCTATGTTACCAGCAGTCACTTCCTGACTGGCTCAACACACGTAAAGTGCTGTTAACACTCAATGTTGTTTCATGATCTTATGATCAGTCCCATATGAGAAATTGCACTTATAGTTTCTCATAGAAGTCATTTCTGAAAATAAACAACTGCAGAAGAGAGAACCAACAAAAAAGCATGCACACACTGACTGGTCATGCATTATATGCTGTTTTAGATATTTTAGTTTGGATCCAACCCCATTAATTTATAAAGCAACCAGCATTTAAAAACCAACAGCATTGACCAAAGGTGCTTTAGGGTAGTATTAAAAAAAATTATTAAAACATAAAACACAGAAACAGACATCTCATGCAAAGAAAATGCAGTCTCACACTGTCTCAAATATGCAAAGGAGACTAGATGAGTCTCTAAAAGAGATTTAAAAGTTTGACAGGGAAGGAGCCTGACTAATGTGTAATGACAATCCATTCCACAACTTAGGGGCTGCAACTGCGAAACCCAATCCCCTCTGAGCTTCAGCTGTGATTTAGGCACAACTAAGAGCAGCTGATCAGCTGATCTGAGAGACCGCAGAGGCACATGTGGCTGCAGCAAGTCAGATGGGTAGGACACAGCATTTAGAGTCTAAATGTTCTTGAAAGTGCAGTACAAATGTCTACATTTCAGACATTTGTACACAAATAAAAGGATCTTAAAAACTATTCTGTAACGCACTGGGAGCTAATTGAGGGAGGCCCATAATTAGGGAGATGTGCTCACGCCTGTGAGTCCTTGTTAAAAGCTGAGCGGCAGCATTCTGGACAAGCTGAAGGCGGTAAAGGGAAGCCTTGCTAACCCTTGCATAAAGGTCATAACAATAGTCTAGACGAGTCGTAATGAAAGCATGAACAAGTTTTACAAAGTCTCCACTAGACAGAACAGACCTATTCCTAGCTGTTTGCAGATCATTTCGGATACACACCACAAACACTTGTCTCGATGCTGTATTTAAGTTAAAAAAGAAGAAGTATGTAGCCTGATTCACATTGAGTCACATTAAAATATTTAATTTGCATAATCTGCTTTGTTGACTCTCTGCTCGTTTTGCAAGTTGCAGCTAATCTCCCCTAAAAGCCTTGTGTCCGCCTGTGACTCTCCAACGGCTTCCTGATGTGTCGCAGACTCTGATCCCATTCACACCATGTTGATGATGTGATTCTCGGCTACGATGTCGAAAACCACCTCAGCCAATCAGATACCAAGAAAACATTAGCAATGGAGAGGGAGAGGGAAAAAGAGAAGGAAAACGTCTAAAAAAAACATGACAGAGATCACAGTTTACGCTGCTACTTTAAATGCTCTGCAGTCGACCTGTCTGGGTTTGCTGCTCAATCCCTGTGACTCTCTCGTCGTTTTTTGTGATGAGACATATCAGTTGGCATCATGTCGTGTGTGAGCCTTCTAGCCGATCCCTCATGTCGTGTAAACTCACAGCAACGACATAAAGCTTCTGCTCACATGACAGCATGTTGTGGAGTGTGGGACGGACATAAACCCTCTGACTCTGAAAGTCGTGTCGTGTTAACTTTGCTTGAAGCAGTTGTCAGAGCTGCACTGAAGTCTGGACTTTTTCCAGACATTGTTTCAAGGGTTAGGGTTAGGGTTAGGTGATTCCGAATCACACAATTATCTGCTGCTTTCCAAATATGTTAACAAATATGTGTATAAAACACATTCTGTCCAAACTATTAATGCATGAATAGCAATGTATGGGCTGTTCTATGGGGGTTCGGTTTAGCTTGATGTGGGCTCCTAAACACCTTTGAAACACCTTTAATGACTTAAATTCAGGAGGCTGAGGACAGACAGATAGACAGGCTGGCTGGTTGGCAGACAGGTGCATGTGCAAAGTGAACACAGCAGCGGTGTGTGATTGTTTCCCAGCTGTCCTGGTTTCCAGGTGAAACCTGATATTTTGCTCAGCCTCTGTAAAGAGAGTGGAGACAGTTTAGTCTCTCTTTAGGCCTCTCTCTTCCCTCTGGCAGATCAGTTTTCTGTTATGGTGTCTGGCTCTTGCCACAACTGCTCAAGCATATTTCACCTTACAGAAACTCAGTGCAGGAATGTGGTACAATTATGATGTTCATTGTGTCTGTATAAACTGCCAGCGAGCTTTCTCAGACTCACCCTCACATAAGGACACCCTGTCATATGAGGACACGAGCACCAGCAGTGTAGCTGCCACAATAATTTACTCTGGGTTGTAATTCCATGGTCAACAAAACTGATTATCTTCCAGAAATGTATAACTCAGTTTCTGATTTATAAAAAAAACCCAACAACAACAGAGAAAAGGTGTAAACGGTCACATTGGAGACTAATTTGACACCTTGAACTTTGATCCACTTCAACAACAACCACACCACCTACAGGCTTAAGCTTAACATGGTCATTCCTATTGAATTCTCAAGCTTGTCAATACTAGGGATAGTGATGAGAGGAGGGGAAAAACACACACTGAAACCAGGTGGGGGATGGGACTTCGGCGAATGGGAGATGGAGTTGATGGGGGGGGGGTGGTCGTCAGTGCTGGTGAACTCAGAGGAGGTTCACTGGGTTCATGTGCTACAAAGGAATGCTGTTAGGGTTGGAAAGCTTTTTTTTCTGTTGACCTGGTCCCTTTTAGGTATACACACAAGCAGGAGCATTGGTTTACCATTACCAAAGGTTAACCTTTATTCTGTTTGGACAATAAGATGGTATAGTTCGCTCACCTGATGTTGAGGTTACTGTGGTGTGTTGTTACAATGCTCTAAGATAAGTATTGTGTATGTGTATGTGTATGTGTTTTTTTTTTTTTTTACATTTTCTGCAATAAACATTGACCTTGTCAGGACCAGTATTCCCAGTATTTGGTTATTATGAGGCAGAATCTCGTTTGTGAGTTACAGGTGAAGGTAGGAGGTCAGATATGAATGATATAGTTTTGGTTAGGCTGTCCAAATGAATGGAAGTCAATGCAGTGTCCTACAAAGAATAGCCGTGCAAACCTGTTTGCGTGCACCCTGCGTGTTGAGAAGAAGGTTCAGTGAGTTCATGTGTATGTTGTATGTATAGAGGGGGATGGGCAGCCCCTTCCCCTGTGACTGCAGCATGCAAAGAGCTTTAGAGGCTTCCCCCACTCCTCATGCTTCAACTTGGTGTTTCACAGCCACAAATCCCAGTAAAGTAAACATAACAACTGACCTGCAATTAAAGTCTTTTGAGGAGAGAAAATACCAATATCTGATGATGAGTATGGGACAGATGATGATGATGATGATGATGGCGATGTGTGTTTGTGTGTGGTCTATATGTTGGTAAACTACACTGCATGTTTCAAACGGGGGTCATTGAGTTCACTCTGTAGTAACTTAAAGGCAGGGGGAGGGGGTTGCTTTCTACGTGGTCATAAATCAGGGATGTGGAAACTTACATGTCACATTATGGACAAGTCTCTATCTCCTTTGATAAATTGATATATATGTGTGCAACAACACAGCCACAGTGACCAACAAGTGTATGTGTTTGTACATTCAGTATATGTTTTTAATCTATATTTATTGAGAAAGTGTGTTAGTGTCCAAATTATTAAATGTAAACTGTATGTAAATATTCTTTTTATCTTTTTTCAGTTGTGCAACATGGAACAAACGTGGCTGTGTTTTTTCAAGAGAACTAGATCTTTGGAGATGCTTGTGACAAAGCTTGACAAACAGGTTTTTTTTCTAAACTCAGATTTTGTTACTTACAAGACAATTGAGGAAAATACAGAACATTCCAAAATGGCAATAAGACATTAAGAAGAGCAGTTATGATACCAAATAGATCCCAGGTGGAAATTGCTGTGATATTGCTGTGCCTGACAGCGTTATTAGAAATGTCACATCTTAGGGATATTTGCATCTCTGTCGATGACTAACATTCTTCAGAAGAGCTGAAGAAATGAGGAGGGGGGGGAGGTGAGGTCATGGAAATGTACTGGCACCTTTTTGTAATGACTTTGACTTTAAAATAAAAACAAAATAGTTAAGAAATAACATCATTTATCATCATTAATATCTCCTCCTCTGAAGCTTTCTCCTTTTGTGATATATGAGACAGGCTACATCACCAAGTAGGTATCTTCCTATAAATACCTGGGAGTAATAGTTGATCACCTGTTGTCCTGGGAAGATCACATTAAATTTGTTTGCAAACAATGATCCCAATCATGTTTTTAAATTCTGATTATGATCCATAGATCCAAGATATTACTGTTTAATAGAATCACACTGAAGCACGCAGTCCATATGAGAAACTTAAATCAAGGTCAAAAACATGTGACTGGGTTTTTGTGGCTTTGCTGTAGACCTAGTTGTTGTGTGTGGGTTTTTTTCTGTGTGATTTAAGTGTATTTAATGCTATCTTGTGTGACATTAATGGAGCTGCTATGGCAAAAGAGACACAAGAAACATTCTAGTCATTTGTTTAACAAAGTGTTTATTTTTTTAAATGAAAGTGCAACATTTAATTACATATCTTTTTTAGTAACAAAACACAACACATGGTAGCATGTAAGTTGAACACGGAAGTCTGTAAAGGTATTTTTAAATATATAGCGAATTTATGGCTCTATCAGTGGCAGTAAAGGTGTTTCATATTACTGCTCGTCAGATGTGAGTTTAATCAAAGCCAGTCTGAGTGAGTGTGATGGCAGCACACGCACACACGCACTCAGTTGCATAAGGTTCCATATATTATGTAGCGCGTTCACGGCGTGCGCGTGCTGTCAGTGTGAGTGGGCGGGGTCATTCATACATACTACTGAATGCAACGGATGCACAGAAATATCACCCAGCTCTCGTGCCGACGACGCTGCGCGTGTGTTTACTGCCGCTCGCGTCGCGATAGTAGCGCCGCCGCTCCACACACACAGATCTCGTGCATTAGTGGGCGGGACAGTGAGTGCCCGGACCGCCGGCCCGTGAGCACCGAGTAAAGCGATCACTGGCTGGACGTGTCAGCCAATAACGTGCGCCCCCCGACAGGCCGGGAGCCAATGGGATGTGCGCAAAACGTGGGCACGTGGATCCGTGCACATGTTGACGCTCGTAAAGTGTGGAGAGAAAGAGTGAGCGCAGTCACACCGATGAGCGGCAGAGTGAGGAGAGGACAGAGGGACACAGAGGGAGACAGGGAGGCAACACTGACCGGCGTACGTGCGGGACAGAGCCGTTAACGCCTGTTTCTGGCAGCTGCTGCTAAATATAACATTATTGACGGTGAGTAATAATATATAATATATAATATTTGTGTGTGTGTGTGTGTGTGTGTGTGTGGAATCCCGAAGTTCGCAGTTGACCATATAGGAATGTCCTGTCCACAGTCATCCCGTGATGTCCGTGCATTTTATTTAAAAATCCAAAAGCTACTTTTATTTATAAATGAACCAAATAGGCTGCATTAATGTAGTAATAACACAAAATAAGTGTGACTGTCGGGACTTTGATATTGGCAGAAGAAAACAACAATGAATCATATTCCAGCTTGTGTTTAACACATTGTTAAATCCACGTTGAGTCGTGATATGTGGAGTGTTCTCAGCTCGCCTCTGTGTGCACAGAACATTTTGTTGGTGTGAGCGTCGTAATGCGCAGAGCAGACACAGACAGGCAGCCAACACCTGAGACGCAGCCTCATGGTCCACGCCGACCTGTGCACACTGTGTCCACATGCACCAGCACACCTCCATCCTCCATCCCAGCAGTCACCGCAGGCCACGGAAACAACCCAGAAAGGGCGTTGGGGTTTAAAAATAAGCTTAATGATTACATGTAATTATTGTCTTCTTCCACTCAATTGTCTGACGCAAACGCACGTAACATTTTGTTTAAAGAGGAAACAGTCAGTGTGAAGGGAAGTCAGCCATCAGTCACAGATAAAGTGCATTGGTGGAGCAGTTTGTTGGTGGAATAACAACAATGTTCTTTTTCTGCATGTGTGGGTGCACTGTAAGAAAACACACTCCTCTTTATCTCTTTATTCTATATTTATTGAGAAAATGTGTGGCAATATGTGGCAGTGACCTCCTCTAATGTGTTGGTGGGATCAGAGAGCAGCAGGCACCTAGAGATTACAGAGAGCGACATAAAGAAAGAAAGAGATACAGGGGTGAAAGGAGGGCACATGGATACAGAGATACAGAATGTAGAATTTGAGTTAAGAGAGGAAAACAAGGAGAAGGATGATGATTAGGAGGAAGGAGAGAGGAGGAGGGCTGGTCTGTGGACGAGGAAAGCAAGAGGAGCAGCATGCAGGCTGGTGTGTGTGTGTGTGTGTGTTAAAAAAAGAGAACAGGATGAGCTGAAGGGAGTGTGGAGCGAGAAGAGATGATGAGAGGCATACAGAAACACAGCCGGAGAGGAAAGAGAGAGGTTTGTGTGTGTGAATCCAAAGGGGGGATGGAGAGTGAGCCTGAGACAGAGGAGGGGCTACACAGAGAGAGAGAGAGAGACTATTCTGATTCCACTACTCTACAATCTCCCATCCCCCTCACATTTTACTCTCCCCTCCAATCTCCTCAATGGGAGCCAGACATGCACTACCATTGTGTGAGTACTGCTGAGCTCCAGTCCCACTCTGCACCAGGGCATTTGTATACCCACCATTTTGAGTGTTTGGGGTTATTATTTTTGGAAGTGAGATGTGTGTCACATGTTTTTGCTAAATAGGAAGCGGTGGTTTTGTGTCACTTATCTGTCTCCACATCACCATGCTTGTTTTTGAGTTTTCAGTCAAGCAGTTTCTGTTGGTTTCCTCCATAATAACCTCTGCTTCCTCGTGCCACCCCAACAGCAATGCAGTCCCAGGGCAGCACTTCCTCTCAGCCCTCCTTCGATTCCCTGAGCTCCGGCGACAGCCTCCTGCTCAGTGACTCGGAGCAGGTGGAGGAAGACACCGACGTCTTCCTGACGGACAGCTCGTCCGCCTCGGGTGGGGCCGCTGCCAACAGAGACGGGGGATCTGAAAGTCCCGGGTCCCAGTGGACGTGTGACGGCTTCACAGATAAAGAGGAAGAGGAGGAGTCATACAGGCTGGAGAGTGCCGGCAAAGCGGCCAACATCAGCTTGGACAAAACGGATCCCGCAGTCCAGATCCCGAAATCAGAGGGAGATGTGCTATTTGCTCAAAAGGTGAGGGACTGGTCTGAGAAGAAAGATGACAGAGCAGTGTGTGTGTGCAGAGTAATTCAGACAGAATGTCCTAAGCCAAACTCAAAGTAGTATTCTGTCTTTTCTCTGTCTTCCTGTGTCAGTGTGCTGAGCTACAGGGTTTTGTCAGGCCTCTGCTGGAGCTGCTGAATGGACTGAAGAAGGGTCGATTTGACCGAGGTAAGCATCTTCACCTACACGTCACTGCCCCCAGACAAGCATGTGTGCAGTCTGAGGCGTAGCTGCTGAACATGTGGTCTGCGTGGCCCCCATCCTCTGCAGCAGAGTGTTCTGTTCTGTGTATTGACGCAGCCTATTGATGTAGTCCAACGTGCAGTGTGTGTGTGTGTGTGTAGGAACAGGCTTGTGGCTGACTCATCAGCTCACGAGAGTGTACTGATGTCTCACAGTGAATGTGCTACGTGGGAAACGTCTGCACGTGCATGTGTAAATAAGCGGCTGACTGGAGGAACATGTTTTTGATTGACAGGTTTGAGCAGTTTCCAGCAGAGCGTTGCCATGGATCGAATCCAGAGGATTGTGGGGGTTTTACAGAGACCCAGCAATGGGTGAGATATCCTCCACATCATCCCACCATCCACTCTCAGTGCACCCACTCTCCTGCCTCTGTGTAATTAGCCACAGCATTTTAGTTTGGTTTTATATTATTATAGCCAGAAGGACCAGTGTGCTAGTCTTCTCTTTCAAGGCTCATCTCCTGTTTCATGTTTTATTGAGCAGTCTCTACGCAAGTTAGAGTTACAGCATTCACTGGTACGGCAAAGAAACACCACACTTTATCTTGATCTATATACAGAAGAAACATGAACATCCAGATGTTCTCACTGAGCAGCGCACAACTACATCCCAAACTGTTCTTTACGTTACATTCATACGTGGCCTTGTTTTTTCTAGGGAAAAGTACCTGAACACTCTGCTGCAGGTGGAGATGATGCTGAAGCTGTGGTTTCCTCAGATCACCACTCAGCCCGGCTCCGCAGCCTCCAGCGTTGCCGCGTCCCCCGCCCACTTCCCCCGAGACACGTCCAGCTCCACCCCGCCACACAAGCACCGGGACCAGCTACATATTCCTGTCAAGGTGAGGATACACAGCCGAGCATGGGGCGAGTTTATCCTGACGCAAGTAATTGCAATTTATTGTGATCATTTTAAATGTGTGAGTTTTATTACTTTCATTTATTTTCCTTCATTGTGCAAATTTTCTGAAAGCTCATATAGAGGAAATAGATGATCTAATGATACAGAAACATAACTTGTGTTTGCAAAATATTGTAAGGTTACTTAGTATAACAAACATCTTATGATAATAATATTTAATGCAATGTGTAGGATATTTGTGAATATAAAAAAATGATCGAGGTCCTGAAATAACTGGAAAGATGCCAGCTCCCCCTTGTGGCAGTTCAAAATAAATCACCAGCACTGTATGTTGTGAGCCAAACACCATTATCAAGGATTAACCTTAAACTAAATTGTGAGTGCTTATGTCATGATGCGCGACATAACCTCTTGCACACAGAATCACCCACTACCACAACTCCTAAATTAATGTACAATTGCGTCTTTTTGTCATTCTGCAGAAGCGTAGGCTCAGCTGGACAGGTACAGACACTCCCTCGCCCTCCCCGGGGGTTCCCAGGTGTCCTGGTATCAGAGCAGAAGTAAAGAGAGTGAAGAAAGATCCAGATGAGAAGGTTGATGCTCCTCCTCCTTCCCCTCCATCACTGGCATGTGATGCGGATCACAATCTTCCAGATGTTGCCGGTAACAGCCAGCAGACTGAGGACACAAAAGGAAAAGACAGTGACAGTGAAGAACCAGGCAAGCTAACAAACTACAGAGCAGGTCAAAGCTCTGAGCCCAGCCTGACGTGGGTTCACGTTGCGCCCATCCTGTCCCCACGAAAAGCCTGCCCTTCACTCGAGGGGTTGCCGGCGGCAGGTAACGCTGACAACCAGCCTGTCGCTCCCGTCCCCCCACCGAGCAGGAGGGGCAGCCCCGCTACGCAAGACAGCGCGGTCTCGTCAACAACACCCGCCAAGCATCCCACAAATCTGAAGAAATCCATCCGGTGCCAAAGCCAGCCTGTTGCTGGACAACAGAGTGAGAGCAAGACCGTCGTGGTCCGTGAGGGTCAAAGCCCGTCTCCTCCTGTCACGCCGAAGCCTTTGCCCAGGGTTTGCCCCGCCCCTTTAGAGACCTGATGCATCGAAGGAGCGAAGAGCCGGCAGCCTGGCTTTGATACACCACCGAGCTAAACGCTGCTGTGAGAGGAAGAAGGGAAGACACTGACATTGGAGAAACAAGCAGAGAAAACAAATGTAGATGCTTTAGATTACAAACAAGACGACATAATGGATTTCCATTCATCAAATCTAGTTGATAATCACTAATCTGTAAAAGTACAAACGTGGGCTCAAAGGTGGCAATGACCAATAAGAGAATTTCCATGAGCAAAAGCTAGTTCCTCTTCAGCATGAAAAGAATAATCAAGAAATGGCAGTGTGGAGGATCATCCTCAATCAGAAATAGAGCTGATGTCAAGGATCAGCATGATGAGTTAAATCAAGTTTAGGATTCAGTCCAGAGTGGATAACACAGGGTGAGCTGAATCCAGTCCAGTTTTACTGTAGCCTGAACTGAGGCGAAACGATGACATTGGAAAATCTTCTAACTTGTGATGTGAAATGCAATGAAAAGAATGCCGCATTTGTACTGGACATGTGGAGTCATAGGAGACAGTGGAAAAAAACGATGTCATCAACCCAAGAATGTAATCCAAGAACTGTCCCGGGCACTTGGCTGGCAGATCAGTGGCATGGCATCAAAAAGGAGTGACATCACGGCGACCAGAGGTCACATACTTTGTGTTGTCGTGCTGTGGGTCGGACGTTTCTGCCCACTCTCTGGCTGCAAACTGACCAATAATCAGGGTCAGGAAAATCCAAGAAAGCCTGAGGACCACTTAAGACACATGACTCTTTAATCCCACACTTAATTTATTCATGTGTTGATCTGACACTGTTTTTTATTTATTCTTTGTTTGTATTTATTTATTGGGCAGCTTCGTGTAGCCTCCTGTGCACTTGCACAGTCTGGGCTATGATTTTTTTTTTCTTTCTCAAGGTGACTGGTAAAGATGCTGTTGACAGTTTGTGGTGTTTATTGCCATCTGATGAAAAAGAACAACTGAAGGAAGTGAGATAATTACGTACTATTGGGACTACTGTGCCTTTTTTACCAAATAGGATGTGTTCAGACCGAAGCATCTGGTGCTTTGAGTGAACTCGTACTGTGTTTTGATTGTTTGCTTGTATTTCACACATACAATCATGAAGCCTATACGTAGTCATTTTCACACACACACACGGCATCACCCACTCCACAGTATCATCAACTATGTACTGATTAATAACCAGTGTCCAGCTCTGGCATGTACAGTAAATCTAAACTGCCTACATCACCAGCTTTCACACACATACAGCAGTGGCCACCGGTCATCGTGCTGTGGTGCACCTTCCTTTGGGGATTTTTCTTTTGCTTCAGATCAATAGAGGATCAGACTGACCGGCACTTAAAGTTGGTTCTCTTAAAAAACTTGAAAAACAGTATCTAATAAATGTAACCCTCTACTGCTGCTATTTGATAATACCACTTGTGATTTAGATGTTTGATTGGAGGCTCTCTCTCTCTCTCTTTCGGTGTGGAAATCTGCTCACAACAATCTTGTAGATGGATGAAAATGAATAGAAAATATTTAACTAAAGTATTTTTAAATTATATGAGTGGTTCATATGCTATTAACAAACCCACAGAAGGAGATGCGAGATATCGATGTGTCAGACCTCCTTCATAAAAAAGCACCACATGTGAACACACAGCAACTGGCAGCCTCCATGTTTCTGGAGTGTGTAAACCGTCCGCCACAGGTTCAGCAGTCAGTCAGTCAGTCTGTCTGCCTGTCTGTCTGTCCTGTCCGACTCCTTTGCTTCGTTCTGTCTTCAAAAGAAAACGACAGTACGTCGCATCAGACACTGACTCACTGATCTCAGACTGAGGGGGCGTCTTCCACCTAATTTTATACGTTTGTTGTACGACAGACAAACCAATTGCACTTATTTTTCATTGTTTATTGTATGTTTTCTTCTGCTGACTGGTCAGAAATAATACGTCATTGTTCGTTTTTCGCTGCCTTCTTCTTACACTACAAAAGCTGACTGTAGTTGCCCCCCTTGTCTCCCCTCCCCCACTCTGCTCTTACCCTCTTGTCCTTCATCTTCCTGAATCCCGTTAGTATGATTTCTTTCTAAAAAACTAAACTCCCGTTCCTCTCGCCCCCCACCCCCTCCATCTTAACTCTGTGTTATTCTTCTGACTACTTTTCAATAATGATACTAAAGGAAAAGGTCTTTTAATAAATAAATGAAATGTTTTTTGAAAGCTGAACGGCGTGCTAATTTTGTGAGTGAGACTTGTTTTGAAAAGCAGCTCCCACTAAACAGATGTGTGACTCAATGGGATGCAGATTTACAGACTGCATTTCAAGTGAGTGTGTGTGTGTGTGTGAGGAAGGAGAGGGTAGTGAGAAGGAGGGGTGACAAAGTGCGAGACTGCAGCTTAGTTAATCTGACGGACTGATCCTCTAACCAGCTGCTCCTACACAACCCAAACATTAATCTAGTTTTTATAAATATTTGCGTGGGTTGGGCCTTTATTTTCTGAGCTAATGTCTTTGACAGGGAGAAGAAAAAGGTGTGAGTGTGTCAGACACGACTTGCTCGGTCTTTGCATCTAGGTGTGGCGATAGCAGACATGGTAAATGTACCCCTGCTAAAGTTTATGATGCCATAGGCATGCCCCTGTCATCAACAAAGAACCATACATTACATTCAAAGAAACTATATTATATATACAACAGGATGGAAATAATTCCTGATGCTTGATGATGAACAGGAAATTGCCACACTTAAAAAATATAATTTACACAACACAAAATACTTTTTAAATGACATAAGTGAAACAGTGATTTGGACGCTGCATGAAGTCATGAAAAAAAAAATCCTCAAAACACCAAAATAGGAAGTTGACACAAAAAAGGGGGACATTATTATCTGTACTTAATTTTTCTTTCTCATATATTTAAAAAAAGCATAAATGTTCACCATTTTCTCTCCACGCCACAATCACCATCATCCATGAAAACTGCTGCGGGCACATGGGGCACACGAGAGTGGCATATTTGAGGAGGGTGTGGTTTGATTTCTCCCAGCTCAGATGGGATGAAATCAGCCATGCAGCACATACACACACACACACAGATATAAACAAGGGATGCACGCACGTGTGCCACTCCCTGCCGACCACTGTGACACACTGACTGGCTGATTTTGTGATGGGCCTGTCTCTGACACACTGACTCCGCTGTGGTACAACAACGGAGACCGCCCCCTCTCCCCTCCGCCTGCCTCCCTCTAAGCCCCCCCTTGTATCCATGCAGTTTTTAGCAGAGAAGACAAACCCCCCCCTTCTCCTCTGGAGAATGGAAACGAGGGGCAAGAGGAAAAGGACGGGAAGAGGATGTGTGGAGGGCACAAGGAGGAGGAGGAGGAGGAGACCTCATTTCAGTTTTGTGAATGCATGACAGACAGGTGTTGTTTTTCCCACTTATTTTGGAAATCATAATTTAATCAGCTCCACCTACATGGTGTTTGCATGTTATTTTAGTCTATTTTTCTAAGTTTGCTTTTCTCACTGCATCACAGCAGGCGCTGAGTGTAAGGTCGTTTACAGATCACCGGTTGTTTTCACTCGTCAGTGTCCAAAAAGCGTGTGTTGGATTAATCGAGCATGTGTGTCCAAGCATCAAGAGGATTGCACATAATGGACTTACTGTCCCTCTTATCCCTCGTTGTGTACGTTTTAATTGTGCGCCCGAGTCTTGTTATTGGTTTTAACGCGATGTCTGAGCAGTTACCTGCTGCACGGGCTGATGCAACCAGGATTCTAAAATATCACCCAATCAATCACTCACTGAACTCCAGTGAAACTCATGCAAGGCGAAGTCATCGTGACTTCGTAACAACTGCACACATGAATTCATGCTCGTGTGTTCACACACACACACACACACACACACTTCCTCTTACTCACCCTGAGTCCTCGGGGGTTTTAGTGTCGACCAGTACCAAAACAGCCTCAATGCTCATTAAAATTGCACACTGTGATGAAAATCAGAGCTGGTGTTCGGTCTTTTCTGCCACGCTGGAGATCACAGGGATGACAGGCCTTCCTGTGTTGTCCACCATCTGTGGTCCCCATCACTGTGGCGTGACCAACAGGGGACACAGTAAAGACACAGCTATCAGGACTGCTCTTTCAAGGGCACACGTGTAGTCCATGACATTGTGTGTGTGATATTTGGAGCACACTCGATGCTACAGGCAAATAACAAATCCTCATCAGTTTCTTTGGCCTAAATGTGTTCTCGGTAGCCTCTGTCTCGGATGACGCCATCTTACACGACTGCTCAGTGTCTAAGTGCAGTGAATGAAGGGGAATCACCTGAGAGGAGAGACGCCACTGGCGGAATAAAAAGAGGGGGTGAATGAATGAGGGGGAAGAAGAGAGAGATAAGATAAACCCACACTTCTGGGTTTCAACACATGCACGTGCACTCACACTGAAGTCATGTGTGAAGCAAAGACAGCACAGTCTCCTGAGATTCTATCCTCCAAGACGATTTACTGCCCCTGTCAGAAACAATGAAATAAATCTGGGTCAGCATGAAATAATAAACCATAAGCACACACTTGATGACTCAAAAAAGAGCTGTGTGTGAAGAAACACATGCGATATCTCAGTTAAAGTCATACATTATGCTCTTATGTAATATTAATAGTGCAGCAATAGTGCACCTCAGTACACTCAGCAAATGAAAGGAAGCACTTGTAAAGGTTTTGGATGTGGACAGGGATTCACTGCAGACTAAATGCTTGGGGTTCCAGTAATATGACAGAATAATTCATACAATTCTCATCAAACGGCCCGGTGATGCCATTTTCTTTTAGTGGCACAGTGTGATCGTGCGTCGCCTGAGCCTTGGTGTGTAGTTGTGGAGAAATATCATGTCATATTATGTGCTGAGGTGTCATTACATAATGGAGTTGGCAAGAGAGAGGAGGGCAGTGGTGGGTGGAGCAGGCAGCTCATGTGAGGAACCACTGAGGAATTCAGGGTGATCACCAGTGTTGGTGGATCATCATGGAGATAGGTGGGTGGCTAAATGCAACTCTCTCTTTTTTATATTTACTTCCTGATAGCCATCAATCAATAAAAAATAAAGGAAACCGATCAAGCATCTCTATCTAATAAACACATCCAATTATTTCTTTATGACCAAACAGAGTGAACCTGTGACAAACCGACCTGCCAGACTGTGCGGGTCTTTATGATAATGCTTGGTGTTTTCTTACAGGTGATTCAGACATGATGTGGTCAGTATCAGTGATGCTGCGCTTGCATGCAGTAAAGCCTGCTATTACAGCTTTTCTAGACTCCTTCTACACTAATACTTTCAGAAACAAATGATGGGCTCATGCTATAATCCGCCTGTTTTCTAGACTTTCTGTCTAGAATCTCATGTTCTACCACTTTATCCTCCAAATGAAAGATCATCATTAAATGCAAAAAACATCACCCATTTAACAGTCCCACAGTCATGTTTTAAAATGGTCGTACTTCTCTGAATAAAGAATAATGACAACATGTTATTTTTGCTTTCATAAAAGTTGAAAATAGACACATTTGCTTATTTGTGTTTTATCTGTACTTATTTTTGGTTCTTTCAATGAAAATCAATGTATTGTTTCAACTCTGACCATCAGTTTGTTTAAGAATTTCATACATCACATATTAATTGATTCTCATCTTTATCTTGTTTCTTGCACGGAAAGATCACTGAGCGAACTCGATCCAAAATCATGTTTCTATTCACACAGACGAATGTGGTTTTGGAGGAAGGTCACATGTTAGGGTTGAAAAGGACATATATGCTTATATACAAAGAAAGTCCATTCTATTATTGTGTTGTAATAAGAGGTTTTCTTTATGTTACCAGAAAAGGGGGGAAGTGCAAATGCTTGGTTCTTCACATAAGCTGAGCCACGGGCTGCATGTAAACGTGGATGTAAACTGACTGGCTGAGTCAGTGAAAATGATAAGCAACATATCCTCGATGAATCAGCATATTGACAGGCTGATGGAGGGGGTGCTGTTGTTGAGTGTAGCAAACTAAGAGCATGGCTGGTATAATGTGTTTATCCTGGTGGTTATATACACACAACATTGGGAGTGTGAGTAAAAGCGTGTATCGTTATAGTGGGGATGGGCTGATCTGATGGGCTGGTGGAGCCTCAGGCTCAACACTGCATTCATACTCACTTTACTACTACTACTACTACTACTACTACTGCACTCACTTGACTCACTGACCCACATCATGCAAAGACAGAGCGAGCGAGAGAGAGAGAGAGAGAGGGACGGACGGACGGGTTGACAGTGGGAGGAAATGAAGTTCACATGATTGACTCAGACAGGAAAACTGGGTTGTACTTTGTTGGTAGTTAAGCGATGGTTGAACAATGTTTCACTACTGACTGAGAAAAGATGATGCAAATGAGTCTTAAACCATGACCGTAGATGAGGAGGCCATTGTATTTTCTTTTTTTCCACAACGTGATAAAGTATCAAAATCTCTATATTTGTTGATAAGCAATGCAATTATCAAATTAGCTGCATCTTAGGCTATATGGATGTAGATCATTACAAATTACTGCTAACGTTGTCATCCTCACCATGCTTCCGATCCCTAAGTGAATGACCTGATCTATTTCAGTGATCATTATTGCTTTAAGTCACAGCTTTTGCGTATTGTTAAATGCTCTACTTTTAATTGTTCTCATTCAGTCTAATTTTATCTTGGGTTGCATTGCTTTAATTACTGTTATTTACTATTTTGAAATTATATAATATAATATACTCTTGCTGCTTTTGCGTGACGTCTTTTTTAAATTCTCTTTTGCTTTATTCATACTGATTTAATTTTTGATTTATTTAATTTGTTGTTCTGAGTATTGTGTCATGGACACTCCATTGCAGGACCACACACATAGAGACAAACAACCATTCACTCAAATTTAGGATGTCCAATTTACCTAATCCCCACATTGCATGTTTTTGGAAGCCGGAGAATATGCAAACTCCAAATCAATGTAAATTTGAAATGTGATGGAGCATTACCACGTGACATTCAACAAAATTCTACATTCTAAAGCAAGGATGAGATCTTAAAGATATGAATTGCTTCCAAAATATAATAATTGTTTAACTAAGTATTGAAGAAAGTCTGAATGTATAAATATTGTCTGGTTTTTCAGTGCATGAATATGTATTGGACAATAACCATCCATCCATCTTCTACTACTTTATCCTCCAGCAATTTACTCTTAAACAGACACATGCTCAGTCCAAGCATTTTGCAGGAAACTGTTATCGGATGGGCTTTAGGTTTTACAATGTATTTAAAAATACATTTCATAAAGCACTTGTTACATTTATAGATATAATTAACTTTGATTAAAAGAGCAGTAGTGGGGAGGTTCATGTGTGATAAGAACTTTGAACTGTGATTTACAACTCCAAACTGTGTATAGCGTTACACTGCCGTAAATGATTATCATTATTATTAGTATTATAATATTATTAGAAATGCTGCTTTGTTCTTGTACAGTACCCCGTTTTATCATATCCTTTTATGCCTTGCTGACGTTCGTTTGATCTAACACAACATATTTCTTGTGATGTCGAAAATATTTAAAGCATAATTCTCAAAGTGTTACCTTGAGAGTTACATTCTATCGTGTCCGTCGGACGCTGCTAGGTGGAACCATCGTGCATCTGACCGGAACTATCGCAATGTAATTGTCCCGATGAAGAAGAAGTCCCGGTTTCCGATTCCGGGTCGTAGATCCGAAACGTTTTCAGAACGGCGCGACTGAACATAAAGTTTCGGTCAACATTCTGCATCGTGAGTGTTTTATACTTCACACGCTTGATTATTTGTTTTTGACTTTCACGAAATACATTGTCTTAAAGGGGACAAATACGTAACTGTGAGGTTCGTATGCTTCTTTAAGCGGTTATTCGCCGATGTTGATAGCTGGCAGACGGTAGCATGCTAAGGTTAGTTAGCAGGAAACTGTGCAGTTTGGGCGGATGTAATTGACTACAGCGTTTTTGTTGCTATTGGTTAGCACATTTGTCGGCTAGTCGAACAGTGTAGCTATTGGCTCACACACAGTTTAAGGACTGGGTTAAATGTGCTTTAAGAGAGGAAGTTGTGTTTGTTTATGCAGCGTGTTAATTGTCAGACGAGGTTATAAGTTCTGTGAGGCGATCTCGTCCATATGTTTAATTTTACAATGCTTTGTTGTTCTTCAGGATTAGAGGATGTCTCTACCTAAACGAGAGGTGGAGGAGTTAAGACCATGGGTGGAACGCACTGTGAAGAAAGTGCTTGGTTTTTCAGAGCCCACTGTGGTCACTGCAGCTTTACACTGTGTTGGGAAAGGACTGGACAAAAGGAAGACAACAGGTAACTACTATTTGAAACTTACTAGCATTTACATACCTGCACATTTATTTCAGATCCATGAAATATGGTGCAATGTGGCCCCAGGGAATCCAGGGGTCTTAGAAACCTTATATTTTCTGTGCATAAACGGGGGTGGGGGGTGGGGAAGTAATAATCAGTTTAATTCTTGATGATTCTGTTCTGATTCTTTCTCAAGTACGTGATTGTTACTTCTTTTCGTTCTTACACAAGCGTAAATGTGTTTAAAATATCAACTGCTAATTAAACACTGTAAGAGAGCCCAGAAAACAAAATGTGTCACATGTTTGTGGCTAGTGGTGGGGAGGTGAACGTAAACAAAGAGCTGTGTTGTCGCTGTGAAGTAATTTAGACTGAATAGCTTGCTTAAAAACAATTAAGGGAAGCAGAGTCACCGACTTGACTATAAAGTGAATGGTTTTTGGCAAAAATACAGGTTACAAATGGATTTGACCCATATTTAATCCCCAGTGCAGAGTGGAGCAGTGATTGGATCTTCTGCTTCCATTGTCCACAGCAGACATCTTCACTTACCTTATTTGTGGTGTAACTGCCGACTGCATTCATGTACTACTTGATGATGGTGGTTTGATATTGCAGCATTAACGTATATATTTAGTACAAACACTAACAAGTGTCATTGTTTAACTCGAGTTAATCTGAGGTGCAACTGTTTGAGGAGTGTTCTCCACTTTGATTGAGGAATGAGTGAAACATTATAGAACAAATTGGGGCATTGTATTAAATATGACCAATTATATCAGTAGAGTTTGAGATTGTTGGTATTAGGCGCCATGCCACTCCAGTCTGTTGCACCCCAGCAGCTAATTTTTACCGCTTATTTTAACCACTGTTGTGCAGTGAGAGGGCTGGCTATGTGTTAAAGATTTCCACACTAAATAGTGCACCATAGTGGCAAAGATTAATTAGTGTTTAATGCTTGATTCTTCCATGTGTATCAGTCAAGGCACTGAATTTTCTAGTCCACCTAGGACTAAGGTATGTGGTGACATCAAAGACATTTTCTATCTATGTGTTGCCTTTTGCGGTCACTTGTAGTCCCTGCTGTGCAGAAGCAGGCCCAAGATTACAAAGCTAAACACCCCGTCTTTGCTAATTCTGAGGAGCAGTTGTTTTTATGGCAACAACAACTGAATTTGACTTCTGACTGACTTCAGTTACTTCTAACTGGATGTTCTCGGTCCCATGCATCGAGTAATATGTCAGTCTGGTTCCACCAAAGCTGTTGCTTGTGGAAAGACCCACAGTTGGTGGAAAATATTGGGGTGGGGTCCTCAGTGTGGTTGCTGATCTCCTTCCAGTAAAAACAATCAGCTCTGATACTTAAGATAGTGTTTCTTCCCTAGTAATAAGTAATAGAGTTTGGCTTTGCCCATCCATATTTTCTATTTAAGTGAAGAAATTATAATGCTCTGTACTGCACATGCTCCTTTCAAAAGTGATCTCAATTAATTCATGTAAATTATGTAGTTACAAGGAAAGGTTAACATACATATTTACATTCGGAAAAGTAAAGAGATGTGAAGGCACATGTTATGGTAGACCTATATTGTTGTACTGGATTAATGAATAAAGTTATTTGGCATTCTTTTTTACCTCAGACCAGCTTCGTCCTTTCCTTGATGAATCTGCCGGAGGTTTTGTGGAGCGTCTTTTTGAAGCACTGGAGGAGAGCCGCAGTTCCCGTGGTAACAAAGGAGCAGGAGACAAGAACCGCAAAAGAGATCTTAAGGTAAGTTAAAGTTTCAGACAGAATTTTCTGAAAGCAGATTATTTATAAAAATGGAAAAGAACAATGCAAGTATACCAAGTGAAAAAACTGTTTTTGGCCCAGCGGTTATGTCATTCTTTTTAAGATAATCAAATTTTCTGGTGTTTCTGGTTGGTCTCAGGATGTGTTTGGTGATGAAGTGGAGAAAGGTGCAGTGCGAGAAATATCTGAAGCAGGAGACGGAACAGCGCCCAAACGTAAACGGGTCCCTCGCTTTGAGGAGGTGGAGGAGCCTGAGGTCATCCCTGGACCTCCATCTGAGAGCCCTGGAATGCTTACCAAAATGCAGGTATGATGCCATTTTCTCAGTGACAAGAAAGATCGTGGCTAAATTATTGTTTTGGATTTTTATGATTACTATTTTGAATTTACTAACATATGGTCTGTATTAATAGATTAAACAGATGATGGAGGCTGCCACAAAACAAATCGAAGAGAGAAAGAAACAACTCAGCTTTAGCTCTCCTGTTTCTGCCACACCGGTAAGATTATTCCCCTGTAAATGATGCATAGGTATTATAATTTCAATAAATACTCTTCGAATTAAGACTGGTCTTACTTCTGCCTGATTTAAGTGTTTACCACTTCCACAGTCACAAATGGAAGCCTCAACAGTGTCACGGCTTCTTGGCACCTCAGCTGCTGCAGCACCTGGTAGTGGCTCATCTCTTGCCCCTTCCCAGGCTGCCAGCTTTATGAATGATGCCATAGAGAAGGCCCGCAAGGCTGCTGAGCTTCAAGCACGAATACAGGCCCAGTTGTCCATGAAACCTGGAATCCTGGGAGCCTTGGGGAACACTGGACCTCACAACATAGTGGCACTAGCTAATCTACACGCCATGGGAATTGCTCCTCCGTGAGTAACATTATTGATTAAAAAATCTAAAAGTGAAAAAAATAAAATAGATAATGTATTACTTATTATATTTGTTGATGTTGCAGTGTGAACACAGCTGCTTCTTCTTCTAATAATGCCCAGTAGGCTGTTCACTGAAAGGTGTAATACTGCACTTCATTTGAAGTTCCTAATCAGAGTTCTTGATTTTCACCACTTTTCTTCCTCTTCCAATACATTCTTTAGCACAGAATTACAAAGCCTCCCTTCACTGATCTTCTTCTGTGTCCCATTTTTTATATAGAAAAGTAGAGATCAAGGAGGTGAACAAGCCAACTCCTCTTATTCTGGATGATAAGGGAAGAACTGTGGATGCGAGTGGCAAAGAGGTTGAACTTACACACCGCATGCCCACGCTGAAAGGTATGTTTGCAGCAGTCTAACAGATAGATACAGTCATATTTGCTTGTTTGGATTTTTCTCATTTACATTCTTCTCAATGTGTAGCTAACATTCGAGCGGTAAAGAGGGAGCAGTTCCGTCAGCAGCTGAAGGAGAAGCCTGGGGAGGACTTGGAGTCCACCTCCTACTTCGATCAACGTGTGCTTATAGCACCATCCCAACGCCCTCGCAAGAGCTTCCGTTTCCATGAACAGGGACGCTTTGAGAAGATTGCTCAGAGAATTAGAACCAAGGTTGGATATGTCTTCCATGGTTTTCAGTGGCAGCAGTCATCTGCTCCCAGTCTAGTTGTTTGCTATGTAATTATTTGTATAAATGGTTCACACGACTTGACTTTTGTCTGTCTGACACTGATTCCTACCTCACTCAGGCCCAATTGGAAAGGTTACAAAATGAGATTGCCCAGGCAGCAAAAAAGACTGGAATCCAGGCTTCCACCAAGCTAGCGCTGATTGCCCCTAAGAAGGAGATTGGAGACGGGGAGGTGCCTCACATTGAGTGGTGGGACTCTTATATCCTGCCCTCCCACATAGATATGTAAGAAACTATAGCTACGGAAACTGTTCTTTGTTCTCCACACTGCACCAGCAAAACAGTAGAATACTAACAACAATATTTGCAAGTTGTACTTGCTCAACTGCCTTCTATTTTTCATCTTGTGTAGAAACACAGAAACCAAATTTGATCAGATGGCGTTGTTTGGTGTGACCAACCTTGTAGAACATCCTGCCCAAATTAACCCTCCAGGTAAGTATTTCTGATTTCAAATGAAAAAACTTTCTTTTTAAATTTAATTTGATGATGCTAATACAGAAGTGATAGACAGGTTGTCAATAAGGTATAAACATTTCCAAATGGTATCAATTTAATGACTACTATAATAATTTGCTGCAATGATTTTGTGTTGGGGATTTTCAGTTGACACAGATAAACCAGTCACGCTGGGGGTGTACCTGACAAAGAAAGAACAGAAGAAGCTGAGGAGACAGACGCGAAGGGAGGGCCAAAAAGAAGTCCAAGAGAAGGTTCGACTGGGACTCATGCCTCCACCAGAACCTAAAGGTACCCAGCTCTTGTATTTCTCTGTTTAGAAACGGCTACAGTGTGAGGCCACATCCATATCACTTTTGTTTGGAAAGAGTGTTTTCAAACACAAATTATCTGCGTCCAGACAAACCTTTCAGGTCTGTGTCAGAAGTAATCTAACACAGCACCTTAACATCAAGTGACCATGTGTGTGCAATAAATATGCACATGCTGGTAACGGGAAACTGTTATCTCTTCTCTGCAGTTGTTTCTTAATTTCTGAAAATACTACTACAGCAATGGTGAAAAATGAGAGCAGGGATTTCTGTTTTGCGACTTGAGGCGAGGTAAAAGGAAAAGTGTAAATGATTGTAAACAGGGCTTTTCACTCACAGCTGTCAACCCATCAGAAAGCGAATCAGACTATCTGCGTCATTGTATAAGGTGCTTGGAGAACACTGGGATAGTGTGGATGGAGTCATATCTGCTTGCAGATATGACTCCATCTATAACTCTATAACTTGCAGAATATTGTGGATGATAATGTTTGCTTTTCATTTTCTCAGTGCGAATCTCCAATTTGATGAGAGTGCTGGGGACAGAAGCAGTTCAGGACCCAACAAAGGTTGAAGCCCATGTCAGAGCACAGATGGCCAAGAGACAGAAGTTAGTACAGCCATTAATCTCATCCCTCCTTCATTGTTTTTCGAATAATGTATGACAGAACAAACTCCAAATTTGTTTCCCCCCTGTAGGGCTCATGAAGAGGCCAATGCTGCTCGCAAACTCACAGCAGAGCAGAGGAAAGAGAAGAAGATCAAAAAGATAAAAGAAGACATCACAGATGGTGTTCATATTGCAGTGTACAGGTTTGTATTTGGATAGAGAGAGCAAACACCGTCCTGCAAGGATAGTGTATGCTTTTCAGCTTTTGTGTTGCTGTAGTAGTTTGCTTAATATAATAAATTTTCTTTCCATGTACAGAATCCGTAACCTGCAAAATCCTGCTAAGAAGTTTAAAGTGGAGGCCAATGCTAATCAGCTGTATCTGACGGGCACAGTAGTTCTGCACAAAGATGTCAACCTAGTTGTAGTGGAGGGAGGTAAGTGTGGAGAACATTTCTCAGGC
Source organism: Solea senegalensis (assembly GCF_019176455.1). Lineage (NCBI taxonomy): Eukaryota > Metazoa > Chordata > Actinopteri > Pleuronectiformes > Soleidae > Solea > Solea senegalensis. The sequence goes on from NC_058029.1 coordinate 19,838,632, forward strand.
TTTAAGTAACATCAGCTTTCTTGGCAGTTCCATGGTCAAGATTGATAAATATTAAGTATTGACTTAACATAAATGCCAATCACTTGTCACACGGTTACTTGATTGATTATTTTCAGCGTTCATTTTTGGTCTTAAAGCAGTTCTTACACCTTTTCTATTCGTCCTTAATGTTGAAATACCTGATGTGTCTTACCACCTAGTGATACCCTCCATACCTTGCACAACCTTATTCATCCATTTGTTTTGATAGACTTAGATTGATTATGTAAGTTCTCAGTTTCTTTTACAAGTGATGTAGGAAGGTCTAGAAACACACAAGAAACTTTTTGAAAAAAAATCAAACTCAGTTTATGTATTTTGTGTCTGAGTTTGTTGTACTTTGTAATTTGTTGCAGGTCCCAAATCCCAAAAAAAGTTTAAGAGGCTGATGATGCACAGAATCAAATGGGTGGAACACAATAGTAAAAGAGATGGTAAGAGTAGTTGTCTTTCATTCCTCTTTCATATAATTGTGCTCATTTTCAAGACTCTAAACTCTTTATTCTTCATTAGATCCAGATGGTGATGATGATACAAGGAGAAACAACAAATGTTGGTTGATTTGGGAGGTGAGTTTCTCGCATTCTGTTTTCTTTTCAATATTTAATAAATTATTTGGGATAGTCCAATGATTCTTTTTGTTTTTTCAGGGAACATCCAAAGAGCGCAGTTTTGTTGGAGACATGAAGTTCAAGCAGTGCCCCACAGAGAACATGGCCAGAGAGCACTTCAAGAAGCATGGCACTGAACATTATTGGGACCTAGCCCTCAGTCAAAGCGTGTTGGAGACCTCGGATGACTGAACTCTGGAACACACGGCTATAGTCGGCACGCCCTCACACGGTCAACCTCACTTCCAGCTGACCCTCACTGCTGACAAGCTGCTGCGTCCAAGTGCCCAGGAAACAAAACCCAGTCAAGAGACTTGAACAATAAAACCTGTGTGGTTGTTTTTGTGAAGTGTCACATGAGGGTGTGTGTGTGTGCGCGCGTGCGTGCGTGTGTGAGAGGGTGTGTGTTTGTGTGTGCACCTCAGTGTCCATCTCTTTGGTGATAGACTCCTCTATCAGATGTTATCCATGATGGATACATATAAGTAAATCTCAAACCCAAGGCTTTACATGAGAGGACAAACACTGTCAGAATATACTTTCACTTTTTTTTTTTAATGAGATCCCTGTGTACACTTATGTATGTGTCTATGAGAGTGAAGCTGGTAAAACAAACAGCCAATGACTGCACTGTAATTGTGCTAACACATGTAAGGTAAACCTGTGAGATTATGAGGCTGTAGACAGGTAAACAGGTACATTTCAAATGCATTTTATTTTCTGTTGGATAGAAGAGCAAATATTGACTCACTTGCAGCTCTTTCTCTGTAATATTCTGGTAACAGCCTTAAATAAACTAACACACGTATTTTTTTTTTCTGGTGTGTTTTCTATCTAATTTCACTTGCTCTGACTTCAGATAATATCTGTTGCTTTGTGGCTCGCTTGGTAAACAGTTGTATTTACGGCGAGTCAAACATGGGGGCGTGTTTTCTCTGTACATTAGCTCCTTCACCACCGTCACTTACAGAGCTGGTGGAAAGATGGCGGCCGGTTCAGGGGCTGCAAGCGGCCACGGAGCCCGTGGTTCTACCGCTGCTCTGGAAGCGTCTTTAGACAGGAAGTTTCAAGGAGTATCCAACACTATGGAGTCGATACAGGGACTTTCCAGCTGGTGCATTGAAAACAAGAAGAGCCACAGCCTTATCGTTCGCCACTGGATGAAGTGGCTCAAGAAATGTGAGTAGCTAGCTTGCCGCTCATGTTAACCCGCTAGCTAGCTCATTTTAGCCAATTCAAATACATGTCTTATCAGCTACTGTAGCTGCTAGCAGCGTGTAGGCTTTATGCGATGTGCAAAGCGAATCCATATATTAGGGAATAATGTTGATTTATTCTCATATGTCAATGTTATTCTTTAAGCGACCAAAGTGAAACCCAATACTGTTTTATCACCACACCAAATGTGTGCTTAATACTGCTAAGCTACTGCTAGCATATCCCGTTTAGTGTTTACAGCCGGGCCTCAGGAGCTCACGTTCCGCAAGAAACTTGATTCTGCGTTTTCACGGAGAATTGTTCCGCACTGCACTGCTAGTCGAAAACAACCACCTCTGTGATCCCCATTTGTGATGAATTTTCGATTTTATTTTTTATAGAAGTCAAGGCAAAGTAAAAGTCCACTCAAAGCAGAAATGTGGCCCATAAATTGAAATATCCTCAAAATTCACCCTGTGTTTTGAACCGACTACAGTTTATGTGATTGAATATGATTGCAAATGTTCCCCTTGTATCTGTTTATTTATGTGACATTCGACAAGCGATGTGCATTTATGGAATTCGCTTCTTTGACTGGGCTATCGTCATTTTAAGTTAGAATTATCTGCACAAAGTAATGAAGTTCTTAAAATATTTCCATGCTAAATATCACTTTTGCAACAATAAATTGATAATTATATGATTATTGTTGTTTATTTTTTAACCAATTGCCTGCTAATTTGATAATCTGGTCAATATGGTCTTGTTTATTTGCCAATACTGAATAACTTTGGTTTGTGGGGAACAAACTAGTTATTTGAGGATGTCATTAGTTTGAAATCTGGTAAAAACTTATTTAATATTGATATTTTCAGTGCCATTTTATGAACCAAACAATGAATAGATGAATATTAGATGAGTAGTGGACAACCTCTATTTACTTCGTCAAGTTTTACATTATAGTTATATTTTATAGTTTGATGTGGGGTAGAACTAAAATCAAATTGTAAATGCAAATCAAATTCAAGTAATTTTACCTTCCTGACTTGAAGGTGGTCTCACTAATAGGTCCAGTTAATATTTCGCCAATTGGTAGAGTATACAGTGCAGTAGCAGCTGATGCATATGGTACGTTATGTCTGAGTCCTGCCTTAAAGCAGTGTCATTTCTGTCCAATGAAATTTATTTGCACCATAGCAAAAAGTAAATCTTAGAATTCTCACATCTGTGAATGTGGTACCAGAAACATTTGTCCTTTTCTGTTTTAAGGTCAATGACTAAAACATTTATTTGGTTAATTAAAATAAATGGTGGTGAATTTTCTGTTATATAGGCTAATCAGTTAGTCTGTGGTTCAATGCTGCTTTCCTCCATAACGCTCTGGCAAATGTGGTTTTGTTGTCTTGCAGTTGGAAATGAGAATCGGTGTGTTGTGCTTTTGTAAGCTAGTAAGAGCCATTTGGTGGCATCAGTGTTTTAGTTATGTATTTATTAAGGCATTGTAATAATCTTAAATCAACAATATTCATTCAGAGATGATGAGAGTGAGATGTGGTAGATAGTGCTGGAGATTTTGTCTTACATTTTCAAATCAAAATAATGATCATACGCAATTGTTATATTAGTATTAGTGAATGAAGTTAAAGGTATTAAAGCGAACTGTACTACATCTTTCAGACTGCAATTTCATCTAAATGGTCTTGTTTGGTGAAATCTAAAGTCAGCATGTCCTCTTTTGCCAGCACTGCAATACGCAGTATGTCTAAAGTGTTGGTATTTTGTACCACTGTTGATCTGTGATCTTGTTGCTTGCAATATGCCTTTAGCAATGTCTTTTTAGTTTGTGAAGAGTAAGAACAATTGTAAACATTTTTAAAATTATTTTTACGTTATTCTAAGATGGTTGTTGTTAGGAACTTAGAGTGATGAATGCAGCAGGACACAGACTCATTTAATCCAGAAATGGTGTGGGTGATAGTCTCAACTATCACCCACACAAACAAACAACTTAGCCAATGGAATATAATGTTGATTGTACAATTGTCTTTGCTGGTTGTCTGCTGCTGTTTTATTGATCTGCTGGGGCCATGCATTTGGTCATAATGTTTACTTATAACAGTTCATGTGCAAACTCGCAATTATCAATTATTTATATCCATTAGTGAGTTTCCATTGTGGCTATTGCCACAGCTGCAGTAACTAACCATAAGCCAAATAGTTTGTCCTTGAATCAGAAAATGGGTCTAAAAGGAATCATCAAGCCAATCAGTTTTCAGAGTGGACTACAGTGTTATGCTGTCTTTTGCCCTCCACTTGAATGTTACTTTTGTTAATTTATATTTTTATTTTGTAATTTTTTTTGTAAAAATGTTGATTTATTATTTGTGTGGGTGACCGTAGTTAAGAAAATATCCCAAAATGCTTGTTGAATGTGTGCAGTAGGGTCAGAAACTATGAAAATACCTTCATACATCAACACAAACATGTCATTGCTGGCATATTATCGTTTGTGCATATAAATGCAGCAGTCTTCATTGTTGTCAATGTCGATGCTGAGTACATTTGTTCAATGTTCTAATATGCTACAATACAATATAATTAGCTACAGTGATTTGTTTTGTGGGAAAGTAATGAAGATCCAGTTTTAGCTTAGTTATGTTATTAATGTTGAGGACAGTCAAAAATCGCAATATGGCCTGCTGCAATTTTCAAATAGCAGGAGGCGCAATATTTCTTAAAGCCAAAATGTGTGTGAAATTACCTTTTAAGATTAAACATTGTCCTGTGCTATACACATCATATGCTACAGACCGAAGAAAACATATTTGTTTCTCACAGATCTGCACAAATAGCTCACAGCAATCGTGTATTTCAAGTAACGCTGAAAGGGCCATTCTTTAATCTCAAAGCAGCAGCTTTGCTGTGACATTTTATGTTGGTAAATGAAAAATCACAAGAACTGATTTTTAAGCTTTTTTTCCAATTTGTATTCTTGCAGCTGGGGGACGATGAGCAACAATAAGGGGTTTGTAATGTTTTAAAGGCACATTGATAATAAAGAAATGAAGCAAACATTTGTTCTGAGAACCACATACTCAACAAATACGATGCCACATTTGACATTTTGAACAATACTTTTGTTACTTGAGAGCCTCAGCTTTGTCAATATTTGACTCTGATGTTCCTTCTGCTTTGAGCATCTTCTTTTTTAAGCTGTTTCCTTGTGCGGCTCTTTGTTGTCCAACTCTTTTGTATTGTTACAGGTATGCTCTGTGAATTTCAGACTCGTTTTCTCTATGGAGATTGCTTTATCTGCATTTATCTGTACATGTGTACATAGAGTTAGATTCATCATATACTTTTCCTTTTTAATTTAATTTCACTTGAGGAACCCTGGAACTGTGTCTTGTTGGTCCTGAATTGGGATTGTAGTTCTTTGTGGCTTGAGTTTATATGTGGCAGTTGGCCTTTTCCTATTTTTGTTTACTATCAGACTTATCTGTGGAAGTTCTTTGGTGATTGTGCTGTGATGGTATTCTTAGACTGACAGCTTCTATAATGTGATATATTAAGACATTTAATTATAGTGTCTGCCTCTTTAAAGCTGGATAAAATTGTGAAGAACCTGTGCTTTTGGGCTTTATTTGAATTGTTCTTGATTGGTAATTCCTATTTTAGGAAGCAGTAGAATTGATTTTTGTGCTTGCCAGTAATGTAGTTGTTTAGTTAGATGGACCTGGAAAACACTTTTCTACATTTACTTAATCCTGACAGTAAAAGCAGACAAGGCTAAATATGGATATTATTGGCAAGGGATGTAACTACATTAAAAAGGGAATGCAAGTATCCTCAATCTCACTACACACACATATATATTAGGTGATCAGCCAGACCTATGTTAAAAAACAGTTCAAAAAAGTAATTTAAAATGTTTATTTTGATTTAACCTTTATCTTACTGGGAAGTCACATTGAGATTAGAATCTTTATCAAAAAGGAGACCCATGTTTAGTCAATGCATATAAATACCTCAGGGCATGTATGTTCAAGTCAGCAGCAAATCTTTTTAGTCCTCACAGGAGGACACAATAAAAAAAAACTGGATTTCTATAATGATTGTACATACAAAAAATAAAGCTAAATAAAACGTAGTTAGTAAATATTAAATATTTTTGTAATGTGGAATCAAATTCAGATGTCCATGCATAGGTTTGACCACCATAACTATCTAAGTAACTACCGTAAGTTTAAGTTTACCTGGAACAACAAAAAACTAGGGCTGCAACTAACTATTTTTGGTGGTAATGGTTTGGTCCATGAAATGTCAGAACGGTGTTTCCCAAACATGGATGATGATCTCAAAGTTCTTCTTTAGTAAGAAACCAGAATATATTCACATTTAAGAAACTGAAAAATCAGAAAACATGTTTTCTTTATAAAAACAAAAACATTCAAACAGATGAGTTGATTATAAAATGATTTGAATTTAGTAAGATATTAATAATCAATGAATTGTTGCAGCCTTACAAAAAAACATTTGAATCCTTTTAGTGCTGGTACCACAGCCTGCTAGTTTAAATTGTTAATGGATCTAAATGGTATTTATTTGTTATGCTTTATTTACAGGTAGACTGATTTAATTAATCTGGCCAATTTTTGCCATTTCCTTTTGGTTGGAGAAATCAAGTGCAAGTGTTCAATAAATGTGTATTTCAGTCAAACATTTTCCTTTTATCATTTATTCATCATCAGCTGTTGTATTCTGACAGATTGCGGGTGAAAAAGAAAACAAAAATCTGCATCATAGATCAACCACTGCACTCATATATGTGGTTGATACAGTGCCTCTGTAGGTGTATCTATTAATGGAGCTTCCACAGTAAAACAAGATCTGCAGCTGTTCTGAAAATATGTATGTCATTTCATACTGTTCTTTGTTTACTTTTTTCAGCTGACAACAATCATCGCTTGAACCTTTTCTACCTTGCCAACGATGTCATACAAAACTGCAAAAGAAAGAACGCCATTGTCTTTCGTTCGGCCTTCGCAGAGGTCCTTCCCAATGCTGTTCAGCTCATAAAGTGAGTGCTGAGTGTTGCTGTCCACCTTTTAGTAGATGTGTTTGTTCTAACATAAATAGCAGTTAAAAGTAATGTGTTGTATCTGTTCTACTGCTAGCACTGATGTGTTCTGTTGTGTTTTCATTTGTCAACATCAGAGATGGAAAGGTTCGGAGGTCAGTGGAGAGGATCTTTACAATTTGGGAGGAGAGGAGTGTGTATCCTGGAGAGGTCATCACTCAGCTTAAAGCCAGCATGAACAAAAGGGAAAGGGAGCGAGAGAAGCAGAAGGAAAAAGCAAAAGAAAAGGAGAGGGAAAGAGAAAAGGAAAAGGAAAAGGAGAGGGAAAGGGAAAAGGAAAAGGAAAAAGAAAAAGAAAAGGAAAAGGAGACTCCACCTGCAAATGGTCAGTTTTTTTTGTACATTTCCTTACATTTCAGTCAACTAATGACTCAATACATAATTCCCAGATGCAAGAAGTGTATCTATCTAAAATATTAAGTTTATATTAACTTTATGTTGTACTTTTTTCCCCAGCCAAGGCCAAAGCTGCACTCAAGTCCAAGATAGTAGCAGAGTTTGCAGTAAGTGTGAAATATGTGTCTGAAATCAGTGCTGTCAGTTAAGTCTTGTCATGATATTAGAGTAAGTATTTATATAATTCTCTTTTCCAGCCGCACTCCCTCATTGATCAGTTGTCCAGACATAAGAGAGCAGTTGCAGAACAGGATTTGAGGGAGAAGCAGCTGGCAGCTCTCAGGCTGGATATCTGCAGCACAGAGGCACTCAAGAGGCTTAAAGGTCAGATGTCACTGATCTTATTTCTGCATCATCACACATACCTATTGTCCTGTCCACTCTGTCTTAATCCTTTACCATACCCAGCTTTTAATGTATCTCTTCTGTGTGTCACATCAGAAGAACATAAATAACACAAAGTTAGCGAATGTGTATGTGTAACAGAAGACATAATGTATTTCTATTGTCTTTCTACAAAAAGACAAGCAGGTGAAAACAGTTTCCAGTGAGGTGTGGGATTAAGTTTCTTTCACTTGAGCTCTTGTTTCAGTGCATACTGAAACAAGATATTTTCTGCTTTAAAGCAGAGAAACTGAGTTCATCTTTAAGGTTTATGTTACTCAACCAATACATTAAACACATTCAGGTTCAGTCATTTGGAGGCTTAACCATCCATGATCATAAAGATTAAACATCACTGCTTTAATTCACTGTTGACAGTTGAAGTGATAGAAAATCACAGAAGTAAAAAGGAGCTGAAATATCCCATGGGATCTTTTTTCTTTTTTCTTTTTTTTAATACATACACATTTTTGTGAATTTCATTTATTTTTTGCTTGTCTGTCAATTGTGTCTTTCTCCAGACAAGGCAGGAGGGAACAAGTTTGCAAAGGACTTTGAGGATGGCAGTTTAAAGCTACAGGAGTTTGTCGGCTTCCTGGAGAAAGAGTTGAAAACAGGACCTCCTCTGGTGGAAGCTTTGGGAAATGCAGACATTTTCTACGAGATGCAGTACAAGGAGGTTAAAATTGTGGCCAATGTGAGTGCTGGGTTGAATCAATTTATTGTTCCTAATAATGCCTATAATTGGCTGAGGAAACATTTGAAGACGCAGTACTTGTTAAGATCAGTTTTGTTATTGTTTCTCTATTGAAATAAAAACTCAAATATAATGTCAATCTAATCAATTATTGTAAAGACCTCTGTGATTTTAGGGTAAATGTTAGTTGATTTATCCTAGAAAAACAATATAAATAACTTTTTTTTGCTTGTTTCCTGCCATTTTGCTCAGGCATACAATGCCTTTGCCAACCGTGTGGCCAGTCTTAAGAGGAAATTGGATTCTCTCAAGTCGAATCTACCTGGACCTGATGACTCCCCTATCCCATCTCCCTCTGAAGATGCCCCCTCCCCAACTGGCTCTGACTCACCCTTCCTGGCACCGGGTGCTAGCAGAGCCCAGGTGGATCCAGAACTGGATGGCAAAGCCATGGATGAAGGAGAACCACTGAATGACAATAGAGACATGGAGGACATGGACATGTCTGATGAAGAGGCTGATGCTGCCAGAGCAGGGGGTAAGTGGCTACAGGTTGTTTCTACATTAGAGGGTTTATTGTTGTAGCGTTGTAATGTTGATTCAAAAAGTATATATATATTATTAGTATATTATTTTCACCTGCAGATGCGAAGAAAGACAAAGTCCCCACTGCTGTTTCCAAGGCTACTAAGTCAGAAGCAGCATCAAAGCCTCCAACAACACCTACAAAAGCTTCTAAGACGAGTGCTGCTACCACTGTTGCTACAGCAACTCCAGTGACTCCAACCTCAGCTTCTGCTCAAAGTGCTCCTGCCACTGCACTAGGGGTCAACCTGGCAAAGGTGGACTTGGGAAAGATCAGCTCCATTCTTAGCTCCCTCACATCTGCCATGAAGAATACAGGTGTGTTTGGGCCTGTACAAGTTGCAAGTTGTGGATTTAATTTCCTTGCAGTCAATTATATTTCACATTTTGACATTTCTTTAAACACTGTTTTTTTTCTTTCATAGTTATTGATTTTTTAACGTTTGTCCTTACTGTAGCAGAAAGATGTTTGTAACATTTCCATTAGTGGCAGATGTGCCAATATGTTTTATTCTTACTCTGATGTGTTGCAATTTAACACTATTTGATTGAACACAATTCAAAGTCAAAACTTTAATTTAAGTATTTAAATGGTCAATATCTCCATGCTTCACTCCCTCTCAGCAGCTAGTCCATCACCTCGGCCCTCTCCTGGGACCCCCACCACCCCCTCTGGCCAATCATTGGCTTCTAAAGTGACCCCTCCTAGTCCTGCCCTGGCCAGCATCCTGTCACGTGTTGACATCACACCTGAAGGCATACTAAGTGCTCTTTCGAAAACAAACACACCAGGTACGACGCACAAACATTGCTTTTATATTTAATCACAAATGGCATTTAATACATATGTTATTTGTCTTGTGTGTCATTATCTCTCTATCTTTGCGTTTCTGTCTTGATACAGGTTTGTCCTCTCTCCTGCAAAATGTGACAAACACAACTTCAGCTCCTCCCACCCGAACCTCCCCGGAATCGTCAACATTAAAAACCCCACCAACCCCAAACACCACAAAAACCAAACCCAGTCTGGCGAACAGCCTTAAACGAGAAACGTCTGGAAGAACCAGAGACTGGGAAAAAGATAGACAGCTGTCGCCTCCTCCTCCACCTCCTTCTCGTCCCTCAGCTCCTATTGTCTCTCCTCCCAGCCTAGAATCAAAAATCAACAGTTTCTTGCAGGGTAATCCAGCTTTTAGTCTCGCTCTAGGTGATGTCAGTCCTGATGGGGTTGAAGGAACTCCAGTGAGAGATGAGGCTGCTGGTACCCCGACCCAGGATGAGATCATGGACACACCTGGGAGTGTTCCAGAATCCATGGGTTCTTCCGGAGGACATAGCCTCTCACCGACAGCCTACCGCAATGAACTCTGGGATGCTGTGATCACCCCATCGGGAAGCAATAGTGATGGAGAGTTTCTGGGCTCCTCTTCTCGATATGGAGCTGGTAAGAAGAGTAGCACAAAATTGAAGGATGATAAAGCAATGAATGTCAGGAGGCAGCATTCCTCCTCCCCCAGTAATGACACGAAAAGTAAGAAAGATGGACAGCACAGCCAGATAAGAATGATGGGCATAAACAGAGGAATGGGCGAGAGGAGACTCTCCAGTGGCTCTCGTAAAGCTAGCACTGGCTCAGATGATGGATGTCTGAGTGCGAAAAGAGAAGACAAGAGCAAAGGTCAAGAGTCTCATGCTGGGAATGGGAAAGAGGGTCAGTACCATCGTATTGAGACTCTAGTGTCACCGTGTACTGAAGGCGCACCCATTCAAACTCTAAGCTCCTCAAATTGTCCTCTGGCTGGAGAGCCCATCAAGACAGTCGAGAGCATCCGTGTGATTGGCCGAGGGTCTCGGCGCGGAGGAGGGGGTGGCGGACGGCCAGGTGGAGCGATGTGGTATGAAGAAGAGGAATACATGGAAGCTCAGCCTCTGTCACCTCTTCTTAACATTGGCCAGGGAGGCTCAGAGGACATGACCCGCTCCATGCCGCCTCCTCACCCACAACAGCTCCCCCCTCATCTGCCCCATCCTCACCCACATGCCCTTCCCTTACCTCCGTTTCAAATGCCGTTCCACACGGATAACAACCAAGCCCCTCCATCCCACCTCCACCACCATCATCATCATCATCATCATCCTCCTCCTACATCCCCTTTCTTCAGCAGTCTGCCAATCCCCCGCCCCCCTCCACCGCCCATGCCTCTGCACCCTTCATCCACCCACCCTGCTGTGCCCTCTGCAGTAATGGTGGGAGGAGTGTTGGTCCCCGTTGATCGTCCTCTATCTCTTCCTCCCTCACTCAGACCTGAAGTTGCAGAACGAGGTGGAATGGGGAACAGAGGAAACAAAATGGCTCCTCCACCTCTCATGACGTCACTGCTAGGCGAGCCCCCTAAGCTTCCCCGTCCTGGCACAGTTAAAGAGCATTTTATCCCACGCCATGCACCCCCTCTCCACCGTCCAGGTACCCCTGGTGTTCCTCCACCTTTACTTGGCAGAGTAAAGGAGCCTCCAAAGCTACCTCTTCCACCCCCTTCTCCGTCAACCACATCCTCCTCAACCTCTCCCTCCACACCTAATTCCCCAGCAGTCGACACTGCCCCAGGTCACCTCTCTTCTCAGTCCACTGCGCCACCCCTCCAGAACCCCCCCACAAGTCCTCCACCTCATTCCCGCAACCAAACCTCTAACCCCGTTCCCCTCCTCGCCTTGCCCACTCCTCGGCCCCCAGTGCTTTCCCAGAGACCTCTGCCACGAGGCCGAGCCCCGTCTCACCAGCATAACCAAGATCACCACAGGGGGGGGTTTCGAGGGGGCAAGCGACACGGTCCTCCATTCACAGGTGTTCCTTTCCATCATGGGCAGAAGAGACCCTTCCTACCCCCACGCTACTGAAGTGGTCATCTATAACAAGCTGAACGAGAAGTGCAAGCCACACAACTAGCAGTGCAGTGTGTGTGTTAGCCCCACTGGTATGAGCCCAGATATTTTTACCCTGTTAATTAGCTTGAATCAAAACTACCTTGAGTTGTGTGTAAATAGCTGATTAAATCTTTTTGCTTCAGCTACTGTAGGTAGCTCAATAGTCTTCTTAAGCTGTAAAGTGAGGAGTGTAGTATAACAAGCCTCAATTTGTCCCTTTTTCCGTATTTCCATAAACCACAGAAAAAAGGTTGCATTAGTTCTCGTTCAAGAGTCACATACAAACATATAGGAATAACATAGATAGTTCAATAAGTAAATGAAACCAAACTCAGTTGGTCGACCTGTGTGATTGAGTTACTTTATGTCAGATAGCATGAGAGTGAAAAGAAACGAAGTGATAGTTTGAAGTAAAAATATCTAATTTTTTTTCTCTTTGAGAGTTGGATGAGAGGATCAGTCTGCTAAAAATGGAGCTGCAACTACTAGCCTGGTAGCTTCGCTTAGCTTAGCATAAAGACTGGGTATGATGAAACATCTAGTCTGGTTCTGTCCACCTGTAAAAAAGAATAATATACCAGCATCTCTTAAGCTCATTTCTCCTGAAATCTAAATAAAAACTCATGTTTAAAGTTGACCTGGTTTTTCAGGGAGTAGTTTTGTGGCTGAGTGTTGATGTTATCACCAGACAGATCAAGACTAGCTGTTCATTTCAGTCTTAATGCTAAGCTAACTGTCTCTTGTCTTCCGTTTCATGTTCAAAAGCCACATATTTCTTCCTCGTAAGACCAATAACCACATTTTTATGTCAAAATATTCAAAACAAATTTATGAAAGTTTCTCTCCCTCTCTCTCTTTCTCTCTGTCATAGAAAGGATATTTCTTATTTGAAGTAATGGGTTTTGTGTTGCAGCTGAGGATAACACTTCATTTTTCTGGAGAACCTGCTGTAAATAATCATCTTCTCTTGCTTAACCTTTTCGCCTCTCTGTTCCTCCTACTGTATATTTCTAAGCTTGTAAATATAAAACACTGAGATGATGCAGCTTTTACTCTTCAAGCTGTGGTTTCTGGTAATGAGGACAATGATCATGTCTCATGTTCCCTGTCTTGAGGGCTTTGAAAAGCTTCAGCGCCAGAATTTCTCTGCAGTGTCTGTTACACCTTTCTCTCCTCCTTTTTGAAACCACCATGTTGAAGAGGAGGGTGAAGATAATTATGTATTGTTGTATCTTTGTGCGCGCTTGAAGTTAGACTTCAGTCTCTTAAGATACTTGGTAGAGGATGGCAGCTGGGAGAGGCATTCCAGTTTAAACCACACTCTTTTTCTAGGCTTCAACATGTACTGACTTGAATAAAATCCACAGTTTCAATTCAACTGGGGGGGAGGTATTTTATTTGGTCATTATAACTGGAACGGCGCTGTTATTTATTTGCGTTGTTAGGCTGTATTTTCTTTGTGTTCATAGAGTAATTGTTTTAATTTACTGACACAGCTGCTGCCATTTTCATACTGCATTAACATTTAACTTGTTTTCTTTGTGTATTTTTCTTTTAGATAGGTCTGGTCATTTTCCTTTTTTTTTTTGCTAAATTCATGCTTTTGCCCCCAATACCTAGTCCTCAGATGGCCTTGTCCAAAAACATTTGTGCACCTCTCAACACATCTAGGGATAAACAATGGTCAGCACAATGGCAGCAGCCCTCTAGTACAGGATTTGTTTGCCATAATGCTGATGTAGTAGTGAGAGGTGGAGTGTTTCTGTCAAAGCCTCATATCTACTGTGCTTGTCTAATCATAGTGTGTGTGTCGTCTCCGCCGCCAGTACACTTCATTGAGACACACTTGAGCTTCTGCAGATGTTCCCATACACATGTGTTGGAGCAGATGCATTGTAAAAACATATTCGCTACAGTGTTAGCACAACATCTGAGTTGTAATACTAAACATGACACAAGTCTGTTACCACTCTCTGTAAAGTGTTTGTTTGTCGTCACCGCAGTCACAAATAGCTAATGATCAAACCCCCCAAGTGTGGTGTGTTCATCAGAAGCTAAATTAACTGTTTAATACATTCATACAAACCCAGCACCTTCCAAGTTCAACACTTCAATTATCCCTGTAAATAACCTGTCTTCATTTGTTTGACAGTTTTGAGTTTGAAAATGACTGAAAATGTGTATCTGTGTACATTTCATAAGTTTAATTGCTATTACTGCTGTTCTCATCAATGATGTTATATCACTGGTCTTTGAGTGTCCAATCCTTTCTGGTGTGATGCACACATCCTGCAGCAGTTATTCTACACAGTGACTATATGCACACATATTTATGATTTTTCCAGGGCATATTACGTTATAGTTAACAAAGACTTTTTTATTTTTATTTTTTACTTTGTTTGGTTTCTTATATATTTAACTTTGTCTATTTTTCTCACTCTTAATGTGTCTTTCATTTTGTGTATTTGTACCGCTGACTGTAAGCAGTTAGCACACTGTCCTTATTTGACAATGGAGGGGTTTCGCCATTTTTTGTAACTTATTCCCTCTGCAAAGACCTCAATTTACTGCTTTTAGAAGACTTATCGATTTTGTTTCCCCTTAACATTTGCATATTATAATGTGCACAGGTGATGGAAAGCCATATTTTCTAGATGGGATTTAAAACTTGAAATGAAATGTTGACTTTACCATTGAACATTAGCAAGCAAGCCAAAGTAACACAATCCAGCAGCCAAAAGCTAAATAACAATTTTACATTAAGCACTAAAAAAAACTTTACTTTTCAAATACGTACTGTACCTCCACCAAAAGACAAAAAAAAATTCATGTTTAATCTACCACATGTATGCACCTTCCTCGTTTTATTATGGACGTAGTGAAGTACTGTGAGATTAAAACATATTTAAAACTGCCACTGTATAGTCCTTAGTTTAGAGGCTTAACTGTATTGATGTTTGGACCTGGTTTATGGTCCACAATCTACCTAAGGTGTTGTGGCTCCCCCAAGTGGCAGTTCAGTGAAACCTCAAGTCACGAGTGAACACATTCAGTCTCCATCACATACAGTTTCACTGTTGCTACTGCACAAATGTAGACTACTGGAATGATTAAAACCAAAATAAAGCTTTACTCAGGTTTATATTAAGCACGTTCCTCTAAATCGATGCAGACTAGTTCATAGTGCTGTTTAAAACTTAATTTATTTCAATGACATTTCAGAACATTTGCCTTTGTTGGTATGAGTTGGTGGATTTAAATAATTTAAAGCAGTTTAGTAGAGGTTAAGCCAATCGTTGTGTTCACTTGGGATGTGTCCGGTTACTAATAGTTTGAATTGATACTTCGGTCAGCAAACTTGAGACACGGCTCCATCGGGAAGTGTGCAGTTATTCTCGTCTGTACACAGCGGAGCGTCACTAAGGTGCAGACATGCTGTTTATCTCATCTCTTATTCAGGTGGAGGGGCTGATGTTGTGCTTCTCCTGTCGCATACTTGTAAACTTTGCGTTGTTTCGTTAAGACCTGAGTACATGCTATTTAACCCAGTCTGACTGTGCGTGTCTCCACATTATGTTGTTGGTTATAATAATCATTCTCTAACCGCAGCATACCTCACCCAGATGGCGTGCGCTGCTCTGTCGCGGAAGCGCGGTCTCGCGTTGACTCTCACGAGCGCGCACGCTGCTTTTTACGGCGGTGTCACGGTTTTCCGTCCGTGACGTCACTAGTTGCACTTCTCCTTCGTGCTTCCTGTACAATGGCCGCTCGCAGGGAGGCGGACAGTAATGCCAGAGACTAGTAAATGAACGCGTGTGTTGGAGTGTGTACAGTAGGATGGCGGTGACACAGCTAATACGGCTGTTAGTCTGTCGACCGGCTGCTCGTGCGACACTATACGCGCACCGGAGTTACAGCAAGGTGCCCAAGCTTGTTATTACTAAAGTAACATCAGCTAATGTTAGCTTCAGCTGTGTGTGTGTGTGTGTGTGTTTTGTGTGTGTGGGTGTTCTTACTCTTGTTACCATTTAAGGACCGTTTGGTATAAACACTGACCTTGTCAGGACCTGTAGTCCTAATGGAGACCAAAACCTGGTCCTAATGAGGCTGAACCTCATGTCTGGGGCTCTGGTCAAATTTAGCAGTCAAATGTGAATTGTAGTTGGATTACAATTAGGTATTATTAGTCACGGTTATAGTGATGGCTTTGAATTAAAGTGGATGTCAGTGCAGTTTCCTATCAGAAATAGCTGCACAATTATGTGTGTTTGTATTAGGACCTTTTCTTGTATAATAAACACTGACCTTGTCAGGACCTGTAGTCCTCATGGAGACCAAAACTGGTCTTAAAGATACAGAGCCTGATTTCTGGGAAATTGGTGAAGTTTGGGGCCGGGGTCAAGACCATGGTTATCTAAGGTTAGGGACCATGCTTTGTTTAGACTGTCCAAATGAATGGAAGTCCATGCAGTGTCATAAAGAGAATAGCTACACAAACCTGTGTATGTTTACATGACAGATACTAATGTTTGGTTGTTTGTTGTGTGAGAATGAAGTTGACATTTTGTGTTGTGATGATAAAACTACCCCCTCTCAATTTAAACCCAGATTTATCTGGATTAAAACACATTTGCAGTTTTATAGGACATGGTCGGACACATGGTTCTGAGATAGACACTTTCACAGCTATGGTCCAATGTAATCCTTCTTACCATTTACTCCATGAACAGAGTACTGTTTACTGATAATACATAGATCGTTTAGGACAATTGATCAAGGAAGACCTGACTTAGAAGATGTTGCTTCAAGCTCTAGGACATTTTTCATAAATGTTAAACCTTTTCCAGACAAAACCTTTCAGCCCCTAAAGAAGCTCACAGATTACAAAGATAACACTTCTCTTCATCTTTAACTAGAGAAAGCACTCACAGAGTGCTAACCTCTGCCACCTCTGTTTAGTTGACCAGTGTCAGTATTTTTCCAGTTCCATATGTGGATCACCACTAAAATGTATTCAGTCCATTCTCCTTGGTTCAGGCCAAAAATACAACATTAACAGCCAGCTACAGTGTTGGACACCAAGCAAGTGAGGACTGGAATCCTTGAGCATTGACTTAATTATGACATGGCTTTCAGTATTACATTCAATATATAATGTTATGATTGTCATAACATATAATATGTAATGTTATTTGAGAGGTTTAATTGGTTTGTTAATGATTTAAAAAAAATCATTATCATTTGTATTCATTATTGCTGAAATGCACCCAGTACACTCAAGAAAAGACAAACCCTAACCCATAATAATAATAATAATAACAATAAGAATAATAAGCAACATGGGTTTTATTTAAGGAAAACTGTTGGTAAGGGACAAAGTTGCTTCTTCTTGTGATACTTATCTCTATCTCTCCGTGTCCAACTGCAGGTGTCCCCACTTTTAGCTGAGCGACTGCACATCTTTGAGTCACTCAGGGAGAGACGAGGCAGTGTGAAGAGAGCTGAAGCTTCAGAGAAGACCCTCAGCATTCGACTGGCTGGTGGCCAAACAGTGAAAGGAACAGCTGGTGTGACTACACCACTCATTGTTGCTCAGAGTGCTCGGTAAATACACAATTAAGTCAGTAATGTGTAATTTTAATGGCTTTGTTTTGACTACTATTGCTACAAAAGTATTGTTTGTGTTCTGGCAGGTTGAAGGGAGCATTGGTGAGTAAGGTGAATGGGCAGCTGTGGGAGCTTGGACAACCTCTAGAGGTCGACTGTGAACTACAAATTCTGGGATTCGACACAGAAGAGGGAAAACAGGTAATCAAAAACAAATCCTTTGAGTTAAGAATATAAATAGAAGTAAGAATATAAAATATTAGCAAAATGCAAACACACCACAAACACAACATTTCAATAAACTATTGGATGAATCGTGATTGTGGCCAAACAGTTTCATCACACTTGTATGACCACAAGTGCTGTGCTCACATACCACATACAGGTTACTTTGCTCAGTAATGGGACATTACTCACAACTCCCAGCCTTCTTCATAACACTCTCCCTTTCTCAGGCAGCCTGGAGGACAGCAGCATGTGTCCTGGGTGCGGTGTTGGAGCAGGCTTTTGGTGCCAACGTGTTCAGAGAAGGCGCGTCAGAGCTCGGTTTTTACTGTGACCACCTGCAGAATAACAGGTGAGATACTCATTCAACCACAGCTGATGAAGGATAGTCCAGTAAGTGGAATCTGTGTAGTTTAGATGTTAAGATATGTCTTGAATGTAGCCTGTGAAATCTCATAGTACAGTATCTTTATGCATTTATTTGTGTACTCTACCTGCACTGGAAATAAGGTCCAACAAATAACTTACGAGTGTATTTTCCCAGTAATTATCAGCACTGGTACTCTGAAGTTTTAGTCTCACACATTCTTATCTTTACATTATTCTGCACTTCTATCATGGTTTGAATTAAACTCCATCTCACACAAATACATCAATATGTTGTGTCCAATTGCCTAAGATAGTTTGGTTTATGACGTTTTTCCTGCATCTGTCTTAACCTGCAGTGCCTCGTCTCTGAACGACATAGAGGACAGATGTAAGGACACCGCTGCCCTCAAACTTCCTTTGTCCACACTGGAGCTGAATGTAGAAGAGGTGCGAGAGCTCTTCCAGGTCAGTTGTACCATCATAAATACTACAGCACACACAACTGCACAGTAACTAACAGCACCTCTGATTACTAAAACACCTATAATAGATTGCTGCAACTAACAAAACTTACTGCACTGAGATGATATTGATTAGTTAATTGATCATTGATTGTATTATTTGCTAGTAAATGTTCAGCTGGATTAAGAATAGAACAATTTATTTGCAGTGTACTTGTTGCACCTTCTGTATCTGAGTGTTTACACTGTATTTTGCCACTGATAATACGAGTAACATACGAGGATATTTCTCACTGTGTGGGAGTTGCTCGTCTCTGTGTTTCGCTGAGCATACTGTATTTTGCCTCAGTGTTTAATCTCTGAGCACAGTGTCTTTCCTTCTCGTTTGCTGCCCACACTGAAGTGTAGTAATAGAGGAATGTTTTGTTCTGTGGGTTTTCTGCTTATAGAGCAGCAAGTTGAGGCTGCAGCTTGTTGAGGAGCAGATGAATGGCCCCACCGTGACAGCATACAGGCATGTACAGACACATACACACATGTAGTCCCTGATGTTGACCTACATGTCAGAGTTTTATGAATTTCCTCTCCCTCTAAAACTTGTTTCATCCTTTTCTGTGTGATTCAGGTGTGGAGACAGCATAGGGGTCTGTAATGGCCCCCTCCTCCCACACACTGGCCTTCTCAAGGTCTTCAAGATGCTTCAGGTGAGTGTGTTTCTGTGGTTTTACCTTGTTTACTTGGTTTGTGTTTTTACACAGCTGTCTGAACCACATTTTTTAAATTTTCAGTATATACTGTATCTTAACTTAATTCACACAGTAACATAACATGGGACAACCTTATCTAATATCTAACAATCTGTTTTATTTGGACTCTTTTGGCAACATTGGCCAGCACAACACATGCTGGGTAAATGGAATTTTCCTTTTCTTTATTGATCCAGAGAGAGAGAGAAAGAGACTTTGACTGGGAAGACTGGAATTTCATGGCAGCCAGGCTGGAAATATCAGCAGCAGGATGTTGTGTTTGTCAGAGGCCAGTTTCCTGTTTCAGGCCCTCACAAACACGCTGCCATCCATCAGATGTGCTTTCACATCACTCTTTCATCCTTTCACACTTCTTTGTTCACTCATTATTTTCTCTTTTTTCTCTAACACTGCAGCTTTCTCCCGTGACCCTGGCCAATCAGACGGAGTCATCAGGTTTGATGCGTCTGTTAGGGGTTGCCTTTCCAGGAGTGAAGGACAAAGAAGAGTGGGAAAGGGAGCAGGAGGAGGCGAGGAGGAGGGACCACAGGCGCATTGGCACAGTAAGACAAAACCTAAATTAAATTTAGAACAGGCCAAAAAAAAAAAAAGGTGAGAGAGGTGAAAATGTGTTGTTAAATATTTGTTTTCTGGTCATAAATGTCAAGTTGACTTGTTTTTGCACAGGATCAGGACCTGTTCTTCTTCAATGATGTCAGTCCAGGCAGTTGCTTCTTCTTACCCAAAGGAGCACACATTTACAACAAACTTACTGACTTTATTAAGGTGAACATACTCTACTCATTGCTTATTCAGAATTGTTCATTTCAGTAATTAAACTGTGTGTCCACAAGCTCTGTTTTCATGCTGATGACGAGACTGAAGATTAAGCAGTGCAGATATCATTTAAGTAGAGAACTTTGCAATAAATAACATTGTATTTAAATAGTTACAATGAATAGTATATCAGAAAGTGTTAACACTGTAATATAATGTAACGTGAATGAAATGAAACTAGATAAACCTTTCCAGTTATGAAAGAAATAACTTTCTGAATGGGTTCATAGTGTCATGATAACCACATGAACATGAGTTTCTCCTACACACACACACACACTGTCTATACATATATGAACATGTGCAGTGTATCCTGAGGATATACGCATGTTTTGTGGAAGTGGTCAGGATATTGCTCTTGTTAGTGGACCATTATTACACTGCTGTGACCGTCTGACCCTGTCCAGCATTCATTATCACTAGTTGTCCTTCCTGACCTGATCTCTTAGAGTGAATACCAAAGGCGAGGCTTTACCGAGGTCATGACCCCAACTCTGTACAGCACTGCATTATGGGAGCGCTCTGGCCACTGGGAGCACTACAGCGAGAACATGTTTACTGTGACTTCAGAGGGCTCACAAACCTACGCTCTCAAGCCCATGAACTGCCCTGCACACTGGTGAGTTTGTGCTGTTATTCTTCTTATGACACTGCGTCGACCTCCATTCATTTGGACAGCCTCAATAAAGACATAACCAGGTAATGCCTTACCCTGAACTTAACCCAACTACAATTCAAATCTTAGCCCTGAACTTAGGGGTATTAGGTTCTTCCTCCATGAGGACTGCTGTTCCACCTGACTATGTCAGACAAGTTCCTAAAAAAGTAAAACAAGCACACATGCACACATTCTTGTACAGCTGTCTTTGTCAGGACACTCAGACCTAATGCATCACAACTAAGTGCCAAACCCCTGACATAAACCTCATTCTAACCCTAAACCCATAAACAATCAACTTCCTGTTTACACCAGTATGCTTAGGCCCAGTTTACTTGAATAGAATGAGTTATGTTTTTTTCACATGATTGTATGGATGCAGATTTCTTCTGAAACTGACCTTAAAAACTTGTCTGGATGCAGATTAGGGATGAACAATTAATTGAAAAATTTTAAATCGCAGGAGGCACAATATTTCTTAAAGCCAAAATGTGAGTCAAAATATAATTTTTAGATGAATTATTGTCTTGATCTTTGCACGTCTTATCCTACAGACATAGAGAACATCTTTTTTTCTCACAGATCTGCACAAATATCACACTGTAATAATTTTAAATATGTTTTTTCAAATTAAATTGAGAATAATGATTTAAAAATGACCATTCCCATCATATCGCAATTCCTGTCAATATAATTGCAATCAGATATTTATTCAAAATCGTCCAGCCCTACTGCAGATCATTTTTACTTGAAAATGCTTGTTTTTTTAATGAAAACATAGTAGTGTAGATGCTGCCGGAGCAGTGGCCGACTCTTCTTCGTTATGTGTACAGTCTTATGTTTGAGCAGCGTGTTCGCTCGTGGAGGGAGCTTCCTCTACGATGGGCAGATTTCGGGGCCCTGCATCGCAACGAGCTCTCGGGAGCGCTGGGCGGTCTGACTCGTGTCCGCAGGTTCTGCCAGGACGATGCTCACATCTTCTGCACACCTGAGCAGGTACACACAACAACACAAACGTGCAGACACTGGTGTTTTGTTGCAGATTCACAGATTGTATCTCTGTAAAGTAGAAGTGCAGTAACTGGGGCCGAAACTGCAAATAGGACACACGTGGAACCATATCACAGTGATTAGATGGGCTGTACAAATAACTCAAGACATTCCAGGAGGCCGTAGCCTATGAATGAAGCTCTTTGTGCTGTCCAGACATTACACCTCCATATGTGCATCTATGTGGCTGCACAGTCTGTGTCAGAGAGGACGGCAACATTCTGAAGACACTCGATTGTGCGCTTCCAGCCCATCTGTGTGTTTCCTGTTAATTCACTGAGATAAAAGACACAAGATAGTGTCTGATAAACAAATTCATATATTAAATGTAATTACACTAAATTACAGTGAGTTTACACTGTCCACACTCTCGACTATTGAATGACACTGTTTTTCTTTTTCTTTCCTTTTTTCATCCCCTCCGTCCAGCTGGAAGAGGAGATCGTGGCTTGTTTGGACTTTGTGAGGAGTGTGTATCAAGTGTTTGGCTTTTCTTTCCACTGTCTCCTCTCTACACGGCCTACACCGTGCTTAGGGGAGCCTGAACAGTGGGATAGTGCAGAGCAGGTAAACACACAACATTCACACACACGTTATCATGTTGTGTTTTACCCCAGTGCAAACATGTTTCTCCAATGTATATATCCTATAGGCTGGCCCCAGTTAATCACAGGTTATAGTAAGTAAGTAATGTGGTATGATAATATTTAAACTATGAGGGGTATATTTTCTCTGTATCAGGCTGCTAAGGAGCTGCTTAGATGGCTTTTAAATAGGCGCCGCAGCAATTCAAGCTGATCCAGTCGAGTTTAATTGAACATACACACACAGACAAGGTACCTACTATTCGGCCTACTTACTTGCTGTGCTCTATGTTGTGTGTGTGTTTGAGCAGCAGTTGGAGAGAAGTCTGCAACACTTTGGTGAACACTGGGAGTTGAACCCAGGAGACGGAGCCTTCTATGGACCAAAGGTCAGTTGAAAAGGAAGGACACTGATTTCCACACACACACACGTGAGTCATTTTGACTTATGAAAATACCTACAGCCCATATATCGTTTGTCTTCTACAAAGAGAGTGCAACACAAGCAACTTTGTGTGGCTTCTGAACTTGGTTTTCTTTGAGACAAATTCATTTTCACATTTAGTCACACATGACATTAATAAGTCCAAAGAGGAAGTCGGCTTCAGGCAGACGCTCCGTGACTCGGCTCATGTGGAGTCGTGGACAGTAGAGGCGATTCAAGTCAGGGTTGGTGTGGATGCACATGAACATGCTCTCGTCTATGATATGAAGGTTTCTCAGCCACAGTTATAAGCTATAAGCAGCTCCTGGCAACTCCTTTGTAACCATGTCTGGGTCAAAGAACTGCACATTGTCACCAGCAGTGTTTCAGAGTTGAGATTTATTGATCTTGGCTGCAAAAGAGAAGTGAAGCCTGATACTGAAACACACACACCAACACACACACACTGGTTTTTTTCATAGATTGACATTCAGATCAAAGATGCCATTGGAAGACAACATCAGTGTGCCACAATCCAGTTGGACTTCCAGTTGCCCATTAGATTTGACCTTCAGTATGTCGGGTGAGTCAAGTTTCTCCATTTGCCTCTTAATCTTTTAAGCAATCCTACATCTGCACTGATTTAAATGTGAACGCCATTACCATGAGCTCATCTCTTTGACCATCCCCTTACTTGATACTCAAGCTGCACATGTAACTTGCACATGTAAGGGGCTTGATTTAGTCATGAAAGGTTTATCTTATTGAATTTATTGATGTGGACATTCACACACTCAATTGCTGACCTAAATCTTGATTTGCCCCATATTTGTATCTGATTGTGCCGTTTACAGGGGTCAATATTGATGAAACATTGTTATTACAACAGCTGTAATATTATATTGCAACATCAGTATCTGTCATTATACTACATTTCTCAGTTAATCCTGAACCGAAGAAGGTTTTTCACTGTGATGCAGAGACCATAAAAAACAATATTGCCATAGAACAGCCTGGTTTATTGATTTGCATTGTTCATTTAATGGAGATATTAAAGGATAACAGTAAAACTTTTCTCTCATTCAGGCAAGATGGACAGTTGCACAGACCAGTGATGATCCACAGAGCCGTGCTGGGGTCACTGGAGAGAATGATCGCTATACTCGCCGAGAACTTCGGAGGGAAATGGTGTGACAACCATCACATGTAGTCGCATGCGTTTTATTTTGTCACGGTAACATGACTTGTCATCTCTCCATCTTCACCTCACACAGGCCGCTGTGGTTATCACCAGCACAGGTCATGGTCATTCCTATAGGGGGCAGCAGTGAGTCTTATGCTCGGCAGGTTAGTCAGTAATGATGAGATCTGTGTCAGACATCAGCAGAACAAGTGTACTTTTGGTCTGTCACTATTAGCAGTTGCTGAGAAGCACTTAAAAGGCATCTAAAAAGAAGTTCTCTCTCCTGTTAAGGTGGCGCTGCAGTTCCGTGAGGCTGGCTTCATGGCTGATTTCAATGAGGATCAGGGAGCGACCTTAAATAAGAAGATTCGCTCTGCTCAGTTGGCTCAGTACAACTACATATTTGGTAAAGATGCATAACTTAAGAGTGACAGCTGATACCACAGCCAGTCATGTCTTTAAAATTAACTACATCAATAAAACTTCCCTTTCATTTACTTTTAACCATGTAATACTTAATTATAACTGTGAGAAATCTTGTTTTGTGTTCTCTATCCAGTGGTGGGAGACAAGGAGAGTGAAAGTGGAACAGTGAATGTGAGGAACAGACGGGGTAAACAGCTTGGGATGAGAACAACAGAGGAGGCGCTGACCTCTCTCACACAACTACAAGACTCCAGGAGCAATCTAGAGGAGTTTTGACGAAAATGTCCCGGAAATAATGAGTCACTGATGTAATTAATGTTTGTTTTACACGTTCCAGCTGTTTTCTTTCACCTTTGTCCAAAGCGCCTGCTAAGATTTGTAGTAAACTCATAAAAATCAACTAATTTGTGTCCTCCACTCATCATTCATTTGTACATTAATATGATTCACTGATTATTCTGGGTTGTAAAAAAGGACAGAGAAGGGATTTAAGGTTCATTTAAGATCTGTAACCGTTTACTGTTAACATTACTCAGCGGCAAATGCAGCTCGTTCACTGAAATCCATTAAATGTGCAAGACCTCCCATTATGTAAGTCTGTGTCATGATATCAGAATAGAAAAATGGGCATATCTTTAAAAGACTGGAAGAAAGGGAGGATACGGAGGGGGATTTGACTAAAATAGGAGAGGGAGCCACCATGTCGGGCCTGTGTGTTAAGTGGAAACATCCAAGTCAAGGTACAGGTCAAAGGGATTTGAAGTTCTTCCTTTTTAATTGAAGGAGGGCAGCAGGACGGAAAAGACATCAGTCACAACAGTGACACAGAGGGCGAGGGAGGTGTTGGCTCAGAGGATAAACTTGACAAAAGCAACCGCTCCAACAAAGCTGATTGTGAAACAGTTTGAGTTGTATTTAGTTTTTCCCCCAGAGAAAAAAGGTGAGGCAGGTTCATGATGAGGCATCCATGCAGATCAGTGACTTAAAGTCAAGCTCAGTGGCAACAGTTTCTCAAAGCTGTACCTTTAGTAAACATGAAGTTGTCACAGGAATGGTTTAAAGGAGGAAACAAATCTAAGTATCTCCTAAAAAGGAGACGTGGTGTCTGTTATGTCAGTGTTCATCTGGTTGGTTTTGTCTTTATCATTTGTAGTCTATTGGTTGGGCATAACTGAACAGGCAGTATTATAGGAGTATTAAGAAAGCAGTAGACAAATTCAAACATCCTCTCAGTTTCCCACAGTGTTAATGCACTTTCTTATCTCACAAGTTTTAAAACAATTTTAAAAGAAATCTTGAATCCAGATCAGGGTCACCAACAAAATCTGGTAATTTCTTCCCTCAGCCATAACCTTCATCCTCATAATTTTGTTTTGAGCAGTCTTGTATAAAGTACCTTAAAGTATCTTAGCTGGAAATGACTTTGGTAGAGGCCGAAGTCACTTTTTTATAGTATTACTTAAGTATATGACATTTACTGTACTTCAGTATCAAAAGTCATTTTCTGATATAAATGCTCAATGGTAGGGCGAGTTGTCTTTCAACTGGAAGGTTGTGGGTTCAGTTTCTGGCTCTGCTAGTCTATATGTGTCCTTGAGCAAGACACTAAACCCCATGTTGCAGCGTATGAAAGATGTAGAAATGGGTGAATGGCAAAACTGTAGTGTAAAGCAGCTCATCAAGACTAGAAAAGCTCTATTACCAACTCTTCTTCTTCTGATTTTATTTTGTAGTAATGAATGATGGAGGAAAATGTAGTGGAGTTAAAGTAAAGGTTGCTAGAAATACAAATAAAGTACAGTACAGATATATACATTTTTTACTTAAGTAGGTTTTGAGTTATGCCCCTCAAGGACAAACAAACATGGCCAAAACATAACCTCGGCGGCGGAGGAAATAATTCATCGATAAAGAACATAATCATGTCATATCCATCATGAGTTTTGCTCCTTTCCTACACGTCTTTGTCAAGACCTCAGCAGCCTCCAGCCAACATTGCACAGTAGTGACATAGTGATGATACAGACCATTAGCTCCAGTAAACACTCAGTAATCTCTACCTTATAGATAACAATATCAGGCTCCTTCCCCCTCCTCGACTACCTCTATCTCTTCTCTGTTACACACGCACCCAAAGCAATCCTTCATCTTCATCTGACTGGTGTCACACAGAGTTCATCGGAAATTATTTTTAGCTTAAAGGGTTTAAGTTAAAAAAAAAAAAGAAAAACAGGGCTGCTGTTGGGGCAGTGAAAGAATCTTTTTTTACTGTGTATAGTGAAACAATAAAGAGAATTCTTTCAGGGAGGAAACAGATTGACAATTAAAGCAGTGTATTAGAGGGACAAAGTCAGAGCCCTACAGGCCCAACGTTAGAGGCCCTGAGAACAAACAGTGTCTTCTCTGTAAGCTTCCTTTTTCACGTTATGGGCCTCAACATCAGCAAGGTTTTTTTTACAAGATAAACTTCTGGGTTTTTCTCCACTGGTTTAAAGTTGTAGTTGGGAAAAGTTGTTTAAGGTTTAACATTTGAATCAGAATCGAATTCAATTCAGTGTTCTCTTTGGCCACAACTATCCATTACCTGCACTGCTGAGTATTTTAATCAGGTTTCTTCTTAATATGTTTGTGGTTTAAGTCTAAATAAAGCCTTTTTATTTTCCTTTTTATGAGCCGTCCAACAGTCCAATCGTCCAAAAGATGTTTCATTTATTACTTTATAATCTGAAAAACTGCAGTCTACCCCACAATTGACTAAAATCCTTATTTAACACTAATTTGCATCCCTACACTTTTACCCACTTTGTTGTAGGTGTGTAAGAGTTTTGTTGGATTTGACCATATGTTATAAGTGCAACCTTAAGATCTTGCTGTTTCTTGTCCCCACATTTGTACTTTTATAATAACATTATAGAGAAATGTTTCTTAATATTTGTCTCTACAGTGACAAAAGGCTGGGAGTTTACAGTTGCAGCCGACATGTGTTTATTAAGGGTATTTCCTGATGGAGAAAACTGTTTGTTAAATGTCAGATTTTAAGATGACTCTTTGTCCTGGAAGTCAAGTTTTCCTGGAGGGAAACAGGGTGAGGGTGACCGAGGCACTGAGGCAGAGCCTCTCAGGCTGCCCAGAGGAAGATAAACAGGCTGCTCTGTATTGTTCAGCTGGTATCACTGAAACACTGTCACCCTGAATGATTGAAGGCTAAACCTCCCAAAATAGGCCTGCGAGGACAAGCTGCCTTTCCCTTCCACCCTGTTATAAATAGCCCCTCTGTTTGTAAACCAGTGTGTGTGTGTGTGTGTGTGTGTGTTCATGCATTTTATGTGGTGGTTTTAAGGTGTAGGGCCGAGAAAGAAAGAAAGTGTGTGTGAGCAGGGAGAGAAAAGGCCATCATTACTAAGAAAGTGAAGCCACTGAAAACAAAAGCAGGACGACTGTGAGGCTTAAAAGCAAACAGTGACCGGGAGCCTGTGGTCAAGACCCTCTGATGACCTCTTTAACACACACACACACACACACACACACACTGACTGGCCACCGTATTATGGACACAGGACACCTAATAAAGCGGCAGGAGTGCCTATCTTCTTCCAGGTGTTAGAGACAATCTCTCTAGTAGTTACTGTTGCCTCTCAGACCAGTCCGGTCATCGTCCTCTGACCTCTGGCATCATCTCCCAGAGGACTGTAGCTCACTGTAGATATAAGCTAGTTTCTATTGAACAATACCAGCTGCCTGATGTCCACTCATGCGTGCTGTGCTTTATCATGTATTTGGCTCTGAATAGGGACATCATTAACAAAGTTGACATCATGTTCTATATGGAGGATGATTAATGACATTGCAATAAATAAGTGAATAATTATAACTGAATGAATAAATAGATTAATACATGAAGTAATAGAAGACATGTATGTATCAATGTTTATTGTTTTAATGTTGTTTATTATAATGTCATTTATTGCCCCCCGTAGTTCTATTGAAGAAGACCTGAAACTAGTCATTGAGATCTTTATCTCCTCATGGAAAATGTTTACTGACGTTATAATCAAGTGAGAAGTAGAAGCTCATTTTCCCATTGACTTCCATTCAAACCCTGTTGGCTATTCAACATATTCTTATTTCCTTCACAAGGAAAACGATGACGACTCTGTCCATTTTTTTATACACAATCTATGGCTAAAACTGTAGTGAATAACATTAAAATATAAACAAATCTCTCTTGTGCGAAAAAACCTAGTCGTTCAGCAGTTCACCATCAGTTCTGACAGTGTCGCTTGACAGATCCTTTGTTCACTTTGGATTTCAGCAGGTCGTCTTGAGCATGTCTACAGAACCAATAGTACTGAGTTGCTGCCATTTGCATTGGCTGATTTAGATATTTGTGTTAACAAACAGCAGAGCAAATGTACCTAATAAAGTGGTGAGTTTGGACTCCCAACATGCCTGCAGTAATCCTGCCTCTGCTTCCAATATTCAAGTTACATGACTCCCTGTGTGTGTGTCAGTAATGATTAAATACGGGCTTATAAATGACCACCTGAGGGAATATCACTGGATCATTTGGACTGTTGATTCTGTTCAGCAGGTGTGCCAGGAGCAAATGTTTGTCATGTAAATAGATGCACTACTCGCTCGTCCACACGTTACATTGCAGAACAGACAATGCCATGCAGCGGGGTGGGAACGCATTTTGCTTGCGTACAATGCGGGGCAATGATCGAATGAAAGGAGATTCTTTCTTTCAAATCTAAGACAGCAGTCTGAAGTCGTCAGACACATTTCTGCCTTGAATCCAAAACCTCAGCCCACCCGCGCTGCCAGGCCTGACAAGCTCGGCTCTTATTCCTCCTCGCCAACTCCCTCTGTGTCTCTGTTTTCCTCTCTCTCACTTCTTCTGGGTCCAGCAGCTTCGCTCAAATCCCAAATCTCCAACAAGAGTTTTTTCCGGACTATGCCGCTGCTTATTTGGTCTGGCTGCTCTTAACCCCGTCAGCCAGTCTCTGCTCTAATCCAAGGGCATACAGTTCACGCCTTTCATTTCGATATGTGCTTGCACTTGGCTTTGGATTAATTTAAACGTAATGGATGCTCCGGCATGTGCACACTCACACTGAGCTGGCGGCGGCGCCAGGCCGGGGGAAGTCACACTCACAAAGGCACACAGATAACTCATAACACAGCACAGTAGTGTACAGTCTCAGTGTGGCTTCAACCTGCTCCCAAGTATCTGTGCAATGCTCCACACACGGTTGACCTGGAGAGAAGAGGGAGCAGGTAGAGGCCACAGAAATCTATGCTCTCTGCAGTGAGACAGAGGCATTTGGTTTATTGTTCTAGCCAACCTGTTGAATCACACTCAGTAGGGAGGAGTTTATGGGTTCAGGGGAAGGTCAGAGGTCATGTTGGCTCTCAGGCTAGTTTAGTAAGCGAGGATAATAAACCAGGCCCTTTGGTCAATTTCCAAATATTTGCAATTGTCACTTTGCTCCTGCAGCAACTCACTGTACATTCTTCCACTGTTTTTATGAGGAGAAGTGAAGGAAGGAAAGGCTCAAGAGGCAAACAGCAGTTTTGAATTTGCTTGCATGACTTTGTGCCAGCCCATGTGGAGGACGCCCGCACTCTGATATCCCAGACTTGTGCTGGTGTTGTTTCAAACTTTACAGCGCACAAAACAACCAGGGCAGAACTAAAGGAGCAGTGACAAAAACACCTCCATAAATTCAAAACCACCAACTAATATCTTGTTATGTAACAGACAATTAAACATTTTTGACTTGAGGAGTTAATATTTAATGCAAAAAGTTGACTATTTTGTAATAAAATGCTACAGTAGAGCACATAATTAAAGCAACATTGCTTTTCTTTCCCAACTATGCTGAAACTGCAATTTAAGCCACAGCACAAACCTCTTTTTTTTTTGTTCATTTAGAACATTTCTGCCCTGTATGATTTACTGTGCTTGTGTTATGTCCAGGGAATGTTGAATAAATAATCGCTCCCTCACCTCGTCTCATCTCAGTGTGCTCTGCAGAAAGTGCTGAAGCTCTGGGGAGTAAGAGGAGATGACGCTGACCTTAGACTTTGACCTCAGGT
Source organism: Solea senegalensis (assembly GCF_019176455.1). Classification (NCBI taxonomy): domain Eukaryota; kingdom Metazoa; phylum Chordata; class Actinopteri; order Pleuronectiformes; family Soleidae; genus Solea; species Solea senegalensis. Next base: position 19,869,275 of record NC_058029.1, read on the forward strand.
TGTTTTCGAGATTCCTGCTTTTGGATGGTAACTTAAACCTGGCTGAGGGAACGAGAGCTGGACTGGTCAGTTTATACAAAGCTAAAAGGAGGGAGTGTGTGTTTGTGTGTGTGTGTGTGTGCGTGCTGCTGCCAAATCCTTTCTCAGGGCATGTGTAAAATGTTGCAGGACTCTATTGGGAAGTTCACAGATTGCCTAATTCTGGGGTATAATTATTTAGTGTGTGTGTGTTTGATTGATAACAGCAGTTATACAGTACTTCACACATCCTCATAGAATAATGACATTTCAAATATTAAAGAAGAGGTGGACAGCGTGTCCGGCTCCATCCAAAAGGAAAAACTACCGGCACCGTTAAAGCTCAATAATCAAACAAATGTATCTTCCATCCAAAATCCAAAATGCAAAGTTGTGGCTTTGGTTTGTTTTGGGGTTTAATCAGACACTGGATTGAAGACATTAAGTGAATTTCTCTATTTATTTTTTACTTTTTATAAATCGGTCCAAAATGTCTAACAAAAAGCAAATGTCTCTCATTGTCCTGAGCTCAGATAATATTCGGGAAGGGTTGTTTCTGTTGAGGTTGGTTTACAGTCCAAATTGTGTTGTCCCGCATCCAAACATCCAAGGGCTCTGAAACTGGACAAATTTTCTCTTGTTTCATTCGTTCTGTGGCCGTTTGTTTAAATGTAAATGTGTGTAACTATACACCATTCGTGCACAGTATCAGCTGACCTGATGGGGGCCTCTCTCCTGCATTATTTGCCTGTCCTGCATCTCTGTTGTGTAGAGTTCTGGGCCCCTTCACACAACAGTAGGTTGGGGCTCATGGCACATTTGCATCATGGTTCTGCCTCTAGTTGTAGCTTCACAGTAGACAGAGAGGGTGGGTCTATTTTCCTAAGATGCCAGATTGTGGCAGAGAACTCAGACAGAGATATTTTCTTCAAATTGTTCAGCCTCTTCTTTTTTTTTGCTGTGCACCTGCCAAAAAAAAAAAAAAACAGTGTTGAAATCTTGTTTCACAACTTGTTCTCCTCTGCAATCTTTATCCTTTATGCCAACACGGCTGTAAAGATGACTGACAGTCCCTTTTTTTCAGACTGACGTCTCAACAAACACTGAATGTTATACAGACATTAACGCCTCCCACAAGCCTAATGATTTAGCCGACACCACAGGTCAGATTTTGAGCGTTGAGTGCAGTTTTGAGTGACACAGGTTTACAATCGGAGGTCAAAAACAGTAGAAAGTGCAGCCTCACAGAGCCACCAGCTCGACATGTCTGGAGAACTAATGCAGATCTTAACACCTTTGTCTAAATATGACATTACAACACCGATGGCTGTTAGATCTGTCATCAGTGACTGAGATCTCCCAGAACAAACAGAGCAGGAATTCAACACGCACAGCGGTCGACTGAAATATAGACTGTGAAACAATATACAACAGCAGTCTATAACTGATCCACTGTAAACATACCACAGCGATTATTACCCAGCAGCACTGAGTCACAGCCATACCATAGGTGCCTGTTCACACAGAAATAAATCCTGTTGTTTGTTGTTGTTGTTGTTGTTGTTATGTGTACGTACGTGGCCCAGTGGCTTTTCTCAGAGGAGGCAACAATTGCTCTCTGTGTGAATAATTGGAACATGGTTATTTTAGCATTTTTGTCAGCCAATTGGGTTTCAACTGTGCCAGCCTCCCTCTCTCTTTCTCTTCCCCTCACGTCCTTGTCTCATCGGTGTATCTTCAACTTCAACTATCTTTTTATTCGTAGTGATTTTCCATCTGAGGCACACGTGAACCTGAGCTTTTGTGAATTCTCAGAGGCTGAAGTCAAACTTAAATGGTGTTGGTGTAAAAGTATCTCCTTTAGTTCTCTCTGCCATGTCCAGACCAGACTGAAGAGATGTCGGCCGTTTTCTTCTCTGGCTCTCTTAGCACACACGCCCTGCTTTGATCCGGACCCTGGCACAGGATTGGTGGAATGGAGCAAATATTGACTCCATGTGAGCCAGAGAAATCACTCCCCCTTCCTGAGCTTTTTTTTGTGTGTTCTCTCTCCTCTCAACTTGCTCAGTTCCCATTTAATGTGCCATTACCTCCTTTTCTCAAATTCCCTTTTATCCCCTTTCTGCTGCTGCCTTTCTTTTTACTGCCTTTGTGTCCCTGTCCATCTCTCTCTCTCCCCCTCTCCCCCCTCTCTGTTTCTCCAGGCTTCTCAGGCTGGTCAGGCCTGTCTTCTTCCCCTCAGCTGAATTACATTCCCTCACACACATCTATCTATTGAGTGTAGAATCTCAGCTTGTTTGGGTTTCACACCTGCATGGTGCACCACACACCACTGCCTTAACCCTGGAAGAAACACTTAGCGGCCACTTTATTAGTAAACTCCCCTTTGACTGGTCATTAATGCAAATAGCTAATCAGCCAATCAAATGGCTCAACGCAGACATGGTCAAGATGAGCTGCTGAAGTTGAAACTGAGCATCCCAAAGGAGGAGAGCGATGATTTAAGTGACTTTAAATGTGGTTTGGTTGTTGGTGCCAGCTAGTTTGATTATGTGAGGTATTATAAAGATGGTAAATTAAAGGAGAATATCATTTGAGGAGAGTGGACAGGCTGGTTTGAAATGATAATCACATAATAATTAAATCACAACTTGTTACAAGCAAGCTATGCAGTATAGTGTTAAAGTTGGAGGAGATGAGCTACAGCAGAGTCAGACCACACCAGCTGCCACTCTTGCCACATTACTAGGTGTTGAGTTTTCAGGCATGTCCAGGCGACCTATGAGGACTTTCATGAAGGCAGGTGCTAACAAACTTTCCTGTCATGTCATTATGTGCACTTGTGGTTTTGCCTCCAAGTTTGAGTCAGCCTCAAACAATGAAGTGAAATCAACAGCTACAAACACTAAAGACCTGGATTCAGTCAGTCAGAAGGGAAGAAGCGTCTTGGATGGCAGATTAAATGTGCCGTTTAAAGTTCATTTGCCTTTATCTAAACTCTTGGATATACAATGACCTGGATGACTGAGCACCCCTCACAGAGAGTGGTGTTTTGGGTGTAGCTGTGTGAAGCGGGCCGATTGGTTAATCCATCGACTACCTGGATGACACATATTTTACTCCAGTTAGTACATACAGTATGAGCCAGAAATAAATGTTCCTCAGGTGTCTCTGTCTGAAAGTCCTGGACAACTTTGACTGAAAAATGGGGGGGATCAGAAATGTCATTAGGATATTGTATAAACTGCAGACATCAGGAATATGTGCAGAGTTGTTACCTAACCCTAACCCACAACCGTCAGGTTTACCAACGACCACTACTGCCTTACACACATACTGCTGCAGTAGGATGGCTTATTGAACAAGCTCTTCTTCCTCCTCCGTGAAGATGATTTCATACACTTCTAGTCTTCCCTCTCTCTCTCTGTGTTTGGACTGAACTGTTGTGTCATACTGTAACAGAACAACATGAATGGTAATGATAACAATCAGACTGTTTTTTTTTCTTTTTCTGCTCCCCTATTTTTAAACTTTTTAAGTCAGTCTGCCTTCTCGGGAGGCAGCCTGCAGCGCTTCACCACAGAACCCGACCCTCCGTTGGTCTGAAGAAGTCTGGAGGCCTTGTTAACTCTAACAGAAACAAGGGTCGTGGGCCGACTGTGTCTGGGCCTGAGGCCGGGGAGTGTGTGACTTCTCGAGGCAGGGCGTGTGTGCATGCAAGAAGTTTTTCTCAAGTGATTTGTTAGCCCCACAGGGCCCCACCACTCTGATCAGTGCCGTTACTCAGATCAGTCATCCAAGACAAATAACAGATCTGCTGCTTACATACGAACCTCCCCGGACTCACATACTCACACACCACATCTGCATGTTGTTGTCACTACTTTCTTTGCTAAGTAGGATTATTATGGCTGGTGGCACATGTCCATTGACCAAGATGTAAGTCGTTGCTGGTAAAGGATCCAGAGCAAGAGAGTCGAGGAAGGACGGAGAATAAAGAGGCTGATAGAGAGGAAAAGGGAGGGAGGAGTGAAGCAGAGAGCTATAAGTGGTCACGAACCACTGGTGGTCATGGCAATGACCTCTGGCTAATTGTAGTCGCTGATAGACATGCTGCTTGGAAGTTCAGCGATATCCATTACACTAATCACACATGAAACACACCCTGAGCTACAACATGTTTATGTGTTCAAATGCCCTCTGGAAACTACCCTTTTCTTTCTGGGTACAGAACTTTAACATCAACTTTTTTTGATTTTGACAGATCAGATCTAATCCTGCTCTGTAATGTGGTTAAGTCTTCAATTGTTGGCTTGCGGCGCACTTTGAAGTCACTAATCTCTGTCACCATCACTGCGCCCATGATGTGGGATGCCTGTCCAAGAAAAGCAGCAGCAGCAGCAGCAGCAGCAGCAGCAGCAGCAGCAGCAGCAGCAGCCTGGCTCTGGGACCTCTCCAACCCTGGGTGTGTTAATACTGTATGTGCTAGACCATAACTCACCAAGAAGCCACCCTCCCTTACACTCATCATCTCTCTCACACACACTCTCTCCACCATATTGCCTCTCTTCTCAGTGGGAGCAGGGTGGGAAATCCAGGAAGCAATCAGAAATGCCTTGTTTCCCAGAGGATCTGTAGTAAATATTTTTAGTCTCAAATTAGTATGAATGTCATTCCTTTCTTCCTACTTTGTACTTCTGCTCCCTCACACGGCTTTCTGTACCAGCCATGTTTTGACTTTCTCCTCTTTTTTCATAAATATAATGATGTTGGGTGTGTTTTTTTTATTACTGTGTCATGCATGTGACTGCTCAGAGCTCTCCAGGGCCTTGAAAGACACCATAAATTAATATAAACCACACCACAATACACATCTGTAAACAACTCCATAACGAGGAAAAACACACAACCCTCATCATTGAGATTGAGTGTTTCAGAAATGAGACCATAAATAGTCTTTTCTCGTCTACTTTTCAAACAAATTTATCAAATTAACACACGTCAAAACCAGATGACCTCTGTTATGACCTTTTAGTTTAAAGGTTGACACCACCTGCATGCCCTGAAAATCTTATCCAGACTAATTGTTTTACTATTTTTACTTATGTTGCTCACAGTTAAGACAAACCAAAAAACATAACCCTCTCATTGGAAGTAATTAGTTTCAGCTTCAGTCTTTGCCCGCAAGGATTTTTGCTGTTCTTAAAAACAAACTCACTCACATAATGATAGGATATTACACACATGATTATGGGACTTATTTAATCAGTTTTACCTCTGTAACGCAAGAGAGTCTGTCGACCTCAATAAAAGATGATGAATACCAGTCCCGTTTGAGCAAATAAAGATCTTTGTGATAAGCACAAAGGACTCGGATCCATGTGCACAAATTTAAAGCTGCAGGGAGTTGTTGATGTTATTATTCTGCCTCTGTTTAGTCTTCATGAACAGAAACAGTATTTATATGATGCCTACTTATCTGAATATCTGGCTCTGTCATGCACTACTATCAGACCTGACTGAGGGAGTGTTTGTGTGTATACAGCAGCAGAGCAGGGGCGGGTGGGCAGTTGTAAGAAGAATCGTCACAGGGTCTTTGTGCGGCAGAATTCACTTTTCCTGAGCGCTTCTCTGTGTTTTCAGTCATGCTGGGGAAACAATACTCCAATACAACCTGTTTGCAGCCGTCTCACTTTACTAATGCAGCGTTGCCTTCATCTGTTTTGACAGATGAAGAAAATGAATCACTTCCTGTGTGTAGCGTGGAAATGTTGGCACACAACCCAGGATTCAAACACTGTTATACTGAGAAACACAGAGAGAGTTGTGTGGAGTTCATAGCGGAGCCGACCCATGGCATAAGTGAACTAACCCCCTCCTTAAGGTCCCATGACCACCGGAGAGCATTTCATCACATCATTTTTTTTTATTTTATTGTTTGTGCATGACGATAACAGTGAGTCTTTTGCACATTGTACATTTTTAACTCATTTTTGATATTATTTCTACTTACTTTGTGAACGAGTAAAATGCCTACCTTTAAAGTAGGAACATGCCAGGCTGAAATTGGGATGATGCAAACAACACATTTACTGCTTTATTATTGGCGTTACTAAAGAGCCCCAAAGTCACATTTTTGCTTGGTTCACAGTCTGCATTATCCTCGTGTGGAGGATGAAAGAGCAGACAGTGGACATATGGCATTTGGAAATGGTTGAATAAATGGGCATTTGTTTGAATTTAAAAGTGATACACTACAATTTTAAGTGAAGAAGACCAGATTTCTTTTCTCTCTGCAAGCTTAAATAAAAACGTGCTTTTTTAAAAGTCGCAGACATAACACCAGTAATCCTGGCTGTGAACCAGTTCTCCCCTTGAGCAATGGAACTCACAGAGAATGGTTAAGAATTGTTTTCTGTCTTCACTTCTCTGTCACTTCACTCTGTCCTCCCCCCCCACACACACACACGGCTCCCACTGAGCTCGGTTTGGCCTGGCATTGCAAAACTGCACTGACTGGGAATGTCTGTGGATTATAGACAAATAAATATTATGTAAACTGGCATCAAGCAATTTTCTTCTTCTGCTCCTGACCACACCAACATCAGCACACATCTGCACACTCACACACAAACACCATTCCTGCTCAGAAGTGGCATGTCTCTGCGGCACACTTATCTGAGATCCAATTTGGTGGGGCATGTCTGGTTCCAAGTGTTTGACTGTGATTAAACACAGCCATGTTTATATCATTCACAAATACACTCGGCATAGCAACGACACACTCGCACTAAGTCAGCAACTATATTTCATCTATTCAGAAGAAGAAGAAATGATCATTTTCCACTTTCTGGAGCTTCTGCCGTGTTGTTTTATTGTCTGTGCCGGCACAGTAATGATAATCAATGAACAGAAAGTAATAATAATCCTGTTGTTTGTTCTTCCACAGCTCAGGACTGTTTCTGTTAGTAGATCATTATTAATGATCAGTGTGACCTGGTACAATGGAGCGTTCTTATGGTGCATTGTGTAACTAAGAAAGCCGCTTCAGAGTTATTATAGCTTAGTCAGGGCCTATACTGGTGTGTGCGCGTGTGTGAGTGAGTGAAAGAGAGAGAGAGAGAGGCAGAGGGAGTAGATGGCTTCAGTGTGAAAGATAGAATGATGGAGAGAGAGAGAGAGAGAGAGAGAGGGTTGTGTAATCTGCCCATTTTGTGTCTCCTCCTGTCATCTCCCACCCTCCCACTCCTGTCTGCCTGGCGTTACGCCACTTTATTATAAGGACCTAAAAAAAAGTGGTCGAGTGAACGAGGCTGAAAGGGAGAAAAAAAAAACCCGGAATCCTTCCCACTCTCCAAAAAAATCACGGGGAGTGACTGTGACAGAGGGAAGGCGACAGAGAGCGAGAGAACGATAGAGGAGGGAGGGAGTGAGAAAGGAGGAGAAGAAGCCCTCACAGAACTTTATCACACTTGTTGAATGATAGCGCGGATCTGGACTCATAATCACCAGCTTTGACCAGTTTAGCGGAGTGAGAACGTCTTTGGAGGAGCATGCGGCTGAGTTTACTTTCCAGGTAAAACTTTGTCAACCTGTTCTCTCTGTGTGTGTGTGTGTGTGTGTGTCCACTTCTCCACACTGAGGTTTGCATCCTCCGTTCAAGGTGTTTACGCGAACTGCTGCTGAGTTTTCAGAAACAGCGAGTAGTTGTTGAAGTTTGAGGGGAAGTCGTGGCTTTTACGCACGGCGGCTTCTCTGAGCGCACTGAGCGCTGTGTAGGATATATGATTGGAATTTTACCCGAAGGCATCTGGGTTTATGTTGACGCTCTCTCTTTCTCCTCAAGGCAGATTTAGTTTGGGGTTCTCTCTGCTGCATGTCTCTCCCTCTCTCTCCCTCTCTCTCCCACTCTCTCTCGCAGTCCCTGCGGCTGTGAGTTTATCCCACATTGTGCCACTGTAGCGGTCAGGGAAACGTGGACGCGGGTAGGGGGTCGTTACTTCGGCCTGAGCGGCTCTGTTGTGTCGGATTGTGCGGAAGCTTTGTCTGTGTTTTTCGGGGTAATTGTGTAGTCCGGTGTGGAGAAGCTTCCAGAGACCGCGGCGGTGCACCACACTGGGGAAAGGGGACCAATTACTCTGACTACATGTGGCTTGCGGACTGGTGATTGTGGTGATGCCTTTGGTTCTCGTGGTGAACTGAAATGTCCATCTGAGCAAGTCGTTTAGGATCATGTTCAGGCTTTTTCTCTTGGCAGATGCAGAGATTCCACTTGTTTCCAGTACACTTGTCCCCAGTGTTTGTGTGGTGTGGGTTGTGATGATTACAGGCAAAGCAAAGTCGAGGGATCTCCTTGAGAAAAGTAGATATTGTGCAGGAACAAGTGCATTCGCCTGACATTAGTCTCCACAAGAGTTAAAGCTCTAATGTGTAATCTTTCAATAAAAACATTCACACTATTGTCGAATGTATTCACACAACACTGGTTAAGCCTATAGCTACACACATGTCTCTCTGTGTTTGGATCACTTGTGTTGCCTGGCAACATTTCTGTGCTGCACACAGGAAGTGATTTGTTTCATATCAAGACAGACGGAAAGAGGCGACATGCTAGTCAAGTGAGACGGGTGCAGGTGTGAGATTGACTGAAAACATACTCCCTCAATCAGCTCTCATAGTTCTGCTTGACAGAGCCCATTTTCAGATGAAGGACGCAGCTTAAAAATAATGTTACATTTTTTCTTATCATGGGAATTAAAAGTGAACCAAAAGTTTTGCACTGCATCTTTAAAAGGCTCAGTAATTGATTTACTTTTACAGATGTACAACCTGTTCACTGCACAGTTTTTTTTACTGTCAAGAAACATGAATTTTAAGGACTCTATCTATATTTAACGCCACCATTAACCATAAACCACCTCCCTCAAACATCAGACCTCAAATAAAAACGACAGAACAAGATGATGTTGGATGTCGCGAACGATTGCCCCTGCGAGTGTGGTCGAGTGTGTGTAAAAACCACATCCTCGTGCAGGGTGTGTACAGTCCCAGAGAGAGGCATGCGGAGGGAAAACATTCTTGCTGTTTAAACCCATTAGTTTGTTAGCACCTCTCAGGCTTCTGCAGATTAATTGAGATGTTTGCCTGTGAACCCTGAAGGGCAAAAAGAAACGTTTGTTCAGACCTCAGAGCCCACACACACCACCTGTAGCAGGAAAGAGTGTGGCATGATTGCCCTCTAAAGTACAGTTAGGTCATTGGAACATTTGATAGAGTGTCCACTTAATTCTGATTTTAAATAAATGTATGTCAAGAAAGTTGACGATCACTGGAAAGAGAATAATACAAGTCTGTGTGAGTTCGCACAGCATATAGCAGTATGACGTTTAGATCATGGAACAGTTATTATGTCCTTTATGAAAGAGCTTATTCAACCTGCTGTGATTCAAATCCCTGTGTATGTGCAACTTCTGTCTTTATCCCTGCAGGCTCTGTGTGCTGTGGGGCTTTGTGGTGGTCACGACCTCTGTGACCAAGGCTGCCAAACGGAAGGTGAGTCATTAACTCATCGTACATCTCATCCGCAGACAATAGAGCCACAGTCGAGGGGTGAAAGGTGATCACGATCTAAGGAGAGATGCACTTTTATGCCTGTTAAAAAGCAAACTCACATGCCCGGTGAAAGTTATTGGTCACACTTGTTTGTACTGGCTACACAGAGAAACCGATCCAAACATCCACAGACAAATCAGAAATATTGCCTTTTAAGTCTGAGTCAAATCATCCGTCTTCCAGAGAAACTGTCATTTTAATCAGAAACTCGCCCTCTGTGTTCCTTCCAAACCTCCAAAGCAGAGAAGGAATTTACTGTTAAGGAAAAAACAAAGAGAGAATTTCAAACCACATGTCCCACTTGATTCAAGTGATTTGATATTAAGTTCAGCTGAACATTTCACTTCATTCTCGTTTTTTTCAAAACAATACAACCGCCCAGTTTGCAACTTTGTGAACAGACATGTACAGTCTGTATGTGTTAAATGGTTTAGCTGAGAGCAGCTATGCACTGTTTTAAATAACAACTGCTGCTGTCACAGTGATGTCATCTTTTCTGGCTGACATCCTGTCCAGTGCTGCTGTTAGCATTCCCCTCTCTCCTCCCTCCTCCCTCCATCACCAAGTGAATGCATTTTTTGTGAAGAGGAGCATTTAACAAACCAACAAACAGCCCGGCCCTCATGTGCAGACAGCACTGACTCTTTGTGGAGTCCGGGTTTTGAATTGGACACAATGCTGTGTCAAAAGGTTTCTCCCAGATGTAGATCAGACTCCGGAAATCAGACTAGTCTAATATCTGAGTGAGCTCATGTGAGTATGCAGCGGAAGAAACTCTTGACAGCCCACGGTGTCCTGCCTCCCGTGATCTGAGGACAGATAATGCCTCGCTGGGTTTGTTGTATGTGAACGACAAAAGTCTGCCAACACTCAAGATCAGTGATGTGTCTTACAATATATAAAAATGAATGTAGTCTTCCAGTTAAAAAGTAAAGCTCACAGAGTATTATATATTTATTTTATTTGACCTGTATTGAACCAGCTAAGTCAGCTGAGGACCAATTCTCATTTACAATGACGACCTGGGCAAGAGGCAACACAACAAGGGGTCACACAAATAAACAACGTCACGTGTTGAATAAAAATGGTTAAAAGCAGGTGCAACAGTTGCGAATTGTTGCCCTCACTACATTTTTAAAAGAAGAAAGCTGAATGAATGAAGTGATTCCAGTCATATGCAGCAGAACTGAACTGAAATGATGAACGACACAAAACACAAAACAGAAGTAACAGTTAGCCATCAGGGCACAACTTTGCTGGTTGCAAAAATAATTCCATTTGAATGGAAGTCTATGGTGGAATGACATGGCGCCAGTCAAATCGCGAATCTCAAGCTACCGGAAGACACTCCGTCTACTATTATTTACAGTCTACGGGGTCACCTCCAAAAGCTTTATGTGGCTCCAGCTTGTTTTTTTGTTTTTTATCAGTCCAAGCTGCAACATCATTGTTTTGGTTCCTGCTTCGTTCTCTGATACCATTGTAACCCCTGTTCAAGAGTAAAATGAAAAACCCCTCGATACATCACCTACACAACAACCGACAGCAGATGGACACTGTTGTGGATTAGGTGGAGAACATTGTGGAGCATTCCATTGTTCAACACCCCTCACATATTTCCCTCAGGAGGTGGTACATAGTGAAGATTAAACTTCAAGTGAGTTATTGATGCCTTCTCCTGGATGACTAAATAAACAGCTGTCTGCTAATAAGTTCACCATCTCAACTTACCTGCCAATGTGAACTTATACCTGCGTCCCCTAAGTGGCTATAATATTAATACAGGGGGGGTGATATCACTTTCATTGCATGTTTGGGCTTGTGAGTATTGTTTTAAGACAGAATGTCCAGCTCTGCAGCTGGACAGGGCCCATGGTACCACCAGTATAAATATTTTCTTGACAAAAAAAAAACAAAAACGAAATCACAGGGGCCTCAGAGTGTGTACCCACGGCCTTCGCGGCTGCTCGTACAGTGTCGGAGGAGTTTAACCAGTAGCTCCAGAGGTCGACGGTGGCTGCTGCAGGGTCACTGCACACAGCTCATTAATGGTCCCAGTTATGTGGCAGCTGTGTGTTTGATGTCACTCATTACGACACACACACACACACACACACACAGTCGTTATGCCTGTTTGCCTCAACCCCTCCTCATTTATCTCACCCCTCTTGCTTTCCTTTCCTCCCAGTCTCCCCCCTCATTTTACATCAGGAACACATAGAAACACACACATACTCTCTGACACACACACACACACATTGGTAGGGAAGTGGCCAACCCTAACCCTAAACCATGGATCAGCAAGTAAATGTGGTCTTTTTGTAAGCAATTGAATATTTGGACCAAAACATGGTATCTTCATGAGGCGACGTGCCTTCAAACGTTTTCAGAAACAAAAACCCACGTTTGCTGCCTTCTGCTAACAATAATGTGGACGCTGTCTTAAATCAGCAGCGTGTCAGATATGCACTCGTACTGTTAATTTTTATTGTTCATATTACAATTTTAAGAATTGTCTCCATGACAACATCATATCATATCATATTTCAGAATAAAAGCTCTGAACTCGATATGAAATTTGATTTCTTTTGTGAAAATAAGCAAATAATTTAAGATCAGACTTGTTAAATCATCAATCATAACCTAAACCCTATTTTAACCGTAACCCTAAAACCAAGTCTCAACCCCACAGAAGCTGTGAAAGATGTGAGGACCAGCCAGAATGTCCTCACTTTGTGCAAATGTGACCAACATTTGCACAAAGCTAGAAATACAAGAACACACACACACATCTATGCCACTTACACCTGTCCTGTTCTCACTTCCATTTACAAACACGACATATTTACTTGCACATTTCTGCCCGTGTACACAAACATTCACGCTGAGTGGTGGAGCGCTGATTTATGTGCTGCTTCTTTCTGAATGGAAACGTTTGTTCAGCGCCCGCTCGCGTTTGCTGCCCTGCCAGCCACAGCAATATTTCAGTTAGTAAATGAGAGGAGAAACAAATTTTACCTGCAGCAACACAAGACGACATCCAGGAAGGACCTGGCACCCACACACACACACACACACACAGTATACAAACACAAATGCACAGCCATGTTAACCTCGGTGCATTCATATCACCAACACCAATTTATCCATCTGCTCCTAAGCTGCTGCTGGCAGGTGACTGAGTCTCTCTTAAGCCCGAGTCAACCATTCAGAACTTTTATTTTGGCTTCCAATGAAGGAAACTCACGCGACTGCAGCTCATCAGTTGACTCAGTTTCTGTGGAGAAACAAAGTCCCTCCAGAGGTTTGAGGTTTTGCTACTTCTGCAAAATATTGCCATGGCGTGCAGTTTTTGAGGGCAACACTTTGTAGATGTGCACTTTTGTTTTCAAACTTGCTGGTCCTATTACAGCTGAGTGGAAAATTAGTATTTCATTCAGCTCTTTCAAGTACAAAAATCACATGGTGGACATTAAAATAAATGTAGCTCCTGGAATGAATCATCTGTTTTCAATCCCATGGACACTTTTATTAGTTTAAAAACCATTTTTCTGTGTATTTGTGTTAACTTGCTAAGTGAAAAGAAAAAGACAATCTGTTCATACACAAATGTTTTAATTTTCACAGAATAACACAGAATTATGTCTCTCTCTGTGTGTGTGTGTGTCTCTCAGGTGGTAGGTCGACAGTCTCGGCAGGTGTTTGAGGAGGAGCCAGCAGAGGGGGTGTGGTCTGTGTGGGGGGAGTGGTCAGAATGCTCTCAGACGTGCGGTGTTGGAATCTCAGAGAGGAGCAGGAAGTGTATACCTCCTCCTCCACAGACTCCTCTCCTCTCTCATTCTCCTCCTAACTGGGCAGGGTATCTACCCGGGGGCATCGGAGCACCTGTCCTTTCTCCTGTGTACCCCTATGTCCCTCCTCGTTACCCCGGGCAACACCAGCCTTATCACTCCCCGCCAATTGCCACCAATCACAATCCAGGATTGCCTCTGTATCGGAATACCCACTCAGGAGGCGGGGGATCGGCTGCTCCCGGACAAGTCGATCCATCGCCTCCTTTTTTTCAGCAGGAATTCTCCCCGACCAATCAGGAGCGTGTGTCAGTTTACCGATCCCCCTATCACACTCCTTCACAGAGCTACTCCCCACAGGCGCGGATCGCCAGGAGGCCAACCACTCCAGGAGCAGCGGTGCGAGGCGGAGGGAGCGGGAGCAGAAGATCGGTCGCCGCCAATCGGGAGTCTTTGCCAGCGAGGAGGTGAGGCTGAAATAAAAAGAAACTTGATCTTATGGCTCTCAAAGAACAAGAAATGAGAATAAGACATGTTTGGTCAGGTGTGAGTGGCTGTGATTGGAGCCTGACGAATAGATTGCGGTCAGCTGGTTGTCAGCTGATTACAGCTGGGGCATATGACCACTGTATACTGCATGAGCTAAAACAAGGCCATTATGTGGTAGACAAAAACAATCCTTCACAGAGCTTTCTACTAAATCACACATTTTTCTTCAGCACAGAGAGTGAGAGCTGCCCCTCATCCTTCCACTGACGCCAGTTCAAATTTAATTGTAAAATGTCTCGATCAGCACATACACTGGCTATAGTTCTGTCAATACTTGTATTTTTTGATATGCTGTCCTCATGTTTATTTGTGTATGTTTGTGCATTAAACACAAACACATTATTACCAGCTGTTTTCAACACATAAATATTGAAACAGTGTCTGTATCAGGAATTTGAAAGAGTTGTCGTCAACACTTAGTCTAAAGCTCTGAACAGTAATTAACGTGATTTGGAAATGGAAGGATTAACATTTGCTTTGCTCAGCAAACTCACTCTTTTCTTGTTCATGGGAAGTGAGTCTTGCATCGCTGCTGTCAGTAGCAACCATGGTTGGTTTAGGATAAATATAAAGAACTCAGAGGTGAAGATGAGGAGCAGCATTATTTGCAGAATAAAGGAAAAGTGTGTTTATACAATCAAGTCAAAGAAACAGCCGAGTCCTCAGATTATGTTAGATTAGGTTTATGCATAGAATTCACTGAGGTGCTATCTGTTAATTGTTTATGTAAAGAGGGTGTTTGTTATGATGAGTGTTGGAGCTGGTTTGTTATTAAGGTCTGCACATGCTGGTTGTAGTTATGCAAAAGAAGCTATAGCTGCTTCTGGTTCTTTCTGTAAATGTCTCTCTGGATTCGATCTTTGATCCTTTCTTTTTTAATCTTTTACCTGCAGGCCGTCCGCCATTCGTCCAGGTCAGTTTGGTTATGGCAGAGTGCCTTTCTCTTTACCTCTGCACCGCCCAAACCGTCAGGCTCGGCACACGGCTAATGGCACCGCCGCTACGCCGCTAACGAGTGGACTGTCTGTGAGTGAAGATGAGTCGGAGAACAACAGGAGGGAGGAAGAGTGGGGGAGCGACGCAGAAGACAGACAGGTGGTGAGAAGAGAGGAGGGGGAGAGCACAAAGTCACCTGCTGCTGAGGAGGTGCCCACAACGACCACGACGCCTGGCAGACCTCACCACCGTTATATCAACAGACTTCCACACTCACGCACAGAGCATGTGAGACCGTCCTCTCACTCCTACTCACGCTCCTCATCACCATCTGTACTCGGCCGCCAACGCTTTGACTGGCACTCCGTTACGGCTCCGCCTCCACCCGTCTCTCCTCTCTCACGGCCAAACTCTCCAGCCATTGCTTCGCCTTTTTCCCCTCCTCTCCACCGCTCCAGCCCTGTGCACAGAGAGAGGGAGCTACACCCAGGCTTCAGCCCGCAGGCTCCACCCGCCGCAGGGAACATCTACCCATTACAGCATCCTCACATCCCGCACCTGGGGGGGGACTCAGGCAGGCAGAGGGGAAGAGCAGCTCCTCAGGTCGTCAGATGTTCTGGCCCAGAGAAGGAGTACCGCAGGTGCTTCTCACAGGTAAAATCCTCACCTTTATGGAATATTACACTTAATTTACTAGCTCCTAATAAGTGCAGTAACTCACTTCAGCTGCTGTATTCAACTACACGGTATATATAGCCTGCAGTCGCTCTTGATTTATTTGCATGCCACGTGTTGAAGGGAGCAGTTAGGCAGGCAGGTGTAAAAGGAGGAGCTGAAGGTCAGCGCAGAGAGTATGTGGTAGGCAGATCCAACACTGGCTGGTTGTCTATGAGCATTCACATGGAAAATACCTGAGTGCCTCAGCTACTCCGAGGCATGTTTGATTTCTGGGTCACAACCAGATCACACACCTCGGTTGTGAAACTGTACACTTGAGTGCTGCGTTCAGTATCTCTGTGAGCGACTGCATGTGTGCAACAATGAGATATTGTGATACACTGGGATACTATGAAGCCTGTGTGACACTTCTCAGGTCCACAGACGTCATCTGCCCATTTTGGCAGTAGCCCATGCAGACCCCACATTGAAGGATGCAAACTCTGCAGTTTTGAGTCTGTGTGGACCGTTTGTTGACGGCACGGCTCAGGCTCCACTCTCTTGTCCAGTTGGTGACACACTCTGCCCTGTGTGGTCAAAAGAGACAAACAAAGAAGACGGTAACTGTGGAAACTGTGTTTGAGATTATGCCAGGAGATTTCCGTCGGCACCCACAAGGCCATATAAAAGAGGGCAAACTCCTTGTGAGAAATTGCCTCTACTAAAATGGAATGTGAGATTAAGTACCTCCCTCAAAGAGTCTATTTTAAGAAAAACTCTCGTAAAAAATAAATATGGCCCAAACCCTACTGCCATCTACCCATAGGAGTCTTAAATTCAACATAAAACCGCTGTCAAGAATATTTCTACTGATAATCAATATAGTATCATGCAATGAAATATGATATTTTATGATAGTTTGCTTGTGTGTTCAATGTGTTATAGAGTATATTGTACTGTACAGGGGTCTTCTTTGACGGCCCAGGTTGTGACCTGCTCTATATCACTCAGTGAGGACAGTATCAGTACAGTGAGAACAGTGTGTGTGTCAGCGTTGCCAGACACAGACGGGCCAGTCTTGTCAGATTCTGGTTGGACTCACTCTCATCACACAGGTGAGAAACTGAGGGCGACGTCTCTCTCACTCAGCTCTCACTGCCACAGGAATGCTACACTTGATTTCACTCTAACTGTTAACTGTGAGACTGAGAGTGAAAGTTGTCGATCAGGTTTTTCCAAACAAAGTGATTTTTCTCAATGATTTTGCCCATAATTTGAATTAAATAAAACATCACAAAATAACATGTTTCTACCCTACAAAATTATAATATGAAAAACCAGCCATGTAAATCAAAATCAGGTGATTCAACTCAGCATTCCGAGTGGGACTGGCTCACACATTTTCCACCTTTGGTGGTGGCTGCTTAAAATGAACTGTATAATTCACCATAACCCATTTTTAACATTTAAAAGAAAAATCTATCCTTCATGTCTCGTCCCTTGAGATCAAGAGAGAGACACAACCTCGACCACACAGGATTCAGCTTTGAATTCATCCTTGTTTTCTAGTGGGCAACAGTCTTGTACAGCTGCTTGTTTGTCATAGTAATATATAGCATTTCTGCATTAAAATATCAAAACACCACAACACTAATGTTATATATTTTTGAGTAGTGTACTTACATGAAACAAAATGTCACATTTACACGTTTACATTTTAGATAAATTATATTTGTCTAATTCTTGTGTCAAAGTCTCAAAATCCTAAAATATCAGCACTGATATCAATTATAGTGATGATGCAAAGACTTCGATCTACGGTGTGTTTGTGGACAAACTAACAAACTTCCTCTTGTGCTTATCCGAGTGTTATTTACACAAACAAACACACAAACAAAAAAGTACAGTGTGAGTGACATATTGCACAGGACTGGTGAAGGAAACTAAAGCACTCTCATCTGTAGTAGCTTTTTAAAGATTTGATCATGCAGGAGTGACATGTGACTGGGTTATTTCTGCCAGCAGGCTTAAGTGAGGCTGTAGAGGAAGACGATAAGATTGACGTTAACGAACACCACACTCAGACGCACGGACGCACACATAGACGAACATGCTCATTTTCACTCTTACACATCACATCTACGTCTGACTCTCACTGAGGGGAAGTAGGCACTTGAATCTCGGCACAGGCTGGCACTCACGGACCCTTGACTTTCTCTCTGTAGATAATTTGGCAGCCTCTCTTGTTGTCTTTCATCTCCTGCTCTCTCTGTGTCTCTCTCTGTGTCTCGGCCTGGCATTGTGTGATATGTTAAAACAGATTTAGTAGCTGGCAGGATACAGGCCGCCTGTGCGCCAGCAGCGCTAATAGCAGTCCTGTGAGGACTGAGACTGACTCATTGAGTTACACATTTACCCGACTTTAGCCTCTGCCGTGTTTGCTCCTGCATTGATTGTTGCTCCACATTTTTATACGTTCTATCATCGTGACTTAAACATAGGTTTGAAGTGCTGATGTACGCAGGACTTTGCCCAGACCTGCGTGCACTGTATACATGTGTTTGTGTGTCCGTGTGTGCATGTGTGTGTGTGTGTGTGTGTGTTTGGTGAATGACAGAGGAAGTCAGACTGAATGTGACACATCCTATTATCTGTCGGGGGAGGTTATCGCAACACAGCGCGCCTGAGGCCCATCACAAGTGTGACTGGCTCTGGTTTTGTGTATGTGTGTTTTTTACTGTTGCGTAGAAGCAAGTGGAGAACCAAGAGAAGGACAGAGGAAATGAGAAGAAGGTGTGTGTGCGTGCATGTGTGCGTATGTGTGTGTGTGCGAGAGAGTGAGAGAGAGAGAACCAAAAAAACAGTATAGGAAGCAAGGACATTTTGAGAGAGTGAGGACATTTTGGCTGGTCCTCACAACGGTTTCACCTATAAAGCTTGCTTTTGGGGTTAAGGTTATAATTACACTTAAGGTAGAGTTTGGTGTGTGTGTGTGTGTGTGTGCTCGTGCGTCTGTGTGTGTGTGTGTGCGCGTGTATGAGTGTGAATACTTGTTTCTGTTACCTCCTTTAGGACGTTTCCTGGCATAGAAATTGACCTTGTCAGGACCAATAGTCCTGATGGGGACTAAAGCCTGGTCCCACTGAGACAGAACCTCATTCACTTGGCTTTAGTTAATTTAAGGATTAAGAGATGTGAATTGCGGTTAGGTTACAGTTGGGGTTAGGTTAGTGATAGTTAAGTTCGGGATAAGGCTTTGGTTATGCTGTTTAAATGAGCGGAGGTCAATGCAGTGTCCTGACAAGAACAGCTGGGCAAACCTGTGTGTGTGTGTGTATGTGAGAGAGAGGGAAATAGGAGGGTTACACTTACTTCAGTAGTAGATGTAGTGTTTTTTTAGAAAATCTTCACACAGTAGTAGTGGGAGAGTGAACTAAAGGGCAGGGACAGGGAAGGTTGGTAGGCGGTGAGGGACAAAAAGAAAAGGATGAAGGCTGGTGAAGAGAAGTGTATAACAAAAGATGTCATGTTGGTGGAGGAGGCACAGGAGTAACAGCAGGCACTGATCAAGCAGGATGGAGAGAAAGAGAAAATGCTGCATGAAAACAAGAGGAAGTTTGTGTCAAAGGAAGAGAGAGATTCATGGAAAAGTGTGTGTGTGTGTGTAACCAGAGCAGAAGTTATTCTGTCAGAGAGAGGGGAGGAAGAAGTGGAATTTGAGTAGAAGCTGCCTGAAAGAAGACAAAAAAGAAGAGCTTGAAGCAGACGTCTCACAGCAACACATGCTGCTCCACTTTGAAGTGGATGAATCTTTGAACGTTTCCTCTCCGCTCCCCTCACTGCCCTCTTTTGTGTAAATGTTTACCAAGAATTACTAACAGTGCGTGCCTCTGCGTCGGTGAGTGAGGCGAGATCAGAGGCGTGTGGATTTAAGATACATGTCGGTAGCAGTTCATCGCGTGGCATAATCAGATCGATGCAAGCCGACATAAGGACTGAATTTTCACGGGAAAAACATGATCGCTCCACTTAAGTCCCCACTTTTGTTTAAATCAGGTAGAAACAAAAAGCACTATCATTCCTGAATGGTGAGGTCCAGATGATAGATGCTCTGAGTTGTGTAGCAGCACAGTCCCTTTAGCTTTGGGTCTACATGTGGTGCTGCGCTGCAACTAATGATTTTCGCATTAGCAACAAGGAAAAGAAAAAGAGAACCCAAAGTGGCCTCTATAAATGTCAGGTTTCATCAGTTTTCATTTAATTAATGACAGAGAGGCTGCAGATTCTCCTTGTGCAGAACATGCCTTTAGAGAGTGATTAATCACTAATTAAAATAATTGCAAATTAGTTTTTTATTGATCAGTTAATCATCTAATCCAGAGGTTCTCAATTTTTCTTAGCTTCCTAGAAGTAAAAAAAATAAGTATTCCCGTTGGAATAATTTGACTGTAAATTGTTTTATTAGAAGTAATCTATGAACTATTTCAGATTACACAATGAAAACTAATCTAAATCCTTTTGTAAGACGTATAGATATAGGTATATCTATGCAGTATATCATGATTATTGTAATGAAAGGTTGATGTAAACTCATGAACCTTTTTGTTATGTGCCACGAACCTGAAACCTGAGGAGTTTATGTTCTACAAACCAGAGACACTTGAAGTGGCCTCAGGCTGCTGCAGTGAAAGTCGCACAGGAAATATATTATGACAACTATCAACACAGGGCTGCTCTCTCTCTCTCTCTCTCTCTCTCTCTCTCTCTCGCTCTCTGTCTCACTCTCCCTGTCTCTCTCTCGCTCTGTCTCTGTCCAGCTTTAAGTGCAGACCCTGCCACGGTCAATGTTGTTGTCATGAAGTAGAAAAAGTGACCCAGATGTGGTGGACTGTGGCAGACGTTTTCATTCATACTGATCTGCACTTTGTCTTATAATCAGCGAAGGTTGTTACTTTTCAACACAGTGGCTTGTTAAAGCCGGCTTATATTTGCTCCTGTGTGCTCTGAGTTCCCTTCAAATCTTTCTTTCATGTTCCGTTTCGTCTCCTTTGGTCGTTTCCTCTCACTTCCATTCCACACTTTCCATCTTTTCTCCTAAACTCCAGCAGCCTAAGGACACACATAGCACATGCTTTCTGCAGCAGCGGATTTGAACTCACAAAGACCTCATTGCAGAAGGTTCCAGTCAGAGGAAGCAGTATTCGGGTTTTTTATGTTGTTCAGTGTGGGTTTTGGGATGTGTTAGGAAAAATGAGTCCTGGAAACATAAAGCAAAGCTGTTCACACTCTCTCCTACACTAATGTGTTACTATAGAAACATGTGCTGATTCAGTAGTTATCACTGTGGTTTGTGGAAATATAGTGGATAGTGTCACAGAGGAAGTGGAACGCTGAAATATTGTCTTTTTATGTGTCTTTGAAAGTTCTGTTTTTTTTCAATGGTCTTGTGATTAATGTTGTTCACTGAGTGTTTTTCTTATTCAGTCTTTTTATGCCTTTGTGCAGGGGACAGCTGTGGACAGAGCAGACACATTATATTTATGGGTTGTCTGTCCATCTGTCCGTCCGTTCTCCAGTTCATTCCATTCTTGTGAAGAGCAACTTGAGGGAGTCTTTTCAAATTTGGCACAAACACTTGGACTTAAGGATGATGTCATTAGATGTTGGTGGTCATAGGAGTCACTGTGACTCAGTAAATAAAAATAAATAAATAATTTCCCCTTGTGGATAAATCAACTTGTCAGCATTAATTAGCTCACAATTGGACTCACAAATGACCTGTTTTTGTTTCTGATTTCTTACGTTGGCTTCACAAAACATGTTTTTGGCTTCTCTTGAACATTAATTTCCTATTAAATCAACATGCCTGTATCATATCCGGTTAAAGAAGACCTTAAACTAGTGAATGAGACCATCAACCCCTCAGGAAAACGTTTACTGACATTATTAATCATTTTCCCATTGACTTCCGTTCTTTCTTGTGTCCTACTTCCTCGACTTCACTTAAATATTTTACATACAGTCTATGACGGTAATTCACTTCTCTTGTCTTTTCTTCACCTTGAACAGTTGGTGGAAGTGTTTTGAGGCTTGGACCCAGTTCTCCTGTGAAAACAACAGGAATGTGTCTCTCTATTGGTTGAGCACACAGCGTGGGGGCCTCCTCCTTCATGTCTGTGACTGTTGTTGATAGATGAGCAGTGTTTCCTCTTGAGAACTCATGACTTCCCCCCCAGGGGTCAAGGCTGAAGACTGGGTGGTGCTGCGACACACGGCCTCAGCCACAAGATTAGCCAGTGGATGTTAATCGCCGAGGACAAGTGCATACATGAGCATACACACACAGAGTATTACATATTTCATGGATTTGTGATAAGTCCTGCTGTGTGAAGAATGTCCCTTGGTTGTTTAGTCTGTGTAACGCTGAAGTAATGCTCCAGGAATGACCGGCCAGGCCTTAACCTGTACGCAGTCGCGAAACAGTGTGGCCAGATGTGTGATACGTGGAGAATGATTGAGCGTTAAGGAAGACGACAGGGACATGTCACGTGGACTAACCCCACGGAAAGTCATTCAGGGTGACACACACTGTGCTCTGGCCCAAAACTCATCATCTCGTCTGGACTGGTGTTTGTGTTTCTCGTGTGACTGTCATGTGTGATCAGGACCTTGGCTTGTGTGTGTGTGTGGATGTGTGTTTATGTCTTTGGCTCTCAGGCAGCAGTGCCCAGCACACACATACTTTCTCCCTCCTCCATAGCAGTAAAACACATCTGCAGCTCTCGCAGCTCCTGTACAAAAACACAAACTGCACCTCTCACCAGCTGCA
Source organism: Solea senegalensis (assembly GCF_019176455.1). Lineage (NCBI taxonomy): Eukaryota > Metazoa > Chordata > Actinopteri > Pleuronectiformes > Soleidae > Solea > Solea senegalensis. The sequence goes on from NC_058029.1 coordinate 19,891,667, forward strand.
TTTTATTTTTCCCTCTCTCACCTCCTCTCTGCTCCGTCTTTCGCCCCCGTCTGTCCGCTGCCCAGTTAGTGCCAGTTTTACATCTTTCATTTCTTGCTCCTTTTATTTTTACTCTCGTAAATCTAACTGTGGCTTCAGGTCGCCTCTTTTTCAAGCGCTGTAATAATATTCCAGGAATGTGTTGCGATAGTCTGAGTCAGTAGTGGCTTGAGTTAAATCCTGATTTTACACAGTTTTCATCATCCGTCTTATCTGTCTTATCTGTGATTATTATATCATGTTTCCCAAAAGTATTTGGAAGCAAGAATGAAGGGACAAAGTCAAATGATTTCCCAAAGTGTCATTAGAGACGTTTTTTTTTGTCTGGCCTCTTTATTCAGGGGCTTATTGCGATTGACGTTTCCTGTTCATCCTCACTTTCAGTTTTACTGATCACTTAAACCACTTTCAGTGGTTGCCAATATCATTTTCAATACTTGATATTGAAACAATATGTCACTTTGAAAGTGACAGACCAAGACAAACAACAACAAGACAGGAAATCCACATCCAAACATGCAGATATTAGGTCAGATTAGGTTAGTTTGACCACACTATAAATTGACCGTACGTGCGATTGTGAGAGTGAATGGTTGTTCATCTCTTTTGACCTGCGTTGCTCTGGTGACCTGTCCAGGATGTACCCCGCATTTCACCCTGTGTCAGCTGGGATTGGCTCCAGCTCCCCCCCGAAAATGGATGGACAGAAGAAATCAAGGGCTTTTCTAGTCTAGATGACCACTCAAAGCTGCTTTACACTACAGTTTTGCCATTTAAGCATCCATTCACTTATACTTTCATACCACCATACTTACACTTTTCTATCACTCATCTTTCCTTCCCTTTCACACGCTGCCGGCACAGCTGTCAGGTTGAGTGTCTTGCTCACATCGAATCGAACCCACAACCTTGGAGTTGAAAGACGACTCGCTCTACCACTGAGCTACCGTCGCCCCTACCCTCAAGTACTGATGACTGTAGTACTTGAGTATTTTTATTGCATGTTGTTACTGGGACATTTCAGTTCTACTCCGTGCCCTTTCCATGAAACGCTGCGTCATTTTCATCACAATCAACCCAAGCACAAATGAGGAAAGCCTAACAGTCATTAACTGTCTTTTTCCAGTGTATTTATAGTTGATTTGATTGGTTGATACACAGGTTAATGAACTGGCATGAGGTCAGGAAAATCTTGAAACTCAATTTGTTGTAAAATTTTGCCAAGTCACTGAATGACTCTGACTATGTTACAAGAATTCTTGTGGTTTGAGTGTTTTGATTTTGTCCACAGGCCCAGACCCATCCTCTCCACATCTTTAAGTATTTTGCTTCTGTTAAAGCAATCGCTCCCCTTTCTCTCTGACTTTGGCCCATTCAATCACTGCCACTCTCCCCTTTCTCTCCCTTCTGTCACTCCTCCCCTCCCCTCTCCCTCAGTTCTCTCTCCCATTGGCGGTTATGAGGAGACCTCCTAACCCCGAGCTCACAGTAAACTGGGGGGAAGCTGGAGTGCACCAGCCTTCACAATAACGCACAATTTCTCCAACAGGACCATGAAACACCATGAACACGTCTTCTCGCTTCTGTTTTTACTCTCACTTCACCTCTCCGCCCTCTCTTTTCATTCAGCCCATTAGCCTCCCTCTGTTTTTACACACCCTAAACTCTTTTGGGAGGAGAATCTACCCGCCCTGTAGCACCCAAACAATCTCAAACGCATGAATGCACACACTTGACGTTTTCTTGCATTCTTTCTTTTCTTTTCACATCGTCCTTTTCTCTTTTAGAGAGGCTCCCTCATTCTCATTTCTTTTTTACCATACTGAAGCATAACACTGCTGCACACCAACCATCCAAGGGCATGTGCTGGAGGTTTTTTTGTCTACTCATTGTTTATGGTCTTACAAGCACACCCACACACATGCAGTGATACACAGAAAGGATCCAGTTTATAAGGGGGGCCCAGCATGTTTATGTCCAGCAGAAATATTTACAGCCATTACAAACCGCATTTGTCACAAACATCTGAGCAGCTCGACAGGGTCACATGCGTACGCTGACCTCCAAGGGCCTGCATTTACTCACGTGTTCAGTGGCCGCAGCAAAGATCCTCTTCAGACCTGTCATTGACATCCATCTTGAGTAATCTGATCAGGAGTGGACATCGTTAAGTTCACTCCAAACACAGCCAATGGGTTCTGAATGTGTCAGTTAGTTTAAAGACACATATATTTATTAATTTTGGGGGGTGGAGCATCAAGATTTGCACTTGGGAATGGATAGTGTTTCAGAAATGGCAGTCAAACTAGTCCGAAAAGATTTATTTTGCACAATTTATACTGGGAATTCGGGTCACAATAGTTTGTCATCTAAAAAGTGGGTCGGTGTACAAAAAGTTTGGGAAGCACTTCTTTAGTATCCTGTCCTGAGGATGCATTAACGACGGCCTCCAGCGCTGAACTCCTCTGACCAGCTGCATTTTTACAGTTTTTTTACTGTGTTGGCTATAAGAAAAGCCACCAACTCCACCCTCGAAGCAGTGGAAAGAGATCTAACACGTAGGTAAATTCTACAGGAACACAATCCAGACCCTGTGAAAGCACTACAGATGGTCCAAAACACGCCGGTGTGCCCCTCTGTTCATTGAGCTCCCTTAGCCACCCGCATCAAATTCAAATCACTGATGCTAGCCTACAAAGTGCTCCATGGGTCTGCTCCCACCTACTTAAATGCTCTCCTAAAGGCTTATGTTACCCCTTCATCCAAGGATTGTCGTCTGGTGGTGCCAACACCCCGCACAAGACAATCCAGACTCTTTTCATGAGTCAGAACAGGGAGTCTCTTGAGAAGCTCTTGAAAACCCAGCTCTTCCAAGAGCATCTTCTATCCTAGCACTTACCTTTACCTGTACTATGTCCTTCTTCACTCTCACCCTCCATCAGTCCGCTGTTCCTATCGAGGGGAGTTTTTTCCAAGACTTCTTCTTTGTAGCTTATTCCTCTCTTGTAGGTCACTTTGGATGCAAGCGTCTGCTAAATGCTTAAATGTAAATGTAAATGAGTAAGGTCTGATGCTGAAAGACCCAAACACCTAATGTCCTCAGGAACATCACTGATGATGTGTCCCAATACTTCTGCAGATATACAGAATATCGTCCAATCTTCTGATACTTAAGAGCCCATGTGTTGATTTATTTGTAGCCACCACCACAATATTAACAATGATCAATAAATGATTCTGATTCTGCTTTATTCTCATTAAAAAGGAGGGTTTTTTTCTCTCCACTGACACTAAGCGCTTGCCCATTGTGTGAACATTTGGGTTTCTCTTCTCCTCTCCTCTCTCGAATATTTGTTGTGATTTGGCGCTATACAAATGAAATGTATTTCACTTGATGATTTCTTTTTCTTTTTTGAACTGTTGAAATCTTATTTCATGTCACAGTAGCGTGAGTGGAGTCAGCTTCTCCTGTTGCTTTCCTCTCTCTAACTATCACTTGTGCCGAAAAAACACAGAACGTTTACATAACACAAAAAAATTGTAGCGTTATTCTGACAAAAAAACAGACATTAAAATATATATAAACATGTAAGTCTGACTGAAATTGCACTAAATCGAGTTTGACTACAGCAGAGTCGAGGTACTTATGTATATAAACTTCCACTCAGACTAGAGTCGGAGACGCTCTGAGCATGTGCCAGAGGTCCCAACCCCGCCTAACACCTGGAAATAATACAAGAAGCTGGTACACAGACGAATAAGCTGCTGTGAAGTACGATCTGATCACAAGTGGTCACAGGAGAAGCGTCCGGGACACGTGAATGTCGAGTGTAGACAGTCATACTTAAAGCTGTCCACATGTGCGGTGCTCTCCCTGGACCGTCTTTAACACCAGGTCTGAACGGGACTGAAACACACTCTCATGATGAAGAAGGTTGAACCCCACTGTAACAAATTGTCCATACATAACTCATAACTAAGGGTGGCATGAAGAGCGTGAAACGTTGGCCGAGTGCACTGCATAAAGTTTGACAGCCTCTGCGACGGCCACATGCATTCCTTCACACACAACAAAGTCAAAGTGTGAAATTCAGCAAGACTAGTGTCAGTGAGTGCATGCTTGCACTTTTTTATGCATGATATGCATGAGAGTCTTTTAGTTACACTTTGTCGCAGAGGCGGGTTCACATGGGAACTGTCTGGTGTGTGTGTGTGTGTTTTTGTGTGCATAAATTTGACTGCTCCCTTGCTCTTGTCTCCCTTGATGACGAACATTCCAGCTGTTAGTGACAGCTGTGCGAGAGCAGAGAGGTAGAGAAAAAAAAACTAAAGGGAAACAGAAACCAATCAAAGAACCAGTGATGGCAGGAGACGAGAAGATTGTGAAGCTGACAGAGATTAGAGTTGCAAGGGAATCTGAGAGCTCTGTGTGCGGCATGCAAGAGTTCAAGAGTGTGTATGTGTGTTTAAACCAGCTGTTTATCACACGGTTGTAAACTCTGGGAGATTTTGACTGAGCAGGATGACTGCAGTTTCCCAAAAGAACCAAAGTAACAATACCTGGTTAAAAGAAATACATGTGACGTGTTTGAAGAAGTGTGTGTGTGTGTGTGTGTGTGTGTGTGTGTGTACACCTCTTCTGCTATATACAGTGACTCTGTCAGGACCAGTAGTCCTCATGGAGGCCAAAACCTGAGTCTAATGAGGCACAATTTAATTTTGAGGCGCTGGTTAAGTTTACGGCTACGATATAATGTGTGGTTAGTTTAAGGTTAGGCAGTAAATTGTTATGGTTAAGGTTGGACATAACCCAAACCTTTATTGTGTGTGTGTTACAGTTAGTGAAATAGAAAGCAGCAGAGTCTGTGATGATCTTTTAGCTTCGGTTTGAGTGCAGGTACTTTATACTTAAACTATTTCCACTATATGGCTCTATAAGGGCCCCGTCTGATTAAGCACAAGTTGGACATGTGTTCATACACACAATACAACACACACGCAGTCATACATGTGCTCACTCAGTCACTAGCATTCTGTGGTCATGCACTGAAAGCCACAGTGGATTTATGCGAGCTGTCGCTTCCAAAGAGTTTATTATTTCCATATGCTGCTAATACACTCACTGACTGCCAAAGCAGCAGGGAGACGCGTGTGTGCGTGTTTGCGTGTGTGCGTGTGTGTGTGAGAGAGAGAATGTGTGTGTGTGTGTGTGTTTATATAGGGGTATGGTAGGGATTTGCTATGATCTTAAGTTAATTCTCCTCCTCTTTTATGCACAGTTTTTTCCTCACTTGTTCTTGCAGCTCTCCACTCCACCCTTACTTCTCCAGGGAGTGGGAGAGAAACAGGTTTAAGAGCTGGGTGATTTCATATCATTTCAATGCATGGCACTGACGCTTTTAACATTCCTCTCTGTCTGTCTCTGTTTCGCTCTTCTAGGTGTGTGCCGGAGGAACGCTGGACTCCAGAGCAGAGCAGTGTGCAGCATTTAACACTCAGGAGTTCATGGGTCGCCTCTACAACTGGGAACCTTTCACTGAGGGTGAGGACTGAGCTAACGCTCACACAGTGGTTTCGAGTTCAGCTGCATGCACCTTAATGTGATAATGGGAGAGGAGGGGAAAGGAGGGGAGAGGAGGGGAGGGTGAAAATTGTAAGGAAAATGTGTGATTACTCGAGTGAAGTGTTGCTCTGGCATCAGTATTTGTTTACAGGCCTCAACAACACGCCCAACCCACCACCATCCCCTCCTCTCATTGGCTACATGAAGGATAGTGAGAGGGGAAAAAAATGACTGGAACTCAGTCTGATTTCATTCTTTGCACAAACACTCTCATTGCTCTCTTTTTCCTCTCATTTTGTCCATCATGTCCCTTTTACCCGTTCTCTCCTCCTGAGCCTCTCCATGACTAAGTACACAGATTCCTACTGAGTGAGATAAAGCAAGAGAAAGACGTGGAGAGGGAGGTGAGAGGTGATGGGATGCAAGCGTTTCATCACATGACCACTGGGAGAAAAGGGAGACGACATAGTTTGTGTGTGTGTGTCGGTGTCTGGTTTCTCTGTATGCTCACTCCCGTGTGTGTGTGTGTATGTAGTAGGCTGTGGGGACAGATGTTGATTCAAACCTATCTTTGTGGTTTTTTGTGAGGACATTCTGGGTTTAATGGGTTTTTTGAAGGTCAGAATTGGGTTTAGGTCCGAATATACATTGTCTGTGTGTGTCCTCTAAGAATGATGTACAAGAACTTTGAAGTAACTTTGCACTAGTAAAGTGATACAGCTGCACACAGGTTGGAGTATGACTGAATATACGGAGAAGCATCCACAAAACGCTCAAAAGAACCCGGCCGTTCAGCAGTTTGACAGAATAAATGCTTCTGGCCCTGCCCACCAGTCAGTTCTGATAGTGTTGCTTGACAGAGCCTGTTTTTCTCATCTCTTCACAGAGACCAGAGGTTGAATAATAACATCAGCAACAACCAAAATCACCACAAAGCTTTACTTTATTCTCTTATACTCTTTATTCTGGAGAAAGATTGTCTTGACCATGTCTACATAGACAGAAGTATTGAGTTGCTGCATTTGCATTGGCTTCTTTAGATATTTGTGTTAACAAGCAGTTGAGTGTACCTAATAGTAGTGCCTGCATTCATGCCTTTTGTGTGTGTGTGTGCTTGTTTACCTTTTGTTAAGTGTACAAAAGTTCAGCGCTGTGGACAGTGTGTCTTATTTCCTTTGTTTTTTTTACTGATGGACAGCAATAGAGGAAGAGAGAGAGCACTGAACAGATATTTGAGGAATTTGATAGAAAAAGGGGGAAAAAGATAGAGAGACTATTGCAAATGTAAGGGGTTTAGGACGTGAGTGAGGTAACGGGAAGAAAAACACAGCTGGTGGATGATATAAACATTATTTGTCATTACACTCGCCTCGGTGTATTTACAGTACGATTTTATTGGCCCCGAGGACAATCGGCTTAATGGATCTAAGATATTATGTGGAAAAATGTTTGGACACGTATGTTTGTGTATCTGTCTGTGGTCACTGTATCAGCTGGTTCTAGTTACTCAACACACTCGCTGTGTGACTGGCAACACTATTCCACTGCATACATTGGCATATTTTTATTCCCCCATTTAAATAATACACACGTAGCGCTCTTATCTAAATATACGTAATACACAGAATTGAAAACAGAGACTCACAAGAACAGTATTTATTAGGTCAGGACAATAACACTAAAAGTAAAAGCTGCGCTCATCAGCGTTTTTAAATTAAAAACAAGCCAGACACACGAGGTCATAATTACAAACCCACAGAGAATCATTTCTCAACTCTGCAGTTCCCACTTTGAGCTCACTGTTATTGCTTTTCCAGCCCACGACTTAACTGTCATGGTTCATCACTCGGGTCAGCCTCATGTTCAGCCTCAGCAGAGATGTTTACAGTAAAAAAAATGAAGCCCCTCTTCAACACTGCTCACCTTCAAATTACCAACATGCAAAGTTAGCAACAAGCCACTGTGCATATTGGACTTCTATTGGTAGAAAAACATATCTTTGCCTACCCCATAATAACCTATCACAATAATGTAAATCAGGTAATCTAGGACCTCCTTTAACATCAATCTTCTGCCTTAGGGAAATCTGTGACAGGAGATCACTGGGCAGTTCAGACAGAGATTCAGTGTTCGCTTATTCATTGTTCTACTAAGCAGCTGCACATACATGTTCCTCCAAGTCAAGTCAATTCAACGCTTTCTTTCCTCTTACATGTAACAACCAGGTTTGACCAAAGTGCTTTACAAAGTAAAAAGGCAAACCTACAAGGTATAAAACATAAGAAGAATGAAAACATCAAAGTAAAACAGTACAATTGTGAAATAATAAAATGGTAAAAAAAAATGGTTGCCCTGCTCCAACACACCTGATTCAAATGATCAGCTCATCAACAAGCTCTGCAGACGCCTGATAACGAGACATTTATTTGAATCAGGTGTGTTGGAGCAGGGAAACTTGTAAAACATGCAGGACAGTGGGTCCCTGAGGACCAGGAGTGAGAAACCCTGATCTAGATAAACGTGTTCTCATCCTGATGTGAAGGCCAAGGAGAAGAGGTGGGTCTTTGAAAGTGATTTCAAATGCTCAAAGGTGGGGGCAGCTTTCATTTCAGTTGGTAATTAGTTCCATATTTTGGGGGCAGCTACAGCAAAGGCTCAATCACCCCGAGTTGTAGTCGTGTCTAAAAGCACATCTAAAAGCAACCTGTTGTTAGACCTCAGAGCTAACTGCCCATGCTCCAAAGCAACCTAAAAAAGAAAGAGTATAAATGAGAGATGATAAAAATAAATGCTATGATATTTGTGTCCGTGTGGGCGGAGCATTTCAGAAATAGAGAGTGATTGGTGTGTGTGTGTGTGTGTGTGTGTCTGTCAGTATTCAACCCTCTTATGACCATCAAGATAATGAGGCTGTCTGGATTTATTTAGATTTTATGGCTGTAGAATTGTCAAAATAATTTCATTGAGTGAGTGCTTCTGGCCCTTTTTCCGAGATTATTCACTTTCAATAGCTGTCAGTTATTCAACCTTTAAGGAATAAGCTGACGTCACAAACATGCGACGTGCTGGTGAATCTCGTCTGTGATTGGATGGTCGTCACGCGGAAGTCCTGAGGTTCTACCGTAATGACAAGTATATGGGCGCAAAGCTCTCGTTCTCTGCTTTCCGGTATCCATCCATCTACCGCTTTATCCTTCACATGAGGGTCTCGATATCACAAACGGTCTAGGAGTTACGATAATGAGAAATACGCATGCCAAATCCTGTCAGCGATGACAGGGTGGTCACAGAAGGGTGAATGACCTGTAAATGAGACTTCTTTTTTTCAGTAGTTTAATTTAAGTGTGAATTGTTATGGTTGTGTCAATCCTTGGCCAGTGTTTGGATACTGTGTTATACTTAGGTTGTTTCACAGTTAAATATATTAGTTCAGGAGTATAAATCTGGTTTCTTCCCACTACTTCAGTACTCCAGTTTCCTATGAAAATCCAAAGACTTTCAGGTTGGGTTGGGCGATGTGGAAAAAGCACTAAAATACCTCTGTATTTGGAATTGTTTTAAAATCACGCTATGTAAAAATATCACATTTTCTTCAAAAAAAAATCAGTCAAAGAGCTTTTGTTTTGAACAAAGTAACCCAATAGGAACATCTGTTTTTGTGTAATCCTTTCAATAACATTGCAGTTATTTCCTTTAAATGGCCATTCTACCTATTATTTCCATTTCTCTGGCGCAGGTGCTCTGCTGCTCAGTTCTTCTTTGTCCAAGGAAGAACACGACAAGTCAAACTTAAAGAATCATCTTATATGTGATGGTTTGTCAGAGCTGACAGAGGCAGATGTAGTCGAGGCATGCTGTACATCTGTGCCAGTAGTCCTCACCGGGGTATCGGCTGGAGTCAGACTGTCTGTATAAACATACAGGGGCTTTCTCATTCCCACTCGTCTCTGTGTATGAGTGAGTGGGAAGAGTAAGATTACAGTATTTATCCTGACTCGAGCTGCTCTTAAATTTTCTGCTTCTGCTGTGCGTCTTTGCCCTCTTCTCCAGTCGAGCTTATTTTAAACCCTTGTTGCGGAGAGGAAAGGACTGGACAGGGACAGAAGAGGGGTAGAAAAACAGAAAGACAAACTCTGATGTAGGGAGTTAACTGAATAAATCAAATTAATCACGATATGTGCATTAGAAAGACACAGTTGAGTTTTTTTCACTGACAACTATTTGCAGATGACGTCAGTGGGGTCAGACACACTCAATCTGTGCTGGAGATGATCCTTTTCCACTCTGCTAAGTAAACTCTATTGCACTGTTTACTTCAGAGTTCGAGTCCCATTGGCTGCAGCCCAGGCCTTCACATCTAAGTTCCCTTCTACACACTGGAAACCTTTTTATTAACCTCTTCGGGACCTTTTCCGACATAAACACTGACCTTTGTCAGGAACAGTATTCCTCATGGAAACCAAAGCCTGGTTCTCATGACGTTGAATATTCCTGAGTTATTGATTTGGGTTTGATGTAAAGTGTGAGTTGTGGTTAGCTTTAAAATATAAACATGTCTGTTTAAAGCATTGTTAACCCTTCTGTGAACATCCTGTCACAGACAAGATTCAACAGCGTGTCACAAGTTTCTGATGTCAGATTATTCCTAAGCAGTTAAATAACTGCCAGATATCGAAAGTGAAAGTTATCTTGGAAAACAGAGCAGAAAGGGGCAGAAGCACTCACTCATTGAACATTTTTTGACAATTCTACAGCCATAAAATCAATATAAAGCCAGACAGCCTTATTATCTTGATGGCCATAAGAGGGTTAAATGAGTTCACACATTCATACTGCTCTCTTTGTGTGCCCCTGCACTGCTGCTGGTGTATACACACAAACGCTCCCTCAGTCAGGTCTGATAGTATTGCCTGACAGAGCTGGTTGTCTGATAAAAGATGACGCATACATAAAATGTAACACCAAAAACAAATATATACACTTTACACATATCACCAAAAGATGCGTACTGCAGCTTTAAGTTTAAAGTTGTGAGGCTGTCCAAAAGTCAGTGTCATAACAAGGAAGGCTGCTTGTGTATGTTTGTGTGTTTTGACACTGAATAGTGTATTAGTCATCCAACGACTCTCATCTGCACACGCAGCGCTGCATGTACTTCCTGTAAGTACTTACACTGCACTGAACACGTTCTACTCTGTATGAGTTTTTATGCCTTCAAGGTGACAACTCTCTAATATATGTACTGCTAACTGTTGTGGCCTATGGTTTGGAGCTGGATGGTTGAACTGTAAAGCTGCCACTGCACTTATAAACCACATAAATGATAGTTCTGACTAATGTCCCCCAGGGCCCAGCCCTGAAAGCAGTAACACTGTAGTTTTGTAATCGCTGCACGTGCAGGTGTTGTTTTACTTGAATATTCCCTTTTTTCAGGCCTCTTCCCCTCTCCACACACCCATCCTCCACTCTTCCTGTCCCACTGCCTCTCTCTCTCTCTCTCTCTCTCTCTCTCTCTCTCTCTCTCTCTCTCTCTCTTTATCTCCGTGTTGGAGTTAGTTTAGACGGAGAGATAGTGGGGAAGTATATTTAGACAATATATATTCCACTGTCTGAGCACTAAGCTCAGAGAGGCAGAAAGAGAGAGAGACAGTAGAAGTGATAGAGAGGCCAGAGATGGAGGCAAAAAGAGAGCAAGCAAAGCAGGAGAGAAGTAGTTGGAGACGAAAGTAAGATAAGGACTGAAAATAGGGAGAGAAGATCAGATTTTTGGAGCTGGAGAGTTCTCAAGCATGACATCAGGACAGGAATTAAAGAAGAGGAGAGAGAGAGTATGAGAGAGAGAGCGAGTGGCAATATGTCTCCCACTTTTAACTCCCCCTCTCTTGTCTGTCAGACTCCAGTCTAATCTCACAAAGATAACTATGATGGACTGAAAGAGAACAGCAGTGGAGAGAGGGAGAGAGTTATTAGCTAGAAGGAGAAGATTGATAGTGGACCAGTGGTGGTAGCTGTGTTTAAATGTAATGTCTCATGGATGCTATCTCTTGCTCTTGTACAGTAGCCATACGTAAATTAGATTAACAATTGTGTGCTGTTACATGAAGTGATAATAAATTGATATCAGTAAAATAACAAACAATATATGAAGGCTTTTCAACATTAAAAGCCTTGGGTGCTGAATAGGTGGCTGCTTCTGGCTCACTTTCATAAAACAAAACTGTAATTTTGTCACTTGAAAAATGTATTTTGTTCTTTAATCTTCTCAAACGTAATCTGAACTATTTGCTAAATTAACCAAACTTGAGGTAAAAAGCATTGAAAAGCATGTTGGCTTTGGCAAACTCCTCAACATCCACAGCTTTTAATGTTGGAAAACCGACACATTGAAGTCGAGAAAAGAAACGGAGAACACACAACTGATCCCTAAACTCCTGCACACTGATTTAAGGATCTTGGGGTGAGGGAGCACTACACAGAGAACAGTTCTATTTGTTCCACTGCCTGTGGGTTATTACTTAGCTCATTTTAACACATGTGCTGCGTGTTTCGAGGAAGATAATTGTGAAATATATCTCAATAGATTATTTTGGACTTTTTGTCAGAAAATTCATGTACCTAGTTGTACTTGGCCTTATTTTTTCTGCAAGCTTGTGGAAAGATAAACATTCAGTCTCACCACTTCCACCCACTTAGTGAAATTAAATACATCCCCTAATGTCCTTACATATTTTGAAACCATAGATAAAAGACACAAAACTGTACATGATGTTTTTGGTGAGAGAACTTTAAATGTGCCAGGTGCTTCCCTGGTGCTGATATAAAGCCTTTGTGTTTGCCATCACGATAATTGTTGGTGGTGTCCTGCTGCAAATGAAACTAACAAAACAATGACATGGCATCTCAACAGTCCAGTTTTTGTAAGTCCTCTCCTTTGTCTAGAGGTTTCAAATCTTTTATAAAGAAAATTTTAATGTGTTCTTCTTGTATTACACCTGGAAAAGTATGTCAAATTCAGTGAAAGTGTGTGCTGTTTTTCCCTTGGCGTTCACTAAATACTATAGTGGTATTGCATTCTCCCGAGGTCAGACAAGGTGAAAACAGAAGTCTGGTATTTGACCTTTCCTCTTTGATCTTGACCATCTTCTAAGAACCTCTTGACTCTGAAGATGGTATGAGCTTTAGATTATATGACTTTGATGTTTTGACATGGGAGAGTAATAGAGAGTGACCCCTTTACAATGTGTCATCTAATAGTGATATTATATGAATACTAGTATCAGAAACAAAGTTTTAATACTTTATATTGTCCCCTTTCTTTGTAGAGGTCTCTATTTTTCAAAGCAGGATCATAAAACTATAGAATGTTTACTGATCACTCTCAGCAAAGTGCCCTGTTGTTCACATTTTTATACAGTATTCAGTGGGAACATTTCTGACTATACCCACATGGAAATCACAATTTCAGGAACACAGAAAGTGTCCTATTTAACCCTTGAACTTTCAATTACACAACTCCTCCCTCTCACCTGCAACTATTTGGTCATGTCAATATGTCTATACCAGACAAACACTGCCTTTTACACGTGCACACAGATGGACACACACCAGCTAAGCCTGAGGCCTTCAGCTTCTGTTTCACTCCCCCTCTCTTACCAGTGAGACAATGATGTAGGAGCCTTCCACTGCTCCAGTCTTCTTTAAAACAACAGTAAAACAATAATTTGACAATTTTGGTTATGCATCAATTCAATATGCAGGTAAAGTGGTATTTTAGTTTATGACCTCAATGAGATTTATTGGTGGGAAGGAGCAATTTGATTTTTTTCTTTCTTTTTTTTTTTTACGAGGCAGGCCTGAGGATGTCTTTGACTACAGGTAGACACACCTGGTGCCTGTAAAAAAAAAAGACTCAATACTAAAACTATAAGTCTGCATGTTGAAAAAGGGGTCATCTAAATGCCACATATTGAAAATGAATTAAAAGTTGGTTGATCATAGTGTGCAAACCTTTGTTGGTGCTTTGATGATCAATATTCATCTGAAGTTTAGCATAAAGACTGGAAACAGGAGGAACAAGTCTTAAGTCCCAGAACAAAACCTCAGAGTCATCACAGGCATCGCAGACACAATATCACAAGACCCCACCCACGGCACCGATACTTCACAATCCTTCCCTCCGGACACAGGTACAGAACACTAAGATGCAGGTTTTAAAAAAGAGCCTGATCCCCTCTGCTGCAGCAGTTTTAAACTGTAGTTAAACTACTATGTAAAACCATATACAGACCATATCAGTTTTTCACTAATGTTTAGTAATGTGTTGTGTTCTAAATGTATAGTCCTGTGAAAATGACTATCCCTTTGGGACAATAAACTAACTAACTATAACTATTATAACTACTATTCCCTTTAAAGTGCCCATGCAGTACACTCCTTCATACAGCTTATTCCTTGCTCCCATTCACCTTTTGAGATCTTAAGTTTTCACGCATGTCTTTTTGCCTTCTTATTCTCCAAGTGCTAATGGTTACCTTAAAGCATTCTTGTCTCCTCCCCTGATTTTTCCCGTATGTTATCTGATTTCACATACCCTGTCTCCCTACAGCAAGCACCCGTTGGGTTCCTCTCATAAATCTAACCTTCCTTGACCTTATGTTTATACTTCTCTTCTGGGTATATTTCTCCTGGGAAGGTGCAGCGGTGAGTCCACTTGCACAAGCAGCACTGGAAATAGCCTATCACTCTCTCAGTGTATGACAGTCATGTGTTATATAGTCTGGCCTTGGTTTCCTGACCACATGGTAAAACGTTCATCACCCAGCTGTGTTCTCTCCTTGCCAGACAGAGTCACACAGGCCATCTCATGGTGACACGCATTAAAGACGAGTATGTATGCTGTGTAGTAACCATGCTTCGCTTAATTTCTGTGTTGCAGTTGGTGCAGACAAACAATGCGAGCTAACATGCCGACCTGCCAGCTATCGATTCTACGTTCGTCAGGCCGAGCGTGTCAGAGACGGGACTCCCTGCTTCAACGTCAGCGCAAATGACGTGTGTGTCGAAGGACGATGTCTGGTGAGTGGATTTAAATGTGCTCATGTGAGATTTGTGCCTCAAGTCCCTCGTGTCTAGTCTGGGTTGACAAAATCCAGAATGTGGCTGTGTTCGTCTCATGTCTGCTGGCTGATTTAAGCCTGGCATTCAGGTTTGGAGTGTCTTCCAATCTTTTTTATGACCCTATTCTGGGCCTCTTTTCTCCTCTGTATCTGTCCCTCTTTGTCTCATTTGCACTCTCACTGTCTGAGCTCACACTCATTCCATGCTTGTGGTTTTGGTAGGAATCTGATGAGCAACACGTACCCATTTGCACAAACACACAACACTGAACACGAATAGCCATTCTGTCCTGCCCCTACCCCAGTGTCTCTATTGTTCCCCCACCCCACTTTTCCCCGTTGTTTAATCCATCACTGACGTCTTTTCTCCTTCCTCTCCTGCCAGACGGAGGGATGCGATGGTGTACTGGGCACCGGCTCTGTGATTGACAAGTGCGGAGTGTGTGGTGGGCGGGACACGTCCTGTCGAAAGGTGACAGGGAGCTTCCAAAATACCACAGTTCCCCTTGGTTACCACAAGATTCTGGACATCCCACCTGGAGCTACATTCATTAACATCACGGAGAATAGAGCAAGTCCCAACTATCTGGGTATGTTGGACATTTCATTTGGACAGCCTAAACAAAGTGCTATCCCTAAAGAAAATAACCAATAACCCAAACCTTAACCGACCCACAATTCAAATCTTAGCCCAAAACAGTGCCGGTCCTGGAGAGGTAACAAATACAAGTGTGCACACACACACACACACACACACACAGAGTGAGAGAGAGAGGGTGCTAAGGATTTCTTGAATAATACTGTTTGCAGCTCCAGTAAAATTGAGACGTTGGCAAGGAAATTTGAGATTTGGCCCAGGAGCATATGTGTGCTGGCCTGAATTAAGACTGTAAATTTTGTGGCCTTGTAGACTCGGGGCGGATAAAGCTTGTATTGTTAGAGCCCAATGGGAGCTAGTGAAGTGTGCAATGTGTGTGTTTGTCTTACCAGCATTGTGTGTATTAATGAGAACACTCCAAAGTCTGTGTTTGTCTGTCTAGGAGTGTGTTTGAGTCTACTGGAGGTTTCCCCTCAGAATTCACCTCTGTGTGGCCTGAAGAATTCAAAATAATGATAAAAAGATGAACTTAAATGATGATTTACTTCCTCCAGCCATGAGGAGTGGAACAGGAGCTTCAGTCGTGAACGGGCGTTGGGCTGTGGACCCACCAGGAGAGTATCAGGCAGGGGGGACTACCTTCACCTACACCCGACCTAGAACAAACGTGGAGGGGGAGGAAGAGAAGGGAGAGTCCCTCAAAGCCCCGGGACCTACTACCACACAGCTACAGCTATATGTAAGTGCTGGAACATATAAAGCCATTTTTAACCCAGTAAGTTAACTTACATACATAGTATGACATACACAATTCATGTTTTTTGTGCTCTCCCACTTTGTGTCAAGATGATCCTTCAGATAGGCAGCATTATTTTAGCATAAGCACATCAGTCTATCCATGGCTTAATTATAACAACTCTAACCTGAGGCTAATGTCTTATTAAAGAAAAGAAATCATGTGGAGCTGCAGACACTTGCTGCCAGGTGGTGGGGGGGGATAGTAGACATCCATTGAGGCCACAGTTTGATCATTTCTGGGATCACCTGCATTTTTAAGACTTAGTGGGATATAGACTAAGAGGTAAAAAAGCAGAAAGGCTATAACCACGGCAGCAGCCTGTGAGGCCAGAATGCTCATTACACGATGGATGGGATTAAAATAGAAAAACAAATCTATTTGTAGATCTTAGCCACTGCTGCCACTGTGTTTGTGGCACCCAAGGGGCTTTGTGGTAAAGATCCTGACTAATACCTGCACAATTCCAGTAAAAAGACTGTAGTGCATAGCTTTTAGTCCCACATATATATTCAAGAAAAGCTTAAAATAGCCACAAGGTTTCGTTTGACACTGTTGCTCTTCTAATGGCTTTATCCTCTGTACTCAAGTCATTTGAGAACATGTCATCTCTGGTAAAATATAGCAGATCTAAATGTTGTTGCCACAAGACACTTTTTACTGTGTTAAAGGCTGTAAACTAGGTTTTATTGTAGAGGGAGAAACCTGATGGCAAGTGTGCACCCTACTGAGTTATACCAGAGCATGACACTGACCCTCTGTCACTCGTTCTGACCCCCCGTGAAGAAAGTGCTTTTCTCTTTTGGGATCACTAAAGTTGTTGGAGGCTGTTTTTTGTTACTTGTCTACTTTTTTTCATTGAGTTGTGTTTGTTCTCTCACCTGGTTTCGCTCTGCAGATCATTTTCCACAAAGAGAACCCGGGAATCGACTACGAGTTTTACATCCCTTTGGAGAAGAAGGAGGGAGGGAGGGAGAGGGTGATGGAGCTAGAGAGAGAGCCAGCGAGGGCGCGAGAGCCAGCGAGGGCGCGAGAGCCAGCGAGGGCGCGAGAGCCAGCGAGGGCGCGAGAGCCAGCGAGGGCACCCCTTCGTAGTACGTCCATCACACCTTCCCCTCTCGTGTTTGGCACAGTTTGTGTTGGCTGTGTTTTCTGCATGTTCCACACAGTAGCATGGACAAAACTACAGCTGAATGTTGTGTGTGGCAAAACAGAACCAAGATCTCCACATTCATTCTTTCCAAATTACTCAAGGAAACATAATCTCATGTCCTTGGAGAGCGATCGAAGTGTTTACTTATTAGGCTGGGTGTGGTTGCCGGCCCAGTGTTGGAGATTTGTGTAGAAGTGTGTTTGCTTGTTTGTGTATGACCTAGATGGGAGACTATGTAGTCCACATGTTCGTTGTCATGAGACCCTGACTTCATCATGACATCATGAGCCTCTGACTCACTGCCTTCCTCTTATTCTCAATAATTCAACATTTATGTTTTTGCCTCTTTCCTCACACTTTTATCACTCTACTTCCCTCCTCCCTGTTTCTGTTTCCCAATCTACTCCTCTTCCTCTCTTACCTTTCCTTCCCTTTCTAATGTGTCTTCGTGTCCTCCTTCTTCTCCCAGGTCCTCTCACTGTGTCAGTAGAAGACTCCCTTCCTGCTCCTCTCCCTGTTTCAGTCCCTTCTTTGTCCTCCTCCTCCTCCTCCTCCTCTTCTGTATTTTCTTCCCTACCCTCACACCGGTGGACACCTGACAGGGTGCGTGCTCAAGGATCTGCACCCAATAGAAATGCCCGGATCCCCCCTCGCACTGACCTGCCACTGGACACTCTGCCACCATTTGTTTGGCAAAAAGGCGACCTCACAGAATGTTCTGCTACTTGTGGCAAAGGTCAGTTTCTAATAGTGTTATTATGTGTTTTGTTACAAATCATTGCCTCTTACACACAGTACTTCCTTATTTTCATACATTGAATGACATGATGTCTCCCTCCTGTGGTTGATGGCTGCAAGTACAAGGCAGTAGAAGTCGAATCCTTGCCAATCTGTCCACATGTGTTTCTGCAGGTTCTCAGTATAGAGAGATTCTGTGTATAAACCGTCATACGAACGAGGAAGTCCCTGACAGGAAATGTGACTCTGCGGCCAAACCCGTTCCCGAGGAGGAGCCTTGTAACACCATGCCCTGTCCACCATTGTGAGTTTATCCACAGTGACACTGGAAATATACATTCTTTAAAGATATTGCTTTTTTAAAAAGCAGTATGTTGTTTCCTGAAGCAACTTTCTTTTCTATTTTGCTTTTCTATCATTAACAAGATGTTAGATTCTTCTTGGCAAAAAGGTTCTTATGCAGTGCAAGTTAACAGCTAACAATGGTGCTGACTGATGATTTGATGGGTTTCAGGACCCTCATATGTAATGTATAATATACAGTGTAGTTGATATTTGGATAATGGACATCATTGTTAGTGCATGCATACAAGTAGACTGGAATTAATTCAAAAACACCTGCATGTCCTTGAAATCACCAGCATATATTATCTATCTGTGGTTTGAAAATAAAAATGAATGAATGAATACAATATAATCAAATCTATAATGGGCAAATGTTCCATTTTATTAAGACAATGAAGACATTTGACCAGCGTTTACCTTTAACTCGTCCTTCTGTGTGATAGCTGGGAGGCCAGTGCATGGTCAGAGTGCAGTGTGTCCTGTGGCCGTGGGTTACAGCAGAGGCAGCTCCAGTGCAGGCAGACCTTTGGGAACCGCTCCACCATGGTTCACCCACAGCGCTGTGCCAGCCTCACCCCACCAGACTCCACACAGGCCTGCCAGCTCCGCCTCTGCTCCCACTGGGAGGTCAGCTCAGACTGGAGCATGGTATGTCCACAGCACTAGTTCTTGCCTGGACACTGCATCTGCTCATGTATAGTTAGTATATAAATCCAGTCAAACTATTTTGTGTCTATATAGCATCAAATCACAACTCAATTTTAACTTTTCCTTTTGATCAACTCTACATATCGCAAAATGTTCTGTCCGTCCTTTTCAAGTCTTTTTTCTTCTTTCTCACAGTGCTCAGTGGACTGTGGAGTGGGGCGGAGAATGAGGAGTGTGCGCTGTGTCACCGATCAAGGCAGCGTGGTAAACGACATGGAGTGCAACTCCAGGCTCCGCCCCCAGGGAAGTGAGGAGTGCAACATGGGCCCCTGTGTCACCAACTGGTACTTCACCGGCTGGTCAAACACTGTGAGTACCACACAGACGGACACAGAGGAAGAAGTTGCCACATGGTAATCCTCAACATCCACTTTGTCTTCACCAGTGTTCGGCACAGTGTGGCCCTGGGGTGCAGAGGAGAGAGGTGCTGTGTCTGACCCGAGGAGGAGTCAGAGAAGGCACAGGAGAAGTGGACTGTGTGGGAGATAAACCAGCAGACATGAAGGCCTGTAATGGAGGCCCATGTGTGCCAACAGCCATGTGGTATAGCAGCCCTTGGACACAGGTAGGAAACATAGAACACAGGGACATATTCACTTTTCTTTTTACATTTTTAAAAGTTTAAAAGTAGTTTCTTGTTAAATGACAGTTTTCATTTGTAAACTCTGATGGTGTTATTCATTTTATTTATGTATTTGAATGTAAAGCTGCAGTGTGCACGTTTTGGAGATGTTGATGTTGATGTTATGAATGAAATGAATGCTCTGTCAAGCATTAGTATCAGACCTGACTGAGGGAACATTTGTTTGTGAACAGCGGCAGGACAGGCGCGTCAAACTGCAGACTATCCGGGTTGTTTCAGCAGCAGAATTCACGTCTGAAACTTTACTTGGGGGCTGCTTTGTGTCTTCAGTCGTCCTCCATCCTACTTGTAGTTTTGACTCCGTCTGTCTTGACATAAAACAAATCACTTCCTGTGTACAGTGCAGGAATCTAAACAGAGAGAAAGACGTGTGGAGCTGATCGGTTTAATCAGTGTTGTGTGAACTCTGTAACAATGAACGCACAAAAGTTATTCCAGTGTGGTCCTCAGTGTGGTAACAGACATTTGTTTATATTTAAAAGTTACCCAAGACTTACCATTTTAATTAGTTTTTTTCCTTTTTTTTGTTTATGCAGTTATACATTTTACTTTTGTGTCTATAGGTTTAGATTGAAGCAATTGTTTCACTTTGCATTAGCAGTGCTACAGCGTCTGTGTTCCTGGTGTGGTTGACATGAATGTTTGTTCTTTCCGCAGTGTAACGTCCAATGTGGGAGTGGAACTCAGCGACGAGACATCATTTGTGTCCAAAAGTCAGAGAACGACTTTACTGTCGTAGCAGCCACTGAGTGCGCTCATCTAGACAAGCCAGCTGCCGTCCAGGAGTGTGACATGGGAGAGTGTCGGCCTCAGTGGTTCACGACGGAGTGGAGCGCGGTGAGAGATGAGGAGAGATGAATTAGATCAAATTAAGTGAATAAAAGTTGAATGATAAAGTCCAGTGACATCCATTACTGAGAAACAATGTTGGTCTAGTTTTCTGTTTTTATGGTACGCTTCCAGCTGATTTCTCCTTATGGTCTGCTGCAGCAACATGGTGACCCAAGATGGTGGCGTCCATAAAGCAAGGCCCTTGCCTATCGTACATGTAAAACGTTTATTCTAAGGCTATGATATTTATTTTAAAGCCATCATCCACTTATACAGACATACTTATGGGTAGTGTATTCAATTTCTGCCAATAAACCATCAACCGTTAAATGTTACACACTAGAAACTAGTGGACAACTTCATAGGAGTGTTGGTGTTTTATATGCTAATGATGTTGCGTTTGTTGTATAATTCTAATAATGTAACAAACTCTCTGTCTCTGCTTTTGTTCTCAGTGCTCACGTTCTTGTGGGAAGGGCTTACAGATGAGGGAAGTACGGTGTCTCACACCAGACAAAACACACAGCCACGAATGTGATCCCAACACCAAACCTGAACAGGAACAAATGTGCAACACAATTCCCTGCAGTCCACAAGTCTCAGGTGGGTGTGTGCCCAAATGTAGCAGTGTATTTACTGCTTGTATGTATTGGCTTTGTGCCTAACGACACTCTCCTCCTCCTCAATCACAGACGAAAACTGCCGGGACAAACGTCATAACTGTGTGATGGTGGTGCAGGCCAGGCTGTGTGTCTACTCCTACTACAAGTCTGTGTGCTGTGCCTCGTGCACCCAGAGTTCTCAGCGTGCCAAAAGGCAATGAGACAGCCCAGGAGTGCAGAAAATCAAGGGTTAGGTGAAAAAAAGGGCTGATGAGTCTGCAGAAATGGACAGCCCAGAGTAGATGTGTGATGGCGTGAGATAACATTCAGCTATTTTCTCCTGAATCTTCAGGTAAAACACTGTGAAAGTAGCCCATTCCCTGTGCCTTTACCCCGTATACAGTTTTACATTGTCGTATATTCCACTGAGCTTGTTTCTGTTCACTTTGTGCATTCGCTTGAACAGGTTCACTGTGTGTGTCAGTCACACAGGACTGAGTGAAGGCTCTTTTCAATGGCTGAGAGATAATAATGGAAGGTCCTTCTTGAGGACACAGCTGCTTTTGTTTAGCATTTTGTTAAGATTCATACTTACCTGCAGGATCCTAAGGCAGATTTATTCAGATGCACATACCACTAATTATGAGCTGAACAATGTGTGTTCGATACTATAGTGTGTTCAATGTAGTTCTACGTGTGTTGAAGATCTACTGGAATATATCTACTATGATTCTGTATACTGCAGAAGTCCCCCACAGTGGTAATTCCCCAACTGAGCTAGAAGGATTTTACACACATACTTATATACATATATATATATATATATATATATATGTATGTATATACATTTTTTTTTTTTTTTCTGTTTGCCAAAAATATTTCCTTGAGTGTCCTCTTATTGTTCATGTCAGTATTTGAACAGAAGAACCAAAGGAGTGGGGAGATGGTGGCAGTAAGTGACCAAATATAAGTATCAGAGCAGAACAAGAAAGATATTAGACAGGAATGTTCAACAAGCAGCTCACGCTCTGTACACTCCTTCAAAACTGTTTGTGTCAATGTACATGTTGGTCTTTTTTTAAAGAGATTTGTTGGGAGTGGCGTTTAATGGCACCGTTTATGGTGTGAAGACTCATGGTTGCAGTTATAACTAAGCTAAAGATGGTGCTGCTCAAAACAAAATGAAAAAAAAAACATTCTATTAATAAGTAATAAATTGGTGTTGGTTGATGGTTGGTTGCTGTAAACTCAACATCTTGTCAACAATTCATGTGAAAAGACCAAAGCCACTAATGATCTGTGTGTTAAGAATTTATGACTTGCTGACAGTGTCTCTACACTCTTCATGACCCAAGTCTACTTTTCCTACTGCGGTTTGAAATGGCAAATGTAGTGTAGTTTATTTTATTTTTTTTAAAAAGAGTTTGTTTGTTTTTTAATCCGCTGTGTAATTTAGTCTTACCCAGTGTTACACAGACTGTAGGAGATGTAGCGTTTGCTTTTTCCACTGTGAAATAACACAGATTACTGAGTATTTATGTAAACAAAGACAGTTTATGTGAGGTTTCTAAATAAACTGTAGTGTTTATTACAATGAAGGAGCATATCACCCAGAACACTGGGCTCATTCATGTTTTTTTATATATATTTTTCAGACCAGTGTAGCTTCATTACACAGAGTATAATAAGTCATAAGAGGCTTTGGTTACTCAGGCAGTAGTTGTTAGTATCAATTCATCCTCAGCTTTGGTCTTTTCATGGGATTTGCTGACCATTTGAAAGCAATGTATAATAATTAACTCCTGACTAACCTTTTTATTATTATTATTTTAGTAATCTCACCGTACCATGACTATTGGGCTGAGGTCTTTAAGAAAAAAATCTTAATGTTCTCCTTGTTTCCTCAGCTCATTTCAGTAATACATCCTTGCCATCATCGCCTGCCTTCTTGGCAGGAGAGGATGAATCAGTCGTGTGAGAATAGGAGACACCAGATTTAAGACTGAGGAAGCTGCTTTTAATAGGTTAATGTATGATACGGTCCTAATGCAGCCATTCTGCTTCAACCTAGAAGTAAATATATTTCATATCAAAGTGACAGCCTCTGTAAATGTGTGTAAGTAATCTTTATGCTTTTTGGTGTTTTTACTTGGCTCTCCTTTTTCCCGTTTTCCTTCACCTCCCACCAAGAAAAAAATACACTTTGCCCACTCAGAGGTGAGGAGGGGTCTGTATATTTGTCAGATATGTTTTAATGTCTATAATTTCTCTTGGACATATTATAGTTGGTGCTTATGTCTTATAACTAAGTCTCTTCATCAGAAGTTGTAGGCTGCATTTATTCACATCTAACTCTCATATAATGATTGTATTTTGCTCTTGACAAGTACAAATGAAATGTGTGCGTGTATGTGTGTGCGTGTGTGTGTGAGAGCGCTCGTGAATGTTTTGCGACTGAGGCTTTGAATGTGTCATTCGTGTCTCTAAACCCTTGTAGTAAAAAATAACATTTTATATAAAAACAAAAATTGAAATGATGATAGTAATTTATCTATTATCTAAAGAACATGTAATTTATTTTCTGTTTTTAAGGGGCCTGTAGCAATTTATTTTTGTCTCCACCAGAGTTTAATGAGATTGTTGTTATTGATACATGGTCAGTTTTTTTTATTATTATTATCATGCAAAAACAAAAGCAGTTTGGAAGAAATTATTAAATGAAAAACCTAAATTTCAAATAAAGTTGAAACAACAGAGACATGAAGTGGCGTTTTATGTCCTGTTTTTGTCCAATGACTGAGATGGACGTGTTGCTGATGTATCGTTTTCTTCCATATGATGGTGCCATTGAGTCTTCTACCTGACCAGACTGAGCTGTCAACAAAAATGAGTCTCCTACTGAGTAAGTCTGTTTTATAAGCCAAATTCACATTGAGACTGGACTTATTTAGGCTCTTTTATGTTATTCAATCTCTGAATATTTTACATTTGCGTTACAATTACAGTGTCATTAAAGAGCGATTCCAAAATGACACTGTGACTTAAGTCATATTGGTAGATAAATGAGAACACACACAGAAATAATCCAGGACCTGAAATAAACAAGGCTTTAGTGGTGTGGAGCATTTTGAATGTGCAGTGTGATGGTTAGGTATCTGATAATAAATAGTGTGTTTTATAGCTTTGTTAAAGCTGCAGTGTGTAACTTTTAAAAATAAACAAATGTTTGTTACATTCAAACCATTGTCAAATGAGTCCATAAAGTTTAGGGAAATTCTGATGTAACTGTACACCACAACTGTACGCCACTTTGACTGAAAACACCACAAAAGGTAAATAGTCCTGACTAATGCAGACGCTCGCTCACTCTTTGTATATGTGTCACGAAAGCGTTGTTTCCATCATTGTGCAGTTCGGTTTGGAACAGTAAAGCCCTCGGTCAGGCTTGTGTTTCAACTGAGACGGTGCTGCGACAACGAACAACGACATCGAACGTGACACAACAGACAACAATGGAGGACATCCATTCTCTAAATCTGATCTGGTCTAGCTCCACCTGTACCGTACCAAAACTAGAACAATTGGGCCTGGTTATTTTGGTGCTATTCATATTGGAAATGTAAAAAAATACGTACTACACAGTACTGCAGCAGAAGAAGACATGTCGTCTTCACAGCATCACTCACTGCAGAGGCTCACTTCATATCTGTTTTTACATCCATCAGGGTTTTTTTCTTTACCTTTAGATCATAATTGTTGTGAAACATAAAAAATATACCTTTAGTGCATATGATTCACTGCTCTGCTTATTCTGTGTGGTGGGCAAGGATGGCGTGATGCTAGTTGCAACAGAGGTTACACACTGGAGCTTTAAATTGTAATGTTGCTAAAAGTAGGCCTAGTCTTCCAACTTGTATTTGGATATAAATGCCTTTAATGTCTTTATAAAAAATGTTTTATTATTTGAATGTCTATTTTTTTCAAGACAAATGTACTGTCTTGTTACGATTTTAGTTGAAACATAGTCCCATTTCAACTAAATCAACATAAATTCATATCCAGGCATATTAATATTAATATAAATAAGATGTATCTAATTATGCAACTTACCTAGTACTTAAATCAGCCTGTAAAATCGCCACCAGGTAGTTGCAGAATTAAAATCATATTCATCATTTTCATGAAACAACAGGACGTGACACTAACATATTCAAGTGAGTTCATTGCACTTGCTGGCTGTTTGTGGTCAGGTTTTTTTCATCCATTTGCAAAGAAAGATCGGTGGTAATTAGTTACAATATGAAAATAATAATAACAAAAAGTCTCCGTGGGGTGTTTATAATTTGTAATTAGTTGCTGTACATGTGCACAAAAACAAAAGTGACTGAATTAGCAGCTCAGAGAGAAACTGAGGAACATATAGAGAATATGTTTGCGCTTCCATTTGCGTGCGCCGTTTCTTTTTCATCATGCTGGTGGTGGCGTGATTTCTGCCTCAACATCGTGCACATCCACGGGCTCAGCGGGCGTTGCGTGTCCCTGCTGGGTTTGTAAGAAGCCCCGGGAGTAATGATATTCATGCAAGTGTGTGTGGGTTGTTCTTGTATGTGTCACCTCTTTAGGACCTTTCCCGGCATAAACACTGACCTTGTCAGGACCAGTAGTCCTCATATAGGAACCAAAACCTGGTCCCAATGAGGCAGAAGCTCCTTTCTGAGTTTGTTTAGGATTTGAACATTTATGGTTAGGGTTAAGCTTGGTTGTGGTTTAAGTATAGGAATCCTGTTTGTTTAGGTTGAACAAATTAACTGATGTCCATGCAGTGTCCTCAGAACAACAGCTGCACAAACCTGTGTGTGTGCATACATGTCAGTATATTTATTTATTTATTTTATGTACTTCATTAATACCCTAGGGATATTTCTTTCTCTGCATTTAACCCACCCTCGACTATAGGCTTTGAGGACAGAATTTCATTTGAAACTATCTTTGTGAGGACATTTTGGCTGGTCCTCACAACTGTAAAGGGCTTTTTGTGTGTTGGGTTAAGGTTTTGGTTAAAGATTTAGTTAGGCATTTAGTTGTGATGGTTCAAATTTGGGTAAGGGACTGATGAATACATTGTGTCCTCACTAAGCATCGTGTAAGTAAATGTGTTAGTTTATTAGGACAAATTGTGGTTCAAACCCATTGTGATGAGAACATTTGAGCAGGTGCAAGCCTTTTCTGATGGTTAAGATTTTGATGATTGATTGATTGATTGCATTGATATTTGGGTAAGAGTTGGGATTATATGTCTTTATATGAGATGGTTAGTTATGTCTATGGGTGTCCACAAAACTAATAAAGTGTGTGTGTGTGTGTGTGTGTGTGTGTGTGTGTGTGTGTGTGTGTGTGTGTGTGTGTGTGTGTGTGTGTGCTCACAGAGGGCACGAGGCGAAGCAGGCAGATGGTGACCTTTGGGAGTAAATTACCATGAACCCTGTGACTCTCTCTTGTCACTCAGTCATGCTCACAATACGCGCGTCACGCACACACACACACACACACACACACGCATCTTCAAAAATGAATTGTTAAATATTATGGGATAACGCTGTGGAGCAGTTAACACTGAGCGCTGTCTGACTGTCTCCACACAGACCAACGCTGGCCTCGGTTTTGTTTGAAGTACAGACTGTAAAGTAGGCCAACTCCAACCCGGAGCGATCTCCCCTCTCCTCTGTCACACATTTCACTCTGCGTGGGTGTGAGTGTGTGTTTTCAGGACCAGGCGTGAACAGCTGTAGTGGTCGTGATTGGGTACACGGTGTCAGCAGCGCGCTTTCAGCTTCACGTCAAGAGGCATCTTTTCAGCACCAAGGCCAGGGCTCGCGGCTAGAACAATAGGCGGCTCCGCTCGCCGTGTCGCCAAGGCAACGTCCGAAAAGTGTGGGCCGCAAAACCCGTTTTAATGTGTTCAAATTAATGATGCTTTGTACGTATAAATACGACACGCAACGGAGTTACCAGTAATTTATTTAGGTGTTAATGTAGTCAAATATGTGGGCGATATATTTCAGTTTTTCGTGCGAGTCCGTCGAGTAAAATTACCAACAGTCCCCGGGAGTTACGTCACAGCCTAGCAACTGCTTTGATGCGAGGAGGGGGAGGGGGAGACGGCGAGAGAGAGAGAGAGACAGAGAGGGAGTGGGGGGGAGATAGACGGTAAAGGACGTAAAAAGCATTCAGCATTTGGACGAGTGGGACGCTCCGGGAAAACGGGACGTAAAGAGAGACATTTAAGTGAGGAGAGCTTGCGTTAACTGCTGCAGGAGTAACGGTAACACCGGAAGAAGCCACCGCTACAAAAGTACGAGCAAGTTCAAACAGTTGCCCGCTTAGTTAGTTTGGCTCGTCACCACTCGGTCATTTAAACGCAACTTAGAGTGGTCTGTCGTCAAAGTGTTGTCAACTAACTCGCTGTGTGAGTCGAGAGGCCGGCGGTCGGTGACGAGCTGTCATTTAAACTCACCTGCCAGCAGCAGGACTCTCCTCCACCTCCACACCCGGAACACCTGGCTCACATTTAAAACACAGACGAGCCTGTAGTGTCTGTAGTACCGCGAGGAGGAGGAGGAGGAGGAAGGCACAAAGAGAGGAGAGAGCATCAAGAGAGAGAGGAGGAAGGAGGACGGCGGCACTGAGGGAGCGGAGAGGACAACAACGGGGAGAGCAAGAGAGAGCATCCCTCCGTCATTTGTGATCTGAGCTCATCTGTGAAGAACGGTGAGCGCTTTCATGTACAGTATGTGAGTGGTTTGGTTCTGGTGTGCGTGCGTGTGTTTATGTGTGTGTGTGTGCGTGTGTGCACGCGCGCGTGCATATATTTGTGTGTACATTGCAATGAGGGGGAGATCGGACAAAGAGCAAGGGAGCCCCATGACATCCGTGTGTATGTTGTAACCTACAGCTGGCTAAACAAAGAAACCGCTCTATTGCAATGGTTTTCTCCCAGTCACCCTTTTTATTCTCGTTCACACACACATATACATATATATATTATATAAATATTTACACACATACTATATATATATGTATGTATGTATATATATATATATATATATATATATATATATATATATATATATATATATTATATATATATATATATATATGTATACATAGTCATTATTATGAACAAGCATGCAACCTGCAATCTTTCTACAGTGCACACAGTGAGTTTAGTAATCAGCACACTACAATAGCACACAATGTTGTTGAAAAAAAAGAGACAATATGAGTAAACAAAGCAGGCGTAAAAATAAATTTAAAAATAAAACGATGCTATATGTATATTAAGTACCATTATCGTTTTTTGATTGGTTAATTACCATTTTTAAATTACCATAATTGTTTTTTCCCCAGAAGCCACTGGAGCCCTTTGTCATCAGACTGGGCCATAAACAATCAAAAACAATGACATTAATAGTCTTTACATTTATTTGCATAATTAACATTTTATATTGTCAAAGCACATCTAAATATGAGGGTTTTTTTGTTTGTTTTTATTTGTGTATTTTTCGTTTTTCAAATCTTACAACTAAAAATATTATAATGCTATTGTGGAAAAATATCAGATGCCAAATTATGAATATAATGTCCCCAGGGAAGGACAACAAAATTATTGTGATATCATTGGAGTTTTAGAATATGTATTGTAGTAATAATAATATGTAATATTGTTTGTGTCTGTCTGATTTAACTTAGAAAGTTACGAACATATTTTGATGAGATTTCCTGGAGATGTAGTTTATGGGCCAAGGAAGAAATAATACGATTGTTTTGGTGATCTGGAGTTTAATATATTGAAACTGTGCAGCCTTGGCAGATGTTTGCGCTGTCTGAGTGCTTTCTTTATTTTCTTTTTTAACAAGGTTTTATTTTTGTCTTCACATGTCTGGCTGGGACCTAAAGACTGGTCCAGCATCAGTTGCTCCTCTCTGGAAACCTGCTCCTGATCTGTTTGGCCCTCAGCCCCTGCAGTACCCAGTCGCCCTCTCCACTCTGTCCCAATGAAGGAGGCTGATGCCATAAAGCTGTTTGTGGGGCAGATTCCTAGGAATCTGGAAGAGAAGGACCTCAAGCCTATTTTCGAGCAGTTCGGCAAGATCTATGAGCTAACTGTGATTAAGGACAAATACACTGGCATGCACAAAGGTAGGTCTTGCCTTTTTGCCTTTTTAACACAGCTTTAAGATAGATAGATAGATATGACTTAAACAGATGTCTGACAGATAGATGGGTGGATCGTCCTGCGCTGATTGTCTTATGTTTCCATGGAAACTGTCACACATCCTCTCGTCTTCATCCCCTGTTAACAGTGCAAGCGATGAGATCATCTAAACAGACCATGTTATTACATGTCTCAAAGCATGTGTTGCAAAAAAAAAACAGGGTGCTTATGAGAAATGTTATGGAAATCAAATAGAAAAAGTAATCACAAACATATAATTAACATTTTATTAATGGCCTTAAACAAAAGATCGGGAATATTCTAATGTAAATATACATGCCGTCTTGGTTTCACACCTAGAAACACACACACTATGAACAGATTAGGCTATATGCTGCAATCAGTGTAATGGGTCTGTAAGCCTGGGTGACACAGGGGAAAGAATCTGTTGTTTTGAGAATCCCCATGCTCAGAGTAAGCCTCTCATAGAAGCAATGAGATGGGACATGAGATGTGTGTGCTGTGTGTGTATTTTATTTATCTCATGGCATTATGTTAACTCATTTCATGTACAGTCAGTGTGAATGTTTCACTCCTAATGGTCAAATCTTCTCTCTTCTTTACCCTGAATCTACATTAGTGTCTCAAGTTGACACCCAAATGCTAACCTGCTGCTAATCTCGTTGTCTTAGTGGTGGTGACAGGTGTAGTAAACAGCTCTGGCCAGCCAGCTCTACTACCTCCCCCTCCCTCACACACACAGACACAGGTACAGCACATAGGAAAACAGAGGGAGTGTATTTGGAGTGACTGTGAGGCATGCTTAGTGGATGGTAGGTGCTGCAGGGCAGGGATCTGACTGTGCCCAGTCTGTAAGGCCTTGTTAGCCCCACGCACGTCTGTGGTGCTGTCGTGTGCTGACTCGTGCTGTGCCGTTCTGAGCTGTGCCGTGCTGTGAAGTGTCTTTTTTGCCTCTAGAGTGCATTATCATGATGTTGTCATTAGGGCTGAACGATTTGGGGGAAAATAGCTATGATTTTTCCTGCTAGGTATTGCAATTGATTGATATGATTTAATTTAAATCGAGGTTCAGTTACTAAACGCTTTTGAACATTACCACAGGACTCAGGCAAAACATTTACTACTCTATAGCCAATTGCAAAAATGAAAACATCAATAATATTCAACATATATGTGTCATATTTTTCAATATGCATAGACAATCATAAAATAGAAGTATTAGATTGCAGGTTTAGCTAGTTTCAAATTGCGTTTTCAATTTAAAAAATGCTTAATTGTTCAGCCCTAGTTGTCATGTGCAGCTACAGTGCATGAATATACTCTATATGAAGTGAATCCTCTCCCCTCACACAGTTAGACCAGTGATAAATCAGAACAGGTGACAAGAAACCAGAGAAGATACCAGAAAAAGACACATTTAAATAATTTAGATGGTGTGATGCTGTGTGGGGGTATTACAGAGATAGAGAATGACAATTTTAGGAGCTTCTCACTTTCACAGTTTTTTTTTTACCTTCACCCCTTTTCTTTGTCTCTGTCTCTCTCTGACTGACAGGGTGTGCGTTTCTGACGTACTGTGCGAGAGAGTCGGCACTGAAAGCCCAGAGTGCTCTACATGAGCAGAAGACACTACCAGGGGTAAGTACACATCACAAACACACGTCCCCAGACAGTACACGCTTCACACTTAGGCAACAATACACATACAGGCTTGGATATAATCTCACATCACTCCCACAGCTCCTTCCCCTTCTTCATACACACACTCACACTGAAACACACATACAAGTCACAGTGTATGTGTGTGTGTGTGTGTGTGTGTGTGTCTGTCTGTGCCACTGAATGTTCCACTCTCATTAGTAACACTGTGACATAACATAACATAACACAACAGCCAGCAGGCGTATTGCTGCTGACGGCAACTACTCCCTCTCACCGGAGCATGATCATCTCCATTCCTCTGTCTTTCTCCGTCTCTTCATCTCTCTGTCAATCCCTCTGTTAGCCTCTGGTGATAGCTCCCGCTTTGAGAGACAGTGTGTAATTAATGTGGCCATTCCCCTTTGTCTCATCCCCGTCTCCCTCAGTCTCTTGTGAGGTATCATGTGCTGTAGCTGGGCTGGGGTAGGACACTGTTCATTATGGATGGGCCACCATGAGATCTATGCCTGTCCCATAGGCTGTACTTCTCTGATCCTCCCCTACTCTTTTTTTTCTCTCTGACCTGGTTTCCGCTGCATTTAACAATGGGTTTTACAGTAACCATTTTGGAACATGTTTGTATTTCAACCTATTTTTTTTAGACAAAAATTAGTGAGCTCAACCATCCAGCCCAGACAGGGTGATGTGGAAGTCATTGCTATTTTTTCTAGCTTTATCTACACTTTGATTAACAACAGTTATAACAGAATCATGACTCTACTTTCACCATCCCTGAGGTTTTCTCTATCTCATTCACTCTATGTCACCGTGCCACTGATCAGAGCTTCAGCTCCTGCACCTTCGACGCAGGCTGAGGAGCTGATAAGATCTCTGTGAGAAAATGCTTGGGGGGAGAGCCTACAGAAAAGGCTTTGGGGGAGGGGAAATGTTCAGAGGCACACAAGCACAAAACCCTGCATACATACATATTACATTTTCCATCCATGCAACTGGGAAATGCCTCTGCATCCATACATACTGTACACTTCCACTTGTAACACTGCATGATAATCATGACACTAGTCCAATTAGAGCAGAAAACAGGGTCTGACCATTGTGCAGAAATCACCTCTCCACTTACCGCTGTGTTTCATTGCGCTTTTTAATGTTGCCCTTTAATCAGTTTTTTCTTTTTTAGTCATCACATTCACCTTTTCCACTGGGTTTTACTTTACCCTTTCCTGTCAATGACATCAACAAGAGACTTGTTATAGCAAAATGGAAGTTAGGCATAAGTCATCTGCATGACAGTTGCAGATGA
Organism: Solea senegalensis; assembly: GCF_019176455.1. Classification (NCBI taxonomy): domain Eukaryota; kingdom Metazoa; phylum Chordata; class Actinopteri; order Pleuronectiformes; family Soleidae; genus Solea; species Solea senegalensis. The sequence continues at coordinate 19,923,997 of NC_058029.1, forward strand.
CTTGGTTGCAGTGAATTTCAAATAACCTGGACACAGGGAGGAGACACTTGATTTACACTTGAGGCAGCGCACAACAATCACTAACACAAAAGTGCTGAAATGAGGGTGTGGCTGTTGTGTGCTGGGTTTTCAATCAGCCTCAACCATTAATAAGTGACATGACTCTCTCTGCATGTGGCTTGATTAAGAGTATCCTCAGCCACATATCCATCCTATCCATGTTTGTCAGCTAAAGTTCAGCTAAACACGGTGTATAGCTTTGGTTGATGAATAAAAATAAACCAAAACTGTGCACAATATTTCCCTATAATAACAGCAGGATTTTTGAAAGGATAGATCCTTTGTCTTTTCTCAGGTTTAGCTGTGCTGTCACTCGCCACCACCTGTCTGTATGTCCTTTCTCTCTCCTGTCTATGAGTCCTCCCTCTGTTTTCCCACTCTCTGCCAGTTGCTGCCTTAGACAGGATCTAGAAATTACTTTAGAGGATTTCTCCCTCTATTTCACCGCCTATCCGCCTATTGTCCTATTCTTTTTGCTTTCTGCTTTCCCTCATTCCAATTTATCTCTTTTCCCCCTCTTCAAATCCATTCGGTCCTGTGTTGAACTCCTCCCTTCATGTCCTCCACGTTCTGTGCTCCAGCAGAATATTACAGAATGTTCTCTTCGTTTCCCCCAACCCTTTCATTGCTCGCTCCCTTTCCCCCTCGAAAATCTCTTTTATGATATTCCTCTCTCATCCCCCCTTTCCCTTCCTGCTGTCTTTTACTCATTTTTTTCCCTCACTGCACACTCATGCGTCTTCCTCGGATTCTCATTTCACAGTCATTTATGGTAACCCTGTTCCTAAGTCCTCCTCTCAATGTAACTCCTTCTCTCTCTCTCTCTCTCTCTCTCTCTCCGCCCCCACCACTACCAAAGCAGTTCCTCCACTCCTTGTCTCATTTCCCCTCCTCTTGATTAGTTGACCTTTTTGACCCTTTCACACCCCACCTCCTCCCGCTCTTCCCCCTCTCTCCTTCTTCCTCAGCTCCACTTGTTAAGCTGCATGATTAGTTTCTCACAAACTGATTTTCATAGTCCGATCCTGGACTCGCCGTGGGACAAAGGTTACGAGGTGTGTGTGCAAGTGTGTGCGCATGAAATTCTTGGCTGATTGGTATTTTAGTCTTACGATCGCTCTTAATTGCAGCCGTTGGTGAAAAGTCAGGCTCCTCATACAAGTTTAATGAAATGGCAGCATCACAGATTCATACAGATGCGATTCTCACACACCCATGGCCAAGCAATTCAGGTTTGGCGACGAATGCTTTGCTACAGAAGCAGTGTTAATGCAGAGATAGTACAGTTTATCACACACGTCCCCACTAGCAGTTTACTGAGGAGAGGCAGTCTACTGTCAGATTGCGAAATGAGGAAAAGGGACAGAGATTGAGAGAGTGAGAGAGAGATGAACAGATGGTCTTATCAGAGTGTCCTGCGACTTGTGTTTAATTTGGACACAGAAAGGGAAAGAGATGCACAGAGGGAGCATGAGATGAAGAGAGTGAGATTAAATAGGGAGGATACGAGAGAGTAAGATGCCTCATATTGGTCACGGTGGCAAAAATCTTATCAGCGGAACCACTAGCAGGTCCCACTGTCGTATACAGATGTTCTGGTGTATTAGATGCAGTGTAGAGATTCCCCCTGGGATTCATCCACATGAAAGGGTTCATGTTTACCCATCGCAAGCATCTCAGTCATGCAGTATCTTTTATTCACTGCCTGCATATTTTTAAAGAAGCCATTAGATCTTTAGATTGAAGACTATGCTGGTCACTGTCACACACATGACCTATAAAATCAAATCACATTTCCACAGTGATTTTCATCACACGCAGGTTTATTTGTGCTTTAAGGGACTGGCAGCACAGTAGTTTGTGAGGAACGTGTGTCTTGCTCGTCCAGAGGTGGTGGCAGTCAGCCGGCAGTGTGTGTCCAAGGTCAGAGGTCAGGGCTCAGCCTTGAGGCAACAAATTCAGGGGGACTGGTCTCAGAGCTATAAACTTTCCCTAGAATAGAATGACATGGCAACTCCCTTGAGTGTTAACACCAGCGCTAACTAGCATATGACTGAATGGTGACACTAAGGTTTGATGGAAATTGATTAAATTAATTTCTGTCTAATCGTATTCTGTTGGAGTTAATTAATTCTGAATTATTCATATTGTGCTAAAAGCACAATGCACAGCTGCACTAGTTAGTGTGACGGTAGTTCAGTGCTTCCCAAACTGGGGGGCGTGCCCCCTAGAGGGGACGTGAAGAAATAACAGGGGTGCGGTAAGGCCAATGATGCATGCAAATGAGGCATGCTGCACTGCTTGCAATTTGCTTGCAGGGTAAATAACGGAGACATTTTTGTAAGGAGTAGCAGGTAGGTTTTTTTCTTTATGATTTTTGTTGTGTCTTTTATTCCACCTCCTCATAATTCAA